>NW_024962269.1:5279322-5972045 GCF_019238085.1 Lagopus leucura
GCCTTACTCTTTTGATTATATTGCAATTATAACATCTTGGTTATACAAGCGGGTGTAGCTCTTTTACTATTAAATAGTTGAGTGTCAGTATCTGCAAGAGAAGGAAATCTGAGTTCTTAGCCTTTTTACTTCACCTGGACTTGCAGAGGGAGTGCATGTAGACATTTTAAGAGGTAGCATCATCTAAATGATAGACTTTTTAGTGGGTGAATTAGAAGGTACAGGGAAGTGTCAGGCAGTTTTTTGCTGATACTGTCTGGAGTCTCTATCTTGTCATTTTTAAAAATGAATTTCTAACTTTGGATATCAAGAATTCCTTACGTAATATCCAGCATAAATTAGCACATTGAGAATTTTTACTTTGTTTTATTAACGTTCTCTGAGATAGATGCCCAATACTTTTTACATACGTACGATGCATTTTTGTACTTAAATTATTTTCAAAGCAACGATTAATGCATTTTAAAGACTGTTCTGTGTTGGTTTTCAGTTTTTCCATCTCAGGCTAGCAATGATGAATCCAGTAGCGATGAAACCAGCAATCAGTCCAGTCCTACAGTACGAAGACGCCGGGCTAAGAGGAGGCTGATCTCTTGCTCTGAGGCTGAGAGCGGGTCACCTGTTGATCCAGAGCCTGAACCTCCCCAAGAGCAGCAGCACAAGCGGCAGTTCAGTAGTGGCCTTAATAGATGCATCATTCTGGCTTTGGTGATTGCAATCAGCATGGGCTTTGGACACTTCTATGGTGAGTGTATGGGAAACAAAGTACATAGAACCAACAGCTTGCTTATGAAACAAATACCATTTTATTTTGACTCGCTAAAAATCCAAACCTAAAACTAAGAAGTAGCAACTAATATATGGATAATAAAGAGAGGCCCTTCAGCAATGTAATTGTGTTAAATATGACTACATTTAAAGTTTAAAATAAATAGTTTGCTCTTGCAGATAGATGTTTTGTGTTTTTCTCATAACACAGCTTGAGAGTTCTGCTTTTTCACATCTGTTCTTTCAAAATGCATCTGTGGTAATGTCTGTCATTGCCACTGGTGTTTGGAGGATTACTTAAGGCTTTCGTCTTGTACTTGTCTTTGTACTCATCTGGTAAGTTTAAAAGCAAGGCATGTTTTTACAGGAGCACACAGTAGCCATATTCTCTCTGATGGAGAAAAGCAAGCAGTAGGTGTCCTTGCAGTTAGCTGGTTCAGAGAGTCCAGGATAATAGCAATTTGTCTGTGTTTAGCACATTGCCTGAAGTTGAACGTTATGTGGAGCGATGCAGTGTTTAACAAACTAGCAGAACTCTTACTGATCTAAATTCTTATCTTGTAAGACATACGTGGAGCAATTAAAAAGAAGACACAGAAGAGGGACATTTATTTCTTAATAGTCATTTTTCGTGAGTAGGCTTTTATGAAAAGTGCAATATTAAGAAGAGTCTTGATTCAGTTTGAGACAGAGAATGACTTTAGTTGGGTTTGGTTTTGACTAATTGTTAGTCTAAATATTGACATTTACTTTGAAAGACATACTAATTTTCACTTGACACAGGTTTTTTTGTTTTTTTTTTTTTTTGTCCTTAGGTAAACCTGAAGGTAAGAGGCACAAGTGATATATTGTGGGACCCGTGCTTGTATTCAGATTTACTTATTAAATTGTGTGCATGTATGCTTACATACTCATACATACATATGTGTATGTGTACTGTTATAAAAACAATGATCAAATCTTAGGAATTACTGGTGTGTGCAGTATTGTAGAGTTGACTAATCCAGTCATGTAAAATACTTCGTGTTGTATAGTTGCAGCAAGTAGTAGCTGGTAGGCTGGTATATGTCAGCATGCCAGAAGCAGAGAAAAACAGAGTGGCTAAACAATGTCTGATGTTGCTTTCCTGTGATAACTTGAGGTTTCATTTCTCTTCATCATTTTACTGTATTTAAATTGGAGTCAATGATAAATAAAATCCTTTTAAAGAATTTGAAAGTGTATGAATGGGAAGTATATTTAGTAAAAATACTCAGGCTTATGTCTATACTAAATAATTCAGTTTGACTTATTCACTCACTGAACCTTTACTTCTAAATGATTTTTGTTGCTTTTTTTCCCATGTAATTTTCTTAAAATTCTTTCCTCTGTTCTCATCAATTAGACAATCTATTTGAAAAAAATATTTGGGGTCTATTTGGAAAAATGTTTATCGCTGTAAGAAACAGAGTCTACGTGCAAAAATCTGATTTTAGCTATAAGAATACCTTTCCAATTTTAAACAAGGTTTTTAATTCTTACTGGTAAATACTGTCAGACAGTAAGTACAGAAATCAAGAATTTGCAGAGAAAATGAAGGTGATGTTTAGGTTCATATGTTCCTCTGACTGCTGTGAGAGAGGCTATTAAAAAACCCAAATATCTCTGTAGGTACAATACAGATCCAGAAACGTCAGCAGCTGGTAACAAAGACACGTGAATTGAAAGATGACCTTTACCAGTGCCAACAAGAACAAGGAGATAAAGTGGGGGTAGGTGTGAGTTTGGCTGGCAGTTTTAGGATTGTTATTCTGTTAATATGCATGGGTACTTTACACAAAGTGAAATTAATTTATCACAGAAGTGCATTACACGTGTTGTTACTGTTAAGTGTTAAAGCACAATGGTTTTTATTTATTCAGTCTTAATAGTAGCCTGGCAGTTATTTGCCCATATGCGTGGTCCCTTTTGTCTCCTTCCCTATGACACAATGCTAGGTTGTGATTAATAAAGGCAGCTGAAATAGAACTGTGCTGGTAAAAACCTATTGTAGCTTGATCTTGCAGATTTTACGGTGTTACTTTTTAAATTCTCAGTGGCTATTCATTTTTCAAATGTTTAACTTAAGTTTTCACTTTCAGATAATTCAGGGAGAATGCTGGGGAAGTGCTTTGTTTGGGAGTACTTTTTAAAAATGAATAATTTATTTTGACATTGCTGATAGCAGTATTTACATATAGTACAAGATGCTTAGTCCTTGAGTTTGTCATGGATAGCAAGAGACTGAGAGTTATTCTCTTGTGTTGGGATATAGTTACATATGTTCTTTCAGCAACAAAGTTGATTTGAGTTTAAGAATTTGTTCCCCTGTTGCTTAATACACTTAGTAATGATTACAAATAATGGATTTGTTTTTGTAACATGGGAATCCAGATTGCTGAATATCATGCATATGTTTTAATTTCTTTTTAAGATGGATCAATTCGAGTTTCTAGTTTACTTCCCTTCAGCTATTTTAATCAGTGAAAGCAAGGGGTGATGACCTCTGGTTGGAAGTGGGAGCTTCTCACGTGGTCTTTGTTGCCAAGAGAATGTTTGTTTTTCTATCCTTGAGATAAATAATCTAGCTCTATTTTTTGCATCATGCTGCAACATGTCATTTCATCCAAAATGGCAAGCAAACTGTTGAATCTACCTTGGTCTTTTATTTTGCTAGCTAAAATTACAACAATTCTGATCATTATTTTTGTCTTGTTTTCTTCTTGTTTGCACTAGTCACTCAAGGGAGATCTTGCCACGTGTTTGACCTTTACTGAGGTGGAGAAGAAATCCTTTGAATCACAGAAAAAAAGTCTTGCTGCAGAAAATCAGCACTTAAGAGAATCTCTAGAGAAGGAAGAAAAAGCTTTGGTCTCACTTCAGGAAGAACTAAGGAAGCTAAGGCAACAAATAAGAAACTTGGAAGACAAAGGTACTAGTACTGAGTCTATTGTCATGGAAAATCAGAAACTAAGGGAACATTTGGAAGAGGAAAAGCAAAGAAACCATAATTTTCGTAGGCAAAAGGAAACGCTTTTTGCAGAAGCACAAATGTTAAGGAGAGAGCTGGACAAAGAACGTCATATTACAGAATCCCTGAAAAAAGAACTGGAACAGCTGAGTTCTCGTCAAACACCTGACAGTGTTAATGATGATGACACGGTAAGAGAAAATCAAGAAATAGAAACTCTGCGAGGAAGACTGGTGGAACTAGAAAAAAAGCTAAACTTTGAGCAACAGCGCTCTGACTTGTGGGAGAAGTTGTACGTTGAAGTAAAAGATCAAAGTGAAAAACAAGAAATGAATGAAAAGGGACAGAAGAGAGGTGCTAAAGGGCAAGGTAAATCTAAAAAGAAATCAAAAGAGTCATTTTTTGGCTCAGTTAAAGAAACTTTTGATGTTATGAAAAATTCCGCAAAAGAGTTCGTTAGACACCATAAAGAAAAGATCAAGCAGGCTAAAGAAGCAGTGAAAGAAAAGCTGAAAAAATTCTCTGATTCTGTAAAGTCCACATTCAGACACTTCAAAGATACCACAAAAACCATCTTGGATGAAAAGGAGAAGAAGCCAAATGAAAAAAAATACGAGGCAAACAAGAGAGCTCGAACTTTTTACCGAGAACATAACTCTTATGACAATCTGAAGCAGGCACATTACAGGAGACCTAACATGCCAAAAGATTTCAGAGATGGAAGAAAACATCAGTTTACAACATTTGAAAAAGATGCAGATTCACAGAAATGTCTCAATGATCCTTTGTGTAGTAGAAAACATCCGTTTGACCTAAAGGGCTGTTCTGGTATTTTTGAATGTGCTAATCAAGAATTTGTTAGTCTCTTCAACAGAGTTTCAGATCCTATTGGAGTGGATGAATTTAATCGGCTAATGAGAAAGTATTTGCAACAAGTTGTACATAACTTTCATCATTGGAGAGAACTAGAAAATTTCATCAATCAGTTTTTTCATAATGGGTTTTTTATACATGACCAGATGCTCTTCACTGATTTTGTTAATGACGTCAAGGATTATCTGGAAGATATGAAGGAATACCAAAATAAGAATGAGAAGGTTTTTGATGATTTGGACAAGTACATCTACAGATACTACTTTCAGTATGATAATTCACCCCAATATGGACCCAGGTTGGTTTCCATATTTCCTGAACCGTTAACAAAATGAAGCACTTTTTAAAGACAACTAGTGTCCTTGTTCTAACAGATGGTACTCTATACACAGATGTCTGTATTTCTAGCCATAGATATGTATGTTAGAGACTCAGTAGAAATGGATTGTGCTTCTAGCACCTCCCAAATTAACATTCTCCTCTGCAGGAAAAAATAAATGTTTAAGGTACTACAGGTCACAGTTCTACGGCATGTAGTACAGTCTGGTTTTTCACTGAGCCTTTTAGAAAGCTTGCAAGTAGGATTACTTTAGACTGAACAGCTATGATAGCTTTTCATTCCCTCAGACAGGCAGTTTCACAAAAAACATTAACTGCAGCTTTCTATTGTTCTTGCCTAACAGAGGATTTAGCATATGTTTGAGCAGCCTTAAAGCCCTGTTCTGGCAGGTATCTTCCCTGCTGCCTTTTCAGGTGTGTAACTACCAATGTAGGTTAGTACAGTATTGAATTAGTCTTTACAACAGAGTGGAACTGCTTAAATAGCAAACTCATCATCTGAACTGAGCTGTACTAAAATGTTTTGGACTTGCTGACTTGCTGTCCATGGCCTGTGTTGTTTCCTACACTTTTCTGTTTCTGATGATATTATCAGGGCTTCTGCAGAGCAGGTGTGTGCTTGCTGGCCCAAAGAAGCTAGAGGTAATGTGCTGTTCCTACTGCATAGCATTTGCTGAAGAAAGTTAGGCAAGCAGCCTTAGTGTATTATGTGATATTTGCTCTTTCTGGAGTACTTAAATGTATATATTTTCTGTGGCTTTTAATGTCTTTGCTGTTACTGAATTCATTATGTAATCTTTTGTGCTAATACTTAGTCTGAACACATAGGAAAAAATCCTTGTATATAATTTTCTTGTGCGTTATAGATTAGTTGTCCTTACACATATAAAGGACTTTTTCTCTGTGCTGGTATTCAACACAAGTGTGTGTCTTCAGTCAGGATTATTTTTTGGATTGTATTGTTTACTATATCATGTGTTTATTGTAGCAGGAGGTCTGAAAACTAGTTTGGAGTTAGTAGATGCTACATGAGGATAGTATCCTCTTACTGAAGGCTGAACAATGAGGGTGATAAATCTAGCATTTATCAAGTTGCCTTGTCTAATGTGTAGTTCTGGCAAATACTTGACTTGTTTTCATTTATAGTTAAACTACTTCTTACTAATTTATTATTAAAATGAATTTTAATTACTTAATTTTTGAGGACTCCAGTTTGCAGAAGAACAGAATTTCAAATTAGTTTACTGAATTCTCTGTGCCTGAGGATGAAAATAGCCTTAACTCAGCTTAGCCAAGCCTAGACCAGTGACAGAATAACAGCATGTAGTGTAATGGCACTGTGTGCATCACAGACTGCAATAGGTGAGCAGTGGTGTTTTGCCAGTACCACCGTTCTCTGTATGAATGTTTTCATTGCATGCAGGAGAACCTCTAAAGTGCCCATGTCTAGGCACAAGTCTATAAAGTTTTCGTTGTTTTTATAGAGCAGAATATAAAAGAACAACTGAAAAACAGATGGAGACCTCCTTTCAAGCATCACAGTAGGGGTGCTCAAACAGATTGTTTATGTAGCTTTATTCTGCAAAGAACTTGGGAAACCAGCTGCAGAGTATTTTTTATTAATGGAAAGATTATCTTTAAAATACACCATCTCACTGATGGTTTTCAAAACAATTACACCAAAAACCCTGCCCATTTCCTACTAAGAGAAAGAACTACTTGATACTAAATTTTTTTTTCCAGCCAACCTCAGCATGTTAAGAGCTGTTCTTGACAATGTAATTGTATTTCAGAATGCTTTTAGAGAAGTGCTTTTCTAAGAGTAGTAACAAGTTTCTGTTTACTCCTTGCAGTCGACCTAAAAGGCCTTCTTTTACACAAACTGAAAATCCCAGACATGAAAAACAAGCTCAGAAGTACCACCACCGTAATAAAAGAGAAGGTAAATGGCATAAACATGGTCGCACTAATGGAAGACACATGGCAAATCTTGAAATAGAACTGGGGCAGTTGCCCTTTGATCCAAAATACTAAGTAATTTATGGTTTAAAAAAAGGAAAGACTTAATAATGCCCATGTTCTCTGGAAACGAATTGTTTTTCAACGAAGCAGTGAGATGCAAGTTTCTCTAGATAATTTGATTTTTACAAATTTTTGTTAAAATGCAGGAGTCAGTCTTTCTGATTTGCATATTTGGTATTGTTGCTTTAACTGTTCATTGGAAGCAATGATACTTTGGCTACCAGTGGTATTGTTACAGAAACTAGGCATGCAATGACTTGCGTATGAAAAATATGCTTAATTGCATTCCATTAGTATAGTTCAAGCTTGAGTCATGCATAATGTACCAATAATTAACTTCAGTGTTTGATATACTAACTTCATCTCATCCTTAAAAAAAAAGTCTACATTATAGTAATGTATTTGTTAGTGTTTTGTAATCTTATACTTGCTTCTTGTTTTGGGGTGGGGGGCTATGAGCCTGCTGAATTGTCAAGAATTTGCTGTGCTGCATTCTGATCAGCTTGCTGATTTAAGCACTTGAACTATTTTGCATATCTGCATTTTGGGGAAGAAAAATAAAGAGACAGCGTGGGTAAAAGTCTTTATTTATAAAAAGAAATAAACGTAGCATAGCTGTACAGTTCTATAAATTGGTCCAGTCTTGTCTGATTTCTTACTGTGAAAATAATCACATGGTAGCTTTGGCCTTGATATTCTTTAGTGTTGTATGGTGGATCACCACCCCTCACCTCACCCCAGTCTGAAGTTACCTTCAAGAAGAGGTTTATGTGTTTTGAGACAGTTGATATTTGTGTAATGAGACTTTCCCATCTGACTTACCCGGTTCAGTCTCACTACTCTCTCCTTTCTGCAGTGAAGTATCTTCTGTACTGCTATACGAAACTGAGCTCGTTAGTTTGTAAGTCTAGAAACTGATCTTCAGATACGATTCATTTCGGGTTTTTTCTTGTAGATGTAGATATGGCTTCCAACTCGTCCTTGAGGTACATGAGTATGAAAGACAGTGGCTGTTTTCTTATAGCCCTTTAAAGCTAGGAATGATGATATTTCCTGTAAATGAACATATATTAGTTTCCACAGACAAAAGTATTTGGAGAGCATCAGAACAGTGCTCCAGAGCCTTCTGGAAACTGTTAATTCAGCTATTCTTGGGAACTTCTTTATTTAGGAAAGGCTGCTAGAGAGAGCTATCCTGTTTGATTGTGTATGCAGTGTATCTTCACCAGACATTGCCATTTGAGTATATGGACTTCATAAAAGAGCTGAGGGGAAGAGGTACCCTGACACAGAGGCATGTTTGCTTGTCCCTGTTACGTCAGAGCATACGATTCTGGGAACAGACAATACACTTGTTTTCACATGGCTTGAGGAAAAGGCTGTAAAACTTTGAGATGCAGAAAGCATACAGAGCACATGTGAATGTTAAGTATGCATCACTGGAATGGTATCTGTACTATTTTATGGACTAGGGGGTTCAATTTTAAAGTGTTTCTAAAAAGTTAAGGAAGAGTTTTTAAATCTTCTGCAGCTCAATTTCTCCTGTAACTTGACCTCAAAACTAGTTTGTTTCATCTTACGTTTACCATACCTGTTCTAGCACACTGAAGAAAATCAAATGACTGGGCAATAGTGTATCATTGTAAAACTCCTTATTAAGCCAGCCAAGTGGATTAGAGTAAAATAGATCTGCTTCATCAACATAGCTTTCATTTCCAGTTAGGTCTGGGGGACACTGAAGGAATCTCATTTTTAGAGGACAGTGAACGTGGCTAGGACAAAAAACAAAACATATTCAGGATAAACTGATAAAGACCCGAGATTTGAAATGATTCATCACCTAAATACCTCAGTTAAAAAGAAAAAAAAGAGAAAAAAAGATTATATTTGTTTACTCCAACATCATGTTTTCTTCACTTACGTGTTTTATAAAAAGCAGAAATACAAAATGTGGATTCAGCTTTAAGCTACTGTGAATGCTTTTAGCAGTTCACAGAAAGCAGATTTATCTCAATGCAAACATAATCTGCATAACATCATTTTCGTAAATAAAAAGTACTTCCTTCCCTTCCCCCTCCAATCAGCTGTGCGGTTTTTATCTGTTTGCTTACTGGGTTATATTGCAAACTTTCTGGAATAGTGAATTCAGTCATTGTATGTTACTAATTCCCTTTCCTTACCTTCCAGCAGCAGAAGTAAAGGTAAAATTAAAATAATACATTCTGACTATAGCAGAGCACTTCAGTTTTCCCATACAAGTTACTATAATTGAGATGTATGAATTATTGTCAGAAGCCCTAGGACTACTGTATAGCTTCATACAAAACTGTCTTACAAAAACTGAGTAAAACTTGGCTCCTGAGTCTCATTCTGTGTTCTAGGCATTTAGCTTATTTTCCCTATTCATTCTGTGTTAGCTTTATGAAGAACAAACTTCCTCTATACATTTATCCACCTCAATCAGATTCTTTATTTTTTATTTTTACCATCTCTGCTTAAATGTCTAGTAGATTTTAACATAATACACTGACAGCTATTTTATTACCTGTAAAATGGAGTAGAGTGGCATGGCATCATGATGAAGACAAAAGCTTGTGACTGGTAAGAGCTGTTACAAAGTTGCTGTACGTGATTCATAACATCAAGAGAGCCTCTCTGGTGAATCAAGCCTGTATACAGGGCTGGGATTAAATTTGATAAAAGCAAGAAGCTTGCTGCAGACTTCTTCCATGCTTTTAGGTGTTTCAGAGAATATCCTAGAGAAACATTTAAGTTTAGATAAGCAAATACTTGAAGTTTCACGTAGTACCTTTGGAAACTATTAGTCATTTGCAAACAGTACCTTGCTTTGAGGTATTTTAATGTACTTCAGTCTTTACTGTTTGAATGGAAATTCAAAGATCAGACTTTGCCCTTACTGTTGGATGTAACAGTGTAAATGTTAAGTCTGTACCTGTTCTTTGGAGTCCAGAAGAAAAATTTCAAACTCATTATCTCTCTGGGGCTTAGTTTTAATTTCTTGTCAGGAAATGCGTCCATTCAGTGCTTGGATGAATGGTGTGTGGTGACTTACAGATGTGTACGTGTTGGGGTAGAGCCAGAATAAACGATAATGACTGCTCTGGTATGGCTGTGGTATTCTTTATCTCCAGCATGCTGAAAGCTACAGCGTTCCCTTCAACTGGCTGATACGATCTTTACTGTTACTTGTTCTTGAGCTAACATCCTGGTAAATGCTTATTCCTTTATGTCCCGTCCCTGCCCTCTCACTCCTGTAAGAATCTAGTAATAGGAGGAAAAGATATTTCTCATGATAGGAGATATGTGGTAGAAATCTTTTATACAGCCCCACTCTGTGACCACCTTCACTGAATCAAAATAAAAACCAGGCCTGCTTCAGAAGTCACTAGTGTACAACAAATCATTTCAGTCAGTCTTCATTTGGTTCATGTTCTAACAAATTGCAGATCTTTGTCTCAGATGAAAATGAAGTCCAATAAGTAATCTGTGATTTAAGCGTGAGTGGAAACAGTGTATTATAGGCTTTTTTAAACTGTTTTTGTAAAAATCTTAAATCTTCTGAACTGAGCACTGAACTAAGCCAAGACATTAGCTATTTGGTATTTGCCAGCAACAGAATCATGCAACTAAGATTTACTTTTGTTCATATGAGCAAAATATAGGTTATTACAATATTAACTGATTCTTCTGTTTTGAATTTATCTGTCAATTTAAAGCTATCCAGCTCCACGTTCTGCAGACTTTACTCTTTTCTTTGTAACTTCCCAGCAGATAAGATTTTGCTACAGTATTACAGTTTGTAGGAAATACTTTTTTCTACGCTAAAGATTCTTACGTATTTCAGTCTCTTGCTATCATTCATCCTTTTTTCTATCTGCAAAGAAAAGTTAGGCTCATTTTAAGAATTCTACATTCACTATTAACAGTCTGTCTTTTGGTAAAAGTTATTAGCAGGGGAAGGTTGTGAAACATTTAAAACTAAGTGCTTACCACAAAAAAACATGCAAAATGGCAGTACTGGATAGATGAACCTGAATTCTTTATGGCTCAGTGTGCTGTAATAAAACAGATACAGTACAATAGAAAGTTGAATGCATCAATTCTGTTGACAAAATAATGTTTAGAGCATGGAAGATGAGAAGGGCACTTAAACGTATGAAAAAGCATTTGGCATGTTACCAATTTAGAGTAAAAAATGCAAACCATCACTTTTTAAGAACATAATGAGAACAATGAAATTAAAGTTACTTGATCACTTTAAACCAAGCACTGGCTACTGTGCTGTAGCAGTTAAGCTGACTAAGAATACTAGATGCGATAGGGAGTACATTACTTACTAGTTTTCTGTATTAAAAACAAAGCAAGAAACAGAATGGATGGTGAGCTAAGATTGAGCTAAGACTTACACTTGCATTTGTATCTAACAGAATAACATTCACTTCTGCTGATACAACTTTACACCATTTCCCACCTCAGCATTTGATTTTGTGTTGTTGTTTTTTATTTTTTTTTGGGAGGGGAAGGAGGGGAAATGATGGGTAGTTGGGTAAGACTTGAAATTACTGCAAAACTTTGTCCTGAGAACCAAGCAGAAGGCTAGAGGAGCCTAGAAGGGCCAATAGGCTACATTCACTTTGGAGTTGGTCTGAGGAGAGATTACATTTGTGACCTTGCTCCTGCTTCGCTGTATTCTGTTACTACTTCAGTCTGATGACAGTTTACCATTAGGTATGCACTAGTTTGCATATACTTTCCTGTCTCTTTTGTGTAATCTACAGTCATCAAATGACTTGTAAATGAAGCAAGTTTTATAAGTTGAAGAACCTCTCTTCTTATTGGGGATATATTAGAGAAACAAATGATGCAGCATTTTTATTAGCAGATGTCTAGTGAGCTCAGCTTTCTGACTAGTTGTGTTGTTACTTAAACACCCTTGAGGTGATGCAGAAGTTACTGATTGTTTTCCATTGAATTTCTTGCCAAATTATTTTAGTATTTTAGAATCAAATTGTTTTTAAATATACATGTATGCTAATGATGCAAGTAGCAATATTACATACAATTCTAGAAAACATTGCATAATTGAGTCTATTTCTACGTGTATTAGAATAATTTTAGGTTTTCTGTCATTTAGCTTGAATACCATCCTTTTTCATTCTAGGGAGGACAAGTTTTGATGAAAAGAACACAAATGGTGAAAGACAGTAATTATGTTTAGAAGAAATTACCTGTATACTAGCACTGTCCAAATCACTGCCCCTAGAAAGATGCGATACCGTTTTGGTGCCATCACACAGCCATGAATAAAGAAAGGCAGGTGGGTACCCAAGATAACCGGCAGTCCTTGAGTGAAGTACCAGTGCCAGGGATGGGAACCATAAAACGTTCCCAAATTCTGTAGCACGTTGAATTTCAAGAAGTTCAGCTGAACCAGCACCCACTGGGATGGTTAGGGGAAGGCAAAAAAAGGGGTAAGTAAAATAAAAAAACAAAAGACAACATCTAAACTAGCATAACTGATAAGTTTCCTTTGTGCCTACGCCTACGTCCTTTCTGCTAAGACTTAGCATGAGATCCCTATTTTTAGCAGTTGTTACAACCAGCTTGCAAGTGCTATAGCATACTGAAAACTGTTGATTTACTGAGAGCTGACTTGAAGTCTGTCATTTAAAATAACTAAGAAGTCAGTGTTCAGGGATTCGTGACTTCGTTTACAGAAGATAGACCAGACACACTCACAGACAATAAGCTGCAAAAGTCCAACACATTTTTAAAATGACTGAAAAAATAAAAAGTTTTAGTGCTGAGTTTAAAGCAGCTTACCTCGCCGAAAAACACACGGTCGATTATTAAAGAGGTTCCCAGTGTGACCAATCTGCAAAAGAAGAAAAATGGATTGCATTGCTATTGCCTGCATTGCTTATGCATCAGGTTGTACTCTTCTCCATACTGTTGTCAAAACTCTCTGAGTAATTACTCCCAAACTCTTTTAGGATTATCCCTACTTGTGGCCATTGTAGAGTGGCCAGTTGCCACTGCCCAGTATCCTTGGTAATCCCAGGTTAACCTGGAATGCTGCTGGCATCTCATTCTGATTACATCTCTGTGTAGGTTTTTGCAGCATATAAACTCACTTCAAAGAAGCACATCCCTTCTTTAAACTTTTGCAAAAGGACTTTTTTTTGTATTGGACTTCAGTGCAGTCAGCTTTTTTGAGCCTTCTGTCTCTGCTACAGTATATAGTGGTAAGATCAATCTTAAGATACAGCTGTGAATAGAGTGTAAATTCAGAAGGAACGTACCCAATTGGAATGCAGTTGTACAGGATGAGGTCTGCTTTTTTCTGTTCTTGTAAAAAATGACAGAAGACCAAAGGTATCCATGGGATAGCTGCAGTGGGACGAATGACAATTCCAAGTGCTATCAAACTTAAATATTTCCATCTAGAATGAAGGAACAGAAAAAACAAAGAAAGCTTACCAGAAGGTGTGATCAATTATTTAGCAGTGGAACTTAGCAATAGAAATAATGTTCTGTCTCTGACCAAGAGTTCTGCATGCTGCTGGTAACTCTGATTCTCTGAATGCAGATACCTTGTTTGGCTTGGAAGGCTGCCAGACACACAACTCCATATTAGCACTGGAGTTGCTAATTAGGAGCACGTACTTGTTTTAAAATAAATAGCTGGTTAACAATGGTGTGACCGCATTAATTTACTGCTGCACTTAAACAAGTATATCTTTTCTTAAGTTAAATTCTTCTAAAGCTTATAGTTTTCTGTGTTGTGATACTGTGTGTAAGGGAACTGGACAACAGTCGTGTTGTATAGCAGCAATATCAGAACTTCAAAACAAATTTTAGAGAAAACATCACAATTACTGTTGAGCAGTTGACACAAAATAAGATGGCTTTGTTTGCTTTAAATTTTAAGATAAAATCAGCATTTGAACTGGTTTCTGTTCTACTCCCATGCCAAAAAATTTCAGGACTGTTTAGAGAAATGTTCTTACCTGCTCCCCATCTTGGAACCTTTCATTGGATAGTAGTAAAGAGCAAAAATGGTGAGAAGAGTTTCCATGGTGTTTGTTAGAGTTCTGGTACAGGTATACCATGTAAACCAGGAACACAGCTGGCAGAAGTACTGGAAACAGTTATGACAAGAGAGTGCACAGGGGCAAATGTTAAGTTCTGTAGCTTTAAAAAAGGTGACAGTTCTGAGGCATGACTAAGTATCATTTGGCCATGCTTACGCTGCAGCCACATTGATTAATGTGCATAATTTTTTTTTAAACAGCTGAGACTTACCACATATTTTGCTGTTTCTGCATTTTCAAGGTGTTTCACTAGTAAATAAAGCTTCACATCAGCAAAAGCTGCCAGAACTGCTTGTACCAGTCTAGGGACCCATATCTACATGAGAAAAGACAGAACTTTATGTTTGCAATGAGTTCAAAGAGAGAATTACTGCGCTACTGAATGGCTGCTCAGACTTATGTGTGAGATAGAAAATATTATCTGTAACATCTTATGATTTAAAAGAAAAAAAACAATGACAGTATGATCCTTTGGTAAGACGAGTATTTCTGCCAGAACCAAGAAAGTAGATCAGGTTCCACTGACAGTGTTCAGTTCTTCAAAGTACAATTTAGAAAATGTGATGAATGACAACAGCAGTCACAAGGAGCTGTTGTTAGCGAGTCCATTGCCATAGGTACGATTAAACACTTTGGCAAACTGAGCAGGGGAACAGTTATGATCTCAGGGCTAAGTGTCAGCGTGGAACTTGAGAGTGGGGGCTGCAGCCGTGGAGAGGCTGCAGTCGCTGGCAGCAGGGCTGGGCCTGGAGAGTTAGCCATGAGTGCTGCACTCACGTAAAATGCTAAATTTGGAGAGACTTCACGTTTGAAGTCTGCACTAGTGCACCATTAATTGTCAGAACAGAGCTTTGCGTTCTACCTGAGCAGTAGCAAAAATACACCGCAACCAGCAGATGCACTGCGACTCCTTCTACATACCAGCAGCTGGACGTCATCCTCGCCCAGCAGCTGCAGAGCTCTGTAGATGCAGGCAAAGAGCAGCGGGTACGGGTATCCCCGCAGGCCGTGCACCCACTCCCACGTCAGGTGCCCATAATTGCTGCAGTTAAGGCCGTTTCAGTAAGGAGGAGCCGGGCCGCTCCCGCGGAGGACGGGCGGTAAAGGATATCCGAAGACCAGGCGGTGCGCCACCTCCAGCGACTGCCAGTACTCGTCCGGGACGAAGCTGGTGCGCACGAGCGCGCAGTTCAGCGCCCGCGCGGCCACCGCCAGGGCCGTCAGAGCAGCGGTCCCGCCGGCGGCGCCTGCGGAAGCGAAGCGTGCGGGTAAGAGGCCCTTCCGAGGCCGGGCCGTGCCGTGCCGTGCCCTCCCCTCCCCGTCGCTTACCGGCGCCCGGCTGCGCGGCGGCTCCTCCGGCGGCCGCGTACAGCACCGACCTGCGCTTGCGGAGCCTCACCGGCTCCGAGCGCCTGGCGCGCGCCAGCAGTCCTCCGGCCGCTGCCATGGCGGGGCGGGGCCTGGCGATGGCGCACGCGCGGTCCCGCCCCCCGCACTTCCTTCCGGTCGCTGTGGCGGGCAGGTGCTCCCCGCTCGGTGGTGTTCTTGTCCTTCAGGTGAGGGGCGCCGCGCGGGAGAGCGTAGAGCGCGCGTTCGCTCCGGCGCGGTGCCTCACGCGCGTGTCTGTGTGTGCGGTGCAGGTGTGGCCCAGACCGGCGGCATGCGGGGGAGGCTGCCTTTGCCGTATGTGGCCATGGCCATGGCGCTCGGCGTGGCCAGCGGGCTGTACATCTACCGGCCCGTCTTCCAGCCTCCCGCGTCCCAGCAGCCCCAGCAGAGCCCGTCCGGGCCGACGACGGACGCCGCACCCGAGAGGAGGCCCTGAGGAGCCGCTGCTGCGCTGTGAGGAGGCGGCGGGTGCCGCTCCCGCTTTCCGCGCCCATCCGCGCCGGGCGGGTCCCCGGGGCCGCTCCGCCCGCGGGAGGTGACAACGGTGCCGGCCCGTAGGGACCCCAAGTGTGTTGTGATGTGCATAAAGCTGTGAGCGCTCAGAGGTGCGTCTTCGTGTTTGAGTAACCGTCAGGGAGCTGGACGAAGAAGGTTGCCGTCGTGCAGTTACGCCTGGTGCCTCTGTGGGTTTCCCCTGTCCCGATCCTCCTGCTGCCGTTTGTGTCTCAGATCCTGCTCGTCGTCCCTGCCATCTGCTGGGAGCTGTGCAAGCGGTTGGGCAGTGACCCACCTGGCCATGGATTATGCTCCCGTGTATCAGTGTGTGTACTGTACCACACATGTGCACACAGACAGTTTTCAGTCCTATACTACACTTAATGAGAAAGAAAGCGCTGCTTTGGGTGCTGCTTTGAGGCCCTCTGTGGCTGCTCAGGGCAGTGCCTTGATGCGTGGCTCTGTCAGGGTTGTGATGTGTCTAAAAAAGAATCCCAAGCTGCTGCTCTTGGAGGAACTTTTTTCAGGTGTTGGCATTCACAGCAGTCTCTGAATGACCTGAGGGAAGAAGTCACCTCGCTCAGTGTGCTTTTATCTAAGTCCAGGGGCGGTGTGGCTGTTGGAGGCAGTGGCTGGGCCTTATGGAAGTGGGGATGAGAGGACAGTGGGAACCAGATTGGCTTGAGTTGTTGGGGACCTTAAACCCATCCAGTTCTGACCTGTGCTGGGTGCCCCCCAGCTCAGCTGCCCAGGGCCACCCAGCCTGGCCTTGAGCACCTCCAGGATGGGACACCCACAGCTCTGGGCAGCAGTGCCCAGTCCTCACTGCCCTCACAGTAAATGATTTCTTCCTAACTTCTAACCTAAATCTCCCCTCTTTCAATGTAAAGCCCCTTTGTCCTATCTCTATCAGTTTACGTAAAAAGTCAATTCCCCTCCTGCTTGTAAGCTTCCTTGAAGTACTGGAAGACCACACTGAGGTCTCCCCAGAACCTTCTCCAAGCTAAACTAAACGAGCCCAGTTCTCAGTCCGTCTTCATAAGAGGTTCTCAACCCTCTGATAGTCCTATGGCCCTCCTCTGGACCCGCTCCAGCAGCTCTGCATCCCTCCTGTTTGGGAAGCGCAGTACAAAATCACGGTGACTTCCACCTGCCCACGAGGGACGGCCGCAAAGCAGTGGTGTTGACCAACACAGAGGTGCAACACCCGTGTGAGGGGAGCCCGTCGGGCAGCTCCTTGGCGCGGCTCAGCCCGGTGTCCCGACGCTCAGCCCGGGAAAGGAGCGGCCGAGGCGGTGCTGACTCCGCCACTGCCCCGCGTCCGGGCGGGGCCGCTCGGCGCCTGCCCCCACCCTACGGGAAGTGATGTCGCTCTGGCGGAAAACGCGCCCTTACCGCCCGGCCGGGCAGGTGCGGAGCGACGCGGCATTGCCGGAGGTACGGGGTGGCGGGGCCGGGGGAGCGGCTGCGCTGCGGGATCCGCCCGGAAACGGGTGTGAGCCGCGTGTGCGGTGGTCTCGATCCGAGGGGCGGGGTGGGAAAGGTGATTTCCCTGCGCTTCTGAGGCCGGCAAACGGGTGGGTGCGACAGAGCGGCCTTAGCGCCGCGAGAATCGCGCTGCCTCTCGGGCCGTCTGCAGCCCCGCGCCCGAGCCACGCGGCGGGTCGTTGTGCGGCGTCCGCGAGTGGCAGGGAGAAGCTCGGCTGTGCGCTGCCCCCGTGTCCCCGCTGCGGGAACGGCTGCGGCGCTCGGGCCCCGCTGTGCGGCAGCTGGCAGCGCGGATCTTCCCAGGCACGCGGTGGTAGAACGAGAGGTGCGGTGCGCCTGTATGCGGGGCCTCTGCGAATGCGAAGTTGTTGTGGGAGCGACGTAAGCGTGTTTCTCTGTTTAGCTGTAACGGCCTTGCATTGAGGATTCGGCACATCTGCTACCGCTTTCCGAGCTGAAGGGTGCGGGAGATCGTCTGGGTCTGATTTGCAGTGCTTGGGGTAAATGCTCTGATGGTCTGAGATCTGAGGAAAGCTAAATGCATCAGGAAAACTCAGTTTTTCTCGCTCTGTAAGCAGCTAGATTGTATTCCAGTATAAGTGATGTTTTTTATGCTACTGGCAACACATAAAGGACGTGTTGAGCACTGCCAGAAACACCCTCCCTTGGGTTTTGTCTCTCAGGTGGATTTGGAGCTTTTTGATTGCCAGTAGTTTCCACAGTAATTAGCATTTACAAGTTTTCTTCAGATGTATGCTTGGAGTGAGGAATTCTACTGAGCGTTACTGGAGAGGTGATCTTTGTGCACTCTGTTTTTATTGAAGCTCTACAAAATGCTTATTGACTTTTGTGTGTAAAATGTATTGATAGCTCTGAGCGGTTTCTAACATCTGACCTGCGTGCCTTTGCTTGGAAGTGTACTCCTACATGGAGTTGTCTTCTCAATCTCCATTCTTTTCATGGATACAGAATATTTAGTTGCCATTTGAAGTGTTTTCCAGCCAGAAGAAAGCATACACGGCACAACATACATTTCAGATGCTGGCACAGACTTGAAGGAGTAGTATATGTGATTTTAAGTGGATAAAAGCATGTTAGAAAAGATGGAAGAAAGAACAATACATTCT
Organism: Lagopus leucura; assembly: GCF_019238085.1. NCBI lineage: Eukaryota > Metazoa > Chordata > Aves > Galliformes > Phasianidae > Lagopus > Lagopus leucura. Next base: position 5,297,928 of record NW_024962269.1, read on the forward strand.
TGTGTTTCTGATTCAGGGTTCTGATTTTACACCTCCTTAACTTGTTCAGAAAGGAGCTGGGTGGGGGCTGGTGCTGCAGCATACGCTGGTGTTTGTACAGTTCAGAACATTTCTCATCTGTGACCAGATATCTAAAACCAGATTGTAAGTTCGTTTTCATCTCTATCGTTACACGTTATTTTATCGCTTGACTGCGTGTTTCCTTTCAAAGAGCAGATTAGTGAGATAAAGTTTTTCAGCAGCTTTTGGCATTGACAAGAATGAGTGTTAGGGGCAGTGATCCTTGTGCGTCACCTTTGGGTTTCCAGCTGCTCCGTCAGTGCTGGGTGGCTGTCAGTTCATCTGCCAGTGGTCAGAGCAGCCCGAGGCCTGCACAGCCACCCTGTGCCAGGAGCTGTACCCTGGGGGCAGCAATGGGCTGCAAGGTCTGTTTAGAAGCAGGCACTGTGGGCACTGGGGATGGAATGTAGGAGCCGTAGCTCTTTTCTCTCCTGTTACTTAGTGGCTCACCAAAACATTTTAAAGACAACTCATGATCATTAAACATGTTTAAAGAGTTAATCCAAATGCTCTCTTCAGTATTAAAGCTTTACTATGATACTCCACTGCACATATGGTCTGATCCAGCAGATACTGAATTTTTTTCTTATGCCTTGATTTCAAAGGGCTACCCACGTGTTTGAAGGCAAACACTTGCTGGTCTGGGTATGTCGGGTGTGTCTTGTGGGGGCCACCTGTGTGCTATTGTGTTTATAGATCTGACTTCAGACATGTCTCAAAAGCCGTTTGGGAGCAGCATGATTTAAGGAAGAGTTATTTATTTTAAAAGCAGCTCATTTACAGAGCAAAAACTTTTTTTTTTTTTTTTTTGTATTTATACAAATATATTCCCAGCTTGTCTTCCTATGGGAACAGAATCTGATTATGAGATTTCTTTCCGTGATTTCTTTTTTGTCTTTCTAGTTTGAAAACTGCATCCCTGTCAGGAGCCAGGGCTGACTCGTACCACATTAAATCAGCTGTGATCAGATGCTTATATCTCCACTAGCAGTAAAGCCTTGATGAATTAGGAATCTTAGCCTCTAATTTAATTACTGGAGTACTGTATTGTTTTCTTTTCATAAATAATACAACAGAATTTACTTCTGTTTGCTGTAATAAGTAGTCTCAACTTCTGTGATTTATTCTCTGATATAATAAACTTTGAAGATTAAATTCTGGCATACATATATATTAAAATGTGACACAAAACCAGCATAATGTTTTCCTGTGATGTTGCTGAGTCTTCAAGGAACTGCAAACAGTCTGACATGTATATGAGGGTTTTGCATGATCCCAAATGTTGGAATCCTGTTCGTGTACTGGCCAGCGCTTTGGACCTGACCTGGCAAGTATTTTGAATTACTAAAGAAAAAAAAACCGAAACATATATCACTGCTTTTATGGCTCTAAAATAATATCAAGATGTAAACCAAGGCAGCCATATTTCTGTTTGTGACCCCGTATCTCCTAGCTGTTCCCTTCTCTATGATGCTATGCTGATACTCTGCACAGCACATGAGGGCCTTTCTGGAAGGCAGAGTGTGGGCTGCTGGGGAGGTAGGAAAGGGGCAGGAAACAGCAGAGACGATAGGAGCTGACTAGGAAGGGTACAACGTTTCTAGAAATTTGTGGTTTGCAGTGGAAAAAAGAGCTGGTAGATACATGAGCAGGCTTTTAAAACCAAATTTGAATTTGTGGGTGCTCGCAAGTAGGATTTTGAAACTCGCTCTAAGCTTCTGCAGTGATTCTTTATGTAAAGCAGGTACATAAATGAAAGGACAGTAAGGATGCTATGTAGCTGTATTTAGATCAGGTAGTGCAAAGAGCAAATGTGAATCAATTAAGCTGAAGCATGGGTAAAAACATCAAAGCAGCTTTCAAAATTGTATTGATGTAGACTTGCAAAACGTTGAAAATCCTTTCTGAGGAAACTGCAGTGCACATTCCTTTACGTTGGTACAACAGATTCCTAAAAGGCTACAACATTTTTAAACTAAAAAATATGCTTAGTTGTCAGCCCTTCTGATACGTAGATAAAGATCACTGACCTCAAAGGAGACTTGTGGCTCTTCAGGCTGAAGATAGACATCAGGTTATCAGTGTGCAGTTCCAGCCGTGTACCAAAACGCAGATGCTTCTGTCTGCACTCATTACTGGGCATGGTGCTCTTCTCGTGAAACCAGGCACACACACTTCATAAGGATTTATGGCTCGAGGAGCCGTCATCTTACTTAAAATGAGCTGTAATATGTGAAATAGATTAAATATTAATATACTTAGGTTAAATATGCCTCTTTTAAGCACAGTTACTGTAATTTGAACAATGTGAATGTTGCAACAAGTACTTTTTCTTATATAGAGAACTATCCAATTTTTTTCAGTCTGGATGAATAACCATGTTTATTCTTGCGAAGAACTATTGCATTTTAGAACTATTACATTTTATTTCTCTTCTAAATTCAGAACATTTTGTTTGCCCATTCTTGGTGTTTTAGCAGTACTTAAATGCTGTATTCTCTCTAATATGTTCTTTCTATTATTTCAGAACTTTATCAGAGAGTAGGAACTTGATTCAGGAATTAAAACATTGTTTTCCCTTTCCCTTTTCATTTGCATCTAGAGCAGGCACAGGCACTCTTGGCTTTACTGCAGGATAAATTCTAAACCACATTGACATTCATAGAAATTGATGGGGAGACAGTAAGTTCAATAGAAGTGACAAACTGATGAGATCCACTTGTTTGGGATAAGTTTACTAGTCTTGTATCAGATATTAACCTGTTCTTCAAATGTAAGCAGATTTGCTTTCTGAAAGCAGAATTTTGATTTCCTGTTAAAGATATGGTTGTTTTCTTTCAAGGTTTTCCAAAGTGCTGATGCTGAGATCACATTTGCAGTGAAGATTTCGTATCTTTGGGCATGATGTTCCATGAAAACAAAACTGATGTGTATCTGTTATTTTAGTGGTTCATGCAACTCTGGTTGCCCTTGGAAGTTAGCCATCTGGTGCTGCTATCAGAGGAGGATATTTTTTTATGAAGCTGTTTCCTGTTTAAAAAGCTGCTGCCCTTAAACATGCTGATACTTTTATCTCCTGCAGCGCTGAAAGAAAGCTCAGAAATGATCACAAGTAGCTGTTTAGATTAGCTTGCAGTTGGAACAGAGGAACATGGGTGTTTTGCTTCAAAATGTAGTATTACAGAATATTTAGCCACGGGCTTTTGGCTTGCAGGAGGGCCTGCTTGACCTGCTTTCTATCTGCTTGCTGAAGGGATGTTTCGTGACTTGATGCTGACAAACTTGAGCTGTTACATTTCTAATGTGAAAACTGATCTTCTGAGTATGAGTTGCTTTTTCTTTATGTTCTTGGTTGGTTCTTGATGCAAGGAAAGTAGTAGTTGTTCGGTATAAAAGATTTGTCCCCTCCTTTCAGATCTGTTTAGTTCCATCCTTAGATATTAGTGTGCTGCTGTGTTTGTGGGCAGCTTGGCAGTAAGTAAGTAGAAGTCCTGGAGCACTTGTCCTGTGAAGACAGTCTAAGGGAGCTGGGCTTGTTCAGTCTGGAGAACACAAGGCTCCAGGGAGACCTCATTGTGACCTTCAAGTATTTAAAGGGAGATTATAAACAGGAGGGAAATAAACTTTTTATGCAGGTAGGTAATGATAAGATAAGGGGGGATGATTTTAAACTAAAGGACAGGAGATTTAGGTTGCATGTCGGGGAGAAGATTTCATTGAGAGGTGGTGAGTTGGTGGCACAAGCTGCCAGGAGAGACTGTGGATGTCCCATCCGTGCAGGTGTTTGGGGCTGGGTTGGATGGGGCCTTGGGCAGCCTGGTCTGGTGCTGATTGAGTGGTCGGCAGTCCTGCCCACGGCTAGATGATCTTTGGGGTCCTTTCCAACCCAAGCCATTCTGTGATTCTGAGTGGCAATGCAGCTCATCCCACCAGCTCCTCTAATTTTTTCCAGTGTCTTTTCATGGGAAACGGCCTTTCTTCCAAGAATAGGACTGGCATTCTTTTTGCAGTTGTAGCAATCTCCCCCTACCAATTATTATGTTCTTATTTTTCCTTTTCACTTTTTTTTCTCCCCTCTTTTTTCTGCATTTTGTGGGATATTGATCTCCCTCTGAAGTAATTACTGTTAGCATTTGATCTGTCTCTTTTTGAAGTTTGCCAGCGTATTTGCAGCGCCAGCGCATGTGTCCCAGTGGCTGTTTTTCCTCCTTTTTTGCATTTGTTAAAAGTTTCCTCTTCGATTCCGGGGAAGTTTTGAGACACAGATAAGATTTGTGGATGCTAATGAGCGCCATTACTCTGTGCAGCCTGCTGGTTGTTCTCATTCTGCAGTCTGACAGGGCTGTTCAGGAGCATCTGCTGTATGTGCGTGTGAAGGCTGTGCTGTGGCTGTCGTAAAAGCCTGCTGAGCTTTTAATGTGTGTTGGAAACAGCCATTAACCATTCAGAAGAACAGATCCCAGCAGAATTTGGGGGCAGGGAAACAGGGCAGCTGGCACTGCAATTGGGCAAGTTTGAAGCTTTTGGCTTTGGAAACACAGAAGAATCATCTGTAGAATCATCTGAGGTGGGCTGTTTCTTGATTCTTTCACCCCATTTCTATGTCCAGTGGCAGATGCCCAAATTCCTGTGGAACTGAGTTCAGACAGGTAACCATTTGGCATTTTCTTCTTGGGGAAGGGACTTGCTAGGGACTGCCTGGACACTTATAGCTTTTTTTAAGCGTATAGAATATACAAAGGCAAATTTTCTCATGCCCGAAATGAAGAGTACTCTATGCTGTCCTGCACTAGATTTTCTTCCAGCTTCCTCCTGTGTTCCTAGACCTGTAGCATGGATCATTTTTACAAGAGGGCTGTAAATTCCAGGCATTTTAATTGTCTTTTTCATATACCCGGTTCATAACTTCATAGGAAGATTTATTAAGCAAACAGTTGGCCATTCCTCTGTAGACCTCCGAACAGCATTCCACAGCATGTTTTTGAACCTTCACCCCATCCCTTGTGAGCCCCAGGCCTGGATGGCAGTGTGAGGAGGGCTCACCTGGGGCTCTTTCTGGCACCCCAAAACCTGCAGCCATGCTGTGCTCAGTTGTTGCTGCAGTTTCTGACACCATGCAGATGTGTTGCTTTGGAAAATGACGTTTATTTCAACTGTATCTTCCCAGCCAAATCTTACTGTTTTTAATAAAACCCTTTTTTGGAGGGGGAGAGTGGGAGTTGGTGGATATTCTTCATGCCAGGTTGATGAGAAGGAAGTTAAGCAGCTTCGTTTTGTTCAGAAATCAAAAGCTAGAGTCTGGAAATTGTTTATGAATGACTTTTCCCTTAAAGATGGCCAAAGTCTTTCTGTGTGTAACAGCTCAAACTGCTTGCACGCTGCTGGCTGAGACCTGCAGCTGGGCAGCTTCTGCTTGGCACCCCGCTCCTGGGGCTGCTTGCAGCGCAGCAGAGCTGTTGCTTTGTTGCTTTGTCAACGCGCCTTATCCTGTTCCTCCTTCTGCAGTTACCAGATATCGTTGGGTGCTTGTGGTCAAAGTATTTCTTCACTATAAGCAAATGTGCTGGTATTGATCAGGGAAGCAGTTAAAGAAGAAAAAGTTTTCTGTGCCAAAAACTGAGTGGCAACACTTCAAATGGTGTGTGGGAGCAGAAACAGGGCTTAGAGCTTCTTCAGCTGCGGGGAAATTATTGAGGGTTGGAGTAGCCTGTGACAGAATGTCAAAGAAATGGCTTTTTGGTAGATCTGGAAAAATGCTGAGGCAATGCATGAAAAAATTCCACCTCAAATAGTTGTTTACCATCTCATTGTAACAAAATGTGCACGTTACAGAATCACAGAATGGCCTGGGTTGGAAGGGACCTCAAAAATCATGAATTTCCAAACCCCCCTGCCACAGGCAGGGCCACCAACCTCCCCATTTAATACTAGACCAGGTTGCCCAGGGCTCCATCCAACCTGGCCTTGAACACCTCCAGGGATGGGGCATCCACAACCTCTCTGGGCACCATGTCACCTCAGTTCCCAGCAAAGAAGGTGAGGTAGTGGAGCAGTGCAGCAAATGAGTTTAGCTTTTGGAGTTGTCTGTCTGGTAGATGTCTGGTACCCTTCAAAGCATTAAGGGTACGTTAAATTTTGCAGCCAGCTGACTGCAGCACTTTGTAAGCAGGAAGGCTGGAGAGCAGTCTTACAAACCTTAATTTCCTTTCTTACTTCTCTGCTCTTGAAACACTGTGTGGAAACAAACTGAGATGCGGAAGTGTTGTGCAAGGTAACCTGCTGTCTGTGAATGCCCAGCATGGTTAAATCCTGCTTGGTGGGTCTGTCGCTCACTGCACCCATGTCTTTCAGCCCCCTGCAGTCAGCACCTGCAGAGTGAGCAGCAGCTGTGAGAGGGGCTGTGGGCAGGGGGCTCCTACCAACGAGTGCATTGGTGCTGGGCCTGGGGCACAGATTGGGCCTACTGTGCTAACGTGGGCCCTGATGGAGGGACTTGATGAGGATGGTTTCCATGTTCAATCCATCTTTTATCTCATTGGCTTAAAGTATGTGGAATGTCTGCACATCTCATAGAGTTGAGGGGCATGCAGATATTGCTGCAGTGGTGCAGAAAGCTCCTGGCACCATCCTACTGCAGCTCCGCTGCTGCTGAGAGCCCCCTGAGGGCTGGGTGGGATCCCCGAGTCCTGGCACTGCCCCATGGCCCTGCATCCCTGCCCTCATGTGGTTGGCAGTGGCTTGTCTAGAGGTGGCTCTTTCTGTCCTCTGCAAAGGTGAAACACTGGGTGCAAAACTGAAATTCTCCATGCTGTTTTGGTTGCTTTTAGTACTCGCTGTGCTTTCTTACAACAAATAGGCTTCTGTGTTTGCTGTATTTTATTTGTATTTTCAGTAAAGCATACTGCAACTTCCTTTTCCCTGTGCCAGGAAGCAGGAGGGTCAGGAGCTTAAAGAAGGGCTCAAAGTTTGTTACTACCTGGGTTAGGGAAATCTGATTGTCTGTGTTGCTTGGTTTGAAAAGAGGGAAAGAGATCACTTGATCGGTCAGCAAGACCACATGACAAGCAGCTGAATGTAATTAGGTGGGCAGGGAGCTGATGTGGGCCCACAGCTTTGCATGCCAGTGCAAGTTTTAGAGCTATTCTAGAGCTGTTCTTCTAAGCTACACTGTTTTGGTTTTATTTTCTTTGTCTGTTGATATTATTTGCAGATGATTAATGCCTCTTTCTGCATGACTATGGTATTCAAGAGATCTGGACTGGATCAGGAAGCTCTGTGCTGAGGTACACCTGGAGAGCTACAGGTCCACTTCCAGCTGTTAAGCATAGGTATGCACATATTTCCTCTTTTATTTATTTCATTAAGATTGATTGCAGTATTTTTCTTGAGCTGACAGTTGTCCTATACCAACTGTTACTGTGTTAAGAGCTTTGAAACAGTGTTTTTGACATTGTGATGCTGTGATGGTGTTGATTTGAGATACCCGATTTAGCATAGTAGAATCTTGGTGGTCTGGAGGGGAAAGTAAATTTAAAATTGTGGAGTACGCTGATTTGTGTAAAACATAGCTGCAGTTTTGGCATTTAAAACCAAAGCCTCTTCAGTACATCTTGGGTCTTTTTGCTATCTGGTTGTGGCAATTGGCACATATTTGGGGTGTGGGCCCTTCTCACTGAAGTTAATTGGAAAGATTGGGGCAGCGATGGTAGTAACATTGGCAGAGGACTCAAACCAGGGTACAGAGAGGGGAGAGCGTTCCCACTAGGATGGTATCAAAGCTTAAAAGCGAAAGGAACAAACAAACAAAAAAAATCAACACAGATTATGATGTTTTAATTTTCTTAGACAACTGATGTGCTACTTGTAGTTTGTAGCTGTGTTAATTTGGGCTCACTGAGTTGGATTTCATTCTTCAGTAGGAACACTGGAAATAAATCAGTCTGAGGTAGAGAACAAAACTGGCTGTGCTTATCAGTAAGATTAAAATGACTGCAGTGGCCTGTGTCAGGATTCAGTAACAAAAGGTGCCATTTCTGTCCGAGGCAGTCAGCCTGCATTTCCCACTCCATTATGCCAAACAGGGCAGAATTAGACCTTTATGGTAAGGTGTGTTGTGCAAATAACATCTCATGATACAAACAGTATAACTCAGTATTTGTAAATGTTGTTCTGCTTGAACCCCACCCCCCTCATATTTATTTCCATATTCTCATTAACTTATACTTAATAAAATGGTCCTTTAGCGTGGTGGATTTTTAACCGAGTTGTGCACCACTGTGTTTGTCCTCATGTATCATAGATGTGTTGGTAATAAAAGAATAAAAATGTGTGCTGCAAAGACTGGCATTTTAATTTAATGAAATAAAATGGACTGCAAGGAAACATGAGAGCTTATCTAGATTGTAGTCCTTTCAGTCAGATAGTAAATAGTTTCAGTCTTAATTATGTTAAAGGCACTGTGGGATGGGATAATATTACTGTGTTTTGCTTCCGTGCCCCTGTGATTTGGTCGTTCCTTGCCACCCCAAGCATGAGTTTGTAATCAGATGTCCTTTCTAGCTTGGGTGTCACCGTTTTTCTAATTGTGGACTGAAATTCCAGTTTTTGCAGACTGTGACTAACCGTGGAGGGGCTGTTCAGAGAACAGACAGCATGGTCTCTGTTTCCTTCATGTCTGTGGGAAGGTCACAAGATTTTTCCAGGGTTGTAATTGATGTCTAGCTCAGTCTATCTTAAGATGGTTTTTCTAGTCTAAATCATCAGCCCTTGACTTCCATTTATGGGAGAAAAGTAACGAATTCATCAGTGCAGCAATACAAGTAACCTTTCCTGCTATTTCCATATAGGCATCTACAGTGTATGGAGAAGCTTCTATAAAATAATGGGGGAAGGATTTCTGTAAGCACTGATGCTGACTTTGTGTTACTTATTTCTATGCTAAACTGGAAAGGAGTCTTTGTCACAGTTGCCTCATTGTAGTGCGTTGTTGAATAATGCTTTTCATTTATTGCATTATAAGTGCATTTTGAATATTTTTGTCCTATAGAAACACTTACAGAAATTGCTGTAAGGAGTTAGTCTCCTAGTGTCAGTTGTTTGAGAATTAAATTTTGATGTTGAGGTTCTGTTACATAGAGCAAAGCAATATTCTAGTGCATGGTGCTGCCTCCTTCCCTCCCCATCCTTTCCATGGCTTTGGAAATGGCACAGCACTACTTTAAGCAAAACAAAGTGAGTAACCTTAAGCCAGGTGAAGACAAACTTGGAATCTAATTCAAATGGATTTTTAAAAGAATGGCATCAAAGACAAAGTGTAGGTATTTTTTTCCTTCTAAAAAATATTGGAAAAAAAAGACCAACAGAATTTCTGAAAGTATAGAAAATATAATGAATTCAAATCTTATAAGCTGTTAATGGAAAATAGCGTGGAACATGTCCTTGTGGGAGGAGGGAAATAAGGTCCTGTCAAAGGGAAGCTGAAGTAACTTTATAAGGAGAAAAACTTAGGGTAACACTTCATTGATTTAGTGTGTTTGGCTTTGTAAATGGGAAATGATACACCTCCTGCTTCTGAATTGTATTTGAACACTGTGTCGTAGGAATAAAGTTTCTTTATAAATATTCAGCTTTAATACATTATGCTGCAGCTGTCAGCATAAATAGAAGCAGAACTGGGATCTTTGTGACAGGGAAATTGTGGGGAGTGAGTAGGTTACTCCCCTGCAGTCAGTGGGGCTGCTCTGAGTAATGCTGAGATGTTCTTTTTCACTTCAGAGAATTTGTTTTTACTGGAATCTTACTACTGATTTTTTTTTTTTTCTGTCTATGGGAAATAGAAGCTATCTAAAGTCAAACCAAATACCTCAAACGGAAGCTGGTGTTTTAATAGAAGATGAAAAAGCAGTGCCTAGTTTAATGAGTGTTTTCTAATAAAACTCTTCGGACAGTGCATTGCATACAGCCAGTTTCTTGCGACTTGTGAGTTCTCCTAATAATGAAGAATATAAAAAAAGTTACCAATCACTACATGAGGTGTCAGTTTGCTTGTGATATTCTGAGTCTTTGGAAGCATGCAAAGTTTTATGATTACTGTTCAGCCAAGAAAGCACAGTTTGAATCCAATGTGATATGGTAACTACATTTAGGATTCCTTGATGCAGACTTCTGCAGGGAGCTTACACTGCTTGGATCGATCAGAGCAGTCTAACTGGCAATTCATTTTCTTCGAATAACTTCATATACTTTTTCCTGGAGCTCTGGTAATAGAGATGGCTGCTGTGTAAGCTCACAGTTGCTAAGTAGTGTATTGGCAGAAACATTCTGAATAGAAATTTAAGTTGAAAATTTGTGGGAGTAGGGGTAGGAAAATGCTTGCTATCGTATATCAAACCTCTGTTAAAGTGAAACTTGGGGTCACTATGTCTACATGAAGCTGTAAGAAAAAAATTTGTAGGAGGGCATTTGCAGCATGACAAATGCAGCAGCTACTAGCTTTCAGCTCAGCATCCGCCTGCTGGCCTTCGCTTAGCCTGAGATTAACTGACATGATGAACGAGGACACACTGTGGCAGTAGGCTTGTGATTCCTCTTGCTTTCCTTGCAGGGCTTGTGTATATCTCCATGACAAGTATTAATGTGAGAAATTGTGGTTCGCTGTGCTGCTTATCTGAGCAGCCTTTGCTGTATATCATGGCTTCACTATAATTCACACTGTAATTTGAGATTCTGATCAGAGGAGTAAGATAAATTGCTGATTTGGCAACTCATGTTGAAAAAACAACCAGCTTTTTGAGTAGAATCTTTGCGTTGTGCAGTTCAGCCCACTTAACTGGTGCTGCTTTTGAATGATCCCTTCCCTCGTGCTCTAGAATACAAATAGAGCAGATGTTTTGCCAAAGCACTGTCTGAATATTTTGGCATGTTGCACAGCCTCAGTAGAGAGCTTGGACAGCCTTAATATTGCTACAGTTCTGGAGCTGCTCAAGAGGAAGATGTGATGACTTACTGAAAGAGTAGGCTTATTTTTCAATTCTTGCAAGAAAAAACAAACAAACAAAAAACAAAAACAAAAAAACAACAATAAAGAAACCTGTATTACTACCTGTAGTTTTTGTTCTTTGTTAGAAGATTTTGAGTGATATCTGTGAGCCACAAGCATGCTCCAGCAGACACAGATCGAGACTTCTGCTTTGCTGTCCTGTGTTAGTAGCTTCCTGAAGAGAACAGGTAGTGCCTGTTGAATTGTGCTTGGATCTATTTGAAGCAGAAGTGGTCTTTTATTATGTAAAGAATGAGTTAAATTATACCTGGAGTATTCTCAGCAAGTTATTTCTAGCCTCGTAGTGCTTGTGAAACATGGAATCACGTATAGTCATTACATCCAGAAATGTTTGCTAAAAAATCCTGCTCACTACTGACTGAAAATGTCTCTTTGAGACTGTAGCTATTACAGACTCTGAAATCAGAGGCTCAGACCCTTTTTAGTCCTGCTCAGAGCTGATCATTGATCGGTCTCTCCATCTCTTTGAAGTATCACCTGCCAGCCTGCAGTGCTTTGGCTGCCTCCACAGTGCAGCGTTTCCAGTGTGCCTGGGGTATGCAGTGAGCCTTGCTACTGCAGGAATGCCTGTCAAGGTTTTGTGGTTTTTAAACTCTTAGCTGAACCTCAGTTTTGTCAGTCTAGATATTTCCTCCCCTAGCTGCACGCACCAGCTCTCTGTAAAGCTTCTCTGACTGTCTCTTGTATTTCGAGTCTGATCACATCTGATCCCAGATTAAGGGATAGAAGGAATAAGTCTTTCTAGTTTGTAAACAGTGTTTCTCAACCAACAGTTTCCCTGTTTTTTCCCACAGGTAATTAACAACTTACTTTGTCTTTTTTTTCCCCCCACTTCTGATTCCAATTTCCAAGTATTCTTGGCACTCCCAAGTATTCCTAATGTCATGCACAAAAAAGAATGCAGGAAGTGCTTTATACTGTTTCCTTGTTATTTATTGTTGAACTGAGTAAAGTAACTTAAACTGAAAGTAAGGACAGATCTCAATGTTTTAGAAAAGCAGTACTGCTAAAGAAAGGTAGCAGGAAAAAGGTTTTGTTTCATCTTTCAGTCAAAAACTGGCGTTAGTAAGGAACAGAGATAATTTCATATGAACAATGAGAGGCAAATATTTCCCAACCCAAAGGATGAGAAAGGTGGATTAAGTTCTGCTCTGACTTTCCTGCCCCACCCGTTTTGTCAGGTGAGTTTACCCGCTTACATCTTGTCAGGTGAGTGAGGCAGTTTTATGGTCTTATTTGTATCGTATTTGAGTGAATTTTCCCCTTATTTAACAGAGGCTATTATATATCTTAAGGTTTTCTGTTGCCTGACCTTCTCCATATGCCTGTAATTGACCCAATCATGATCAATTATCTTTGCCGGATTGTTTCTATTGTAATGCAGCATGAGCTTGGCAGTGTGACCTTTTGGAGATACATTGTCTGTATTCCACATTTCTGTCCTCCAAAACAAGGTGGAAGACTGCAGAGAAATTTCTCGACCTGGAGGAAAAAAGTAATATATATATCTATATTAAAAGAAACTGCAAATATTTTCCTCTGGCTGTTGACAGAGAATGTACTTCAGTGGACTTAAACAAAGGCTAAGCCTGACAGATGTGTTTGCAGTCTACTGAATCATCTGCACTGACTGAGTGTGAAATCTAATACTTTCTCTAGCACAAATACATGCACATCTTTTCCATGAGATGTCACTTCATTTGTATTCTGTGTACTAATTCTGTGTATTAAATTGCTTTCTTTTTCAGCTTCTTGATTTTACCTCTTCTAGTCCTTTTTATCCTGATTTTTCCTTTGTGTGTTCTGTCTCTCTGCTGAGGGTTTTTGTTATTGCCAAGAAAGCCCAAGCATTCCATAAAGAAATGCTCAGTTCCTGTAATTGTGTGATTCTTGGAATCTTCCACTTTCAGTGTTGTCTTCCTTGTGTGAACACAAGCAGCACTGTGGGTGACATCCTGGAGGCTCCTGTGCTGCTGGCTCATGCACTGCCCACCCCACTGCTGAGCAGGAGCTCACCTGCATGATTCTGGCTGAGGGTTTGGGGCCGATGTGCTGTAATGATGCCTAGAGAAACGAGACATTAAGGTGATCTGGAAACCTTAGGTCAGTCCGCTTGAAAGGCTGTATCTTGGCAGCCATTTGGCCACAACAGAACTGGAAAACTTTGACCAAGAATTTTTGTCCCATCTTTTATCTTTTCAAGGCCTGTACTTAGTACTGTGTCAGCACAGTTGTATTGACTGCATTTCTGGTCATGTTGCTGTGGGAGACTGTGTATTTTCCCCATTTCTTAGCCAGATCTGCAGTTTGAAAGAACAAGAAATTATATGTAAATCTGTGTATGATTGTCATTCATAATTTTTTTTATGCTCTCAAGAACAGATACGGTGTAGTGATGTGTGACAGATATTAAGACTGGGCTGTGGATTAGCCAGGAGCTGGTGCCAAAGCAGTCAGAGCAGTCACATCAAGGAAGGATTCAGGGCATCGAATTGAAAGTTAGTGGAAAGGTTGCTGCAATATATAAAATTAATTGTCATAATTTGTTTATGTTACATTTATGTGTACCTGAGGTACTCCTTACGAAGAGTAGAAACGTTGTCTGACTCCCAGTCCCTTTCTCACAGCAGAACTGGCAGGTGCCTGACGTTGCCCAGCTTTGAAGTGAGGAGCTGCTGGAGCCTTAGAGCAGGGTGCGGCTGTTCGCCGCGCTTCGCCTGCACCAGGCAGGAATGTGGGCAGTGCTTGGCTGAAGCATGGTGGGAGTGCTGCTATGGCAGGGTGGTGGACATCTTCCACATCCCCTCAGTGCTTGTGTTATAACGGATCAGGTGACATGTTAAACAGCTATTGAAGGGAGTTTATGTCTATGTTGTGCCTGGGTGCGAAGCTTTTTTTTGTTTGTAAGATTTTACTTGCACTTGCAGAAACCTATAGAACTGCATTATTACCTTGTGCTTGTATTTGCATGCTGTTGAGAGACCTACATCCATTTTTTTTCCACTGTATATTTAAAAATATGGCTCTGTTATTTAAGACTATTGGGAAGCTGTCTTAAACAGACTGAGACTTTTTTGCTTGTCCTGCTCTACTCTTGCTGTGATAGACACCTAGGCTGGAAGCCTTTCAATACACTCCTTCCTTCCACAGATGGCTGAGTGGCCATTGCAGGGAGAACTTGCAGAATTTGCAAGTTCCTTGCTGTTCCAGTAGGGTCTGGTTCTTCCTGAACAAGGAAGGCAAGGCCCAGACAGGACTTGTCTTTGTCTGTAAGATCTACATGGAAGCTGAGTGACACTTGCGGAAGTTGGACACTGCTAGAAGTTAACTGTAACCCTTGCAAGTCTGCTTGTCTGCTGCCCATCACCTAAAGGATAAAGTGATGAAGTCCTGTGGTATCTTAAAATATCATTTAGTCATAGGCCTGATCTCTGTTTTCTTTTGGCAAATTCTAATTACTTTGTCTCTGAGTGTATGGTTTGTCCTACAGTGTTAGTCATGAGCTTTATGGCTGGCTTCACTGCACATCTGGGACACTGAGGTAACGTCTGAGTTGTATAGCTGTTTCACTTGATCTGAGAAGGAAGAGAGGGTTGACTCAAATGATTTTATTTGAATATTTTTATACAGAATAGCTTTTCTACTCTTGAGAGGGCTGGCTAGGTAGTGTAGTGTGGAAAGGATCCAGAAAGGACCCTTTATCTGAAACAGTTCATACACATTGCTTCTCTGTGAAATGGGATGATGTTTGCAGGTGTGGTCAGAAGTCACACCAGACAAATTATCATGTTCCAGTCTTTGTCTAATAATGCCTTTTCTCTTATGTAGAAATCCATGGGGAAGCCAACTTTCCCTGTGCTACCCATGGGGCAGCATGGTGTGCTCATGTCTGTACAAGAGAGAAAGAAGCAACACAGCATTGGCATTAGAGACTGTCAGCTTCCTCTCACCCTGAAGAGAAGAATGCAAAGCTATAGACAGAACTGGACAGTTGTGATCCATGTACTCCATCCTTAATAATCTTGTTAGAAACTGTGTCATTATATTAGGATGTGTGCGTGATATAGCAGATATGTTACATCTGCTTGTAGGGAGGTCGTGCATAAACCTCTTCTGAAGTGCTGTTTGCCTCTAGGAATAAATGGGACATATGAACTGTGTAATTGCTTCCCAGCCATGCTGTCAGGCAGCACCCTCCTTAGAAATGGAGACAAGAGGCACACCTCTTTATGTCTGAGCACCCATCAGCATGAATGCTAACAGGTGACACGTAGGCTTCTTGGCTGTGTGCTAAAGAGGTGGTGCTAGAAAAATACTCCTGCCAGCAGTACTATCTCCAGTGTGCCCTTACTATTCCTTTAGCAGAGTTTGGGGTAAGTGGTATACTTTAAGCTGACGTGCTTCAAAACTGCCTGATTAAGTGAATGTTCAAATTTCCTGGGCTTTATGCTGTGTGTGTGTGTACATTTTTATTTTCAGATCAATGCTTCCTTTTTTCTTTTCCTTCTGATTCTTTTTTTTTTTTTTTTCTTTTGGCATATGCTCTCATCTATTTATCACTTCCTCCCTTCTTATTTCTTCCATCATCTTTGTCAGATATGGGAGTTGGGTATTCTATGTGATACCTGTTTGTTCAGAAAGCATATTCCTTTTCCCATGCTGCAAAGGGTAAATCCCTCATGCCAAGATAATTTCCCTAAGTTATTCAGGAACAACACTGTCATACTCCTGAATGTTTTATCTCACAATAGAATTGTGATATTTGTGTCCTGGAGGCAACAATATTAGCCAATAGTGTTGATGCTTGTTATGTGACTGCCTTAGACGAGGAACTCGACTGAAACAGAGCAGCGCCTGCTTTCCAGGGCGCCTCTTCTTGGCAGAGCACAACGTGGACACCTGTGTTATCCAGAGCAGCCGCAGTGTGGATACAGGTTTAGTGATGGCTGTGAGGCTCCTGTCAGCCATGGAAAAAGCCAGTGGAGTTTTCCCAGTATAGCTTATAGCCCCTGTTCTTCTGCATGCCAGGCTAAAAGCAATGCCAGAGCTGAATGGGATTCAAGGAGGATTTCACAAAGGAAGAAACCCTTCTTGCTGTTTCCATTGGCAGTTATTTTTTTTTCCAAGCCAAGGAGCCCTTAATTGTACAAGTAAGTTTTGGGAATAGTTGTTCTATGATGTTTCAGTGGTATTTTTTTTCTTTTCCTTCTTTCTCTGTTTTATTTTATTTTATTTTTGAGATCTGATGGATCCTGATTTACCAATTTTCTCTTTTTCTTCCTTTTCTACTTCCCCCTTTCCTGTTGCAAGAGGTGTAGAAGGAAAGACTGGAAAATGTGAAGCTGTAGGACCTAACTTGAAAGCAAAGCAGAACTAGAAGGAAGAAATAGGATGGATTTATAGGTCCATGACTGATTTTCTGAGCGTGTACTTTGCTGTAAATATATTCTTATTTCTGTAATATGGAGCTGGATGTATTTGGGCTGTTGGCCTGCAGGTCTTGGAAGTAGGGGGTGGAGATAACTTTTTTAAATATTTGTACAGGGAGGAGAACAAGGCTTGAAACTGCTCTGAAAATAACTCTCCAAGGATAGGTTAACTGTACCGGGTTTCACAAGAACCACTCCCTGGAGATATTTGAATAATAGATTGACATTATGGGGTGCAGTGAAAGGTGTGTGCATTTCAAAAACCTAAGGAGAAAATTTCCTTCTTGAGCAACTCCTTTATAGGACACTTTTTATGTCTGAGGCTTCTACTACTCATTTGCAAATTAAATTTATTATTAGCCACATGGAGAATTGAGGCTTAGATGATCTGGGTGGTGTGACCTTATTTGTCCAAACAGGAACTTCCCAAATCTGATGTAACAGCAGAAATACCTTAAGGTTTCCTTCCCTAAGGCCTAACCTAAGGCTTTCCCCAGCTCAGGCTGGTGGAAGGGTGCAGCTGTTCTGCTGCAACTTGTCTTGGAATCAAACCTGAACAGTTTCTCATGGCTCCACGTGATACTGTTGCAGTGCCTGTTCTTCCTCTGTGAGGTCTCACAGAAGAGGAAGGATAAATTAGCTTTCTCACAACTTTTTGACAATGACCAGCTGGTGCAATTGTGTGCTATTAAAGGTTTGTGCTATAGGCCAACAGCTAGCTAGCAAAATACCAATGGGACATGGCAAATACTTGTGTATGTGTGCAGTAGCACAGTAAAAGGCATGAAAGGAGCTTGTCTCAGAGCTAGCACGTTTTATGAAGGTTTGCATTCAAGCCTTTTTAAGCGGTAGCAAATTTAGGGGTATTGAAGCTGAAAGAACATGTGCTTGAGTAGAGTGCATTTACACAGCTCTTTGCCCTTGGCAGAACATCTGAGAGCAAAAGAAACAGTGTGTAAGAGAAGGAAATCTAAATCAAGTTTAATCTTTAGTAAAAACCATCGTGTTTGCTTTTTAAAGCATTTTCCTTTTCTTCTAAAGCATTTCAGTGAAAAGAGGTTCTGCAGAGCCACGTGGTAAATAATCTGATTGTTTTTGTGCATCCCAAAGATAGAAGAGGATTTAAAACAAGCAACAAACAGAAGCTTTTGCTGGTATTTATGATTGTGGTTAATGGATCAAGCTTTTAATTTCTGCTAGAAATGATCTCATGTCAGTGTGCAGCTGCCTGTTCCACGTGCTTGTTGAATGCATCACTCTGTCAGTTGTGTGGTGTATGCAGGCCTGAAGCTGTGGTACGTCTGTATAAAAATAACTGTTAGCTGTTAACTGCTTTTTTTTGTTCTTGTTTCAACCTCTTGCTCTATTGTAAAACACAGTATTAAAACAAAATGTTGGAAAGCAAATTATTTATCTCTGGTGTGGAAGTGACAGTGTGAAATACATCAGCTTATTGGAGATAAATGTATACCTGCAATGTCTTACTGTAATGGATGGAATAATGTAAACTAAGTGTTGAGTGGGAACGGAGATTTCGGGACTGGAAATAGCAAAAAGGTGTCAAATGCTTTCTGCTGGCTTTGCAATTGAAGACTATCTTGGAGTAAATCTGACCGTTGTCTGCTTTTGGTTGTGGTAAGTCCAGTCATGGCTGCGTTGGTCAATCACGGTTCTGCTTTGTATCCAGGAGCTGTGCTGCCATAAAGCTGAAACTGTAGAGTTAATTATGGCTTTAGTTTAATGGTGGTGATTGACGCCCACATCCTAGAGATATGGGGCTCATTCCAAACCTCACGCTGTGAACTGAGATTCAAGAAATGAATTGGTGTTTTGCCATTGGTGCAAACTGCTGCTGTGTTTGGCTTGAAATGAGTAGTTTTATCTAGTGCAAACTACAACTAATTCCAAAAATACATACTTACAGTGGAAACAGCAAATTTAACTTTCTTTTATATTTAATTTCATAACCTGTCTTATTTTTTGTACTTCTGTATTTCCCTCCTTGATAACAGGCAATTTTATGTCAGTTTTCTGTTGCTTTTAGGTTATTTAGTCTTATCTTTCCATGTTCAGTTCTTTGAAAACAACGTAAGGCCGTTCTCTATTGTTTGTTTTGGGGGAAGAGATGCTCGGTAGCTACTCTACAGGAAAGTACTACTGCATTTGCAGCAGTCTTTCTACTATACATTGTATTTTCCAGTCATTTTTGTCATACACTCTAGCTGTTTTTTTCACTTTGATCAGTGTAGATCAAACATTACTTAGTTTAGAGCTAGCATCATGGCTAAAAACTTTGAAATTTGTCCTCTATCACAGAATCACAGAATCACCCGGGTTGGAAGGGACCCCAAGGATCATGTAGTTCCAACCCCCCTGCCTAGCAGGGCCACCAAACATACACATTCAGATCAGGTTGCCCAGGACCCCGTCCAACCTGGCCTTAAACACGTCCAAGGACGGGGCATCCACAACCTCCCTGGGCAGCCCGTTCCAGGGCCTAACCACTCTCCTAGTAAAGAACTTCCCCCTAACATCCAACCTAAATCTTCCCTCCTTCACCTTAAACCTTAAACCTTAAACCTTAAACCTTAACTTAACTTAACTTAAGCCTTAAACCTTAAACCTTAAGCTCTAAACCTTATTTAAAAAAAAAAAAAAAGTTTGCTTCTTTGGAAAAACTTTCTGAGATGGTAAAATATTTTTTGGGAGTATGGAAAAAACTTTTCGAGATGTCAGCGCCTTTTTATTTAAATGTAGTTGTCAGTTTAAAAATCAAATGGATTTTTTTGTGTGTATATTAATAATATCACAGAACCACAGAAGCACCAAGGTTGGAAAAGACCTACAAGATCATTCAGTCCAACCATCCACCTATCACCAATAGTTCTCACTAAACCATATCCTTCAACACAAAATCCAAATGTTCCTTGAACACCTCCATAGTCAGTGACTCCACCACCTCCCTGGGCAGCCCATCACAGTGAATGTGAGATCAGAATTGCATCATCAAGGCATTTAAGTAGCTTTTCCAGCTTTCACACAGGTTAAAAAGAGTTCTGCAGGTTTGTTTTCCAGTTATGTTGAACACTTTTCTTTGACAGTGATTTTTCAGTCTGTTGTTGTGTTGAGTTCTCTTTGAAGTAAGAGGAGTGTAATAAAAATCAGCTGTGTTTTTTTGTTTTGTTCTTGGTCAGGGTTTGTTTTTGATACTTGGCACAAAGAAGAGTTTAAGGTGAAAGCAGTGTAAAAGATCTCAGAACTGGTCCTGTTACTGGATACTTCATTTTGCAAATGGTGACTTGTGTTGTGAACATTTGTCAGAAGAAGCTTGGTTGTTGCCTGACTAATGCTTTTTTGCTTTGCTTTCTAAGGTGTCTCCTGAATTCTCACTATGTCTGATGGGGACTATGATTACCTCATAAAATTCCTAGCGCTTGGTGACTCTGGAGTAGGAAAGACCAGCCTTCTTTACCAGTATACAGATGGCAAATTTAATTCCAAGTTTATCACAACTGTGGGCATCGACTTCCGGGAAAAGAGAGTGGTGAGTTTTCACAAGCAGTGTGCTACTTCAAAATGGTTGCTCTTTTGTTGCTGGTGACTAGAATCTACTTCCTCATCTGCTTAGTCTGATCTGCTAATCCTTATGTGTAAGTGTGCCATCTATAGTTACTATGTACTTAAAGTTGTGATAAGGAAATTATTTTATTTTGCCTGGTTTTATTTGTGCGTGTGTCTGTTTTCTCCAAGGTTAAAAAAAGAGCTGATTGTCAGCAACCATTTTGTAGACACAACACCCCTGAGCAGTGTCTCCTCAGTGAGTTGTGCTCATAGCAGCTGGAGTAGTGCCTTCATTGTTGAACTCCCTACATGACGAAGGATTGGGCTGCAATAGTTTTCTTATTGTTTGTGAACTTGAATGTGAACAAAGACTGCAATGTTAATTTTAAAACCATTCTAATATATGTGAGCCAAAAGGGTTAATATAATGTACAGAGCTGATCTAGCTTCCTGAGCAGCTATCATTAGTGGGGAAGAATTGTGGAAAGTAAAACATCAAACATTTCTAATCCCCAAATTGTTGTTTGAATAGGCACCTTGTCTGTTTTGTCTGTTGCAAAGAAAGCTGAGGGGAGACCTCTGCAACTCCCTGGAATTAAGTTGTAGCAAGGTGGATGCTGATCTCTTTTCTTCGGTGACAAGTGATAGGTAATAGCCTCAAGCTGAGCCAGAGAAGGTTTAGATTTTACTTTAGGAAGAATTCTTCATGGAAGGGCTGGTTAAGCATTGGAATGGGCTGCCTGGGAAGGTAATGGATTCCTCACCTTTGGAGGTGTTTGAAAGGCATGAACGTGGCACTATGAAAGACAGTTTGGTGATGACACTTGGTAGGTCAGTTTGATACTGGGGATGGTGAAACAGACATTGTGTAGACTAGCTTTTGGTGGATGATGTGCACCACAGTAGTGGGAGAAGTAAGTGCCTTTGTGACGTGTGAAACTTGTGCCTTGAATAAGTTAGTGTTCTTTTTGTGGGATGGTACATGTGGTGGATTTTCTTGGTTAGAGTATTTGATGACTCAAGATAAGATTTATGTTTTTCAACCTAATTCATATAATCCATAAATTCAGCAAGCTTTTATGTCGTTGAAGATAGTATTGTTAACTCGAGTAATCTTACATACAGTGACAGTTGAAGGGAAAGGCATGAAGAGTTCTGAACAATAAATGAGCCTGTTTTTAATTGATCCTTCTAAAGCTAACAGATGCCCATATTTATATTGTCATGCTGAGTAAACTCCTCAGCTTTCATGATTAGCATTCACTTTCTGCTTCTATAATCTATGATCCAAGATCTATCCCATCTCTTTCAGCAATCTTTTGACAGCTAAAAAGATGCATCTTTATTTTCATGAGTACATTCTGTTTGCTAATGAGGTTCTGTTAGTGTTACAAATGTACTGCCAGATTGCATGATCTCTCGTAGTTACGTTTTCACTTGGACAGGATGGAACATAATAGTAAAAAATAGAAAATCAAATACAAAAAATAAACTTGTCCGATGAGAACTCCAAACAGAGTGAGTAGGAGCCACTGAATGTGAAGAATGTGAAGTATTGGAAACTGGTTTTCCACTTCCAGTTTTACACTTATGTTTAAATACTCAAGTAGATACAAAATTGAAATGCAACTTGTATTACTTTTGTTTTAAAATAAGGAAATTGAATTGTAGTTGTGAATCCTTGTATTGACAGTGATAGCTCTGCTGCACTTAATGACTTTAAGGGTCAGTTATTTTGTGTTCCATAGAGGTTGGGCTGTTAACATTCTGTCTTACAAACTTCCCTTTTACAGGTGTACAGACCCAATGGGCCAGATGGCGTTGGTGGCAGAGGGCAGAGGATACATCTTCAGCTCTGGGATACTGCAGGGCAGGAAAGGTAGGCTTCCCTCCCCACCTCTCCAGTCCAGAAAGTAAAGCAGGTGTTACCAAGCTAGGTGCAAATGGAATGGAGTATGTGAATTCTTCTTATTGATTGTTACGTTTTAGTTGTATGACTTGGGATGGGAAAATACCATTTAATATGGTGTTTGACAGTGATGAAAAGTTTCTTGTGAGTACCCATTAAATTACAACTGAATTAAATTAGAACACTATAACTGTAATCACTGCTTTTTGTCTTTGGCTTATTAGTTCATGGCCAATGCATACAGATGTTTTTAAAGTTTTTTTTTTTTAATTTCTTATCCTAAATTTATGTGTCTAAGCCAAGGCCTTAGAAAAGTCAGAGTTCTGAGATCACTTTGCAGGGATTCTTTCCTACTTGTCTACTAAAAGACAGGTATCCTAGTGGTTGATGGTGTGAAAATCAAGAACTGATGTATGTAGTAACAAGTTTAACTTCGAAGTTTGATTTTTGTTCTTATTTTAATTTTTGAATCCTGATGAAAGCGTGCTGTATAATACAAAGCTTTCACTCAAGCCTCAAGGGTTTTATTTAAATGTCTCCTTGACTTCCTTACGCCTGGATTAGGACATATTAATGTTAGCAATTCCTGTTATCCAGTCCCTACATCAACAAAATAAACATGATGAATATTTTCTTCTAGCTAATCTTGTCTTTAGCTACCTCAGCTTCACGACTCTATGCAATTATATTTTCAAAGTAACTTTATAATTCTGCTTTCCTTGTCTAGGTTTCGTAGCTTAACAACTGCTTTCTTCAGAGATGCCATGGGGTTTCTTCTACTCTTTGATCTGACAAATGAGCAAAGCTTCCTTAATGTCAGGAACTGGATAAGTATGACATTTCTTTTTCTCATCTCTTTCTTTTTATTTCTGCAGTGGTGGATGGGAGCTATTCTTGCAAATACAAAGTCTCACAGAGCAGTACAACTGAAAATACTGGGTTTTGAAGCTTTCTGAGGAAGAAGAAAGTAAATGTCCCATTTGCAATTGTAAGAGCTGCTAGTGGGAGCTTCTAGTGCTTACCTGAAATTCAGCTTTGCTTACTTAACCTCGCACATTAACCTAGCAGGCTGAGAGAACTTATCCCCAGCTTGGGTAACGCTTAGTACCATACATCTGTGGAAAATATATTTGACTTGGCTGAAGCTTTGTCAGCAAAGCTTAACAGAAAGTGAATGTTACTAGGCTGATGTGTCTAGGGGAAGCAGTTCCCAAACCCAATGTTTCATCCATCATATGAAAGTGTTGGACTTTTTTTCTGGCAGTTCAGTGAAGGTGCTTGATGAGCATAACTCCTTAAGCTACAAATATACAGATTCTTGTCAGGCTTCTGCTCCTCTGGCTTGTTCGCTGCGTGTGTGATAGTGGATGTCTACCTGTTTCCTGGCTCCTCAGTGCAATTGCAGAAGTCTTGAGAGAGAACAGAACACAATTGTATTTCCTTTTTCCAAAAAGTAATTTTTCTGAAGATCTTTGTGTCCCCTGAAATGTGACAACATTCTTGGTAAGCTTTGTGTGACAGCAAGTCATGACTCCTATTCGTATTGTTGCTGTTAGGTCAGCTACAAATGCACGCGTATTGTGAAAACCCTGACATTGTATTATGTGGAAACAAAAGTGATCTGGATGACCAACGAATGGTGAAAGAAGAAGAGGCTAAGGAACTTGCAGAAAAATATGGGTAACTTCCTTCCTTCCAGTTATTGCTGTATTTAAAGCAAAATTAAATGCTTTCTGTAATGTCTTTCCTGTAAAATGGAAGATTATTGTGCAAATAAGTGTTTTGGAATGCTGAACTGACCTGCATAATACTTTCTTTTTTTTTTTTTCCTGTCAGAGCTAAATGTTTTCTACATTACCTAAGATTTTGTGTTTTTTGCACTAGAGGGTGGTTAATTTTCTTTCCTTGCAGTAAGCAAAGGAAAAGTGAAGTAAGCTGTTTCACAAACATTCTGGTAAAGAAGATAGACTTTAGTTGAGAAGGCAGGTGAATTATGGTGGTCTAATTTCTTGCTCTTTCCTGTGCTGATGCTTTCTGTGGTACATAGAAAGCCTGGGCCTCTTGTGATGTGAAATTTAAAGGAGCATTTGGTGAGGTAATTAACTGATTAATGTCACATCAGATTTCAGAGGGAAAATGCAGTACTAAGCAATTACATCCTAATTTAGAAGTTGAGTTTTATTACAACATTTGTTACGGAGCAGCCCTTGCCCACTGGCATGACAGTTGAAACATGCAACCTCAGTTTCTTGGAGAACCTTGGGACCCTTTCACAGGCATTTGGAAAATCTAATTACAGAGTGCTGAGTTCCCACAGAAGACCAGTTCTGGTTCAGGTTGCAGATCACCTGTGCTTAGCTGAGTTGTTAGTCACTTAGCCTCAAAAGGCTCAGCTGTTTGTTTTTGTGCAGACGTCTGCACTCTCCCAGAGAGTCTGAAAATGAAACATCAGTCAAATCAGCTGGAAGACAGCCTTTCCCCGTCCCCACAGACAAGGATCATGTGACCTTAAAGGAATTGTGGCAGACCTTTCTTCCTATCAGACACTAATTAATCCTGCATTAATCTTCACCAAACTCTTCCATGATTCCTATCTCTGAATTCTATTTGGATTTAGTGTAAATTTGGATTTAGTGTACATGTTTGAAGGAAATCTGACCCATTTATTGTGGCTTGATTCACATAGTGAAGCAGCCTTCTTGCATGGGAACTGGATTCCTTCTCAAATGAAAACTAAACTAGATGATGGCCTCCAACCAGTAGTCTGCATTCTGATTAGTCATGGAGATTCCAGGGGACTAGATTAGCTAAGTCCAAAGTAAAGCTCACAAAATACACATGCTGTTAACGCTGGGTCCTTAATGCTAATTGTCTTGCTCTGCAGGTCTAGTCCTGCTATGCCATGTTATTTCTCTGTTACACACATAGTCAGGAACTAGCTTTCTTTCACCCTGAAGTATCCTTGGAGACAATTCAGAAGCAAACTATTTTGTAGAACCAAATGGATTTACTGCCCTGTGGTATTGAGCTACCAAGAGTCACGCACTTTTCCATTCTCGAGGATGCAAGATAAATCCTGCTGCAGCAGTCTTCCCATAACAAAAGTGTGAGATACTCAGTATGCCCTTTCTGTACTGGTGAGTGTTGTGTTTTGAAAATGGCTACAGGAGACCTAGACACTGAGACAGTAATACAGTGTTATTGACCACCCATTGGATCTTGCAAATTTAATAAGCCTTTCTAGTTAGGAAATGTAGAGTTCATTCATGCAGGTGGTAACGGTGTTGCTGGTCTGGCTCAACCCTGTGATGAAGGCTCAAAGCCTGCTGCCTTTCTGTTGAAGAAAAGTAGCGGTATATTTGCAATAGTAAGGTGCCCAGAAACTTTTGTTAACAAAGGTCTGAGTATGTACAAATACCATCTCACCCCCCACCTTTTTTTTATCTAAGTGTCAATGGAACGAAATTGTAGCGATGTAGTAGTCATCATGACAGGAATTGGTATCCCAAACCATTGCCTGGACTTTGTCAGGATCTTTCAGAATTTCCTTAGAGAAGGGAGAGGTTTGCAGGAGAACTGTGGGAAGCCACCTGCTGTACCAGTTCCAAAATATGGAGAGTGAGTGGAGGAAAGTACCCGCGTGTTTGCTTGAAAATTTGCCTGTTGGCTCACACATAAGGTTGTCTAAAGTCAGTGCTATGAATCTGGGGAGTTCTACTTAACTTACTCTCTGTAAAAATCCTTAAAAATAAGAATTGCATACTGGTTAAGTGTGCAGTCAGAAGTACAATAGCAAGAAGGTGCTCTTTCACATTTTTGATGCACTGAATTTTCTTCAGGCAGAAGTTGGAATTAAATTTCATTAACCTAATGGTGTCTCACATGGCAAATGTCCTGCATGTGTTTATGTTTATTACTGCTTGTACTTCTCTTTTTACAACTGTAGTTAGCTTCAGTTGGGTGAAATCAACACTCGTTTATTTCTTTTTTTTAACTTTTTTTAACTTATCACCATCTTCCCAATTCCCTTGATGATGAAGTTGATTCTTATTCCTTTGTCCTACTTTTTTCTGCTGCTTCCTCTGACTTTTGTTTTCAGTCTCCCTTGAGCATCTCTCTTGCTTTGCTTGCTTTATTTCTGACTTTGTTCCTTCCTTTATTATGATAATGCTTTCACACGTGATATAAACTCATATATTTTGTTCGTTTCCCTAGTTCTGTAATTTCTCCTTTATCTCTTTATCTCCAGCTCTGTCTGCAGCTTTCCTGTCTTGCTAGGAATGCAGTGCTTAGAGCAATAAGGAGAGAGGAGAATATATCATACGCATGCTCTCCATCACAACATGTTCTGCTTCCCTCAAAATCTGGGTTCCCAAGCAGCATGTCTGCATTTAGTCATATTTGTTTATGGTTATTTGCTGTGGATGAGGGCTTATACAGGGTTGGACTGTTCGCTAAGGGGGCAGGTGTTGCTGAACTTAATAATAAGAGTATCTTATCCCTGAAGTTCCACTGCTGGAGAGATTTCTGCAGGAGTAAAAGTCTTCCCCTACTGGGGCTGCTGACACTGTAGAATACGTAAGTTGTTGCTCTAGTTCAGTGATGCCTTTTGTAGTGATGATAAGAATACTGCATCAGGAGTCTTTGCCTTGCCTGCCGGGGGAGTGCATACGTGCACTCCCTTTCTTGCAGACACCCTCGTGATGTAGGTAGAAATTGGTAAAGAACACTTCTTCAGAGAAGGCCATATTAAGAAATTGTGTCTCTTGTGGGTGAATGAGCCTTGGGACTTTGTAACAACCAGTGCCTCCATAAAATGTGGATCCCAAGGTGTAAATTAATGCTCATCCTTTTGTCCTACCAACAGAGTAAGACGTTTACTTCATTTCTTTCACATTTCAGACCACTGACCACTTAGTGTCTCTAAGGAGGAACAGTAACACTGTTAGTGCAATTTCTAAGTATATATAGCAAGAGTGATGTACTGGTTATGCTCCTATGAATATAAGCTGTGATTCAAATTTGTGGTTTTTGTCTTCTGCAGGATACCATATTTTGAAACCAGTGCAGCTAATGGGAATAATGTAAGCAAAGCCATTGATACACTGCTTGACCTCATCATGAAGCGCATGGAGCGATGTGTGGATAAATCCTGGATCCCAGAAGGGGTAGTGCGTTCCAATGGGCACAGTTCTACAGAACAACTGAGTGAGGAGCAAGAAAAAGGCAAATGTGGCTGTTGACTCAGCTACAATTAAATTTAACGTACATGCTTAATTATAGTACAGTTGCAGCTTAACTGTTTAACTTACAGACAAATCACATCTCATAGTTAGGTAATGAGCATTATTAACTCTTGACAATAATTTTTTTGCTTTCCTCTCAAGCAACATTGAGTTTTGTTTGCAAGTTGTGCAGTTTATTAGTGATGGAGCAAGTTCATCAGTTCAGTGTAGTACTGGATATTCCCTAAATTCTCTACTTTGGAAGGAAGGGAAGGAGAGGACTTTTAATTAACAAGTGTAAAATCTTCATATATGGGCAGTAAGAAAAGGTAGGTTTCTGAAATAAGGATTTTCATTTGCTCCTTGAAGGCTCCATTAACTCCGAACACTAAGCATTTAGATTAGATATTGTGACTACTCCTAGTGTCTACAAACTAGCAAGCTTACCAACATGGTTCTTGAGTCTGTTTTAACAGAAGCATTTAATCGTTTCATCAATCAGTGACAATCACAGAGAGCGAATCTTGTATTTTTTGCAAAAGCCTGTAAGTAACTTTTCATTATTTTCTCAAACCATCAGTGTTTAGTGATAAAAGCCAAAAGAAAGATATTTTACATAGAATGAAAAACTTTTTAGAGAAGCACAGGGATGCAGAACACTTTTTGTAGGTCACGGATGTGAACATTTAAACTACAACTGTACTATATAAAATATAGTCAACAGAGCCTGCGAGACCTCCTGACATCATTTGAATTTCTAGAACATATGTATACATATATTGATATGTCAATGGTGTAAGTGTATATCTGTTATGTTCTTTGCTATTGTTTTAACAGGAGTGTAGGGTAATGTAGATGTCAGCAAAACTTCATCTAAAATAGTGCTTTGTACTGAGGTGTTTTTTTTTTTTTTTTTTTTTTTTTTTTTAACCAAAAACAGATTTGGAATGTTTCCTCAAATATGGATTGAGAAATGAATAGTGATTATGAATAGATACAGATTGTCTTCTGGCAAAATGCAGCTGAGATATCAGTTCTGTCTAAATCAGTATTTCTATAAATTTATAATGCTTATTTTCTGCTGCCAACTTTTGTGTCCTGTACATCTTGGCTATCATATATTCACTTACGGCTTGTCAATTTCCTTAAAAATGAATAGCGTTACTCCTCCCCCCCCTCCACTTACAGATCACATGAATGTCAATTTTGGTTTGGTGGATCATGTTATTCTTCATTCTTATTTATTCTTATGACAACCTGAAGAACAATCAGTATTTTGTTGGTGTTTTTTTTTTTCTTTTTTCCAGACAGATTTATAAGATGTGCCTACCAACTTGTTTTCTACCCTGGCAGATGTTGTATAAATCAAAAGTATTGCCAATTAAAGTCAACACACCAAACTGAGTCTTCTTATAGGCTTTCCACAGCAGTTTGTTTACAGAAGTCGAAAGCTAACACTTATTTAGAAATGATGTATTTATTTATTTAAATATTCTGTCTATTTGGCTACTGCAATTTCAGGCAAATGTCTGTATCAGTTACAAACGTGAATTGCAACGTGACACATTTTTTTTGAAGGACCTAAAATGTTTCTGGAATAGGAGCTATAAGGAAAAAAACCCCTTTATATTATACATAGCCTCTGGTTATACTAAGAATGCAAGAATAAGTGTTAAGACTTGGTTCTTAAAATATTTTACAAAGTAATGTATTCTTCTTTAACAGCAGCATGTAAATATTAGATTTTTATCATAACCTACACAGAATATTTTGAAAGTGCAATATAATTTGACTACTCTGGGGCTAGGATAAAGATGAAAGAAATTTATATTGAATAAATGTAGTTTTTTCTATTACATCATACCAAGATTCTAAAGTGCTTGTGGACCAGAGTTACTGTAGTTTAACTCAGTGCCTTTTGAAGTTATCATCAGGTTTCTGACCAGTAAAGTATCAAACTCTACTGTAGGACACAAATACATTTCAATGTACTTAAGTGTCTGAATTTATTTTAATAGAACTCTTTGCTTTTCAGAGGGTTGCAGTGGAACTTTGTCATGCATTAACTTTAATGAAAGTTCCTGTGTTAATAGCTCCATCCAGTTCCTGAAGAGAGTGAGGACTATTGCAGCCAACTTCTGAGCTAAGTGACTACTGAAATGCTGTTTAAAAAAAATAAAAAATAAAGTCCTTTTGGATACCTACGTTTAGATTGGATATTAGATATTAAATACTATAACTGTCATATTTTTGTCATGCATATTATATGTAACTATTTACTGTATAAAAAGAATCTACATAAAATTGCTTTGATGTAAGCCTTAAATCTTACGGCACACTTCAATCTTCTTTTGTTGTCTTTTTAGCTCTCATGAGAAGTTGTGTTAAATGCTTACTGACGGTGAGCTGCAGTATTCTTATCAGTCTGCTGCTGGTTTTGAAGAAAGAAAGAAAGCTTTGATGATATGAGGAAAATGGTTTTTCAAGAAAAGCTTTTTTCCATGCAGTGTTAGCTGAGAATGTTGAGATCTGTAATAGAACAGAAGGTTTCAGAAAGTGTTTGCATTAAGATGTTTTATTCTTATTAATATAAAATGATTAAACATTCCTGCTCTAAACTTGGTTAGCATTTGTTGAACTGAATTGTGGCATTACTGGTTGTCATCAGTTCAACTCTGTTATGTGCTCCTGTCCCATGCCTTTTTTTAGGCTTTTTTTAGGTTAGATGCAGGTAAACTCCCTGCTCTGGCTGCAGTGCTGCTTGTTCTCTCCTGGCACTGACCACAGCAGTCAGCTGGGCAGCTGGTGCTTCCTGTGTGGTGCCACAAGCAGCCCAGTGCATAGAAGAGAGTAGAGGTGACACTTCCATATTTATAAAAAAGTATTTATAAACATTGAGGAAGTCGCTATTGTGAGCACATAGCCACAAGGGAGCAGAAACTGGGCCAGGTGCCCAGAGACGTTCGTGCATCTCCATCTTTGAAGGCAGTACAACCTCAGCTGAATGGGGCCTTGAGCCACGTGGTGTAATTTGTCATGTTTTGAACAGGAGTTTGGTCTAGATGACCTCTAGCAGTCTCTTCCAACCAATTGTATGCTCTGAGTCACAGGGACAAAAAACTCAGCCTGAAAACAAAGGACTGCAATTGCAAATAACAGAAGGCAGAGCTGCCCTAGCCCTAAGTAAATGCGTTTACTCCTGTTGGGTTTTTGCGTCCACTTGTAAACGTGCTGTCTTCACACCTTCCCTCATAAAGCTACACCATTTCTGCCCATCAGCTGGCTTCCCAGCTCCCGTGACTGCGGCCCAGAGCTCCCGGGGGAGGCGCCTCTCCGCACGCCCAGCACGCGGCGTTGGGGCTTTTCCGGGTTTCCGCACCGCCCTGACCCCATGCGCACGGCAGGGGGCGCCCGTGCCCCGCCACAGCTCTGCGCCGGCCCCGCACGGACTCCGCTTCGCCGCGGCGTTGGCACCCAGCGACCGCTAGGGGGCGCTGTGCGGAACGCGATCCGCCGCTTCCGGTCAGCTGAGCGAGCGCTTCCGGCGGGGCCTGCGGATCGGTTCGGCGCGGCCATGAGGATCGAGAAGTGCTACTTCTGCTCCGGGCCCATTTACCCGGGCCATGGCGTCATGTTCGTGCGCAACGACTGCAAGGTACTGTCGGGGGGGCGGGAACGGGCACTCGTAGTCGGCCCGGGCCCGGTGTGCGCCGCCTCAGGCCCATTCCGGCGGCGGCCCCGTGCTTTCCAGGAGGGCCGCGGGCTCCGCGCTGCTGGCAGGTCTGTGATCAGCGAGCCGATGTGACGCGACTGTCACAGCAGGACGCACACAGCCGCTCGGGCTTCGTGTCGGTGTGACGGCCGCGTGCGCGCGGTGTCCCGGCCTCCGTCTTGCTCGGTGGGCACTGCAGAGGCCGGGGTGAAACGGAGCAGCGCGCCCAGATCGCTGCCTTCCGCTGCCGACGTGTCGGAACAGATACCGGCACGGTCGCTCCCCGTCTGAGTGATCCGGCCGGACGCTGCTGCCTTTCCCGGGGAAGGCCGCGAGGTTTGGAGGTTGCAGCGCTCGTGAGAGCGGCGGGTTTGGCAGAGTTCAGGAGAAGCTCGTGGGCAGGGAATGTAGAAACGTAACTATTGCTAAGGCCTTACTGTGCTGTATTCCATCTCTTCGGAAGCCAGGCCAGGCTGGGTGGGCCCTGGGAGGCCTGGTTTGCTGGGGCACCCAGCACACAGCAGGGGTTGGCGCTGGGTGGGCTTTAAGTTCTTTTCCAACACAAACCGTTCCACTGTTGTATTTCCCCTTTTCCTTTCTTATCTCAGTGGCATCTCCCTACCTGCTCCTTCTGACTAAAAGGCATTGGCTGGACTGAGGCAGTTTGGGATGGAGGATAGGGTTCTTCATAGCTCGGTGTTTTGCTGCCTACCTCCAATGCTGCATTAAGTGAATGCTATTGATTGTGAAATTTCTTTTTGCACCTTTAACAGTCCTGAAAACACCACCTGGATGAGCATAAGATGCTTCCATGGCTAGCAGGGCCAGATGCCTAAAGTGAGTCTGGCATAACATAGCTATGAAATTGAAGTACAGTGTTTTATTTCTGAGGCTGCTTTCAAGAAACATATTCTAAGCTTGGAGTGGCGGAGTGAGATTTAAATATAGGCAATGAAATAAAGTAGCTGATAGTTCTTTATGGGTATAATAGAAACTATTTAATGAGAAAAGATGTTATGTTACAGATTCGTTCCTGTGGTCAGCCTTTGGTAACTAATAAAGACTTCATTACAACTTGAGAAGTAAATAACTTGTGCTTGTTGACATAATGAAGTGCAGTAATGCACAGCAGCTCGTGTGTCGTGGGCAGGATGGCAGACACTTTATGTTAACTTTCTTCTGTACCTGATCTCTGAGGCTGTTGTACAGCTCATTGAGTGATAGTGGGAACCCCCTTCGTGAGGAGCTCTTCATCTGTTCACCACTTTTTGGTAATATACAGGGGATGAAATGAATGCTACCAGATTGCACCAAATATTTAACAGTATCCTTTTTCTTATCAGTTTTGATTTAAATTATTGAAAATGAACTGCTTAGGTTAAATAAAATACAGCAGTGACTTGGAAGATATAAGGCAATTTAAGGTCACTGTGAAATAGATGCCCTTAATAGGCCGTATTAAGTGAAAAGTCTTCTTGAACAGTAGAGCATTTAGTGGTATTTAAATGCTGGAAATTTAATAGTATTTTCAGTGGTAATGAACAATATTGAAGATAGTTCCATCTCTTACCTTGAAAATGAACATAGAACTGTTTTTTATTGTTTTTCAATTCAGTACCACAGGGATCTGGGGTTATGCTATCGTGTGTTGTTGACTTCGAGGTTGCAGTTTAATTTGAACTAATTTTGATAATTCTACTTCATGCATTGAATTTTGTGGTTTATAGGTTAAACTTATAGGTTTAAGGTAGAGCCTTACTGGAACAAGAACATTTTGGTTTTGAGGGAGCTGTGATATGAAAAATAAAGCAAGTGTTGCCAATGTTTCTCTTGGATTTCAAGCCAAGGAAATAGTTCCAGCTGGGCATAGAGATTTTGTGTCCATCTTTATTATTAAGCCAGATATAACCCCACAAATTCACATATATTGACACGAGCAAAAATAAAAGGTAATTTACTTCCGTGGATGAGTGGCATAACTGTACATGGCAGTATGTAGAGATCTGTGAATAGACAGAGAAATGGAAGCAAGAAAAAACAACAGAAAACAGTCAGTGCTGTGGTATGTGCTGTAACTGCTGTCAGCAAGTTCAGTCCAAGGCATGACAGTGTGCTCAGGGCTCCTCCTGCGTGCTGCTCTGAAAGGTTTAGCGCTGCATCCCAAAAAACTAACTTCGTTGTTGTTGTTGTATTGTCACACTCAAAAAGTGAGAGGTGTGAGGATTTTTTGTTGTCAGGATGGCTCTGTGTCTAAAAAGTGCTGACAGGTGTAGAGAATTATTGATTTACAGTACAGGTTTGGTTTTATCTTTTTTTTTTTCAGATGATACTTCTCACAACTCTCCTGTATTTTATTTATAACCAGCTTTGCTGTGTTTGTGTATGGCACTGACAGCTGTGAAAGTGACCTTATAAAGAAAAAAACAGAACAGTGCTTGAATTTGTTTCACCAGTGAAAGCTTTATCGAAGCAACCAAACTCTTGGTGTTCGTGTCACTGTGGGCGATGCCAGTCCTTGTGTGTTGTCCTTGTCTTCTTCTCTTTCTGAACTATGAATGTTCCAGTGACGTCTGTAGTCAGAGGGCATTCCTGAACATTCAGACCTTGGTGTGTCCATCTTCCTTTCGTCTTGCTTCTGCCCCTGCTGCTTTCTGCCTGCTCTCCTTATTCACTTTTTACAGCTTTTTCACTTTGTCGGTGGAAGCGTGGTTGTGCAGTGTTGTTTGGGGTTCCTGATGAGGAGACCCATCTAGTTTCTAAATGCCAGGTTGTACTGAGTGTCTCACGTCACCTCATTTGTTAACTGCAGTGGGCTTGCATGTCATGAAACTGGCTGTATTTAACATGGCACTGAATGTGAAATACATCAGCAGACATAATAAAGGAAATGTGTTGATTTAGTTTTTCTGCATAGAGTTCTGTTGAAATGTAATGTAAATATTGACTTTTGGAAAGATTATTTTTTTTGTGTGTTGTAGAAACTGCAGTGTTCAATACTATGTTGCATTTGGGCAGGAACAATGCGATTTGACCCCAAGGTTTCTTTTTTCTTCCTCTCCTCTTCCCCTGCCCCACCAAGATATTTAGATTCTGCAAATCAAAATGTCACAAAAACTTTAAAAAGAAGAGAAACCCGAGAAAGATCAGATGGACCAAAGCATTCCGAAAAGCAGCTGGCAAAGAATTGACAGTGGTAAGGAGATGAACTTTTTATATTACACAAGGCATTTCTGAGGGACTGGCTTATTCAGAGTGATTGAGGATAGCATCAGTCTGTCCCCTCGTGTTTGGAATTAAGGTGGTTTGTTGGTCAGTAGTTGTTGAGGCAGCAGTAGTATATGCGTGCAGGTAAGATTGCGTGACTTCGAACACCTGTACTCTTAAGGGGTTTCTTTTTACTCTGTGGTGTTTTCTGATGGCACAAAATGATGCTGTATGTTATAAATAGGTAAAAGCTGACCCCAGTTAGGAAAAATTCTCCAGTGACGTAACGTGGTGCTTTGTCACACTTAACTGAAAATGAACAGTAGTTTTTTGAAAGAATCAGAATGACCTGTGGATGTTTGCCTGTGGTGAAAACTAATTTTTGTTTTGTAAATGCAGAATAGCGTGTATGTGTGTGTGTGTGTGTGTGTGTGTGTGTGTGTTTGTACACCACTCCTCACTAATACATATTGTAGCCTTCATTGGAGCTCTCTTTTCCTGCAGTGAAGATTGCCAGCTGGCTTGAAACATTTACCTTTACAGAAAAAAAAATACCCTGTGGGCAGGGAACAATCCTCAGATAAATCAGTGTGAAACTGAGTATGTCCCCCTCAAATAAAAGGAAAAGATATAGGCTTCCCATCAGCCTGTCCCAAACCCCCTGGTGTCATTGATGAGAATATTTCACAATTTCAAATGAATTTATATTGTTTCAATATTCTTAAAATGAAATTGTTTATTTTTGAACTTCTTCAAAACTAGAGGCTGTTGAATAACACTGGTTTGACCTGCACTGTGTGCTGTTGACTCTTTGTGTGTTCAGGTTTGCCTTCTGTGTGTCTGGTCTGCTTTGTAGTTTCTACTCCACAGTAGAACTCTGTTCTCTGTGTCTTGTTAAGAAGAAAATGGTCAAAGGGGATGCTTTGGTAAATAGGTCTCTTCAGATGAATCTCTGTGGCTTCTGCTGCTACAGTGTCTAACATTTCACGTATTACCTTCTAGTTTAGCAATCTCTGAAGGTCTTTAAAATACAGGAATTAATATTCTGAAACACACACAAAAAAACCCCAAACCACCAAAAATACTAATAGTTGAGTGCTGCAATAAGAACATTTGGATCTAAATATGTTTCTGTATGTAATTTGCATTTGCTCTTTCTTAATATAGGACAATTCATTTGAATTTGAAAAACGTAGGAACGAACCAGTGAAATACCAGAGAGAGTTGTGGAACAAGACTGGTGAGTCGTTTTAGAGAGAAAAAAAGCCCAAAAAGCTGAGCAGTCAACTTCTAAAGACCATGTTTTGATGTTTTGAGGAGACGTGTTGGAATATTTACGTTTTGTAGTGATTGTTCTTTGAAGTTACTGGAATGATGGCCAGATTTTTAGACGTGGAGCACATATGAGTTGTGCACAGGTGTGGGCTTACACTGAGTTTTATTTTTTGGATGCTGGTTGGAAAACAAGCTGTAGCATTACTCTAGTTTGAGTTGCTGTCTTTGACAAACCTTAGTGGTTCTCCAGCTTTCCAAGAGTCTCTCAGTGTAAAGCTTTGACACTGTGGTGCCATTGTTTGTTCCCAGTCATCCTGCTTTAGTTTGTTTTATAAATAAACAAATAAAATGGAAGAGTTACTTTGTAAGCCAAGAATAAATGCTATGAAGGGGAAGATGGTAACTTCTGATTTCAAGTAAAGTCTTCTGTTGTAATGCTTATCTGTGGAAGATATTTGCAGGCATAAAAGTGAAAACATTACTAAGTTTTAAATTATGATTCCTTGTAGTTGAAACACGCTCTGCTAAAAAAGCACGTGTTTTCAACTGTATGTATGTGAGCACACTTAATGCCACTTCTGCTTTCTTTCAGTTGATGCAATGAAGAGGGTGGAGGAAATAAAGCAAAAACGCCAAGCTAGATTTATTATGAACAGGTGAGGAAATGTATTTGTATTATGAGAGCTCTTGCACATCTGCATTAGAAATTCAGTCTTTCCAGAGCAATCATGAACAAGAGTTTTAAAAGGCTCTTTGCTTTGCTTTGTACAAAGCAATGGGACAAAAATAGTTTGAGTGGACTCTGCTCTGCTACCTAACTAATGTGCTATATTGGTTGTCAAAGAAAATGTAGCTTTTGGATGCTCAGTGGTAGCAGAGTGTTTCATTGTGGTTTGGAGTCTCACAGAAATTTCTGGTAAGAGTTAATGCAGTGCTGACATTTTTTCTTTCTGATCTTCTGTCCAATTTACGTCTGAATAAGTTTTCAAATAATGTTTGCCTTTGTTTCCTTACAAGAGTTTTTAGCCACTGTGTTCCTTCAGCTAAACATTGCTTTGCATTAAATGGAAAACATGCACCACCACCTTGAAGGTAATGTGATTTCTTTCCTTGATAGATTAAAGAAGAGCAAAGAATTGCAGAAGGCAGAAGACATCAAAGAAGTCAAACAGAACATCCACCTTCTTCGTGCTCCACATGCAGGTAAGAGCTTGATGGACCTGGTTTGCTTAGGCTAACAGGTGTATGTCATTTTGTGATTAATATTGCAGGGCTTGGTTTTTTGCTATGTCTTATTCAACTGATAAATAACCATACACGATTTTTTTAGAATTAAGATAGCTACTGAATGTAGAAAATAGCTCTTCCCACTTACTGACTGATAGAAAATACAGTAGATAAATTGGTTTTTTTTTAGCTAATTGTGAAAATGTAGATGCTTTGTAGTTCTCTGTGTTGAAACACTTCTACAGTGTAATCTTAGCTTTTTTAATATAATATTTTTATTAATTTTCACTAAAATCTCTGCCTACTACATGTAAAATTTCATATATTCTTTGTGAACTGCGTTCTTAAATTGGCTTTCAGTTGTGGATACCTATTCCTCTGCTTTCTGCTTTCCAAACCTCTTACGACAAGAACTGGTTTGTTAGATTTATTGATAAAAGTGAATTTAAAAATATTTATTAAAGAAAAAACAACATAGCTAATGAAACACAGTAATAGAAGTTGGAATAAAATATCCATTAGTTCTTGTTCTATAAAAATTACTAGTGATTTTGTCTCAGCTGGAAGTGGGATGTATTATTAGGTGTTTGCTAGAATTCTGTTACACTTATTTCAAATTATATGTTTGCATTAACACAGTGCATGATTGCATGCGTGAAATGGGCTTTTGTTAGGATATACTTAATGTTTTTATTTGTTTTTTGTCTTTGCTTGTGTTAGGTGAATGATGCATAGTAACATGTATTTGCTGCATCTGTTTCTCAAACAGCATTTTCCTCTTCAGTCTCTTGGATGAAAGAGAGCAAAATTAAATGTCAATCTTGTAGGGTTTTTTTAATTGTTATTCAGAATTAACATTATTGCCACCCAGTGCAGCATTCAGGAGGGCTTAAATATAAATCTTCATATGTCACGAATGTGTGAAGGCACAGAAGTCTCTTAAAATTAATGTTTTTTTTTTTTTCTATGCAAGATTCTGTTAGGTATTGTTAGCTATATCAAATCTTGTCATAGTAGATGAAAGAATACATTGACTGCATTTTAGATGCTGTATAAAATGGTATCAGCTTTTCTATTATAGCAATTATTTGATAACTTTTGATGGTGATGGCAATTAACAATAAACAGTTCTAAGCTGGATGGCTTTATTGCTAAACAACTGATCACTAAATAGTGTCTGTTGGACCTGTTGAGGCATCTTTAAATTTAATATTTATTTGTTTTGAAGGCAAACCGAAACAACTGGAGGAGAAAATGGTGCAGAAACTACAAGAGGATGTGGCCATGGAAGAAGACTCTTAAAATGCTTGTATTTCTTATTGTAATTTCCTCAGCAGTTAGCAGTTGCTTACTGTTTCGCCTGGCTTCACTTGGAGCTGTGCTTGCAATTGAAGAAAAATACATTTTAATAAATAGTGGACACTTAGAGTTTGAATTTTTGTTGTTATAAAACAAAATAAGATGGATAATGGTTTGGACAGTAATTACAGGTATCTAATTTGAGAAAACCTTGTCAATGGGATGAAAAATAAAGTATGTTATTTGAGATATATACTTTGTTATCCAGAAAGAAAGTGTAACTTTCCCTTTTCCTGATAGAAGAAGTTGGTACTAGACATTTGTTGTTTTTTCTGTTCTTCGCTGGTGGTAAAAGCAGGTAAGAATGTATAGTAATGGTAACAGGATGGAGAGGAGGTTGTATTATTTTTCTCCAGTGCAATGGAGAAGATTTATTTTCACTCTGGTCTTTGGGAAAATTGTTCAGTTTGTTATGAATGCAAGACTGTGTTTTTTAAATTTCTTCTTAAAGTCTGTCTCCTCAAAATTACAGTGCAGATGACATTTAACCTAGCAATGCTGACTTGTATGTAGGACTTACTGCCCTTTGGAAAGTAGTAATGGTGATCACATCCAGCCTGGAGTTGAATCTGCCATCTTCCTGAGCTGCTGAAATTCAGATTTGACTTACAGGGATGATGATTGAGCTGCTGAATAAATCACACTTCTGACTGTTTTTTCCTAATGCTCAGGATTATTTTGATAGAAAGGAAACTCATGTTAAGCAGAGGTATTTGCTTACCATGGCAGTGTTTGTGCAGTGTTCATCAGTACCGAGATAAATACTCTGTTGTTTTAATCTGTGAACAGTTTATCTACAACTGTGTGGTTAGAGAAGCCTTTCAAAAGTATTGAAAATAACATTTACTTGTCAGTGCTAATTGCCCTGTAAAATAATAACTCATGGTTCTGTTCTGAACTTGAATATGTGCTGTATCAGTTGGTAAACCTCCTACCGCCTACTTGTGTATTGTGTGGCTGAGGAAAGTTGTGTTTGAACGTGGTAAGAGAGGCAACGGGGAGTGTGTGAAATAAGTGGGTATTGTGCTGTGTTTTTCATCTTTTGTGAAATTATGTTCTTGTGTTTAAAATCTTTGTCATATGAGATAAAAGTTCTAGTAATACAAACATATAATTTCACATTTTCATGAAATAATTTTCAGCGAAGCAACTCGTTTTGCTTCCTGAGCAGCTAAAAGCACATCTTATTTCCAGCCAGGGAGTTAATTGAGATCGCTGTACTGGGAGCTGGGTCAGGTTGGAGATGTAATATGGAAAGAAAGAGCATTATGAAGATGTTTAATTGTCTTTCCTCCTCCAGTTTATTAACTGTCTGGGTTCAAGGAGAGTAGGGGGAAAAAGTACTAATGAGATCAGTGTGAAAATTGAGGGGCATCCATTAATTTGTAGTATTTGTGTACCTTGTGTGTTCCATGTTACAGAAACGTAGATGAGTACAGAAACTTAAAGAGTCTTCTCTGCAGGGTAGCGCTTCTGTTTTATGAGCTGTTCAGTTTTCTCTGAAGTCTGCTAATATTTATTCTTACATTCATTGACAGAGATTTGGAGGGAAGGCAGGGATTGCTTGGTTTCTGAGTGTTGGAAATAGTTCATTTGTTTCAAAGTGTCCAGCCTATAGATCTTGGTTTAATGGCCCATGAAATATATGTGTTTTAAATATGGAAGTTTCCTATTAATTTTAAAGCATTGCTGGATTTGTTTTGCAGGGTATTGATTTTTTTTTTTTTTTTCCCTAATCCTGGAAATGAGATACTTTTTCTAAGATCTGATTGCAGGATTTTTTTTTTCTCCTGAATTTTAAGGAGGTGATTCATGTTCAACAAATGCCAGTTTTTAATTTTCTTCCAAAACAAGTAATGGATTAAGTCTGCACTAAGCAGAGGAAGGTAATGAATGCCATTTCACGTTATGCACTATTTATAAATAACCCTTCATATGAAGATTTCTTAACACTGAATATCAACACGTGTATTTTTGCTGTCCACATATCTTTAAATGAGTTGCAGTACTTGGGATTCTTGTGCGCTGTGTGAAGGTCTGTGGGTGGTAGGAGAAGGGCCGTTTGTGGGACACCAGCATCCATCCGAAGCTTCCTGCCGGTTGCACGTGTTGCTTAACCTGCGTGGCTCCGTAACAGCTGTGACTGCAATCAAGGGCAGCTGCAAAGCACGGCGACCTGTTGTGCAGGCACGCCGCGTCCGTGAGGAGCAGCGGCTCGAAGCGTGCTGCGAGCAACCCGTGAGTACGAGTAGCTGGGG
The DNA here is from genome assembly GCF_019238085.1 of Lagopus leucura. Classification (NCBI taxonomy): domain Eukaryota; kingdom Metazoa; phylum Chordata; class Aves; order Galliformes; family Phasianidae; genus Lagopus; species Lagopus leucura. The sequence goes on from NW_024962269.1 coordinate 5,338,206, forward strand.
AATCCGTGAGCAGCCGAGTGCTGCACTGATTCCTTAGATATCACTTTTTTGCTTTAGGTAAATTAGCGGGAGGTGGAGAGAAGTGTTTGTTTTTGTGTGTTGGGCAGTGAGAGGCTGAAGCAAAGATGGCGGCACAGCGCTGTGGTGCCGCTGGGGGGCGCCTCCGTGAGGTCAGCAGCGCTCGGCGTTGCTCCACGGCTTCGTAAGAGGTCACTTCGGACATGTTTCTTTCGCTCTTGGTCATCGGTTGGTTTGGTGATCCATCGCTTCTTGCTTCAGGTGTCTTTGGAACCTCTTTGGGTTTTGGTGAAAATTTTGGTCGAGTCAGCGCTCTCGGTGGTGGTGGTGGGGTTTCTGTTCTGTTTGCTTTTTTTCTTTCCTTTTTTTTCTTAAAGCAAAAACCATTTCAGGCTTTCCTTTGTCATTTCTTTTCAAATGCTGACTGAAAAAGAGTCAGGAAAAATGGAGATCGCTGCTTTGTGACCAGGTTGTGCTGATGGTGCACAGGTGTTCCTCGGGGAGAGGCTTCCCATGGTGCTGAGCAGCGCCCAGCCGGGGGGGGGGGGGGGAGCCGGTTCTGCTCTGCTAACAAGTGAGAAACAAGGTAGCAGAGAGAGTCAAACAAGGTAGTGGCGATAGTCAACGCATGCCCAAAATAAGGTGTTTATTTTCCTGTTGCTTTATGGAGCTTACAAGCCTCGTTTTTTCTAACCTCCTAAATATTAGGTTTGCTTGGATGACTTTTAAATATTGAAAAACAGCTCCCAAGAGAAACTTGATGGTGACTGGTGCAGTAAATTGTGTGTGTGTGTTGTAGCTTATGTAGTTACCTGACTTCAGACATTTGCAGCTTTACAGTAAGAGTGATGGAGCCCCAAGCATCCACACAAGATCTGTCCTTTTGCAGCACAAAGAAACATAAATCAGTTCAATATTTTGACATGGACATATGTGTCAGTGGCTGGAAAAGCAATATAGACAGCTGCTAATAGGTCCGAAGGCTTCTGTCCCGAGAGAAAATATTTCAACCTCCAGGCTGTTCGATTCCTCAATTACTGTTCTGCTCTCAAAAATTCAATCTCCTCTTCTGGCCTGACTTATTTATGGCTTGCACTGAGCTGTGACCAGAGGGAGCAGACAGCAGAAATAAATCAACCGCTGATAAAATTGTTTGAATCTGCTGTCTCTCTGTCTGTCTGTTATTAGATATGAAATTTTTAGGCCTTATGCAGAGAAATACAGAAGCTTGTTTAAAAAAAAAAAAAGAAAAATCAGTAATAAAAAGTCCAAATTCGATGATCAGCTATTCTGATTTAATTTCAAGCTGCTAAACAAAAGACGCTGAATACTGAATTCACTGAAATATAGGGAAGTTTTTTGCCTTTGGCCTGATATCATGATTGTAACCACAGTGTTACCCAGAGCAGGTGGGGACACAGGGCATGGTTTGAGGAGAGAGCTGAATTTGAAGGTGATTTCGGTGGTTTTTTTCCTTTTCCCTCATTTAGATCTCTCATTTTGTGCTTTGTTTGGTGAAGTCACTCCTCATTAAAATGTTCTTTGAGTTAAAGATGAAGGAACAGCAGTTTATCTTACATGTATATGGCAGTAAAGGAATGTTACTGAATAAAGAAGGATATCAGCTATTGCCTTATGAGCATAGAATCACAGAATGCTTTGGGTTGGAAGGGACCCCATGGATCATCATGTTCCAACCCCCCTGCCACAGGCAGGGCCACCAACCTCCAGATCTGGTAGTAGTCCAGGCTGCCCAGGGCTCTATCCAACCTGGTCTTGAGTACTTCCACGGATGGGGCATCCACAGCCTCTCTGGGTAGCACAATTTTTTAGTGATGTTGTTTCAGACAGGACTCCAGAACAGCAATAGATGTGTCTTTTATCAGGCATTAATACTGTGCTGCCATGGCTTACCACCTGGAACTGAAGCAGGGATCTCTGCATAATTGGAAAAAAAAACTTACTGTTTACTGTTAATGTAAGCTGTTTTCTGTGAAGGTCCACTCTGTGCTAAACTTGCTGATTAAGAGAATTGCTTGAATAATCCACATTGATTTCTGAGCCGAGAATTTGAGAGCTTTCTTAGTTCTTATCAAAATAAAAAGCTGTCATAAATTCTGTGTTGGAGATAGCATCGTTTACAACATCTCTCTTCATGTAAGATGTTGCCCAGGTTAATGTTTTTTTTTTTTTTTTTTAAGCAATACTATGGCAATTCACCATAAGAAACAGGACCAGGTAAGGTGAGCGGTGGAAACATCAAATGATTTTCTGTCATACCATGACCAATGCTGTCATTCCCAGCACTGAGCAAGTTCAAGTTTGTGCTTCAAATCCTCATGTATTAAGGCTTGACGTACTCTCTGATGCAGAACCTGGGGATAGAGTGACAAAGGCCATGCAGATTGAGATCTGTTCATAAAGTTGGCAGACCCAAACTTATTTGTCCTCATACTCAGCTATGAAGACAGCTCTCCTAACAAACCTAATGAACTGATGCTAGGCTTGAAAGGCAGAACCAGCCATGCTGGCCCCTGGGCTGCTCCTGACTTCCCTGGTTAGTTGTGTCTGGTTACAGATGGAAAGTCATTCAAGGTTAATTCGATTAGCTCCACTGAGCATGAGAATAATCTCTAAGGGATATTTTTCCTTTGAAATAGAAGATACAAATATCATAATGTGATCCTAGTTCATGTGTGATACTTAGTAAGAAGCAGCAGTTACCCTTGAGCAAGGGATAAATTTATAGCAATCTATGCTCTAATCCACGGTTCCTTGTGGCTTGGCCTCGTTACTGCCTGGGGTGTCTCATATGGAGCGGGGGTCCCTGGGGATATCTGGGAAAGATTGTGACACTGCTTTCAAAGAAATTGGGCTTTTTCTTCATGGATGCCTGTCTCTGTGCTTGGTGTTGACCTGGGAGGAGATTTTGTCACTGGCACTTTCACAGAGATGATGCAGAGGTGACAAGAAGCATTTTTCACTTTCTACAGCTGATGCAGATTCATTTGTTTCCAAAGGGAAGGGGACAGCGCTCTGAAAATTGCGTTCAGTGACTGCTGAAATCTCTCTGCCTCAGACATACAAGTTCAGGTTCTATTTGAACATATGAACAGAGGAGCCATTCTTAGGTCAAACTGGAGGTGCTTGAGCAGGGTATAAACCTACATCCCTCATCATAAATTTATCCACTTTGTTTCTAGAAAGTAGCGCCTGCAGGTATCAATGCTGAAAGCAAGCTGTTGTGGATTCGTTGTACACCACTCTTGTTTTAGCACCAGTTTAGCATTTATTTACATTTGTGTGGTAAATCCAAGGTTATATTGTATGACTCTTAGTAGCTTTTAATTATTAGCCAAATTAACACAATGATTCAGTAGAATTTGCTACAATCATACAGCTTTCCTAGTGATCGTAGTAGTCTGCTCTTAGATTAATTTGTTTTGTAATTGTACCTTATGTCATTATCTATATTCACCTGGTAATACAAGGAACATCCAAACTGTATTCTCCTCACTTTCTGAGCATGTGCTAAATTTTGCTGAATTACTTCTCACAGACTGTTTTTTCTCCCCCTTCTCCCCCTTTTTCCCCCTTATTTTTCCTTTATTTTTTCAGATAGTCATTTGAATCCACTTTAATATGTGAGTTTCATTGTCTGTCCAAATCTTGCTAATAGTTTTTCATTTTCCACAGCAATCAAGTTGATTCCAATTTTGGAAACCTTCAAAGCTTTTAGGCTGGAAATACAGGAAGTTTCGTGCTGGTTTCCAAAGCCCGTTTAACCTAGTACTACTGATAGTGGTGGGGTGACAGATCTTTTTGGAGAATAACAATCAGTCATACATCCAAGTGATCTTTTTTGTATTTAATCATCCCATGCAGTCAGTAATTTAGGGATATCTCTTGGGAAATCACTTGTGAGCCAGTCTAATTTTGAGACATTCTGTACTTTCATCTCTCAAATATGATGTGGCTGTGAACTGTGCTTTAATTGCTTATTGTGGGGACAAATTTATTCATGTTTTAGGTTGGGTACTGCTGAGTTTTCCATAGTTCTGGCATTATGGGAAGCTGAATAATGATTCTGGTCTTGCTCTCTCTGTAACGTGTTGCATGGGTTACATACGGCAGGGGAGATTCAGGCTGGACATGAGGAAGTATTACTTTTCAGAAAGGGTGGTCAGGCACTGGAATGGACTGCCCAGGGAGGTGGTGGAGTCACCGACCCTGGGGGTGTTCAAGGAAAGGCTGGATGCTGTGTTGAGGGACATGGTTTAGTAGGAGCTATTGGGAATAGGTGAACGGTTGGACTGGGTGATCTTTTAGGTCTTTTCCAACCTTGGTGATTCTATGATTCTATGATTCTATGTGGAGCGTTGGTTATTTTAGTGAACAGACATGTCCATGACTACCTGTGCATGCACCAGACATCATGTTTAGGACTTTGCTTTTAAGAGAAGCAAGGTAGACAACATTATAAAAAAATAATCAAAGACACACAAAAAATTGCAAAGGGATTAAATTCTGTCAAAACAGATCTCAACAGAAGGGCATCTGCTGCTCTTAACGAGCCAAGAGTATCACCTTGAATGCTCTTTGTTCATGAGAACCGTGACTTGGAAGCAGCACAGATGCCCTAAATGCTTGAGCAGCTTCTGAGTTGATCATAGATGCAGGGAAGTGTTCACCAGTATGGAGTTTTATGAATCATTTACCTTTTTGAAAGTAATTTCTGACATCCTGAATGCAGTACGCTATTTCACTTCCCACACATTACATGTAATAGCTGGGAGGTGAATAGCTACAGCTCTGCAGAGCTGAGTTTTATTCCCATCTCTGTAACTGTATTCAAGTTGCTCAGCTTTTATAAGACCTGCCTTAAATGGGTCTATCTGATCCCAACGAGTACATCCCCTCACTTTCAACTTTTTCCTGTTTAATAAGGGACTGAAGCAGGACTTACCCCAACAATTAATTTTATCATAGAAGCCTACAGGACATCTTTATGTCATTTCAATCTATCTTGCTTCACCAGCTCTGAAAGTGCTTAAGTTCCTTTCATTCATTCTTTCCATCTTTTTTGATAGATTTGGGTCACCAGCTGGAGCCCTTAGTGCCAGGTTCAGTCAATGGGACAGCATTAGTGGTTATGGTGGAAGTCAGATGGGGCTGTTGATGTGCGTGCACGATCCAAATGAGTCTAACAGGCCAGATGCAGTGCCATTCAGTGATGACTCCGTGTACCTGACTGAGAATCAGGAAACTCCCGTGAGAATGAGAAATCGGCTGTTATTTTATTAGGCAAATGCCAGGGTGTGGGACATCTTACTTATTTCTGCTGCTTCTGAAGTTAAAAAATTAAGCATTCTGACACTTCTTAGATCTTGTGACGTTCTGTGCTACGTATGATGTTCCTTTTAGCCTTGTTTCAGAAACTCTCTGCTTATGTAATTTGGAAATCCTAATAGACCAGTATAAGTCTAGTGAGCAATCAAATTTAGCACTGAAAAGAGCTGAAATAATCCCAGTGTATTCACAGAGGATGTATCCATGGATATTTTATGATTCCAGGGTTGCAGGCTTTGATTTATACCTGAAATATAATCCAGTATTTTAAAATGTAATTTAAACCCCTTTTCCTTAGCCTTTAAGCTTAAGAAGAGCATTTCAGCCAACTATGAGTGCCCTAAAGAGGCGATGTCTTTGTCTGCACACAAGGAAAATGGAGATAAAGGATGAGACACATTTCCACTATTCTAAATCGAGTTTCAATTCTGAAACTCAGGCTGATCAAAATCAAAACTGCTATCTCTTCAGTTTGTTACAATACAGCAGCATTTGGTTTCATCTCGCTACTCAAAAATGTCTTGCTACCTGACAGTCCTGAAGGTTTTTAAGGTGAAGCTGTTACTGATGGTAAAAGTCTTTTTGGCTTACTGAAAATTCAAAGGAATGCAAATATAGCATCTGAAGAAACAACACATGGGCTGTAATACTAAATGCATTCAGTAGTTTCATGGATAATTCTTAAAAGTCTTCATTTTCTCTTTGAAACAAAACAAGAAAGGACCAGTTAATTAGTGCCCAAGAATCACGGATGAAAATTATGAGGGAGAATAAAACTCTTTACTGAAATCAGATTTATATGACCTGTGTTTTAGAAACTTTATCTGCTTGAGCCATTGTAGCCTGAGGGAAACAATTATCTTTCTTGAAAACTTGATGATGGGATCCCAGATAATCAGTAACCTCAGGCGAGCTCTGAAGGTTGCAGAAAATGCAGTCAAAGTTTCCTTTCTAGGATTTAAAAATAAACACTCATTTCAAGACTTTTTATTAACAGCCACTCATTGGCATTAGAAACCCTAACCAGTCACTGAGGGGTCCCTTTGCTCTTCATTCCCCAAGGTTGTATATATTAGATATGTATATTTAAAACAGAGGCCAGAACCTGAAGGTGTTCAGTGCATTGTGGTTCTGCTGCCTGGCAGAAGACCTTGCTTTGGCAGCTCCTGGGCTGATCTTGTGAAGCATTCCTGAGGGAAGGAGACTGTTCTTTCCAAAGCTGCTTCCTCTGGTGTGGCCATCTGTCTCTACGCAGTCGTTTGGGCAAAAATATACACTACAAACAGGAAATTGCCCCGTTGCCAGATTAGCTGCAGAATACGTGCTAACGCTCACTCCCTCCTGAGGATTTAGTGCCAGGGTTCTTTGCTAGGGATAAAACACAATATCATATTTTCCCTTCCTGTCAATGTTGGATTATGAACTAAATCCTGCTTGTTTTATTTTCAGAAGTAGTCCCAAAGGATTTTGGTGGGATTAACTGCATATGAAAAAGCGAGCGGGATTTGGTATTCTGTGTACTTTGAAAATGAAAGAGAGGTAAACATTATCAAAAGCTTGAGCTTGCTGATGCTATTTCAGCTTGCCTTGTGATCTGAATCTTTTCTGCTGAGCATTTCTTTAAAGGCGCTTGCAGAACTTTAGAAAAGTTGCTTAAAGTTCCGAAAAGGAAAGGGAGAAATGCTGTTTGTGTAGAACTTTGACTTAGCAAAGACTTCAAATAGCTGCTTGTAGTGCTTTCAGGTGAAAGCCATTCATTTAACTAAGTCTCTCTATTTTATTTTAGTAAATTCCATTGAATCATTTTGTTAAACTGGCTAATGGTTACAGAATCACAGAATTGCAGGGGTTGGAAAGGACCTCAAGAGATCACTGAGTCCAACCCCCTGCTAAAGCAGGTACCCTACAACAGGTCACACAGGTGGGTGCCCACATGTCTTGAATATTTCCATAGAAGGAGACTCCACCACCTCTCTGGGCAAAAACTCTTAAGTGCTACTGACCACACAACCTAACCTGGGGATTTACTGTAAAATATTAATAAACCCTCAATTGCTGCTGAGCTGGAGTTGTGTAACAATCAATCTCGTACACTAATGAAGTCTTTCTCCTTCTCTGGAGTTAAGCACGTATTGGGGTGTTTATTTTGATTCCAGGAGTTAAAAGAGCACTTAATTTTTTTTTTTTTTCCTGTGTATCTTTTCCCCTTGCAATATTCTAAAGCTTCTGCTGGTGAGAGGATACAAGACATCCTCATGATAGGTCGGAGAATAATGCCCTGAACAAGCATTCTTTTCCATGGATTTACAGTCTTGTGCAACAAATCTGAATTCTGGAGACAGAGAAATGTAGGGGGAAGAGCTCCAAACAGCAGAAGTCAATGCTTGATGAACTTGAGACAGTTACAGTGTCAACTGCCCTAGATGCTTTGTGAGGAGGGAGTTGAGGAAGTTCTGTTGAAACAGATCTAAACCATTTTTTTTCTCCTCTAATCTTTTGCAATCCATTTTAATGGCTTTTCAGGAGGTAAGGATTTTTCACCTACTTCACACGTTGACCTTTGGAGGTTGCCACTCTACAATTAGAGATAGATTTCACACAGCATTCCAAAAATCAATTTCAATTACTGGTTCTTTTGCAGCCTAGCACTATCAGTACTCCAGAAGCCTTTGAGCAAGGCTGGCTATGGTGGAAATGCTAAGTCATGGTTTGAACAAGTGATTGAGCACCTGGTGGGAAGGCAGAGCCAACTCAGGGGAGCTCAGGTGTGTGTAATTCAATGCACCTGAGTGACTAGAAGGGGTGCAGCAAGGATCCACCCCTTCCCACACCTCATTTAAGGGTTGTCAGCGGGGGAAGGGGTATCTCACTGGAGATCCCTGGATACCCGAGGCCTTCTAAGGGTAAGTAGATTCTTTCCTTTGTTTCTGTGTCAGCAGCTGCTACATGTGAGCATATCATAACTTGCTGTAGGCTGGGACTTTGTTACTATGCAGTCATTGCCATGCTTTCCATCACAATACAGTGTCACACTGGCTCTACTGAGAAGGGTGCGGAAAGGATCTGGGAGCCCGCTGCCCTGGGAGAAAAGAGCGCTTGGGCAGGGACCTCAGGAAAAAAAAAAAAAAAAAAAAAAAGAAGCTTTAACTTATTCAAGTTTTGCAGATATAGAGGTGCCCTGGTTTCAGAGTTAGTAGCACACTGTGGTTTGGTTGTTGCTGAAAGAGCTGCTGCTGGGTTAATCTGCAACAGGAAGATGAGGTGAGAACTACTCTGATGGTGGCCTGGCTAATGTCAGTAATCTGGGGCATCATTGTTTGTCAGAAATCAATTTCAAGATCTTGAAAATCACTAATGATCACACATGCAGTTGGTCCCTGTGTAGAGGTGAGCCACAGAGAAGGGAAGAAGCTCTCCTGATGCCACGAGTGGCACAACTGTGGGGTTCTGTGCAACATGGGTTCCCTGCTGCCGTCTGGTATTTTTCCATCTGCAAAATTAAAGCTAAATATTTTGCAGTGATAATATCCATTCTGCCTTGGGCTAAGAAAGAAGCAAACTGGATCTGAGGCTTCCCCTTGTTCTGGGGAGACTGACCCCACAGCAGCTTTTGTGCAGGCAGTGCAGCCACCAAAGCAGCAGCGTTTGATACGTGAGGCGTTTCTTACTGCCCAGCAGCTGTTAGCTTCAGCCATCTCTGTCATCCCCCGCAGCACCCTCTGTACCTGTCATCTGTCTCTGTACGGAGGTGCTGGGTCCTTTTTTTGGTGTTGAGGTGCAGCCATGTCTGGGGCAGTAGTAACAGACAGTAAATAATTCAGCTGCATTTTGCAAGCTTCATATAAAGCACATTCATATGAAGCCGAAGTTCGTGTTTTCTGTCCTGATGTTTTTGTTCTAAGGAAGCATATTAGCTACTTCAATGAACTAAAACGACCTAAAATAGCATGATGTGGCCTTCCCTTGGGGCAAGGACGCAATGCTCTACTTGTCTGAATCTCTACGTCTGCCCTCTTACCAAGTCACTTCACGTATGGACAGGCCAGAAGTCGTGAGTATGTAGATAATAAATGGCATGTGATAACATACTGTTATTGAGTGATTTAATGCCACTCTCATGTGGTGATAGCAGCAGAAAGGCCCTGGGAGCTAGATGTGAAATAAGTGCTCTGATGCTTGTAGCTCTAATTCCAAAAGAGAGAAACCTAATGCTCGGTTTAAGTGCTGAAATATGAAATGCGGTTTTAGTGTATTTATGGGAATCATCCACATTGTTCTTAGGTACTCATCCATCGCATGGCACAATTCTTGTCTATCAGAAAGCATGGGGAATGAAGGTATACTTTCATGTAGGCTCATATTAGGGAAGGAAAGTGCATTCCTGACATTACTTTTTGCATTGCTTCTTGAGCATTTCTTTTAACTTATCCTGATTTGATCTCAGAGATTTCCTACCACTTTTATTTTCGTCATTTCTCAATTATTGGTAGTAACAGATGAAAACGAGAGATGCCATGATTTAATCTTGCAGCAAGGTGCAAAATTAGAGCATTTTTAAGAGTGTTTCAGTCTGTGTTTTCAACTGTGGTATGTTACCTCTGAAAGAGTACAGGATATGACAGCTTGAAAGAAATATGTGCTATGTCTTGTCATTCTCAGTACCTGGGTTTTTCAGTGTGAAGAGTTATTTTGCTGGTTAATATTGCTTTGCAGCAACATTAGTAGGAAAACAGGAAACACATAAAGAGACTCTAGAGATACTGCAACATTCCACAAATACAAGACTAATTTCTATCCTTCAACCAATCACACCCACTCCCTTTTCTATGGGCTACAGTGAATTTATTTTTTTTGTCTATGTCTTTCATTTTATTTGCTACTGAATCTGCAGTGATCTGATCTTGTGGCATCACATTTAGGTTTTGAATTGTGTCATTGTCTTGCCATCTGTTAAAGCCCTGTGTCGCTGAGCACTATTGTGAGACAGCCTCCAAGCCAGAGAAGGTAACAGATTTTTAATTATACAGACAAGATGAGAGAAGTGGGGGACTGAACAGCAAGCGATTATCGCTCGGACAGTGGTTGTGGCTTTAAACAGCCTGCTAACAGCATGCAGCCCAGTAGGAGTAGCTAATGCTATGTGTGCGTAACTGCTCTTTGGAGATAAGCTGAGGGATGTGGACTTTCTGCAGGGGGTCTGTAATTGCCAGGCACCCAGCTGTGTGAGAAAAGTGGGCACGGATACTTAATTCACAGTTTGGGTAGCTGGAAGGAGCTGAAAGCTCTCTGTGGTCCCACCTTCCAACCTAATGCATGCTGAAACCTATGGCTTCTTGCTTTGATAAATGAGAAGGCCCATCTGAATAATTGCTTTCTCTATTTTCCATTGAGTAGTGTTCAGGGTAGGCCATGTTGGAATTGAAAATGAAGAGTTTTGGTATGGAAAGTGTCTGTCGGTTGGATACACACAGTTTTCAGGTTGTCAAGTGCTCACTCAGCTCATCTCAATCCATGGATCTCTATTGCCTCAAAAGATACAGGAGGGAAGAGACCCCAGTGTCTCAAAGCAGTTCTGCTATTTGCTGGGACAAAAATCCCCTAAAGTTTATCAATAACTCGTTCTGCTTTATTCTCCATTCTGAGCACTTGGAAAGAAAAAGGAGTCAATAACATCTATAGCAGCACTAAATTGAAGACCAAAGAGCAAAGCCTGCATGCACGGGTTGTGACTGCATATTAAAGGCTTGTCCAGAGGTGGACTAGGATAGGGAGTTATTGTTCCTTTAGAATTGCTGTGGGCAAATTGGGTCTAGAATGAATTTATTCAGGATATAAGGAGCAGTGGATGCTACCCTATGCAGTGAAGCTGTCAGAGAGCACTTGGCCTGGCTCTGAGGCCTCTGGAAGTGCTGCTGCTGATGCCCAGGGTCAGGACCGTAAGACTGGGAGGGGACAGGAGGGGTTGAATTGCTGGAGGGTGATACCTTCCTGCCAACACACAGTGGGGTTGGGGAAGTGGAATGTCTCTGTTAGTGGCTTTTGAAGTATGACTGTTATTCTCTAGGAGCTGACATTACAGCAAGAGCTCAGTTTTATGGGCTGGAGTCTTTCACATGTTCTAAACTGTCCTGGTTAGTGTTTTTTAGCCCTGATGTACTGAAGTATGTGGTTTTTTTTTTTGTTGTTTGTTTGTTTGTTTGTTTTTGACAGGAAATTTCTTCTACAACTGCTGGTTCCCTGATATCAGGGAAGAAATTTAAAATGTGGCAAGAAAGTCTGGATTTGTTTTCCTTTCATCTCAGTTCTGCCTTTCTGTTGCATTGGGTAATGAATGAAGGCATAAATCAATTTTCTCTGCAGAGCTTTCTGCTGTGTCAGGGTGCTTGCCCTGCTGGCCCTGGGCTGTGGGTGGTGGCAGGTGGTCTCTGTGTGCCTGGGGTGCTGCTCACTGTGGGCCACCACCCTCAAGCAGTGTTTCCCAAACATTGGAAGAGCTTTAGGAGGTGAGAGGATAAAGCTTGGTCCCAAAGCTCAATTGATGCTTTCTGTGTGTCAGTGCCACTGTAAAGGGATTGTATGGTGCACATGCTTTGGCTTCTTTGGTGTGGGGTTTCATAAGCTGGAGAAACTTCTATAGATGTAGAGGGTGTGGCTGATTGGGATTTTTTGGTTTTGTTTTTCAAGGCAGGGCAGGTATATGTTTTCCCCACAGCACCAATCAGGAAAATGATGCAAAAACAGCTTCTGAGTCAGCAAAGCGTCACCCAGGTTAGGAATTAGAATAAATGCTGCAAATTGTTCTGACAAAAACAAATGAATCTATAAATGTACCTGTTTAAGCTAATAAATCTTTTAATTAGTATTCACACCATGTCCTGGTATGACTCTAGAAAATACTTTTGTAGCTGAAGAAAAAATATAGCAGAATTGGTGCAGCTGCTGGTGATGCACAGTATAAATAATTTAGGTTAAATGAGGATGGGGAGGAGAATTTAGGAGTGTCTTGAAATAATTCATCATTCTGACGAGTTGTGGCATGCAGGCAGAATAAGTGGTGCACTTGTAGAGGAAAGGAAGTATAAACTTTGGGGGATAATGATTCAGGTATCACTGACAATCTTTTTTTGTAATCCAATTTGTGTTGCCGATGCAAGTTTCAAATGAGCTGCCTTCAAGAGGTTTCACCGAGTTAGAATTATACGGCGGCCTTTACAAGATGCTATTACAGCTCAGACACCTGCATCTCCATAACTAATTAGAACCTGCTCAGCGTGGGCTCTGGTGGACAATAAATTCAATTATCTCCTAAATTCCCCAGGCCAATGCTGGGGGATGGCAGTGTGCAAAACAGAAAATGGTGCTTGTTAGTATTGGCTGATTAAAGCCTGCCATGAACGTGAAGTGGTTATTTCACCGTGTGGCTGCTATGTTCCCCTTTATATGAAAGGGCAGCATATGGTAGATGCTTTTTGCAAAGAATGTCTGTTTAAAAACAGAAGAAAAATTCTAGGACAAAACCCAAATGAAATGTTAATGTTACTAGCATGGCATGTTCATTCAAGCTATGAGCACATTCTTAAGATTTGTATCCCTAGCTTCAAGAAGGAGCACGAAATTACAGCTTCCATCTCATTCTGTACGCTGGTAAAACAGCTGGTACTGAGTAGCTACAAAAGCAGATCATGCATGTGCATCAAATTGTTTTCCCTGAAGGATCAGGTGCCTCTGTTAAGCAGGAGTTTTGGTGTGTATAGATCCTAGGTCCATGCTAGCCCTGGCAGGAGCAGTGGGCAATTGCTTTAACTACCCCCTTGTTCTGGTGCTGGAGGTACCTGAGAGCACTGAGCTCTTCAGAGTCACCTCCAGATATTAAAATGCTGAAGTGCAAAGTTTACGAAAGGGATAGGCAAACAAGGCAGGGAGGGCACTGATGGATGGTGCTGGTGGGTGGAGAGAAGTGATGCGTTTCTTTTGGCTGATGCAGCAGGGGCAACCTAGATGGAAGTCATGAGCACTGAAAGTAATGAGGTGATTTACTGCTATTGTTATTTTTTTGGTTTAGGATCCTCTACATCCCTGTGACATTGACAGAAACAAGATCAGAATATCTTCTACAAATAAGAGGAGCTAGTGGGAGAAAGAAATTACATTCCATATAGAATTTTAATCAGTCAAAAGGAATAGCAAACCTTAAGAAAGAAGCTGAAGATCTGAACACATTTCTAGATCTAAGCCAGGATTCATCTCTCTTTCTCTCTCTCTTTTAAACAGCACCTTTTTAACCAGAAGACTTTTTGAAGCAAAGCCAAGGTAATAAACCTTGTGCAGTGACTAAAGTAGAGGTTATAAGACATCAGCATTATAGTGACTGTATAAATGTAATTGGTATTTGAATCACTTGACAGTGTACAAATAGAAGCATATTTCTTCTGATTTTTTTCCCACAACATATGCTCTCTTCAGTGTTTGCAATCTGAATTTTAAAGTTGAAATATTCAATACCTGATTGTAGATATAATGATGGTGCTTGTCCTCACTAAGGTCCTTATTTGTAAAAACGAGAGTGGATAATGAGTGTAAGTATGTATCTAGACAGTAGTAGAGTCAGTAATAAGAATAGCCATCTGGAGATGACTGGGAGCTATACTACAGAAAGAGAAATTAAACTGAGAGGCAATGGCTTCTAATTACACAGCCAAAAAAAGCCCTGACTGGTTGTTTACTACACACTCCTGAAAGCGTTGCGGTGAGGGCATGAGAAGAGAGAACTTGTCCACTGATAAATGGCAACTGGAAAAGTGCAATAAATACTACTTGTATTGGTATTTTGTCTTTAGTGTTGGCTGCTTTCATGTTCTCTGTAAAATCTTTCACTCACCCTGGGAATTCTACCCATGTGAGGAGTGGTCTTATCTGCCAGGGAGCTAGGGAACAAAGCAATTTGTCCTATGTCTTGGGAGAAAATATTGATGTAATTTGATGATAAATATGGAAAATGTGAGTAATCTTTGACAGCTTGATCCTGCTGACTAAACCATTTAGTGTTACCACCTCCTGGCTGTATCTGTGGGATATTTGCCTATAAGACATCAGGTTTAGAAAGCCCCCTTTAGTTTAAATATTGCTGTAGCTGAAAATCCAGCCTAAAAATCTTGACATTGCCTCTTTGATTTTTGAGGGGAGGAGAAGAGGGGGAAATTATTATTCTAATTTGTAGTGTTACATTTGTAAGAAGTAGTCAGTATGTTTAATATTTGGAATAGGCACTGACTTGTGACAAGTTGTCAATTACAGTAATATCAACCAAATTCAGCTGTGTGGAAAATCCTGATAAAAATAATAGAAAGAGGTTTATCGGAGAAACGTGCAATTTAATTAGAAACACTTTGGTTGGACCAGTGATTTTTATTAGAATAAATAGTGTGATTGCTCATGGACCTTCTCTAGGACAGCACAACCCTCCTCATGTATCTTGCCTGAGAAAAATATGCTGATGATGTTAAAGAAAGAGTAAAATCAGAATCACAACCAGAAGAACATAAAGGGAGAGAAATGGTCATTTTCTTTGGGGATGTGGTTTGAAAGCTCTGGAAACTGCAGTTCTGTGAGCAGTTTCATGTATGTACTCTTTTGTTTTGACATATAGCTGAAATCCAGTTTTGAGGTGAGTTTGATTGCAAAGCAGAACTTAGTGTCATGATGTATTTAAGAAGATATTTGCATCTGTGAAGTAACAATGTAGCTCTGCCAAAGCAGATGTGTATTGCATTGCATGCTTCTGTTTTACTTTTCCCCAGGTTGAAGTTAAGATCCTTTATAGCAGAATTGCTCTACTGGTTTGAAAATCTCATTAGAGCAAGTGGATAAATGTCAGTGGTAGGAAAAATGTGGAAAGATTGGCCGTGATGCCAAGAGAAACCCTCTTGTCTGAATTCAACTTGAGACGGTAAAGGTCAGGCAGGTAAAATCTCCAGTGAGGCACCTACATCTCGCTTCACAAATTAATTCCCAGATATTCCCCTTCAGGGCTTGCACTCTAGTCCTGCACAGACACTCCTACAGAAGTGGAAAAAATGTGCTAATGTAATTCTACCATCTCCAGATTATACCTATAAATCTGTACCATTCCACTTTTCTCATGTAGACTTGTACAGGGTGAACGTTTCACATATTGCCCTGTTTTTCTGGTTCTCAGTAGAACAAACAAGTGCCTCTAATTGACTGTTTTGATCACACACAGTGTTACGTTTGCACAGTTTTGTGGTGTCACTGGCTAAAGAGCCAACTGGCATAAACTGGACTTGAAACAAAGGGAACTGTACTAATCAAGAAAGGATAGATCCTGTTATCTCTGGGCTTGTAATGATTTTGTTTTTTGTTCCCCGGCTGACATAAATTATGTCTTACAGAGCACTGTTGTTGTTGTTGTTAACTGGCTTATATTATACACTGCTAGCAGCTGGTGATTTTGAAAAAAAAAAAAATTGTGAATAAAAATAGCAGTCTCTGTTCTGAAAGACTTTTAACATTTTCTGTATTATCCACCATACTGGCAAAAATTTCTTTTATAGCACTTTGTTATTATATCTTAAACCAACTTGTTGTTTCATCTGTGCATGTCTGTTGCCTTGTTTGACACTGAATCATAGAATTGAGTTTGAAGAGACATTAAATGCTGTCTAGTCAACTCCTCTGCAATGAACAGGGGCACCTACAGCTCCATCAGGTGCTCAGAGCCCATCCAGCCTGACATTCAAGAGTGTCCAGAGATGGGGCACCACCAACTCTCTGGGCAACCCATGCCAGTGCCTCACCACATATACTGTAAAAAAACAAATGCACAAACTTCTTCCTTATATCCAATCTACATCTCCTGTCTTTTAGTTTGAAACCATTTCCCCCTGTCCTATCACAACAGACCCTGCTCAAGAGTCTGTCCCCTTATTACTTATAGTTCCCCTTCAGCTACTGAAATGCTCCAACGCAATGAAAAATCGCTCTGATCTGAGTGCTTGGCCATTGGATTTTCATTCCCAGATTGTTTCCTTCTATTTGAAAGCTTGATGTGCTTGTCCCTTAATAATTCAACTTGTTTTAAGATGCCTCTCTAGCTATCGTGATTAGAGTTTGAATGTCTCAAACTTTAATCGCCCTTTTAGTATGCAGATGGCAGAATGGGGCACAGAGGACAGTAACAGGGTCATAGAGGATTCATTGGCAGAACTGGGAACTGGGACCATTTTAGCCATGAAGCTGTTTTCCTTGCTATGTCAAGGATAAATTCTTAATTTTCCTACTAACTTTTATCTTTTTTGAATTGTTTCAAGGTTTGAACTGAGTTCAGATACGTGCCCATTTCTTCTGACAGCAATGATGAATTTGAGGGCAGGTTTGTTTTCTGAGTGTGTTTTGCAATGGGGATCTCACGAACTGCTGTCCCAGAAGAACAGGAGCTGAAACCAGAGGGAGGGTGAGCAGTCGCCAGGATGGAGATGGGGTGGGAACTGCTTACACTGGAACTGCCACTGAAAAAAAATGCAATCACATTTAACACCTATGCAGCAGCAGTAGGGTCTTCTCTTTCAGTCATTTCTAAATGGTAATCAATTTCTCAAAGTCTTAGCAAAACAAGCATGACTTTTGATGCCTCTGAGAACACACCTTTCTTCTTGCAAAAATTTCTATCCAGACATTGTAAAGAATCTCTTCCCCACTATACTCAGGAGTGAGGGAAATTACACAGCTGCCAAAGCCTGTTCATCTTTGTGAGTCATTAGATTGCAAATGAACTGACTGCAGATGAGATCAGGAATCTTCTCTGACTCATGCTCTTTGTTTATAAAGCCACTTTCATTTTTCCTTTTCATCAAATTTCACTTTTCTTCCATGTTCTTTTCTTTGTTGTTCTTCTGTTACTTTCCTCACTCATTCTTTTCTCCCATTGTTGTTTGTCCTAGTCTGTTTTCCTATTTCCATTCTGCAGTCTTCCCCTATTTATTCTTTTCTATACCCCATCACTGGAGTGCTATCTCCTTCCTTTATCCAGAATACCTTCTACTGATCCATCCTTACGGAGTGGCAGACTCATTTGTGGCTTTTGTTATGGCAGGGAGTTCTGTGCAGCATGTAGCTGGTCTCAGCTTCCTCCTGTCTCTGCTTTAGCTTCTGATGGCTTAGTTTCTTCAGCACAGGTTTTCACTGACACAGTATCGCTGAGAGAATGACTTTTCTTCTAGACTGAGTGATCTAGCAAGGGAAATGTCACACCAGATGGATTTTGCCGTAGGGACATATAGGTACACACTACTGTTTCAACACGTTGATGCATTATGGCATTAATGTCTATTGCAACAGCTGCTAAACGATTTCAAAATCTAGCACTTTAGAGTGCAGCTTGTATAATGCATTGTCTCTATTTGAGAGAGCAAACGATGGATACAGTGTAAAAGCATAACTGAGGTAACTGGGTTTTCGGGTCTGGCAGAGCAGAGTGGTGGTGGTGAAGTTCTCCTTCCAGCTGGGCTGCTGGAGCCTGGTGTTGCTCTCATTTCTAGCATTGGAGCGGCATGGAAGATGTCTGCTGGCACCCACTTCAAACCCTACAGGCAGTGTGGGGCTGGCTACTGTCCGGAAACAAGCATCTTGAAAAATCACTTGTTGATTTGAAAGGCATTTATTTCTGCATTCCATATCTTCTTTTTTTTTTTTTTTTTTTTTTTGACTGACAAATCAGCAAAAAAGTTTAGTGATGGCCACATACTACAGGAACACCGAATGGTTTTGATTTCTGCTCTGCAGCAGCACAGGCTGATTATGAGACAGCAGCGTGACGTAGCTGCAAATACATCCAGAGACATTTCTGGAGGCATAGCTGATCTGCTGATATTTCTCTGTTATTCATGGGTGAATTACCTCACCTGCAGCGGATGGGGTCACGCTGCTGGAGATACCTGGGTTAGCCTGCCCAGATCCAGCTCGCTCTGTCAGGATCTGTCTGCCAGGCCTTGCACTGCCTGGGCTTGGCTGTATGGCTGCTGTGGCAGGTTTGAGCTAAGGGGGATGGTCAGATGTGTGTGGTTTAGGTTTATGGATGGTTTCAACCCTGCTGGCTGTCTCAGGGCTCCGCTAGTGCTGGGTGTGGATGTGTTTGTGCCTTTGAGTCCCTGCTGATCCCAATGCCGGGGCTGTGCGGCAGTGGCTCTGCAGGTGGGTGTGTGGGCAGAGCTACTAAAGACCCCAGGGGTGAGGGCCACGGCGAGCCCTTACCAGTGAGGTACGTACAGTCCCTATGGTGGAGCAGGTGCAGAAGGAATTACAAGAGTAACAGAGCATATATATTATTAGGAAACTCTGGTTAGCTCAGGAGAACAAAGCCTGAGAATGGCTCTATAAATATGCCTAAAGAACAAATACCAGAGGAGGATTTTTGCAAGCTAAACATTGGCACAAATAATGAGCACAAACTGGAAGGAAGTAAATTTGGATTGGAAATAAAAACTTTGAGAGGAGTAAAACACTTGGAAAATGTATCTATAGCTGCAGAAAGAGGAGAAGTGAAGAGCAACATTTTTAAGCGTGTGCATTTGTGAATATTTCTTTCTTTTTTGGTGCAGTGGTTATACAAAAAATCTAGGGGTAATAATTAAATACATCTTTATAGATGGGCTTCAAAATTACAACATGATTGATAATTATAGAAACGTCTCCAATTTTCAACTCTGAAAATTGAACATGAGATTGTATGGTCACTTGTCCAAATCATCAGAACTCCCTCATGACTGTGCAGAATGTATTGGAAAATATCTGGCTGAGCATCTGAGCAAGAACATTACATACACAGCTGAGGAACTGTTCATCTTTGGATGCTGGTTTTTACACTGCAAACCGTACCCAGCCAAGGTCTTTCCTACCAGCCAGGACGTGCCTGTGCCCTTGCTGTCGCTGGATGTGCCATTGCTACAGTCATTCTTCATTAAGAGGGAACATTGAAATGCCGTTGCCACAGCAGCAAAAATTGCTTGGGCAAAGAGAGGAGACACTTTGCTGTGACCACTTTGCAGCAATCTGCTGGTGACACGCTGGAAATCAATGTCAGGTAAATAGATACTGTGAAGATTGTCTATGGGGAGGTCTGGTTTTGTGAGACTCCCACAGCTCATTTCCATCTTACCAATCCTTCAGTCTTCTCCCCTGTGTCACTTCTGGTTTTAGTCATTAGGTGATGTTTCTAACTATCTTGCAGTTTTTCTCACTTGTTTCCTTGTCAAGAGTTTATTTTCATTACCTGCATTTTTTTTGCTGAGGCTTGTTAAACACTTACTGAGTAGCAGAAATCAAACTACTACCCAGCATCTGGTACTCAGAAGTTCGAGCTTCCTTCAATTTTTGATAAATTATAATCTCTTGTGAGAAGGACTACATGTGGAATTGCTAAAGTGGCAGGAACCAAACAGGAGCCAAAATTGTTTTCTACTGAAAGCTGAATAAAACATTCACGAGTGCCATGAGATTCTGACTGTCATCACCACAAGAGACAAAATTACAAAGCCAGGGAGGCTCTTTGAGACTTAAGCTCTCGTATTTCATGGAATGTAAATTTTGCAGTTGTGTGAACGTAGTAGGGAAGCTATTAGCAATTAGCAGTTGATAGATGTCTTCTCTTTCTTTCTAGTCAGTGAACGCATCAGGAATCTGCAAAGGAAATTACTTGCTTAAAATAACTTAAAAATTGTATTTATTTATTTAGTTTTTGGCAAGCACTTTCCCTCAGCCTTTTTCCCTAGCTGGTGTGTTACCTGCCTTTTCATACGTTAGAGATCCTTGAAGATTAGTTATGATGTTCATAATTAAATAGGAAGAACTTGAAATAAATAAATCTCTTTAATTGGCTTTAAGGTCTTGATGTAGATCTAAGTGTTCTCATCTGTGAAGTGTCCAAGTCCTGCCTTTGTGGCTGTGTCTTCACTCCAAGGGATAGGATTGTATATACAACTGAGTTCTGGTTTTGTTACTTTTTCTTCATTGGCATTGCAGCAGGATTTTGTCCATGATAACACCCTTAAGTGTGATTTGTTTAAATTTCAAAGCTGTTCTCATTAAATCAGGAGACTGTGTTAATTAGTACACATTGCACTAAAAACTGAGGGTTTATGAAACAACTTTTCACTAGCAGAATATAAATTGTGTTCAGTTGCCTGGGGAAGAGAGGCAGTGGAGCTTCTGTGTGCTGGCGATCTTAGCCTTAAGAGCAGATTTGCTTTCATCTTTGGCATTTGTAATTAAATCTGCGGATGGATTTTTTTAAGTTAAAGTGATGTTATGTACGTGGGAGAATATCTTCCTACACTGGAGTTGTTTCTGTGTATTTGTGGGGAAAAAAGCTTCTCGTGTGTCATTGTGCTGCCCTTCAGCCTTAGGTAGGAAAAAGAGCACCTGAATGTTGAACTATCTGTGCTCCTTTAAAGCATTTTTAAAATTATAGTTGCTGTGAAATTGCTATATCTGCTAAAATAATTGAAACAAATTATTACCCTTTGTATTGTCCTTCCTATGACTTCCTGTAATTAAAGTTGCTTTGATTTATTTCATTTGGTTGAAAACTCTTTGTTTGAGACTCCCATTGATTTAGAATTAGCACATTCCTAACTGACTTCTAAAGTCTTCTTTACTGACGTAATTATCTTTGTTAAAACTAATCACACTTTCCTCAGGATAATGCGACTCATTTAGTGAGGCACTGGAGCAAGCTGCCCAGGGAGATGATGGACACCTGCGTGTTTCCTAGGAAAGAGTAGAGGTCACACTGAGGGACATGGCTGGTGGGCATGGTGGAGATGGGGTGGTGGTTGGACTAGATGGACTTAGTTGTCTTTTCTACCCCAAATGATGCTGTGATTCTATTCTGTGTTTTTGTGGGCAAGGTGTAGGCCTGAATGGTTGGTCCTGTTTAGGCTCAGAGGGTTTTACTGTTGAACAGTACGAGTGAAACAGTACATTGTGCTGTGCGAGGGCAAACCAGATTTTAATAGCTACAAAAAGTGATGCCTCTTGAAAGGGAGGTCGGCTCTGCTTCATGGTCAGTATGTGCTGTCAGCATCCATAGCGAAGCCAAACTTCAAAATGTGTATTTGTTGTACTCGAAGGAAAGCATATAAATTGATTCTGAAGAAGAGTCTACCAGTTCTGGCTGAAAACTGCAGCAGTTGTTTTATGCTGTGGGACTCCTGTATTTCAAGCACTAAGTGCTCAGAGACAGTCAGCTCTTGGCTCCTTGAGCACAGAACTGCTACAAATAATAGTGATGTATGAAAGCCTGGAACAACAGGACGGTTATTCTGGAATGAGTTATCTATTTCCTGTCTGCGTAAAGCTGTAGACACAAACAAGTTGTCTTTTATTTCTTTTTGTATTTCTGATGTATGGTGATTTCTTTTCTGTATTTGCATGTCAGCTGCTGTCTGTTGCATCCAGACATGAAGTCACTGTCTTCAGTCTGGACTGTTCTTAACTTCAGAGAATGATGAAACAGGATTAAACTCTTCCTTAGCTAGTGCTAACGTAATATTTTTGCAAATATTTGAGCCTAATCCATGTCCATATTTGTAGTGAATAAGGTGCAGCTCATGTCCCTTGCTGCTATATTGTTTTGTGGCTGTTAGTTTGCTGGACTTTAGTATCCATGGTGTAGTCTGTGTGTCCCTGCTGTGCTCCTTGGTCAGGCTGCTCACCAAAGCCTGCTGTTCTCAAGCATATGGCAAGAAGCTTCACCTTCTCCAAACATTTTGGCAGTCTTCAGATCAAAATCGCCATACTCATTTCCTCTGGTACCATAACATCCTTTGCTCTTCTTGATTTCACCTTGTATTAGCTACTTCTGCCGTTCCCCTTCTGAGCATCCCCACCTCTCTATTCAGTCAGCCTTATCACATTCACTCCCTTTCAGCATGATGCCAGTTTCACTTGTTAGCTGGCTCACTACTTATTTAGCTGGATAATTTGGAGAGCACTAGAGATGACAGAAGAAAGTGAGGGCATTTGAGGAGATGGGAATGTCATATGAATAGTACTACTTAGATAAAAATTGCTTCTTAAGCTTTGACTTGTAATTAATTCAGTTACATTATCAGTATTTCTGTACCATGCTGTATATATTTGTATTTACATAAAGTTTTACTTTAGTTTCTTTTTGCCTTAGTAAAAGTAGTCTTATGACTGCAGGGGCTGCAGGCTACTCACAGCAACAGACCTGCTTAGGGATTAGCTGTGTTATTGTGCATGGTTTACAGCCCAGTGCCTCCCATCCCAGGAGGGCCGTTTGTACCTTCGTGTGCTCATGTGGAGTCCTGGGCACATCGCTGGGACCCCCACCGGTATTGATGGAACAGCTAATGGATCAGGACAGAGATAGTAACTACAAGGTAAAAACTAGGAGAAACATTTTTTCCTTTTAATCTTTCAGGTGTTTCTTAAGATACAGCCAAACAAGATAAAAAAAAAAAAAACAAAAACAACCCACTGGATATATGAAATAGATGTGCGTGCTTCATTAGCATCAAGACTAAATGGCTGGTGTCTTGAATTTTGTACGGCGTATTGATCTCCTCACCTAATACATGGTAACAACAATTTCTGTGTGATGCACAGATCTATTGTGTTGTAGACACAATACATCACACAGTTGTGTGAATACAGTTGTGTGCTGTAATGTTAAAGTATAGAGCCCTAAATAAAACCCTTCCAGCGACTGGCTGCAATGTAATTGGGTTAAATTATGAAGCCATAAGGAGAACACAAGCAGCTATAGCTTGAGACTTTTAAAATCTTTGTTTTTAAAGTATCTTTATGGAGCGCATTACAAACAGATTCCTAGTGAGATTATGAACCAAACTGTTATGTGAGATGCTCAGATTTAATTTATGGCAAGGCCAGTTGCCATCGAGTGCATGAGGCTTTCAGCAGCCGCAGCTCTGCCCTGAGCCCCTCTGTGGCATGCTGCTCTGCTCTGTGAGTCAACTAGATCAGTCTATGCCCATGACAGGGGGGCAGTAGGCCCCAGGTTCCCCCTCCCTTCCAGCCCTACAAAATGGGAAGAGAAAAGGGATAGAGGGATGGGAGCTGGGCTCAAGGAAGGAATTAAAAAACACCGACAATGATCTATGGATGAAAACTTATGTTACTAACTATGATATCGGAATGCAAGCTAACACAATATAATACAATCTAATTGAAATTGAGACTAACAAATCAAATAAGATAGGAGAAGGAGAGTTCCTGAGACCGAATCAAACCTGAAAAACTTTGAATGGCTAGGAAAGCACCCTCCAGCACCCACTGCAAGGCAGTAAGAGACCGTCCCACCCAGAAGGGCCAGATCCCATGACTTCTGGAATGTATAGGGATAGGCACCTGGAACTGCAGCATTAACACTTTAACTCCCAGTGCACTACATGATGTTATGATGCAGAATGCTGAAAACCAAAAAACATAAAACCATGATGCTCTGGATGCTCAGTGATGGGGAGAGTCATCTTTAGTTTCTCTCTTGGGAAACCAGTTCTGTGTGCAAAGTGTGGGCTGCGGGGAAAAAGCAACACCTCTGTGGTATCCTTAGCAGCTCTTTTGAGGGCGTACATCCCTGTGCTCCTGAGATAACAATGAAGAAATCACCTGGGATGCATTAAAAAATATATAAATCTGCAGTTCCACCAGACTAATAGATATTTCACTGCTTACCAAGAATGAAAGCATTCGTTTCATTTCCAAATGGACTTGGGTCTGTTTTCCAACACACGGCTAAATCCCAATGAACTTCTCTGCTTGGCACCCAACTAATGTGATTCTGTGGCTGCTGCCTGATGACCCGTTTTGGAGTACCTCCTCTGACCAGGGACTTGGCTGGGAATGTTAATCAGCTGCAATGGAGAAATTGACTTTGAGCAGTTTGCTTGGTAAACTACAAGCTGTGCTCCTAATTACAGACGCACGCTTGTGGGAACGTAATTATACAATTGCAGGAGTTATATCTGCGTTGCTGTGCCCAGATTTTGAAAGCTAGAGGATAAGATATTATATTTTCTTCAATATTTATGTATAAATTGAGGGGATCTGGGGCCACACGGCTCAATGCATACAATGCTAACAAAATAATGAAAGCTTGCTCTCAAGTAAAGCAGGAAAAAACTGCCTTCCCTGTAAACATCAACCTGAGCATCAGAGCAGTTGTTTAAATCCTGAATCTTACTCCTGTCACAGGGCAAGAGGCCCTGGAGGATATTACCCTGCAGTAAACAGTAATCACAGAAGACAGCTAGTACCCTGAAATAACCCACTGCCAAGAAGGAGCAATAAAAACACAGGGGGAAGTCTGAACTGTGTCAGTGTCTCGTTTATTTAATGGACAACTTCCTGCTTAATGAATATTTGAAACCAAAACATGCCATTTAATGCTGGTAGGTTTTAGGTGAAACATCACTTACTTTTCTATTGTAAAGCAATGTGTGAGACTGCTCTGCATCAGCAGCACTGCAGGAATGTCACTGTGTAACCCAGGTTTATTTTGCTGCTGGAGCTGAATCCTCTTATTGCTGCAGCTAAGAAGCAGGTCTGTGCTTTGGCTCCCTCTCAGAACAGCAATCCTTGTGACTTTATCCTCTCACATGAGCTAACAATTTGCTTTTTATTTCTCTCTCCTTGACATAATTTTATCCAATGGGACAATGAGGCCAGTTCTGCTTTTTTTTAAAAAATACATCTGAGCTGATCTTTGTGCAGCAGAGTGCTGTTTGCCCTCCGATTTAATCTAAGGGGAGACACCACTACTGGACATGATTTCTCCTTCCTGTGCTGCTGCTGGCTGTGAGGGCAACCATGAGGAGAGGTGTTACAGTTCTCTGCTCTTGCCTATCTCTAAAGACAACAAGTAGTCGGTGTGCATCTTCTCTACTAGCGGTCAGCAATAATGTTCTAGTTATCAGTCTCATGGCACTGGCATCTTTTGGATGTCCATGCTCAGAAGAAGAGTTTGCAGCACTCAGCTGGTAACGAGATCTGCTGGCATAACCCAGGCTCTCTTCCCTCTAAGATTCCTTGCTTGTTCTTTCCGTTATATTAGCAGAAGTGGAGGAGAGAAACTATATATGCTGCCCGGGATCTGTAGCGTTTTGTCATGAGGCAGAAACATCAAAGGTTTTTCTGAAGAGAAAATGTGCTTGCGTACTTTTATGTTAGCTAAATACCAATGAAATACTACTGCTATTGGTGTTGAAGGGCTGCATATTAATAACTGTAGTATTTGTCTTAGTCTTGCCTGCAAAAGCCAGAGTCTGCTGGTATTGTGAGGTTATAAACAGCTTCTCCAGGTCTGCTTTAGGAGCACTGCTGCTTGGGTTATTAACTCCATTTTGCTGTGTGGATTGTTAGGGTGTCTTGGTTCAGTTTGTGGTTACAGCTGATAAGCTAGCAGGTGCTTGCTATGCTCTTCCTGAGCTATGAGGGTCTAGTGAAACAGTTTGGGTATATTTCTAGAACTTTATCATAGCTTAGAAAGGATTGCTACAGAAAGCAAACTGGGCATCATGTTTGTTGACTACACATGTAGGCATGCACTGGCATGAAATCTATATATCCCTTTGCCACGATTCTCATACGGGAGATGATTATCTCAAAATACTTTTTTGCAGACTTAAAACTAGCTTTCATTACCATTTCTCTTTGCTCAGCAATATGCTTAAAAGGGTTTTCATGCCTCTGAAGCATTCTGTACAAAGGAAGAAAAATGACAACATTATTAATCTTTATTTCTCGCTTCCTCTTATAAAAACCTCTGTTTTTCTGCTTGGATTTTATATGTTCAGAAGCAAAATAACTCCTGTCACTGCCATCAGTTTGTTTTCTATCAAGTTACCGTGATATGTTGCTGCAACACAGCTCAGTTCAATGCAAGTACCAAAGTTCAGTTAAGCTTTGGTTTTGTACTCAGCATTTGATGGACTACTGGTAAATCCCTAAACAAAATGCCAAATACCTCTCATGAATATTTATATATATATTTATCATGGAGCTAATGAAAAATAATTCACGCTTGTGCCTTTGTTATGGGGAAAAGTAGGCTGAAGAGTAAGTAGTGTTAGACTACATGTGAATGGGAAGCATCACCCTCTCT
The DNA here is from genome assembly GCF_019238085.1 of Lagopus leucura. NCBI lineage: Eukaryota > Metazoa > Chordata > Aves > Galliformes > Phasianidae > Lagopus > Lagopus leucura. The sequence continues at coordinate 5,364,733 of NW_024962269.1, forward strand.
GAGCTTATGGCTGGTTTTTAAGTGTTATGGCCAAAGTGATTATGGCTTTAAGTGTTTAGCCTGCCAGGAAGGAAAAGCTCTGTATGAATCTGGGGGATGGAATTTAATTTTCTTTCTGATTATCTAAGCACTAATTGGCTTTGTAATGGTACTTACCTTTGCTGAAAATAATAACAATTAAAGCACTTGTGGAATTCCTGTAGAAACTGCTAGCAGACTTTTCTTGAGAATACATTACGCATTTTCTATGCTTTTATTGGATTTCATCATTTTAAAATTCGTTTAAAATGCATATTGTCATTCCAAGGTAGTGGATAATTTGACAGCATTATTATTACTTTTAAAAGGTACTATCTCCATTTAATTTATTTATTCCTTTAAGTTTACATCAGTTAGTGTTATTTCAAAGATTAGTAGACAGAATTTTACTTTAAAAATCAATTTTGTTTGTAGATTATGAAGATGCTTCTACTTTCTGGAGATGTAATATGAGAGGAAAACCTGCAGAGGGCACTCTATTGTCTTAGATAAGCTTGAAGGGCTTCAGACAGCGTGGACGTGGTGGATGCAGGATTTTCCAGACTTCTGCAGTTCGGTGAATTTCTAATTAGAAAGTGATTTGTCCATACAGAAAGCTTCCTTGAAGTGATAAGTGGAGTTCGTGATTAGGCAAGAAGATGAAATTTCTGTTTCTTATGCTTTTGAGATGAAAGGATATAAACCAGAAATAATGCAATTCTTGTCCTCACCTTCTTTTCTTCAGCAGTGATTGAGTATTTCAGCTGTTCAGGTAATTGGGAAATTAATGCACCTTATTAGGGTAGGAACTGCAAATGCCAAGTGTCTGATACAAAGTGTGCAAAGTTGTCCTTCCATTAAAATAGGCTCACTCCAAATATGAGCTCTCTCTCCTCATCAGGAGAAAAATACAGGACAGCTCTGTATAAAGTGATTCATGAGTGGAAATTTTTGTTTGTGTTATTCCAGAAAGTAACAATCACTCCACTCCGTTTCTACGGGAGAAAATATTTTGACGGATGTAGGAAAGTGTTCAAACTACTGTGTCCCACTGTGTGCTTGAAAAGTGGGTTTAAATTAATTTTTAAAGGTTTTAAAATAAGACTACAAGTTACTGCATGTCCTTTCGAGTCTTCTTGACAGTTTTGCTTAGGCAAAGTGTTTCCCTGTGAGCCAGCTGGTTCCTCAGCATTGCTGCAGCCTGCCTTGTCTGTCTTCTGCAGAGGAAAATTCCAATTTAGTAGAACTTATTTTTTGGTATCGTTTCTGCTAGTATTTTGATTTGTGTCCAAAATGCTGTCGTGTCTTTTATCTGTTACTGCATAATAAAACTAGTTCTAATTGCTTCAGATGCACCATTAACAAACTCAGGATTGGTTCTCACTGAAAGGTGGTGCATATAGAGAATGGTCAGCAATGACGAAGACTTCCATAGCTTGTGATGCTCAGCTAACAAAATACAGGTTGCAGTCTGCTTTGATTTGTACCTTGGATCTTCCAGCTTATCAGTTTGAACCATTTATCATCTAGTTCTGTAATTGAGGGATACTGTGAGATTGTGAACGAAGCATTCCAGAGCCTCTGTCTGCCTGGCACCCAGGATTTCCACTGCAGTTTAGCAGCCGCTCCTACCTGCAAAATCAGACACAGGTAGTGCTTCAGAGCAGAGGAGGGAAAAAAAAATAAGTAGAAAAGCAGCAGACAGGGAAGAGCTCAGAAATCTGGATTCTGATCTTGCTTTTAAGGGGCTGCAAATGATTCTTATCTTTTTAGGCATTTGGCCAAACTTTCATCATTTGCTGCCAAGCTCGAATCTGAGCAGCCCTCCCAGTGTGCAGGAGGGAAGCAGACACTTGCTGTGTGAGCAGACCTTCCTTCAGCTCAGCAGGAAGCTTAAAAAACACTGCTGTCCTTACGCAGTTCAGTCAAGGGGAGTCAAGACAAGCCAGCAGATTGCTGTCTGCAATAAAGTAGAATTATTCAAGCACCAAGGAAATTCACTTGGCATGGGATAGCTCCTGTTCAAGCCTTAGCAAGGTTCATTAGACTGGTAACTTCCAAATGAAGGGGGGCTGGTTTTTCTGGCAGGCCCTGCAAGCTCTCAGTTGGAAATTGTATGTTTGTTTTTTTTTTAAAGACATCAATGATTGTACAGGAGAGATATGGCAGGCCCCTGTGTCTGAGGACTGTGACAGAAACAGGAAGGCTTGGTACCAGTCCTGTAGTTCTATTCTCTGCCTCCACATTCACTGGAGGTTTTGCTGGGGCTTTTGTGCTTCCTTCAACGCCATAGGGCTCAACCTCTCAGAATGTGGGGGAGTTGTCACAAAAAGAAAAGTTTAAAAATCAGGAACCTGATTTTTTGCCCATGATGCAAAATAATGTTCTATCCATCTGTTCATCTTGATCTGTAGATTTAAGTTGGAGTGAGCTGTAAAGTCTTGAAAAAAGCTAAGAGTCGTTGCAATACCTAACTGCCTTTTTAGCACTGTGGCAAGTATGACAAGAAAGAAAATGCAAAAATTCTGTGGTTGTTTGTTACTGCCAATGCAGCCTGTCTCCTTGATGCATGCCTTCTGTCCCCAAATTCCTGTGAGGCATTATGAGAGGGGAAGTTATTAGCAGCTCTACAGAATGGTGGCTAAGAATTCTGTGCAGCTTTATACTTCCACTGCAAGAGAGCACATTTAATTCACATCCTGTAGAAGGCAACACAATACTGAAGAGGCTGGAGAAGACAGACTTGTTCAGATCATTCAGAAGATGGCCTGGGCCTTTCAATAGCCTTTTCTTGAAAGCACCTCCAGACTATTGCCTGAAAGTAATTACTCTCTGAGAGATGAATGGCAATAACATGTATTTGGTTTGGGCTTGTATTAAATCTGGAGAGGATGTCATCCTGGTACAAGGGTGAATTAGGAATTGAAGAAAATCTATCAGATAGTTGCTCTGGCTTGCTGTTCTGTCTGATAAAGGCAGCCCAGATACTAAAGATTAAATTAAGTGGATGTTCTGTCCAACCCTTAAGCATTTCAAGTCAAGGTTCAGGCATACTCCTAATTTTGAACATTCTTTCTCTAAAATTGGGAATTCTGGATATGCACTGTATTTAAAGTGGAGCTATGCAGGCAAAGCAAAGTTGGAACCATCAGGCTGACTTAAAGAGTGCTTGTATTTCTTCTAAAACTCTTGCAAGCTTTCTGATTAAACTTTCTGACATCAAAATCAGAGGGCTATCGGTAACCTGTGCCAGTGCCCCGGATCTATCAGCGCCCACCGACTCCAGCAAACCTGAGCACAAACCTCAGCCTGCATGCCTCTTCCCTGGGGCTGTAATCCAGATGGATCTGCTGTGTGGCATGGTTGGCCTCTGAGTGCCATGTTCTTATCAGAATGTAGTAAGGGAAGGATGAGCATTTTGCCATAGCTCTTTCTAATTAATTAAGTCCATAATACTGTAGGTTGAAATACAGGAGAGCATGAGCTCTACGGTCAAATGAAACTGTCCAAAAAGATCATGTGTGCAGGGTATAATCCCTTTGATCAGAACTAGGACATGTCACCGCCAGAATACCTCTTAACAGTAATAAAACCTGCCACGGGATCCGTAATAATCATGGATACTCTAGAATGCCCATTTTATCTGAGAAATCAAAGTCCATGAAGTCAGAAAACTGATCCATTTCCTCACTGTTTCTATTCGGCACTGGATCCAGGAATTATGGAGCAAGATTACTCCCCCCCCCAACTTTTATTTATTTATTTATTTTTAAACCCCTGAAAAACAAATCTGCACCTTTTAAGCTGAAGATTATTTCTGTTGTGTATTTATAAACCTCTGTAATTAGAATTCTCTAATGAACCAGTAGATCCATAACTGTACTACTGCAAATGGCTCCTCTTAATGAGTAGGAACAGGCATACTCTGCATCCATCTCTATGTATATGTTGGGGTGAAAAACAGGCACTGTCTGTTCTGGTGTATTGATTTAGGTGGCAGACTATAGGGCAATTTAAAGAAGATTGGAGTAAGGCGAGCATGTTTGTCTCTATTCTGTGATGATTCATGTGGGAGACTGCCTCAGCAAACAGTAATTATTGTTTCATCGGAAAAGCTTTTAATATAGTAAATTTCACCTAGTGACAATGTAATGTGACTGTTTGAAATAACAAACCCTATAGGAACCTGCTGGGAGTATCGATAGCACGCTGCCAAATTAGAGGTGCGTGCAGCAGTCTGTCAACTCACCTTCAGCTAACTGACATACAGAGAAACGTAGGGAAGCCAAACTTGCAAATACTTTTAGACTGTTTTGTCATATTCTTTTTTTATCTTCTCCTGGTTGCCTTTAACCCAGCTGTGTATGCAAACAAGGCTCACATTTTCTTCCAGGAATTGGAAAAATACTTTGCTTTTTAAAATGTTGCTTAAAATACTATTTTCTCTCCCTGAGATCTGCCTCTTTTAAACTTGTCTGAGGCCATAATTACAAATTTAAAATCTTTATCTGGAACTGCATACTTCTGCCTTCCTTCTCACTTGTTTATTCATTCTGTCTGATAAATACATCTGGAGAGTATTATAAAGAAACTATATTTATTCAGTATTTTCAAATGATTATATCAAGGTGAATTCGATAACAGTAATAACAATTCATACTGAATATTTTCAAATTAATACAATGACAACTTTCCTTCCAATCTATCCATGCATTCTCTGGTTTGGAATGTGCTTTGTAAAACACAGTATGTAGTTTGGTGTTGATGACCAAATGCCTGACACAGATTGTTCCTGCTGTGTTCACACAGCAGTGACTCTGGGCTGGGCCTGGGAACTGATGCCTCTGATGTGTTCTAGCATGGATAAGTTTCTATATTCTGCTTCCTAGTGTAGGACATCCTTGAGATTTTATACTCATAAAATATAGAAAAGACAAAACTCTATCTTAGAGTCTTGTAGCTTCAGTGACTTGATTTAATTTTTTTAACACCCTTTGCAAGTAAACAGCAGCAGATATATTGAATATTATTTAGTATCTCTCGTCAATACAAGTTCAGTTTTTTTCTTCTCAAAATTCTTAGAGCTATTATGCAAAGGTTTTCTTAGTGTTCGATGTCTCTCAGGTAGATTATTCAGTTTTAAGTCCAATCCACTGGACAGTGTCACAGTTTTTGAAGGATTCATTTTTCTAAAACCTTTTTATCCAAGGAGGCAAATGTTAGTGCTGCCTTTTACTGTCCCTTAGGCAAAATATTCTTCGTTGGGTAAAACGGAGTCCACGCACTGTTATCATGAATTTTGTTGTGTTTCCTGTTATGTTAAACTTTTCACTGGGGAAATGAGAATCTTCTTACCTTAAAATTCATGTTGAAAAAAACTGACAGTGGTGATCTTGAAAGCTGCATCGAGAGTAGTCTTATAAACAGATATTTAAGGATGGAAACGTAACAGTAATGAATGACTGATGGAGAACGGGCTTCTTTGGGTGTATCTGGGGTCATGCAAATAATATAGAGCCAGGCTCCCCCCAGTGTTGCCCAGTGCCAGGACAAAAGGCAATGGGCACAAGCTGGAACACAACGGGTTGCATATAAACATCAGGAACACTTCTGTAATGTGTGGGTGATGGGACACTGACACAGGTTGCCTGGAGAACTTTTGAAGATCCTCTAAAGTCGCTTGGATGTGGTCCTGGGGAGCCTGCCCTGGGTGGCCCTGCTTGAACAGGGAAGATGGACCAGGTGGTCTCCTCCAAACTGTTCTGTGATCCGCTGCCTCTAATTGTGTGCTAAGGAGATGCTAGGTAAAATGTCTGCTGATCTATTCAGTATGGCTCTAGTAGTAGAGCTAATTAGTAATTTGCTCTATACTGTTATACTGAAGGAATGCATTCAGGGCTGTAATTTATTTTTGCAATTCTGTTAGGCACTAAAGAATGCGAAACCCAAGCTTTTCACTACTATGTGTTGCAGGCTGGCTGGTAACATTAAGAAGAAATCTTTATGCTGTAGAGTGAGCGTAACTGCATATGGTAAAGGGATGTGTCTCACTCATATCAGACACAAAGTATTAGACTCCTTCCTTTCCTTCCTTCATCCTCTCCTTTCTGTGGCTACATTATAAAAGATTGAAGGTGTCTCTGAGGTCTAGATATTCATCACTTGGGTTTCTACACTAAACCAAATATTATTCAATATTGACAGCATTAATCCCCAATAGCCCTATTCATTTATCTCCTGGAAACATTAAAGAATAAAGCAGATCTTTAGATTCAGGAGTAAAGTTTTACTAAACCATATAGATTTGATCTAAAGAGAATGAAGCTTGTATCACTACTGTATTGAAGGAAAAAAAATAGAAGTGAGAAATTTTCACAGGGAATGACTAGGATACATATTAAAACCCAGAGATTTATGATCAGTAGGATCTTCTATTTAAACTTCTGGGATTTTTTTTTTTCATTGTTTTTGCTATGGTATTAAAAGCAAGTTCAAAGGATTTGCCGCACATCCTTAGAAATTTCTGATATTTACCCGGGTGTGCTGTTTTGGTAACTCCATGCGTAGGAACATCATTAAATACTAGTTCTAGTATTTGCTCTTCTGCTTTTTGGCTCAGTTTATAATCAAAATAGGGAAGATTGCACCATGCAGTCAATAATTTTTCAGGAAGCACCAGCAAGTTCTCTGTAGCCTGCCGCTTTTCTAGTTCAGCACTTGGGAAACTCTGGTTTGGTATATTCTAAGTGTGCATTTGAGAACAATTCTGTATAAAACATAACGTAAACATAGAAAATAGGCATGTCAAACATCTAGATAAGGTGTTTTATGTTATTTTTTTGCTTCCCAGTAAGCAGTCATGCTGACCATGTAACAATTTTTGGGGACAGTTTTCAGCTCAGCTGAGGTTCTCTGATTTTTATGCCACAAAATATGCTTATAACTCTTGGTTACTTCTAAATAATGTCTTCATTCCACTGTAATGAAATTGACTGAAATAATGAGTCATGTCAGAAGAAAACCTAAACTGGTGCTGGAGTTCATTTGGCTTGTGAGTAATGGGGACGTGGCCAGTGGGGCAGTAATTATATAACATCTCCTTGAGCTTTTGAACAACCATGGGCAGACGTGTTTAATAGTGCCTCGAAGGCAGTCAGTCACTGAATCAGTCTTTCCAGAAAAACAATGGAGCATTTGAACTAAGCACTGACTAATAAGTCATTTTTGTTAGTTGCTTTGTTTCCAGATGGCTGTTGTATGCATGAAAGTGAGGTCAGTTTGTGTTGATTAAACTACCCCTGTGATGGAATACTTTGTACTTCCTTAGGTAGCAGCATATGATACCAAGCAAAGCAAGAAGCAAAGCAGTTTATGATTTTTTTCTTTTGGTCTTTCATGGTTTCAACATGTTGTAATTCATTTTCCCTTTCAAAATAGAGATTTTTGGTAAGGAATTCTTTGTTCTGTGATCGTTGTGGGCTCCAGTGAAAATATTTCTTCATCTCCAGAAAAGGTATTGTTTCATGCAAACTCTTTACTTTGTTCACACCCCAAGGAGTTCCCAATGCGCAGTCACAATACAAATTACACCCATTAGTTTGCAATTTTGCTAAATTACTTTAGTTACAAATGATAAGGAACCTTGTGGGACTCAGTAACCAAAACAAATGCATTTTTTTTTTCTGGTGAAAGAGAAGATAAAATTAAATAGTCAGAGAAGCTATATGTTTTGTTTCTGGATTAACTGAATGATAGCAAAAGGGGATTTTTCATCCCACCCCAAACACTTCAAGTTATGAAAAATAGCATACAGTGTTTGTCAAGCTTCTGACTGTCTCTAGTAGAGCTAAAGTGGAGCTAGTGACAGTTATAAATGACACAGGCTGCATTCGCACCACGTGCTGTGGCGTGATTTGTGTTTTCACACAACCAAATTCAGCTTTGGCTGGGGAGTGATTTTTGAATGAAAGGTTCCAGGAAGCCATAACTCCTTAATATTAATTGTCTGACGTTATTTCTGTCTACACATAAAGATACAGCTCTGACAACCGTAAGCTGATACAAGAACTCACTTGGGGAAAAGTCTGTGTTTGTGACAGATCCCTGGTCAATATTTTACTGTCTTTTTCCTGAACGCTCAGAGCAGCTGCTGCAGCTGCAATTCACACAGCCCTGCTGTTCTGCTCCCAGGCAGCAGTAATGGGAAGAAGGGTGGGTTCTCACAGCAAGTAACAATTAGTGGGGTGGCTCTAGGCCAGGCCAGCCTCAACAAATCCAACACTTTGCTGTGACCTACTGCAGCACTGAGTTCTCCTTCCGCAATTTTCCGTGCTTTCTGGCTATCGCCTGTATCACCTTTCAGCAGCAAGGCCAATCCCTCTCTGTGTACCTTATTGCTCTGACTGACATCTAATGCCTTTCCTTGCTGCAAACTATTCTCACCAATTTGTAGCTGCCACTCTGGAATTGTTATATAGTGGGGGAGAGAGGCTTGCTAAGAAAGGACTTTGTAGGAAACAAATAATGGTAAAAAACGGGCGTTTCTGTGACATTCTTTCTCCTTCCTAAACTTCACTTACAGACGATGAAACAAATTCCTGCCCTGAATGCATTCCTTCACTATTGTAGTACAGGATATATGATAATTTCCTGATTTAATTTTTGCTGTGATGGGGCTCCAAAGCAGTCAGAAATCTGAAGTGGTTCTGCATAGACAGCCTCTAAAGAAAGGAGTTAAAAACTTTAACGATGGCTCTCTGGGCGGTTAGTTTTCTAAGAGGACACAGAGTGAAAACCTAGGGAGAACAGCATTGCTCTACTGCTCACAGAGCTCACTTTCTTTCTGTTTCACCATCTCTAAAGAGTTTTGAGCTCTTTAGAGTTTTACATACGTGTTCGATACTCTGCTGAGATAAGATCTATGTTACATACATCTAGTTTTCTCTGTACAACATATATTTGCTCTTTCATCTTCCACTGAAGGTTCTTTTGTTGCACTTCTGAAATAATAAAACTGTAAAGGACTGTGACAGAATGAAGTTTGAAAAGATTTGGAACATTTCTGGAGGTTTCCTCAGTTTCTGCCGAGGATTGAATTGAAATATTTAGACTGAATATTTTAGATTTAGATTCTTTTCATTGTAATTATTATTTTTTTATTTATCCAAGAGAATATGAAAAAACCAGTCTCCAGAATATGGATGACATGAAGAGCTTGAATTCAGATGCTTATATAAACTTTATTTTTATTTTCCTTATTGTTAATATCTTGATAGCTATTACAGAGCAGAATTTAAATGATGCTTAATTAGGCTTCTCTCACCTGTAGTAAAGACGAAACAGAGAAAAGCCACCTTTTATGTTGAAGCAGTAGTGCTTGCAAATAAACTGGTGTTTGATCAAGTGATCTGAGTTAGACCTCAGTCCTCTATTGCTGTTTGTGTTGTTTTGGGTGGATTTGTCGCACTTTTTTCTGAGATGATAATGAGATTCAGTCATGTAAGCACTGGGAAAATGCTGGACTTTGTGAACTTGTTTCCTTCCCTTCCTCACATGAAAGATAAGATAAATGACTAAGTACACCATAAAGTTTCAAGTGTCTGGATTCAGAGAAAGTTAGAAATGCATCTGCAATTAAGCTAGGAGTTATTTTCAAGCAACTGCTATTTGGTAATTTATGGCTCTTTTGCAAGAGGTAAGATGACAGCATGGGTGCTCTATAAATCATTAAAATTAATGTTTGCCCTGCACTATTAGAATAGCACTGTTCTTGATTAAATCATCAAGGCTCTGCTTTTGCTCCTACAGAAATCTTGGTGCAGATCTCAGTGAGATTGTCAGCTTCTCTGTCACAGAACAAACAACCTGGCTGCTCTCAGAAGGTTTGCAGTTCTTACAGTGAAAATAGCCCTTTCAACATAAATCAATATCCCAAAGTCATGGAAAGTCTGTAGCCAGGCAAATAAATAGTTGCACCAGAATATCCCTAGGTTCTCTTTAAATGTTTTGTGCAGTCACTGAAGTGCTGAAAACATTAACAGCTTTAGAAATAAATGAGAGAGTAAATGGATAAATTATTGCAGTTACCTAATTAGGTTGATTGTAAAAACACGCATTAGAAGTTCCTACCTTTCAAATGGAGTTAAAATAGTGATATAAGAGGGCACATGTTGTTTGGGAGGAATACCAATGCAGGACCCTCCTTCCACGGAAGAATCCTTCTTGGGAAAGAGACTGCTTATAGCTGTGGGGGAGAGGAACAAACAATATTCAAAGGGCAAATTACTCCAAGTGGAACCTTTTCATTTATGTGAAAGTCTGGATGTCCATGTAGGAATAGCTGATCTTTATGTATCATTTTATTTTTTTCCTCGTTTCTGGAATTTGTTGATATTTTACCTTTGTTGTATATGCCAGTGGCATTAATGGAAAAGCACTTCCATTAATGTTAGCCATGCTTTGAGCAAGGAAATGAATGAGATCTACAGAGCTTTCTTCCAGAATGAATTTTTCTATAACAAAAAATTAGAGTTTCCCAAAGATTTTTCAAGCTAAAAATTAACAGGAACAAAATATTGTTTTTACCTACAGTTTGCAGGGTGTTTCAAATATTTTTCCATTTTGATTTTTTGCAAGATGCACGAAAAGCCAGGATAACAGCTGTCAGTGTTGGTCATCGGGGCAGGAAGGCATACACTGAAACTGGAGAAAACATGAGTCTATGTCTATGATAAAATGAGCAACAACAAAACCCAATGAAATGGGTGTTCACTGTCAAGCCAGCACCATATCTAATATAAATTTATTCGGAGATATTTTCTCCAAATATATACATTTTATACACTTTATTTTACCAAATCAGCCCCCCAAAAAGGGCACTAGTTCTGTAAACTGCCACAGTCCCTCTCGATTGCATTGCCTCTAGATTCCCTGCTATGATATGAAGCACAGGAAGATTCTTAATTTTCTGTAGCTTGGCAGCATCTTATTTGACGTGAACTGAAGCTTTGTATGTACAGTAAACCATGACTGTGTCTTATGACAATTATGAAGCATCTTCATTTATGGAGGAAAAGCACTGATTTATCCCTCTGAATTAAATTTCTCTCCTATCCCCTCCTCTCCTTTCTTTTCTTCTCCTCTCATCTCCCTTTCACTTAGCTGTGCCAATCCATGTCATCTTACTAGAAAATACTCTCTTTTCCATGAAAGAAAATACTTGCAAAGCACTACTTGAAACATCAGCACTTTCAATTTTCTCTGGTTGTTTTTGACAGGGGTTAATAAAGTCCTGACATTAGCTAATTAAGCTGTAAGCAAGCCTTCTAATTGCAAACATGTCTAGTGAGGACATGAATGATATTCTTGATAGGAGTCATTCCCTTGGCTGCTTACACTGAAGTTCTGGGCTTTAATGTTATGCAAAGTGATGGGAAACATAAGCATCACTGAAGACCCCTAAATATTCAGCTTGTTCTTAGTAAGCTTTTCTGAAGGCATGTTTCTATTAAATTAATGACAACAGGGTGGGGACCTCCAGCATGTGCCTTCTCTGCAGTATCCACGTGATCCCTTGGGAGCCTCAGCTCAGGTGGCTCTCTCAGGCTGCCACTTTTTTGGCTGGAAATGCACAGAGGAGCTGGGACAGCAAGGAAGCAGGAGAGTGGGCAAAGAGCCAGAAGACTTGTCAGGACATTTCCACTAAACTGGCTTGTCCTTGCAGGATTTTGCTGTTTTGGCATTTTTCTGATGGAAAATTTCTATCTATTTCAGTTGAGGAACAGTGCCATCTTTGAACAAAGAGCACTATCTCTGCCAGGCTGCGTGCATCCCCTTCGTTCCCATGTTGTTCGAATAGGAGTGCAGGCCCAGAGCAGGGGCTGCAGACCAGGCACTCTGCTTTGGTGGGGCAGGGCAGTGTCTCCGGCACTCCTGGTACCTTCACTAAGACCCTGGGAGTCTTGCCCCAGGAAACTCGTGTAGTCAAAAAGCAACTATGGGATCCAGAAGTATTCTCAGCCAGCCCTAGTTACACTACAGTATTTAAATCTGAAAATGCCTGAATTAAGTGGAAAAATTTAAATTAAAAAAAAATTAAAACATGCCTCAATGTAACATTATTCCATTAAATTTTAGAGTGAGGAATTGATAAGCCCCTCAAAATGCTCACCTTGCTTTTATCTTGCAAGTAGCCAGAATGAGTGGTATCTACTGTTACATGTTATGCCATTGCTGCCACCATTAATGAAGCACGTCTTGCCATGTAGCTACTTATATCCTTTTTTTTCCCCCCAGCAGAAGTTGCTTTTGTTCACCTATCTACCTATTCATGTATTTAAGGCAGATCTCATTGTAACAGCCCTCTTGCTTCCTTTGCCTTGCTGTTTGAGCATAGAATTTCAATTATGTCCTTGTCACCTCTGAAGTATTAAAATCATTTCCAGTATTGTTGACATTGGTTATAATTCCTTCCTGTGCACTCTTCAGAGGGCCTAGCGAAAGGGAATGCATTTGACAGAAATCAATTGTTTTGTTGGTAGCCCTTAATACAGTCAGATGAACAGAATTTAAAATCAACTTCCCTTTGAATCCAGGGGAAAAACCAATGCAAGTATGATGACTGAAAATGACTTGCTTTCCTTATTTTTGTTATTGCTGATTGTTTTTCCCTCCTTCATTTAGGGAGAGGTTTACATATTCATGTGAAAAAGCTTATTGACAATATATTGATGTCCTCAAATTTTGCAGTGCAGATTTTTTTTTTCATCGTGATTTACTTAATCCCTTTTTCCCAGTTTGTTAATTGAAATTTGGGTTATTAACCTGATGAAATTAATTTTCAACACTTTCTAACTTATTTGGTACTGACTGCTAATGAGAAGCAGCAAATCATCAGGTAGAAATGTAAGATCTGAAAACTTTGCTTGGACGAACAGGCGAAGGCAATAATATAAGGAAAATCTCCTCTACTTATTTCTCAACAGGTTGTGCTCCAGCATCAATGGAGCTATACAAACTATGGTGATGCCATGGTGTGCTGCTTATCCAAGGCAGGTATATGGGTCAGGTTGTGCTTTGAAGGACACAAGGAGGAATGGCTGAGATTTGATGTAAGATGAAACTTTGAAGTTTATAGTTTTTTAAGTCTTACCTGTAAGAAAAGATTTTGTGCTCCCGTCCATTTGAAGTCTAGTTGATAGGTTGGTCATGTCTTAATCACTGGAGAGAAGACCTGCAGTGTTTATTTTCGTGGATAGTGCAACCTCTTCGGAGCCTGAATAATGGAAAATGAAATCTTGCAGCTTAAGCAGTGAAATAGAAAACCTTGTGGCAATACTTGGTGTTAAAACAGTATTGCAGCAAAATGAATTTTCAGCATTCAAGAAAAAAAAAGGTAGTAGGAAAAGTCAAATGGATAGCAATGTCAGTAGCCAAGTCTGTTCTGTATTTTTCTTTTCTCCAGGCAGACTGATTTTCTTCTACAGGATCAAAGATATCCACCGTCCAATATTTCCACACCAATAGCTAATACAAAAGAAAGAAACAACAGAAAATAAAACTGCAAACTTCACATCCCCCTGGTATCAAGGATCTTTGAATCATACAGAGACACTGAAGAAACAGAAATTAGGAGTTCTCTTGAAGAAACATGAAAACACAGAGATTTACTCTCCTGCCATCCACAGGGTCAGCACACACACTATCCTCTGCAATTTTATGGTTGTTCCTTCCTGAGAGCTGCATTGCTAGGTGCAGGGGAATGAAGCAGTGTGGGATGCAATGCTAAGTCACTGGTTGCATTTGTCATGAATAAACATAATTTGGTCAGAATAGAATGCTGCTTACTGTAGCTGGGATTAGGGGCTGTATGGTATTTCAAGCAGTAATGTCCCCTATGAAGCTTGTGTTAATTTCTGTGTGGCCTATATAGGAATAAGTGTTGCGCTCCTACTTTTTCATCATGGTATGTTTTCATGTGGCTGTGCAGGTCTGGCCTTTTCCCTGGGCTGCAGCTGGGAGAGATGTAGGCAGTTAGCACTTGTACTAATTTGTTAGTGGGGATGGAGTGTTTCCTCACTGGGCGAATGGGAATATGTTGGTTCACAAATCACGTGAAAGACAGAAGTAATCTTTTTGTGCTGCAGGAGATGACAGAGCTGTGTTCCAGCTGTGGCATTTGTTCTGTCCAAGCAGCAGCTGAATGGTAGTGGAAATTCTGCCCACCAGACGCTGCATGGCCCTGAGCTGCAAGGGCCACGAGTTGTTGCCATGCAAGCAGCTCTTGAGACAGTCAAAGCCCACTGGAAACCTGCAGCAGGAGAGCAGCTCAAAGGCAGTACGTTGGCTGAGAGAAAAGACACCTCTACTGGGGCTGTTTATGGGTCTGAGGAGTTTTCTGCAAAGCAGCTGAAAAGTGCTGAGCAGGGAAAAGAAACACTGTGCAAGGACACAGTAGGAAGGGAAAAAGATTTATTCTCTGGTCGTTTAATTTTAATCTGTCCATCCCAGCAAGTCTGGGATGCTTTCCTGCTTTAAAAGGTTACCTTGGTCTTGCTTTCCATACATTTCATTTTAATGAAACCTGGCTTTGCAGCTTGGAAAACTTTGGTGCCTTTTGGCTTTGAAGCAGTGAAGCAGTTCTATCTTGAGATACAGTCTAGTGCATGTCTTGTAACACATGGCAATCAGTGGAGAAGAATATATCCCAATATGTATAGAAATTAAAAAAATTGTTCTTGGAAAAGGAATGGTAAAGAAGAAAAGCAGCCTCCAATAAAAGCCCCCAACAGCCAAGATGGCACTGACACCACTCTAATTTTGTCAGCGTGTACAAGAAGGCGCACTGGATAGAGGGGCCTTTTGTTTGATGACTGTACTGATATGTGATAGAGCAAGGATCAAGACAACACTGCTTCTTCAGTCCAGAAAAGTAAAACATAGCACAGTGCACCATGTGTATTTCAATATAACTTTGGCATCTTAGTGTGGTATGAAAAGTTTTGCCAACAATTTTTTTTAAATACTCATTTTCTCATGTTTGAATGCCTATTAGAGCCCTTAGCTTTATTTTGAATAAATGTTATAAAAGCATGAAGAGTATTGATGAGATTGGACGTTTTAGCTTCAGGGTTTGACACTCTAAATCTGGCTAAAATCTAAACTCTTGAATGTTTTTTTATTTGTACTGACAAAAAAAAAAAAAAAAAAAAAAAAAAAAAAAAAGTAGCATAAGCTGAAATTCTAAATGGTCCCTGAAGTGCAGTGGCACACAGTGATTTCTTGCATCAGCTCAGATCCTTTGTGTTTCCCTGGCTGTTTGAAACCATTTTTGTCTCCTATTGTATATTGCAGACCAGTAATAGAGAAGGTTTTGGAGAAGCTGTGTATCACAGCAGGAGGTTGTTTGGATCCTATCTTTACTAGTAATTCTGAGGTCTTACTGTTAGTATCAATGAAGGTTTAGGGAAAGCTGGCAGCTGCTTTGTAGTGTTTCCTTCCAGCAAGACTTGTGGCATCAGGCACTGCATGCCACTGCCCTCTTCACAGGGCCTCTCTGCTGCAGAGCTGTGCTGACCTCATTTTCCTGCTAATCCATTCTAATGAGGAAAGTATCAAGTGCCAGACTTTATTTCTTTACTGTAAATGAATGATTTCTGACAAGCAGAGACAAAAGTCAAATAATCTTTAGACAGCGAGGAAGTTCAGTACCTTGCTTGTTTGACATTACTGAGGCATTTTGCTGATGGTGTTTCTGTGTATTACGGAGTCTAATGTAAAAGGTTTGGTGTGAATCTAGAGAAACATTGGTTGCCTTAGACCAGGTCTTTGGCCCATCATGGGAGTGCCTGACCCAGCTGGGAAAGTGGGACATTGTGCTCAGCCCTAGTGAAGGGCTCTGAGCTCTTTGGATGGAAGTATTGCAGTTAATAGGAAGGTCAGCAGCAGTCCCACCTGGGGCAGCACAGAAAGAACGCTCCTGCACAAAACACAAAGGGACTCGATCAGCCCATCTCTCTGACTACAGGATGATAACTGCGTGTCTCTTTGTGCTACCAATCCTAATTAGCAATTGGTGGATTGAGTTTACTGGTTAAAGACAGGCAGTTTTAAACTACCACAAGGGAATTCAGAACAGCAAAATCTATATTTTTCTTTCTGCAAACTGTAGCTTGGATAGATTATGTGTAATGGAGTTTACAGACAGATGGATGAATAGTAGAAATTTTTAGAGAATATGTCTCAGCAATAATAAACACTTGAAATACATTATCAGTATCACTGTGCAGGATTTGTTAAAATGGCAGTTGGCACATGAACCTCTGGTGTTTTGTGGCAACAAATTTGAAGAAAATCATAATAAAGCAAGCCTTTATAAAAATGGAAAGTGCTAGAAATTAATTGCTGGCAGAGGGCAGCAGGAAGAGAAATGGCTGTCAGATGAATAGCTCCCCTAAAGGTTTTAATTTTTAATTATAGATTAAAGGAAACCTTTGCTGAGTTCCCTAAGATCAATACGGAGTACAGATCGTTCATTCACACTACAGTGCGCTAGTGGCATGCTTATAAATATTCAGAAAGAAAAGGAAAATAACATAAACAGTCCTATTTTCTGGAGGCAGTTGCTTTGACTTGCTGCACTGGTATGTGCTGTGGTGTACTGCAGCCTGCTCCAAGGCAGCAGCCACGATCCATATGTCTAGGAGTATGCTACAGAAAAAATATGTAATTAGTGGTCTTGTATATTTATCATGACTGATTGTTCCCAAAGCTTCCTTCTGGTGGTTTGCTCCCTGGCAGGTGAGCAGCCCGCGTTGTGCCATAATGATGCCGTTCAGAATGCAGTGCCTGGCACAGCCCTGCAAGCGCAGATCGCTTCAATGCATGAGCATCTTTTGTTCTAAACTATGGCATTTCATTGTTTTGCTTAATTTTTGCTCAAATTGAGTTGCTAAATTACTAACCCATTTGGAGACTGTTATTCTGAGTTTATTAAATTAATAATTAATGTATTGAGTTATGTTGAACATAGCCAACAGTCATGCTATTTCAAATAAAAAAATGAAATCTGATTAAATGCTAATTTAACCAAACCTTTGATTTGTTTTTCTGTTTCTGAGTAATGGTGAAACAGGTACATTTATTTCAGTTTCATGTTTGAGTATCAATCTTTATTCTTATTACTATTACTTTGCCAGGAGACTTCTATATTTATTGGCTATTTTCTGAAATAAAACAGCTGTAATCAAAGAGACACACCAATAAGCTGGCTGCATGGCTGATGTGAGCTCTGCTTATGCTATAGCCTGAAAGATTTGATTTTAACTCCTGATGCTGCAAGCTAGCTTGCTTTATTGCTCATAGAGATCGTATCATGGTGACTTCTATTTTATGAAGGCCAAAGGGCTGTAAATGAATGAGGAATACACAATGTGGGAGCTGTTTGCTGCAGGTGCCAACATTAATTAAGAAGCCCAATTGTGCGTGCCTCTAATTCACTGTGTGATCAATCAGTTGTATGAGTCAGATTAACAGGAGCACACCAGTGTTCTTCAAGTTACCCATCACTGTACTAGTTCTGCTGCTGAGTGTCACAGAAATATTCTCCTATTCTGGTTTGTGTGGCAGTGTGCAGAGACAGAGGCAAACAAACTGATGGCTGAGGAAGGCTGTACATTTCAATGGTATTTCAGTTGAAAAATCTTCTTAGCTGTATAAGGCTACAGAAGAGAATAGCCTCTGGAGACAAAGTCCTGGAGTGAAACTCTCTTCAGATATGCAAAAAGTCTCCTGTGTTTGTGTGTGGGAGTGGGATGGATGTGTCTAGCTTGTGGAGTCAGCAGAGGACATGAAGTCACGTGGACAGCACACCCAAGAACAACTAAAAGTACCAGCAGGTAATTAATTCTCTCAGATGTTCTGTTTCTGTTACCACCCAAAAAATGATTAAACAAGGGTGATGCTAGAAATCCAATGACAGACAACAGCATTGCCCTTTTCAGTTCTGGCAGCCCATAGAGATATCTTGAGTAACGTTCCTTGTGTTTTCCCACATTGCAGCCCTTGGTGACAAAAATGTGAGAACTTCTTTGCATTCACTGCCAACACAGGGAGATGTGAAGAGACAGACTTGTTCTGCAAAGATGGTTTAGGTCAGCTACGCTGACAGGTTTTTTGGCACTCTGATTTAGCTCTTGTGTTCTCTGAGACAAAAAATGTTCAGAATCCTTCATCTTTCAGCAATAGGAATAAAAATGTTATTGCAATAGTTCTGGCTTAGCAGCCATGCACTCTGTGAGAGCCTTCTCTTCTTGCCTCCAGATTCCAGAAAGAGGGATTTGGGCTGTTAAAATTCTGCATGTTGTGATCTTCACTTGATGTTGCAGTTTGAATGTGGAGGTGAGGGCTATGTGACATGTTTATCCCAGGTAGGGAGTGACACTCCAAGAAATGCCACTTGCAAGAAATCTGAAGATTACTTCAGTGCCGGATGTTGCAGAGAGACATTCTTTGAAGTTATTGGTACAGGGGAATAAGGGAGGTTAAAAGGTGAAAAGCTGAGATGCGAACTGTGAATGAAGCAGACAGAAATCTGAAGCTTTGGTCACCAACCAAAGCATCAAACTGCGACAGAAGCAGACTGGCACTTCAAGGGGAACAAGTAAGTATGTCCCTACCACCAGAGAGCTCTAAATTCAGTACTCAAGAACATTAAAAATATTTATTTAAGAATTTTTCTTTATAACTATATACATTCAATACAATATTTAGTCAGTGAGTATACTTTAAAAATAATGTGTGACTTATACAGAGAGACACGTGAGCTGTGAGTTCCACACACTGCCTCTGTGAGTGCATATGTGCTTCCCTAGCTGTGTGTAGGGCTAGTGCAGTTCTTCTGGAGTTCCCTCCCTTTGGTCTAATTGCTTTGCCAGAGCATTCTGAGGCTAAGCTGCAGTACAGAGCTGGCTATTAAACTATCGTCTGGTTCCCAGCTTCAGTGCTCCATATGACTGTATTCTCTGTCTTCTTGTTATGACTCATATTTTATATGAATACCATTTTACAATGTATATGACCTGAAATATTTTAGAAATTAATGTACTATATCAATATTTTCAAGAGCTCCTGAAGACTTTGAAAATTACAGCGAGAAGAGGTGTAGTTCACAAATTTAAGTGTGGGAGGAAGGAGCTGAAAGAGGTTTGGACCATCTGCCCATTTTTGTCACATATTCAAATATATTGAATATCAATATATTTATCAATATCAATATCAATTATTTATATCAATATTTTTATAATATATTTTTATCAATATATTTATATCAATATCAATTATTTATATTTTCACATATTTGTCACATTGAGGCCCTGGAACGTGTTCAAAGAAGGGCAACAAAGCTGGTGAGGGGTCTGGAACACAGGCCATATGAGGAGAGGCTGAAGGAGCTGGGAATGTTCAGCCTGGAGAAGAGGAGGCTCAGGGGAGACCTTATTGCTCTCTATAACTTCCTGAAGGGAGGTTGTAGTGAGCTGGGGGTCGGCCTCTTCTCTCGTGTCATCAGTGATAGGACCAGGGGGAATGGTTTCAAGCTACGGCAGAGGAGATTCAGGCTGGACATGAGGAAGTATTACTTTTCAGAAAGGGTGGTCAGGCACTGGAATGGACTGCCCAGGGAGGTGGTGGAATCACCGACCCTGGGGGTGTTCAAGGAAAGACTGGATGTTGTGTTGAGGGACATGGTTTAGTAGGAGCTATTGGGAATAGGTGAACGGTTGGACTGGGTGATCTTTTAGGTCTTTTCCAACCTTAGTGATTCTATGATTCTATGATTCTATATATGCTATATGAAGAGTGAATGGAGGATATGTAGATTTCAAAATGGTAATAGGAACAACTGTATTTGCAGTTCATAGCCTATTACCAGCCTGTTTAGGTTACATTGCTCAACTGTGACTTGTAATTTGAGTTCATGTGTTAACATTCATTGAGAATCTGTTTGCTTCCCTACAAACCTACAGGGACTGAATTAAGTGTGATCTTCTCTCCCTCTGTTTTGGAGTACGTCTTCTCAAGTCCTTCTTATGACTTCCTACTCTGTGAAATAATCTTCAGAAACTTTGTTTTCCTTATGGCTTTTGTCACCTGCATTTTGGACTCTTGCTTCCCTGGGCTGAGTGATTAGGAGTAAATGTAACCCACTGCTTTAACTGAAATCTTTTGGGTGTGACCGAGTGGCTTTTCCTTTCACTGGCACTCTGTATGCCATCCTTTATGAGAAACCAGTGCAAGCTGTACATCGTCTGATGCTATGGCTTTTCCAGCAGAGAGGGGTATAGAGCAATAAAGCTTAGTTTTGATCTCCAAGTCAAGGTACAGAGGTCTGAATCTCCACAAAATAGCAGAGATCATAATGAAAGAAAACGTGGCAGGGATTTCTCACAAAGATTTTTTTTTTTTTTTTAAACAAGAACATATTTCAAAGTCACAGGGGAATTTAAGCTGTCAGGGAAAATTTACAAAAGTTGGAGCTGGGCCAGCATGCAAAGTCTGATATCCTTGACTCAAACAGCTCCATGAAATCTTAATTACAAGAAAATGTCAGTGCCTCAGACTTTACTTCTTGAGCAGAATGTCATCTCCTGCATGTATTCCCTGAGGTCTTTTTTGGCTGTTTGCTCAGTCCTCAATAAAAGAAACCTTTACTATGAATCACTTTAATAAACTCATGTAATACCTCTGTTTTTTCTTTTTCTTTTTCTTTTTCTTTTTTTTTTTATTAAAGTTCTCCCATTCAGATTGCTGCACTGTTACAGAACTTTAAATAAGAGACTTCCAAAAGTCGTACAATATCTGAAGATGTGAATTTAAAAGTATTCCAGAACTGAAGAAATAAAGATCCTGGCTTCGTTATAAAGTGGCCTTAGAACAGTTTTGCAGAAAGCATAAGATTTGGTGGTGTTCTCTAAGGTGAACTTGGGTTGCAAACTGACCTCTTGCTATGTCTGTTAACAACTGAGAAGGGAAGCCAGCCCTGACTTTCCTGATACATCCTCTACGAACAGACTTGATGTTCAATAGCACTGTAAAGTAAAAATGTGATTGTTCAACAAACCGTGCTCCTAGGGGCAAAAACTGGCCCTTGGAAGAATGCTGAAGGCAATCATTAAAGAAGTTCAGAGTGTAGAAATTTTTGTTTAGATCAGGAATTTGGAGATGAAAAATTGAGCTGAAAAAAATAAAATTAACTCAAACAACTGCAACAAATTTTTTCACGATGTCAGTTGCAGCTTTACCCAGGGCTTTAAAAAATATTATTGATCTTATTTAATTTCTGTCACTTTTTTTTCCCAACAAATACGCTGTGTTAGCTGTATTGTATATTTAGTCTTTCAGATTACACGTGTGCTTAAACAGCAGTAATGGAGGTTAGAATGTGGTTTATGTGGTTTGAAGTGTTCGGTACATACTGCCAAAGAATAAGAAGAGTTGTATAGACAAATTCTGGCCTATCATCTCTGTACAGCCTGCTGTTATAATATCAGTGGATAAAAGGTTCTGTTTGAAGAATTGTGATCCAGTTAATGAGTCTTGCTTGACATGAGAGTGACTTACGAACTTTTTCCACTGGAGGACAACTGATGTTTTTAAGGTGGAATTTACTCTCTTGTGTTGCAAGTTTAAATGGATTGAGATACGATTTGCTGCTCTTAGTTACATGTTGTGGATCTTTAATACGTCCTGCTGATTCCCCGCCAGGAATCCATAGATCATAAGATTAAAACCTCTGGTTTACACTAACAGGAGACTTTTACTTGTGCTGTATAGATGTCATCTTTGGTTGGATGGATATGACTGTTTAGCAGCTGTTTGGGTGAGCGTGTGAAGCATTAGTGAATTTGTAAAATTTTTCAAGCAAAACCTGTAAAATTTCTCATCTTACATCATCACCCAGAACAACCTGTGATGCACGTTTCTGACCTCAGCTTCCATAGGCTCTTGCAGACGTGTTAAATGGAAAGGAAATTGTGTCTCCTTTGTGCTTCAAATGTTGAATAAGCTTTCCACTAAAAAACATAACTGCACGTAGTATAGTTTTATAGTAGAGATGTGTTTTGATAGTTAAGTTTGCAAGAGCTGAGTTTTATAGCTACTGTGTACAAACACTTGCAAATAGCTTTACTCGTCTGTTTTCAAGCTCTGATTCAAAAATATTGCACCATTACTTTTTATCATGCAGGAGCTGGCAGAAGAAGTGGACACTGCTTGCAGTGGAAATCGCTGGTTAATATGAAGGTTTTATATGCATTGAATTTTTTGAAGTAGCACACTTAAGTGTCCTATGCATTTGTCTGTTTAGCTCTAAAATACCTTTTTTTAATCTGGAAAGTAGGGAGCATTTAAAATAAATCAGCAAACGCTAATGGTAGTTAATGAATAGATACTTTCAAATGTTACAGGAGGATCTTGAATATCTTTCTGGCTGTAGAAAACTAGGTCAGAAAGATATGACAGTGTATCAGGGTTAAATAAGAGCAAAGATGGAGGAACTGCATGCAGCTGTGTTGGTAGATACATACATAAGATATAATTTGGAAGATGCATGTGCAGCACTAGCTCTGAACAAAAAGAAAGTGCTTAATTTAATTGGAAATGTTTACTGAGTTATTTTTGCCTGGGAAAGAGTACAAATGAGAGAAGAGAATGCATCCAAACTACCACTGACAAAATTGTCATTTGTCTGCCCTGAAAGGGAACACTGGTGAGAATGCGAGACAGAAAGGTCAAAGGAAGAATAATTGGAAATGGCTATTTATAGCTGCTGCTGTGTACCTCCTAGGTGTATGAAAATGCAGAGGAGAAGTTAATGCAGTAAGAAAGGTCAGGCAGACAGTCACTGCTGAATGACACAAACTGGGTAGTTGTGGAGTTGTTTGGGTGGGAAAACCATTTATATAGGTGAAGGAACTGACTGCAGGAAACTTAGGAAGTATTCAGCAGAAACATTATTACAGTTTGAATAATCTTAGTTTGAGCTCCTACCTAAATGCTTTGGACATGTAGGAGAAAGGAGTTGCAGGTGCACGCCCTGTTTGCAGAGCAGAACTAGTGAAAACTGAGCTCCTCAGTGGATGCTCTCAGTGAGAATACAGAACTGGGAAATGAAGAATCACTCCAAAGAAATCTGTTTTATATATATAAATATATATATATACTTACATACTTGCATACATATATAAGTTGCAATTATTATAAATGGAAGTTCTTCACTGAAGGCATTGAGAGATGTTATACGTTAATGATCAGAGAAAATCCAACTTCTGGTTATTCTCATCAGTCAACAGAGTTGATCGATGAATGTCAGTAAAGCCTGGGCTAAGATGACCAGACCTGCAGAGATCTAAAGCAGCCTCTCTGTAGGAGATGCTGCCGCCCATAGATCGCTCCGTGCCACTTGGCAGAGTGACTGACTTGTTCAGGTGGGTGAGCTTATGAAAGGTTGTCTAGGCATGCTTCAGTCAGCCTCTCCTTCTTTATTATTGTTATGATTAACCAATGTCTTGGCCCTTCCTGTTACTGAGCTTTAAAATGGTATCATTTTGCTCAGCGATTCTGACTAATGAGCTTATCTGCTTGCAGGAGGCTAAACTCATTGCTATTCATTGCAACCGAAATAATATTGAAGCTCTTCCCTTCCCACCCACATACCCCAATGGTAGTACAGACTAGGGTCAGTCTTAGAAGCAGAAATAGTCCTCATGCTGAACTTTTCAGTTAGAGCTGTGGACTCCATTAAACATTAATTGTGAGGTTCTCTTTGAGAAGTACAGCACTGCACCTCTCATTGTGTCATCTGTTCTCCTAATTACCAGCTAGCAATTTGGGTCAAAGACCTCATGGCTGAATTTTCTCCTTTCAATGAATCTCTCAGAGTGTGAGAACAGTAATGAGATCTGAACTCAGAAATCTTCCTAAAACTTAGAAATAACAGCCGAAGACTTATTTTGATGACCATTAATAAAGATTTCCATTTACGTACACACTAGCTGCCTCTCATCACATTACTGACAGAGATGTAAGAGAACAAGCAGTGAAGAGACAAATTTGAATTCTCGAGTTATCAATTTTGTGGATGCCAGGTTTGAAGAGTCAGTAAACACAACCAGTTCAGATCACTGATAATATGGTCTATAAGAAGCTTTTGCATTGCACACAAAATCTTATTGTACGTAAAAGCAAAATAAGCTTTCAACACATCTCTGGTCTCAAATTTCCTAGGGATAGATTTATGTTTCCAAGAGACTTTGTGTTTTCCTCTCTCTGTCCAGCATCCACCAGTCTAGGAAAACTGCAATTACAGCAAAGCCTGCATTTTGAATGTTTGTGTCCTATTCATAGTAGTTTTTCAGGTGGATTCCTTTTCCTTTTAATTTATCAGAGAAGAATAGGTTAGTTTACATCTTTGTGATCAGTCTTTAACAGACAGAATAGAAAGAATAATTTTGCTAATTTAATGTTTTCAAGTGTTCTACACAGTTTGTCAGAATCGTAACCTTATAAAAATAATTACTATGTTTGCTATGTGGCAGTTCATTCAAAAACCCAAGAACTTTTGGTTTTCTTAACATCTATTTCATAAACTTTGCAAATCTGTGAATTCAAATAAAATGCCTTGAGTTTTCTCTCACCCATGTTTCATTGGCTGGAGGATGTATGTTGCTCTGAAAGTAATGCCTTCTGTTTATTTCTGTAAACATTACAACAGATACAAAGAGCACAATAACACTGTTTGATAAAGCAAATTCTCAGCTACAAAACACTCTTTTTCAACATAGTCACCACCATCAGAGATGAATGAGAGCCTGCATGTCATGCTTGTAACAATCTGCACCAGCGGAGGTGCCCCACTGTCACTGTCACCACTGCTGAAATGCACCACCCACCACCTCACTATGCTCACATCCACTGCTTGTTCTCTGTAAACATTCAGCAAACAGTGATGAATGTCAGTGGGTGCCATTTTTTCCACATAGAGGAATTCAGTTCCACCCCTTTGCTTCATCTACTCTTCCATGTCAGACGCCATTCTGTCAGACTGCCCCTCTGCTGCCATCTGTTACACAGCAACATGTGATGGAATATTGGTGAGAAGGTTCAGCCTCTGCTGCCGCACCACCAACATCCAACTCTGATGCTGTGGGCCAATGTAATAAAAAAGGAGGCATTACTTTTGGAGCAGCCCTCCTGTTTCTTAAGTGTTAGGACAAGCGTGAGCTGTCATCTTTTGGTCTCATGATTTTTTTTCTACTGTATCCTAAATCATCCCATTGTAATTTTATTAAAATCCAATATTATTTGATTTATTTTGAAAAAACCCCAACAAGTCTGAAATGATACCTTGGAGCAAATTCAGATTGGTTTTACTAATTGGCTTCAGTGGAGTTGAATTAGCAGCTGATATAAGATGCTTTTTATTTTATCCATGCCACTGGCAGTACCTTCCACACATCTGGACACAAAAAGCAAAACTAGGAGTCAAACAATTATTTAAAATTATTTATTCGGTTTTTCTGGTGTTTTCTCAATGACTTTGGATGTCTTTCCTTCTTCCTGGTGAGCCAGAATTCTGCTGCATGAAATAATACTAACTGGTTGATTTGCTAAAACCAATTCAGTATAATTTCTGCTTATTTGGCTCCGATTGGCAAATGTGATATGGACATGGATTTTTACAGACATCTTGAAATCTGACTGTTGTAATAGTTCTCTCTTGGGAATCGTGAATAACAACAGTGAGAACCACTGTATTGTGCAAGTGAGAAAAATACATGATGCGTGTGCTTTTCGGAACATTTTCTTCCGTAACAAAACTCACAATGTCTGAATACTGTGACATAATGATTTCTGAAGCGTGGCGAGGCAGTCTGGGAAAGGTACTGCTTTATACCAAGTTCCTTGTCGAGACTTCTGTACTACTGAAACAGATGCTATTGTTATGATATTGATATGTTTAGTATCTGGATTTGAGGTTTTTATACTCGCATTGTGTAACAAAAATAGTTTTGATTTCCAGATAGATTTTTGCTTTTTGTACTTGGCAGGCTTTTCCTTGCACTGCCATATCTTCCTGTGATGGAAATAATGGAATAAAAGTGTTTCTAAGGAGCAAATTTTTAAGAAATACAATCTGTACTAATATTAAACTTAGTTCAAGCCTCAATCTGATGAACCACGGAGAGTTGAGGACATGAGCTGATGCTGGAATATTTGGGAGGAAACTGCAGTCCATGTGGGAACCTTCAGCACTAGCAGAGAATTCTGACTTACAGAAAGGCAATGAAGAGAGATGAGCTGGAGGGTACAAACAATGCCACAGTGTTTTGCTATTTATATTTTTAAAATTTACATGGGCTGAGATACACAAATCTAAGTGTCCTCAGGCAAAATTAATTAAATTAGAGAATTGTCTCAAAAGTAAGTGGCAGAAATATCCCAAGGGAAAGATCAGATTTTGAACTACGTGATCTTTTCAAAAGTAGCTTGAAATGGCTCATAAGAGCTAATAAGGATGCAGGAAAACATGACTGCAAATGAAAATTGTTTATCTCCATTTGTTCAGTGCCATGAAAATGTTGAGTGTCTAATTGACAGTAAGGAAATGTTGAAGTATGGCCTAAGAACTTTGAGACATCTTCTAAATGAAGAAATTGTTTCTTTTGGAGAACTGCACAGTATCATGGTTTGTTCACTTATAGAGGAAATTATTTTTGGTATCACATCAGCTGTGCTCAACACAGATCCAGTTAATTGTTTTGTGTGCTTTGTGATTTATGACAGTTTTTCTCATTAGATATAATTCATGCATTTCCAAATTTCGTCTTTCACTTGATGGCTTCTGAAATGATTCTGTCAGGTGAAACAGCACCAGATGCTTTCCAGATATTCTGGTACGTTTCTCTTGTAGCATTATGCTTACCATTTCAGTAATAGTGAGGGAGAAGAAAAAGTAATTGTGATTTTCCTCTTGTAAATCCAGTTTTAATCTTCCTTTCCTTATGCTCTTCAACTTTGTCTGTGATCTTTTGTTATTTTAGTGTTCCCAATATCTTTTTTTTTTTTTTGCTATCAGGTTTGGCCACTTTGTTGCTGTTCTTCTATGTTATTATTTCTTTTCTGTATTATCCAGATTTCTGCTTTCCCTTTCAGGGAAACTTGAGCTAATGCACAGACAATATCCTACTTGCTGAATTAATTATGCTATATGAATGATTTTCATCAGTACGAACCTGTCATAAGACTCATAAGGCTTTGGACAGCATAAAAAATCTTTTCTCATTCTCTATTGTTGAATAAAACTTTCATCTCTCTCAGTTTAATCTTAAATGCATAAAATGAATTAATTGGATAACTAAATTCCATTAAAGCAGTGTATATTTTGAGACTGGATGATACTGGTTATGAAAATCAAATATTAAGCACTCTCTAAAAAGCCTTGAAACAAAGGCAAGTATGTCCATAATTCATTTTGCTTCAATTACAGTATTTTGGTTCTTGTTCTTTAAAACTTTGGAGATCTATTGAATTATGAAGATGAGGATAAAACTAATGGAAAACTGTCACATAAATGAAAAATATTTGCACTTGTTCAGTGGAACATGCAGATGCAGATAGGAGAAATCAGTGCTCATTCCACTTGTTGGACATCATGCCATGTCCTGTCTGTACAGATGTAAAACCCAGGGAAGTCTCTTCCTTGTAGAGGCTAAGTTTCAACTCGCAAAATAAATTGCTATGGAAGCTGTTATGATCATTTGAGATAGTCACAGAAAAGCTACAGTAAGTGTATTTTTTTTTCTCTGTTGCAAAATGTTGTAAGGTTAAAGGCAAAGCAATTTCTGGAATGACTGTTGTTACTATTGTTAATATTTTTTATTAACGATAGACCGTTACAGAGTAAGAAAATGAAAGAGAAAGAAGATTAAAAAAAAAGCACCTGTAATAGCTGCATTCAAATGGTATCTTCAAGGAATGTCTAGAATACACATTCTGCTCAGATTGTTGTTCTCTTTTCGAAGCGAACTTATTAAGTCTGTTTTTTTTTTTCTTTCCAGTGTGAAATCAGTTTCTCATTGCTACATTCCTGATAGCGTCACAGCAGAAAGGTAAGTTCTCTCAGCAAAATAGCCTGATTCATGAGTAATTCTCTTTAGGTCAGAGTTCTGTCATTTATAGATATTGAAAACATAAAATGTTTTATTGCTTTATATAGGGGAGCAATCAAATCAGCGATAGATTTGAGTCCTGTAACTCTTGCAATAGGGGAAGATATCAGGAAAGGATCACCATGTATTCGAGGTAAGTGAAACTTTTAAACAATTTATACTTGCTATTCAAAAACATACTTTTAACCCTTTAAAGACAACCACCTTGGAAGAAATTATCTCTGACCCCTTCCTGCTTTTTTACTGCTATACATTTAAGCAGTGTTAAAGTCATGGGGATCATTTGCACCCAAAGCCTCCTTGTCACACATGAGCTGCTGTGCTCTCCGTGCCTATGAACTCCTGAGGAAAAAACATGAGGAAAAAACACCTGCCCTTTGGAGCACTCCCATGCTCCATGGAAAAAGCATCTAGTTGCTCTCTAGTGAGAACATGGGTGAAGGTTGATGCTCTGCCCAGCCTTTGTCAGTGGCAGCAGGAGATGTGGTTTACAGAGACATTGATGAACACGTTAATGTGGAGAGAGAGAGAGAGAACCAAAAGCAACAATGTTGACATAATAATGGATATTATGAAATGCAATTCTTGTCAAAACTGATTTAGGAAAAGCAGACAATAATTGAAATAAATGAATACTCTCTATTGCATATCCTCCTCCCACTCCCCCCCAGCAATAAAAGGACATATAAATGTGCTTTCCACTTTTTTCAGCGTTGGCTCTTTGTCAAGGTTACCATTACTTGGCCTTCTGATACTTTGCTGCAAAATGCCTTTCTGGAATACAAGACATAGACTTGGAAACATGCACTACCCTCCTGGAAGCAGCTGCATCTATTTCAATAAATGCAATCTCTTGTGTGGCTTGGAGGTTGTGTGATTGAAATAAGAAATAAATTTATGCAGGCAGCAAACACAGACTGTCTATAGCAAGTGGCAATGCTGGGAAAACATCCTATTGGAGAATAGCTTTATTTCTTGTGTGAGTTATAAGTGAATTTGTTTTTTTTTACAAAGGTTCTCTTCCAGTGTTAGCTCATCAATATTGTGAGATTTGGTTTAGAAATATCTGAGCAAAACAAGGAGATTGCAATTGCTGTCATCTGAGAAGCTATGCACTGATGTAGTGTTCAGGCTGGTTAAAATGATCATTTTGTGCTTCATGGAGAGTAAGTGCTTATGGGACTGAGCTTCCCATTCAGTGAACTGCCTAGAGTAGGATGCCCTTGACAGAGATGAAGGCTGTGTTACAGGAAACCTCCTTCCTCTAGAGTGTAAGAAGTGGCTCTGTGGTGGTTTTTAATGTATGTGTCCAAAATTTCCAAGCACTGATTTGAATAGATAGTGAATGCAGAGGTATCTAAAGAAGCACAGCTAAACTTCAGAAGAGAAACTTTCTAGAGTATTCCAGGGAAGAAAAAATTGTAAAGATTTTTCTACCAAAAAGCGTGGATTTAGAGAAAATTTACTTGGCTTCTCAGCATTGCCAAATTTCAATTCTGACTCAGTAATGCTGACTTCCACCAAGCCTGTTACTGAAGTGCATTTTAAGCCTTGGAGATTGAAGTGCATCACTTAAATTCAAAGCAAACAAACACATCAAATATCTTCTAAAACGCTTTGGAAAAGCAGTCAAGTTAATTTTTATATGTAATCCTGATGGGACACACGGTAAAGCTAGCTGTTCCCATTTCTCAGCATCTGTAAGAATTCAGGCTTGTATGAAGACCTCAGTTAACACAACAGAAGTGGCATGCAGTAAGACTTTTAGCAATAAAAAGGTGTTTAAGACGAATCGTGTTGTGATAAACGTTGTAAAGCAGAAGCAATAATAAATCATTCAGATTTCCAATGTTACAAATGAACCATGAAGAATCTAGCATGACCATGTGTTGATATTGAAAAAAGTATGGAATTGCTGCAGTTTAGTTTCGTATGCTTACAAAAAGGAATTGTTTTCCAGATGGCCAGGTTATAATAGACCAATTTTTTTTGTGTTTGTTCCAGTGTATGCATTTGACAGTTTCATTCTGTATTTCCCTTTGTGTTAAAAAGTAGAGTATAAATCCGTTATTTCTCTAGCTTAAGGGCCCTCTGTGCCTGATGAGCCAATTAGCTGCTTGCGGACTTGCTTTGGGTCTGGAAAGCTGGGGCTCACACAACTAATTCACATCTACTATTTGCCACAGCTATCTCCTGAGCCCCAGCTTTCCAGACCTTTATCTGCCCTTGAAGACAGATGCCCTTTCCGAAGGGCCCTGCATTTTCTCACTGGGAGATTTTGTTCATGGACATGGACACAATCCTTTGACACAATCAAAGGTCTCTGGGTACTTTAATTGCTTAGTCTTCATGTATCCAAAATCTGTTTGTTCCTTTGATTTCCTAGCACATTCTAAAAATCTTCTTCAATTTATTTCTGTGTAAGTTGGCTTACACAACTCTCCTCACCTTATAAATCTAATGGTGCCTTCAAAATTCCTCTGCCACAGTAACACCATGCTCCTTACTAAGCTTTACTTCTGCATTCCCACGTCCTGTATGAGATGTGCTGTCATTAAGGTAATCTTTTCTACAGTAATCACTTAATTCACAGCTCTGTCTAAGGATCTTTGTGCTTTTGCATGGACTCCTCAAGATTTGTGTCAGCCATGTCCCAGCTCTAATGTTGCAGAAAACAGTATAGCAAGAACTACACCTAAACACGTTGCAGATCCTCAGCTTCTCCCTCCTACATCATCTCTGATTGCCAGCCAGTAGTGAATGCGGGACCTCCAAAGTGCAGAGAGAGCAAAGGAGGCCTTTCCAGGAGGCTGGAGCTAGGCAGGTGCTGCAGATGGTGAGGGACCACAATTGAGGTCTAAGGGCTGTTTTGCATCTTGATTCTCCCACGAACATGTCCTATTTTGCTGACCATCACTCATGCTCTGTAACTCCCACCACACAACCCAACACAGCTCTGTCCCTGGGCACTGGGAGGTAGGGGCAGGGGCTGGGAGCTGTGCCTGGGCCACCGTCATGCTGTGCCTCCTTCCCAGCACAGAGAACCAGAGGGGTTTGTCCTTCAGGCCCGGAGGCAATACCTGATTTCGGTACATCCTTATTGCTAAATCCCTTTGGCAGCAAACTTTATTTACATTTCATAATTACCTTAAAGCCTCATTACAGCAGACACCTGGTACTTGCTGTCACATTTAAGGTTGCAAAACAGTTTCCATAGCAACTGCTGTCTGCACACCACAATTTTGCAGAGTGTTTTCCTATTGGCTAAAAAGAACCCCACAATTGCTTTCTGTCCAAGGTTTAATTTTCTCATCAATCAATTCTGAATTAATTTGAGATGAAAGAATATATTATTCCTTATTAGAAAAAAAATACATTCCCATTTTCTTCTAGACAAAGCTATTGCAAAAATAGGCAGGCTGAGGACCACCAGTATTCTTTTGGGTGGAAAAAAATGTTGATTTTAATTAA
Organism: Lagopus leucura; assembly: GCF_019238085.1. Taxonomy (NCBI): domain Eukaryota; kingdom Metazoa; phylum Chordata; class Aves; order Galliformes; family Phasianidae; genus Lagopus; species Lagopus leucura. The sequence goes on from NW_024962269.1 coordinate 5,396,445, forward strand.
GTTTAAATTGAAATGAAAAGCGTGTGTATGTGACAGTGATTTATTTTTGATCATTTACTTACACTGTTATGTATCTGTTCTTTTACTGGACTTGCCTAGCAGTTTTAAATACTTAATTTTACAAATATTACCTAGATGTCTGAAAGATTGTCTTTTTTTTTTTTTTTTTTGGCCACTTAATGTAATTTGAATTTTAACTATTCATATATGACCCAGTGTTTTCAGACTACACCCTTTTTACATTAGTGTACATGTAGCATTGTTAGAATCAGTTAAAGCTAAAGCTATTTAACATGCTGAGATTTGGAGGCTCTAGCTTTGCATTTATCCCTTTGATTCAACACAGACCCAGGATTTGCTGCTTTAAGTATTTGGAACTTAAAATTAGCAAAATGATTTTCTTCAGACTTACATTTCTACTGACACTTAAAGAAATCTGCAGAGAAAATCCAACATGAAGAAAATAACCATCTTAATTCTAAAGTTGTTTGCATTCAACATAATAAATTATAAACTGATACTTTAGTAATATTGTTTTGGATCTCATTCCATATACATGTTCTAACACTGCCTCTTAATTTGCCTGCTGGATTTTTTGTTTCTCAAGCTTTATGAAGATCCTTTGTTTTTTTGAACATTCTGCACAGTGTGATTTGCTCAGCTTGGTATGCTAATCAATATAAATTTAATGTAAAGGATTTAAATTGTGGCTGTGTCTATGAACCCAAATTTTGGGGACAGCAAAATTCTTAGGAATCCAGATATTCAGTTATCTTTTAATAGTACACGAGCAACTACTATTAACTTGAAAATATATTTTAGATCCATTGACAGTTCTCAGACCTCTTGGCAGTTTCTTCTGCACTGCTTCTTTGCTCACAGCAGCTGCAGCAGTTACAGGCCTCCCATTGCACTTTCTGGTGCACTTTTATATAAGGTTCCGCAAACGCACAGCTTCCTGCTTGACCCTTGTTGTTCTCCTGTTCAACACATTACAGCCCAGATGTATTCTTTCTCTTTAAAAAAGCAGTGCAAGTTAATCACACGTTTACATATTGAGAGATCAGAAGAAAAATTCAATTCTTTCGAAAGTCAGAACTGTATCCCTTTGAGCTGGTAGTTCAGCAGCACATTAGCAGAAAAAAGGCACATTTACCCTCACCCTTCTTTGCATCCTCATCCATTAAATTCAGACCTTCTGGGATTTTACTATATTATTATTGTCATGTTAATGTATAATGAGAGAGTGCAGAAAGACTGTAAAAAAAAAAAAAGTGGAACAAGAAAGATCACAGGCATTTTAAATAGCATTTAGACTAAGTGAAATGGGTGAATGGATCTTTTGCTGTTTCTGTTCTGGTGCTGACTGTTAGAGGGTGTTATTTCTAAGAACCCAGTGAATGTGTTAGTTTCTCAAGTCAATCTGGTTGTTATTAAAGCTCAGTTCCTGGACTGTTCTATAAGAGCAACATAGTTTTTATAGTGTGACACTGCACATTACATGGCAATATTAAACCATCTTTACTTGCTGTGCTTGAATAACAGAAGCAGGTCAATAAAGCGGATTAAAGTTGAGATTTACAAAGACAGCACTAGCTAGAAAAGGAAAATGGGACTGATCTGTGTTACTTATTTGACAGCAAGCAGAGCATTATTATGACTATGGAAATGCAGGGATGTTGTTAATGAGAGAATGCATCAAATAGAAAACCAGCTCATTTTTCCTGCAGATGAAGTCATTTTCCTGGTGATGTAGGCAACTTCTGCAATTTCCTTTAGTGTTTTATCATTACAGTTTTTTTGTGTAGTGTTTCCAGACACTACAAGATGATTTCTTTGGTATGACTGTTAATGTCTGGGGATTGAACACATCAGTATTTGAGTTTTGTCGCAGTGATACCATCTACTGACAAAGACTTTTGAGACATGAGAATTTACATCTATAGTGGGTCTGTTTGTTTACTTGCTTGCTCTGTTGTTTCAAAACAACTTTTCCCAAGTAGCTAGAAAAAAACATCCTTCTGACTTAAAGGTTTGTCAGAACACCATTCTGACTGAGCTGAGAACGGACTTCTAGATGAACATAATATTTGCTGTTTACATATGGCTCATTATGTGTTTTGGACAAATTAGCAACACTTGATCTAACCCTTTCCTACAACTAAAAACAGGATAACTACTGGAAATAGGCAGCTGGAATCTTCTCTTTTGGGAATCTGTGGGAGGGGTATAATAAATACGACGCTCAAAGACTACCTTCTTTCATGTTCTTGGTACGTTGGGTTTTGTTCTGATTTTGAGTGCCTGTCATGGACTAGAAGATGTTCTGAAATTGCTAATTCATTGTATGCTGTGCTGGTAAAAGTCTCTGCAAGAGTGATGGGAAGACACTGTATATATGAAACAGCCTAATTCTATCTTACACCAAGAGCTGGGAAAAAGCAAAACTGGGCTTTTCCAGAAATGAGAGCAACTGAGAATGGCTGTAACAAGATCTTTAAATCCCTAGAGTCTGCTGATGAGGACCTTGCCTCAGTTTGCTGAGGAGAGTGATTGAATTACAGCAGATTACATTACACTGTGTTTGTTATTAAGTGCAATTTATATTAACAAAAAGAAAAAAAAACAGTAAAAAAAAAACCACAGCAAAAAAGTATTTCTTCCCCCCCATAAAAAAAAAAAAAAAAAAGAAAAAAAAGAAAAAAAAAAAAGACAACATTAAAAAAGAAAGTATTTTTTCCATGGAAATTGCTATGGCAATTGAATACATATTTTCATTTCACAGTGTTCTGGTTTCTTTTGAGTCGCTCATTATATCTCTGTTAAAAGCACTGTGAATTATGGGCAGTGCTTGAGAGATCACACCCTTGAATGGAAGTTACCTGAAGAAAGAAGTAAGGCTCCCTGCTCAATCACTACTGCTAGCGGTAGAATTTACCGTTGGGTTTTATGCTAGTAGAACATGACATAGACTAAGCTGTTTAACAAAAAATCCATATGTTGGAGCACTGAACCAAATATCTGTTCGCTTTCTCCTGTTGCTGAAATGTAAATCATGAATCTAGAGACACGCTGAAATTACTACAGGTAGGAATACAAAAAATGAATTTTCCAGCACAAAAGTGATTTGGGTATCGATTTTCTGTGCTGCTTCTAGAAATATGTCATAACTGACTTCCTTTTTCTGAGCACTGCACTAAACAGTGTTTTGCTTACGTAATAAGAAAGCAATAAATTTTCTCAAAAGTGTATATTTCTTCTTATTAATACTTCTTATTTCAACAGAAGGTTGTTTTAACCTACAGTAGTGCAACCAGAAAGATTTTCTGTCAAATGTATCTTTTTAGAAACTCAACTGCTCCCTGTCAATTTAAAAATCATTTTAAAGTTACTATGGATGAAAACAATGCCTTCCTTGTAGTGGCAGAGCTTCTGTATTAATCTTTAACCTTGGGAATGTGTAGATCCTGTAAGTTTTCATGGAAGTAAGAATAATATATATATATATATATATATATATATACATATTTAGAAGTGCATTTAATTAAGATAAGAAAATTATAACCAAGGGAGTGTTTACAGTCTTGTCTCTTCTAGTATGTCATTAACCTTATCCAATGGAATTGTGTCATATTTCAAAGCTAAGCTTCTACAATTTCACCTCTGTCTAGTGATGTTATTCACAATGCAGATAACTTGTCATGCAGTCAGATATATTATTCCTGCAATTGTTCACTGATGCAGAGATCAAGTCTCTTGACAACTCCCTTTTCAGTAATTTGAATTGTTTGAGTTCCATCATCCTTAAGATTGAAGTCATTTATTTATTTCAGTCCTGCGTTATTTTTGTGATCTTCTTTCCAGTATTTCTGAGTCGCTGTAGGAACGTGAGTGGTGGGAGCTGTACAAGTTCTGTTGGTGCAAAGAGTTGTAGTTCCAAGGCAATGTTCTTAACGTTCCAATGTTTCATATATCCCTTTTCTCAGCATAGCACCAGGCACACATTGAGGCATGAATTTTCAGTGATTTCTGTGTTCATTTCTGAGTCACTGCTGTGAAATGCAAGCTCTTGACCTCTTTGAGCTCTTTATTCCCAGGTGTGTCAATTTGCATTTGCGTGATTAAGATTCCTTTGATTAGATTGCGATCACCCAGCTAGCTCTAACAGTTGAATGTCTTCTTTCATAAACCATCACTTACCATCCAACCAAAGATCTGTGAATTTCTGAAAAATCTTCTACCATTCCTAAAAATCTTATCCATTTTCAAAAGTATTCCTGTGCAGATTTTACAGTCAGTGGTCTGCCCTTACTTACACTCTGGGAGATCTCTTAAGTAAACTATAAAAACTTTCAATAGCATCTTTGCAACCTCCCACATGTAAATTTCCATTTTAAGACGAATACCTTGGAGAAGCCCAAAGGGACGGTATTGACACAGTTCTCTTTATCAGGCTCCTTTGCATCTTTCTGAACAAGCTAAGAGGTTCTTTTAACAAGACCAGCTTACTTAGAAAACATCAGTTGTAATGGGTAGGCTGCTGACTGACATTGATGATATTTGAATCTCCGTTGTGAGTTACTAGCTAATTGCTTTGGGCTTCCCACTGGGCTGACCAGTTTCCGGTCTAATTTCACTGTCATCCCTTTTATTGCTTGTAAACACTGCAAATATATTGGGAATATTCTGTGCTTGAGAATTTCCTTTGATTTTCAGATATGTCAAAAAGTTATCAGTGGTTCAGAGAGATTCCCAGCTAATTATCTTGGCCTGTTGATTTGAAACTATGACACTTCCTCAGATGCTACCTTTTGTCTTTTATTACAGGTCATACATTTCTGATTTAGTCACAGTCAGGTAAGATAAATGTGTTTTACTGCACTCTTTTAAATATAGGACAATGAATTAAGAGACTTATCTTCCTTCCATGAATTGGTATTTGATTTTATTAACTGTATAAAGCACGATGTGCCTTGCTGATGAGTTCCTCTTTTTCAGAAATTGTTTCTAAGAGTAGGTTTTCATCATCTGTGACCTCACTTGCTACTTGTACCATATTCATTTGCACTGTAAACTTTATAACATGGCTATTAGCATTTTTCCTTGTGCATCTTTCCTTTTTTATGCTAGTTTGTTTTACTGATGATGTAACTGGAAGTATGTTTCATTCCCCTTGTTTTTAAATATGGCACATTTTTCAGTTTGTGAAAGCGTGTTTTTTTTGACATCCAGAAGGAATTTTACTCGGGTTTTCAATTTGAAATATGGTGCTCTCAAGGGTGATATTGCTTTTGCTATTACATACACATGAGAGTTGAAAAAGAGAAAGATTTCAGGAGATCTGTGCTTTATAAATATTTTCTTTTTTTTCTTTTTTTTTTTAAGAGAGAACTATTTCTTTTCTTTTCTTTTTTTTTTTCTTTCCTAAAGAGAGAACTTAAAAGTACATTGGCTGTAGTAATAAATAAAACTAATGCAAAAACATATGAAACCAAGAAGAAACAACTTACATAAATAAACTTTGAAAAATTGGCTGGTTATACAACAGAGATTTTACTCTGGATGAAAAGAGTGAATTCAGGACTATGATTTTACTTTTTAACTTTTAACTTCCCAACTAAGCACAGAGTCATGGAAATTAGAAAAAGGTGAAGCAACTGACTCCTTTGAAAGTGAAACTGTATTCTCATCTTAGAATCAGGAGGGAATTCAAGGAACTGATTAATACAGAATCCCTTTCAAGTGTATTAAATAAGGTTTCTCAGTTTCTGAACTTGCAGTGGAAAAAAGTTCTAGCTGATATTAAAATTGTTTGTTCTATTTATGACATTGTGATACAGCTTAGAGACAGTAAAGACAATGTCATCTGATTGAGAGCTGACCAGATTGAATTTACTGCATGGATTGCTGTTTTGTGATTTGAGATCTGTGGAGAGCAGCACTTGCTAATTATGTCTGTTGACTAAGATTGGAAGGAAATTTTGACTTGACGAGATCTAATGCTTTTAGCAGAATTACCAGTTGAAGTTTTGCAAAAAGGAAACTTAGTTTAAGTTGTAGAATATGCAATAGCAGCAAACTTTCACTGCACGTGTATGGTACAGATGGCAATGCAAGGTACTTAGAGTATGATGCAGGAGCATAAGTAATGTATTAGCCAGACTGAAAGCTCTGTCTGTTGTGTCCAAGAGAAAACAATAGCAGGTAACTGCACTTCTTGGAAAACATTTTGGTCTTCCTGAGCTGCAGTTCTGTATCGTCTTCTGTAAGTAATACAGCTAACAAACCCATTTTAGTAACTTATCTCATTACTCTTTTTGTCTGTAGAATATACCTGGCCTCGTTCAGACCATTAAAACTTGTTTAATTGTGCACTGTATATATCCTCACTGTACAAAACTGTGCACTTTTTAACCTGCTTTCTGGCTTGCATTGTTAAGTCACTTCCTGTAAACCTTCTCAGTACCACATATGCAGTTTTCTCTGCATTGGAATGTCTGTTCTTGTATTTCCACTCTATTCTGTCCTCTCATCATATCTGTCTAGAATTTAAATTCTATTCCTTGAACATTAATACTGGCCAATCTCGTCTCTACTGTTCTGGTTGGAAGACTTACACCATAAGTTACGCCTTTTTAAAAAATCTTTTGGGGGAATGTTTTTTGGTCCCAGTGATTCTACCCTCCCTCTGCACACATACACTTTTTAGCATTTTTTTTCCTGTGCATTAATTCTGATGCAATTTCTCATGTTCCTCCCTTTCAAAGAATAGTACTGTCATAGGAACCCTCCAGATGTTCGCTGCTCTGAACAGCAACCCAGATAACTTGTTTTCTCTGCTACGTGCATGTCAATCTGGCTTTCTTGTTTTGTTTCTGATCAGCTGCTACCCCACCCTTGTAAAAAGTCATGAGCGTGCATCCCACCATACACGGAGTTGCAAATCACTGCCACAGTGTCACAGAGAAATGACTGGACTCAAAAACTGGCATGAAATTTTACAGCTGCATTTTGAGAGTTTTATATCCAGAGTCACAGTGGTGATCCAGTCTAGAAATAGTACTGTACATCTACTGAAACTCAGATGGTGAGTGCTTGTTCTCAAGCATGTTTGGAGAAAAAAGAACAATCCCCTTTGGCATTTTGAAGCCTTCAGAATTAAGGAGTCTGAAGCTTACTGTTAAAAGGGCTGTAAACACGCTGCTTGTGTCTGCCTTTCTCTAGACTGTACAGATGTGAACCAAGTCTGGTGTAGAAAGCTGCTGGCCTTGTTAGAGTAACGTTAATAAGCTGACAAGAGGCACTGTATATTATCTCAGTGTCCTGCTAATGCAGCTGCATTACACCATGAGTGCATCGAAGCTGACTCCCGTCTCTTTCTCCCATCCACTTGACTTGGAGCACAAAAAAAGAAGAGTCTATATAGTTCAGGGTAGACAGTGATGAATACTTAAGGTCAGGACGTCCTTGAAACTGTAATCTTCTTATGTTCCCTACACAGGAAAGTATTCAGGTCAGTTTTGAATGTCTCCAGAGAAGGAGACTCCACAACCTCTCCAGGCAGCCTGTTCCAGTGCTCTGTCACCCTCACAGGAAAGAAGTTCTTTCTCTTGTTTGTATGGAACTTCCTGTGTTTGTGCCTGTCGTCCCTTGTCCTGTCACTGGGCACTGCTAAAGAGTGGCCCTATCCTCTTGGAAATGTTTGTGACTTATTTATCTTCTAACTTCACTCATATTGTGACTGAAGGTTTTTTATGTCTAATTTTGGAAACAATCCATGTGTAAAACATCTCCAAATTGCTAAGTAATGTGAAGGTTTACAGTGTGACAGCAACACTGCTCATTCTGTTATTGCAAATAGCTGTCTTTGTGTCTCATTGCTCATTGTCTCATGAGAGCCGCCATCACAAAATATGCTTCGAAAAACTCAGTGGAAAACAACTCCATTTGCTAGAAACCTTTCAGATGTAATGTTCTGCAATAACCTCATACATTTCAGTACTAGATTGGTATGTTTGCAGTTGTCTCAGGACAGGAAATTTTTTGAAAACCGGGCAGCCTGCTTTAGCAAAGGGTTTTGACCAGATGGCCTCCATCAGTCCCTTCCAACCTGAAGCTCAACCCGTCTGTAATTTTGTGAAAATTAGTACAGGATAACTGAAATAGAGCTTGGGCTGTTTGTTTGGAATAGGTATTATCTCTGAGAAATAAAAGCATAAGGAATGCCATCTGGCCCATGAAAATATGCCATTGGAATGATTACTGTTTTAAAGAAAACAGTTTATTAACATTTAGCAATGTAATGAATATCATTGCTTTCGCTTGAATTAGGATGGCAAAACTGAGGATTTTCTGGAGCAAGAAAATCCTCCATTGTTTGAGGAACAGAATTGTTCTAAGTCATTTATATAGCCTCTGGTTAAATTAGCTGATTCAAGTCCCCTTAGCAATGTAAAGCTGATGCTGAATTACGATTACAGCTTCTCTTGTGATGGAAATGCATGTATGGCACTGCAACTGTAAAGCCTCCTACAGATTCAATGTTCTGTTGCTTAGTTGGTATTTCCTTTGGCACATAAGGAACACTTTAGTTATCCCAGGAGATACCAATGTGCTGACTGACAGCAATGCATATATCACAAGCTGTACAAAATGAGTTTTGTCACATCATCTATGGAGAGATAACTGTACTGATCATTTTCAGCCAAGGGAAAGCTTCTGTCTTAGATGTGAACCAGGAATGTCTGACTGGTTTGGAAGTGACTGGAAAGTGGTGGTCATTTTACAGTGCAAGAGTGGTAACTTTTAAGAGCCTGGTAAACGTGTCTGCATTCTTCAGACAAAGGAAATGAAGTTCAACCAAAAAGTACACATTAATCAATTGAAAAGTCCTGCCTGGTTGGTGCAGCCAGGAAAGTCCATTACTGAACTACCTCTGCCATTTACATCTCTGGCAAAGTCATAATATATCATATCATATCATATATGTATGATACATATCATATATGTATGATGATATTAAGATGTATGTACAGAAGCTATGGGAAACAAAAATCTTCTCAATTATAAGCTTAACACTGGCCTTTGGGCAAATGACTGAAGTTTCTGTTTTCAAATATGGCTTCCAATTTTAGGTCCTCGACACATACATATCGAACAATAGTCATTGGCTTTTTCTGAATTCAAGAGGATTCAATACCTGATTTTTTCTATCAACTACTACTTAAAAACATATTTGAGATTTCTAGAAAAAAAAACCAAACAGCTGAAAATCAAGAATCAAGTAATTAAATATGAGGTATTTTTGAAGTATGACTTTTAATTTCCTGCACTTCAGCATCCCCCCCTATAGAATGACTGTCTCAATTGGATGTTGAGAAGGTTTGTTGGCTTAGTGGTAAGCTGGAAGGGCATAATTAGTACTGCTCTCACTTTTTTTTCTCAATTTGCACTAAAAAACTCGGGAGAGGAACAATCCATGGTAATTCCTTTCCCTAGCACAGCTATCTCCTTGATGCTCTCTCAGCTGAATTTCTGTTGCCCTTTGATGGACTTGCTTCTAAATCTCACAGATACTGAGGTCCATCCAGCGCTGAATCTCTGTCCCAGTTATCTGCTAGGGGTGACTGTGCACACCTTGTCAGCATAACCCTAAAGGGTCTGTACTTTCTGCTGAGAGATCCTGTGGAAATGATGAACGTATGTCTTCACAGTACTTCTCCATCCTGTTAAGCCCATCCATCAGCATGTCTGCAATAATTGAGGAGGATGTTTTAGCTGGGGGGCCTCTACTCAAATATACATAATTGGGACTCTCTGCGGGGAGCCTTTGTAAGTCTGTATCTGCCCCCTGCAAGATGATTGCAATGCTGGTCACGTAATGTCTACTGTAGATAGAAAAAAGTCACAGTGCAAACTTGCTGGACTAGCTGTTAAATACATTAAACTCTTCTAATTGGAACGCTTGCACTGAATAATAAAATCCTGAGTCTATATTTATCTTTATAGTGCCTAATTAACTCCCTATGAGATTGGTCATTCAGGCCTCAGGTTTCCAGGAGCTATGAACCAATTCTTAATTCTCAGTTAAATGCAGAGATTTCTCAGTTTAGAAGTTGTCTTTAGTATGTTGAAATTTAAATAATTTGAACTTCAAACAGGGATTGAATTTTACATAATTTTCTCCCCTGGCTTTGATAAATTATAAGCCTCCACAAAAGGTAAAATTGTTTAGCTGGCTAGCCCAAGCAAACCAGTTTTTGAATAAAACTTCCTTTTTCCTCAGCAGTTAAAACGGTGGAGAAGATTTTTGTATGTGTGAAAGGCACCTTGTCTGCACACCACAGAAGCTCACAATCATTTTCTGGAAACTGCAGATGGAGGCAGATTGTTGTGCAATACTGGACAACTTCCAACACCTCTCCTCCAGTGCACCTGTGTGGAAGGTAGCAGAGAGCCATTCTTTGCCAGCATTGTTATGGAGTCATTTTCAATTTATATGAGTCTCCATTTAATGAAAAAATAGGTTTTAAACCCTTGAATGATCAGTCTCACGTAGCCCAGAAATGCTACATTTTTAGTAACCTACTTACTCAGATCCTCACAGAAATTATGGGTTTTTCTAACTTTAAACATTTCTGATTGGCAGGCTTGAATTTTGGTGGCTAGAATATCAATGTTCTGAACTTTTACAAGCTAAGGAAGGAAGCTGCTTGGGGAAAATTTTCCAATTTAAGATATGATCAAATAGAAAATGTAAACCAAACCTAAAAAAAGCTCCTTTTTTTTTTTTTTTTTTTTTTTTTTTTTTTTAAGTAAACTTCTGACATTCATTCTTCTTACTCATTTTATTTAGGAGAAAAATATACTACATTAATAAATAGGAAAAATTTGAATTTAGCAATAAAAATAGTCACCTTTATTTATATTAGCAGTCCAACTATCCAGGTTATTGTCTGGAAAATCACAGCAGTAAAACAATGTCAAATATAAGAAGAACAATTTTATATACATTGATCCCCTTGTGTACACTATCAAGTACATATAAGTTTAGCATATCTACTCCTTAGCTTAATGTAAGATACAAAAATAACTCCACAAATGCAAGTAACTATGATAGCTCTCCCTTGCAAAATTCTTTGTTTAATTATTGTCAGTGGGGTTGTTTATTTGTTTTGTCCAAAACCTCATGAGCCTAGTTGTGTTGTGAACACCTCTTGTGCTGTAACTGGTCTGCAATGTATTGTATGCTTGATCTGGCTTGCACATGCTGGTATAAATGAGCTCCAGTGGGGTGGCGGAGTTGTATCCAATAAGGCTAACTTTAACTGGAGTTACAAAACATAATTAGAGACATGATAATTACAGATATGATAACCCCTACAGCAGAGGGACATGATCATATGGTTGTGCCATTGGCCTCTCTGCTTGGAAATTGACAGCTCTTCTGATCTTGTTCAAGGGGATTGAGCTTAATGACGTGATTTCATAAAACCAAAAACTCTGATTGCCCATCACAGAATAGAATACTATCATTCCTGTTCCGGGATAAACAGTGCTGAATTTCAAATATGGATATTTGGATCAAAAATTCCACCTTAAAGCTTAGTTAGGCATGTACTCTGGGTAGCAGCAGCAAAACTGATATTACAGTAGTTACTCATTTCTTATGCTTCCATGATGCTAGAGTTATTTCAGGGACAATATAATGTGGAAACAGAGACACTGAAAATGGCCTAAGGTCATAGTGGTGGTAACAGTTAGAAAAAACAGGCAGTTTATTTTTTTATATTGCATATTATAAGCATTTAAAGATGCTCCCAAACAGCTTCACTCATGAATATGATTCTTTTTTTTTTTTTTTTAATAAGCTGTGGGCCGCTCTGAAAACCAGTGACAATAGTGTGATTGTTTCATAAGCCTATTTCTAGGGTAAAGCATAATGACATAGCCATACAGTATTTTTGTAACACAGAAAATGCAAGATGATGTTCTGATTCACTTCTAGAACTGCTTTTCCCCCAGTTAACGATTGAATGCGTGAAATAGTAACATTGCCATTTTTGAAGGATTACTTCTAGTTTGGATGAGCAAATTTTATAAATACTTTTATATAAATTTTAAGATGGGTATTCAAATGTGGTGACTAACTTCAAAAGAAATCACAAATTGAGTAATCAGAATGTAGAAAAGTCACTCTGAATTTAGCTGGAAAATTTTGTATCCAGTGAAATCTTCATGGAGGTTTGCATTGTATAAGGAGAATTCAAAACAGAACAAAACAGTGTAAGCTAAGAGCATCCTCAGAGAAGAAATTTGTTCAGAGAAGATCTCTGTGTTACAAGGTATGACAGGAGAAGGATGACACCAGTGCAACTCAAGTACTTTTCAAGGAACTAGCAGAACCTATTGAACATGACCTTCTGCTTAAATTGCAAGTGAGGCTTGTTTAATAATGCTAAAAAGAAGGCCTGAGTTAAAAGGATGGCTTTAGTGAGACTGCAGTAGTAATTTCTCTTCTATGAAACAGTGCGGGGGGATAAAGATCTACAACATAGCAGACTTGTGATCTGTTTTAATGGTTTAGCAATGTCCTTTCTTCTTCTTTTACACATTTTTCTCATCCCAAATCTTAGTCATTGAAGTAATTTGCTAGATATTTTCCTTCTTTTTTGACTGGGATGGATCTTTAAGCATTTGAATGAAAGATAAACTGTGTATGTGTATTTAAATGTTGGAGAAAAGATAGTCTGGAATGTCTTTGCAATAAGATTACTTTGCAGGAGTAAGGTAAACTATTACTTCGTCTTGGAGGCATAATTCAGTGAAATGCCCTTTGTTCTGTAACTGGGCATCACTGGAAAGAAACTGGAACCACCTGACTCATTCATTAGATATTTATAAGCACTGATAAGATCCCCTCTGTGTTCTCCAGGCTGAACAGCCCCAGGTTTCTCAGGCTTTCCTCAAAAGTGAGATGCTCCAGGCCTCTCTTCATCTCTGTAGCCCACTGGACTCTATCCTGAGCACTTTCTTGACCTGAGGAGCCCAGGACTGGACACAGTACTTCAGATGTGGCCTCACCTGGGCAGAAGAGAGGAGGAGGATCACCTCCCTTGACCTACTGGCCACGATCTTTTAAATGCGCACCGAGTTATGATTAGCCTTCTTGGACATGCATCGTGGTCAACCCTTTTGTCCACCAGGACACTCAGGTCCTCCTCTGCAGTGCTACTTTCCAACTGGTCAGCCCCTAACCTGTGCTGATGCATGAGGTTATTCCTCCCTGGGTGTAGAACTCTACATTTGCTCTTGTTGAACTTTATAAAGTTCTGCTCTCCACATCCCTCCAGCCTGTCCTGGTCTCACTGGACAGCACAGCTTTCTGGTGTGTCAGCCACTCCTCCCAGCTTGTATCATCAGCAGATTTGATGAGGATCCATTCTATCTCACCATCCAGGTCATTGATAAAGATGTTGAACAAGACTGGACCCAGTACTGATGCCTGGGGAATGCTGCTAGCTACAACCCCCTAACTAAACTCTGCATCACTGATCCCAATCCTCACAGCCCCTCACTGATCACATCTTCCACTAGGAATGAGCGGTTTACATAAAAAGATCCTTCAGACCAGAACACTGTCTTGGACACCTGTAAACCACCGCGTCCCAGATTTCTCTGCACTGATGACAACTCAAGGGAGCTCCCAGGGGTTAGTTTGAACCTGGAGCAGTATGGTTCTTACAGAGGGTAATTCAAAATTCTGTTGCCTGTCTCATTAGACACTTTGTTATTGGGCAACTGCATGTTTTGGATATTATTAAAGCAAACAAGGCTTGCAGTAATATAAGGAAGGCAGATCAAGGCATTGGTCACATGCATTTTCATCTCCATTTTCATCCTGAAGTGGTGTGCAAGCACTGGAATCTAAAATAAAACCATTAAAATCGGCACAGTGTATCCCTGGATGACAATAGAGTGGGCTGTGCTGATTTATACGATGTTGATCCCTGAAGTGCAAAACTTTGAAGTATTCATCTCCATGATATTAAAACCATTGAATAAGTATCAAATAGTATTGTTCAGCATAGATAGTTAAGAGTGGATTCTTATCCACACTACTTTGATTTTTAGATTGTGAGATATGAAACTTTACCAAATTGCTTCATTCATTGAAATCCATTTTTTTTTTCCACCATGAGATTTGGTCTAAACAAATCAATTTTAGCATCTGCCTGAAAGCAGACACCACAAATCACCTATTTTACTACAAACTCTTGAGATTTCAGTATCAGCTTTTTAAAGCCTGTTGGACTAATTTACATGAGGAGTATATTTACTTCTGTACTAAAATGATCTTTAGTACAGTCTGTGTGTGCAAGTAAGAGAGGCTGTCTTGTTGGTCCGTTATTTCATTTCAGCTCATGAAATTTACTGTTTTTTATTGAAATGAAAATGGGAAAAAAGCATGAAGGTAAATATTTGATTTGAATTTTTTATTAATTTATATAGTGATCTCCAAAGTTCTGAATTAAATTTAACATTTATCAAGTCTTTGTTTAATCAATTACTTATTTTGTATTCCATTCACTCCTAAGTACCTTGCTTGGAGACAAAGTTCTACTATATTATGTGCTATAGAAATGGAAAGGGAGAGAACAATCTGTTTTTACCATCTGCTACTTGGTCTTGCAATTGTGCGCTTATGTGGCTCATTTTATGCAGCATAAGCAGTTTCTGTCATTAAAATATGTCATTTGCCATATATTAACTGAGCACATATGTAACTTTTTGCCTAAAGTTTCAGTGCTACAAGTGCTAATTGAATAGTTTTGGTAAGGAAATTTTCTCATTATAACATTTTCTGTGTGTTTGTGTCTAGAAAAAAAAAGATGTAGGCTAAAACACATTTCGGAAAGGAGTAAAAGAAAGATGACAATTACAGTCTATGAACGTAGGCTAATTTTATGTATTTCTTCATTCATTTTTAAAACTGCATATTATTTAAACTGCAAAGATGGAAGATTGTTTAAGAACTACCCACTCCAGAATTACTTACTCCCTATTAGTTGCTTTCCCATGGGTGTTGTAGCACATGGTCCCTCCATACCATTTCTTTCATTGACTCTGAGCAGTCTTTGGTAGCACATTTGGAGTTGGGTTTCAGAGTGTCTGTTAGCACTGCACATCTTTGCCTTGTTTCTGTCTAAGCAGAGATGTTAGTAATTTGATTTATCATCTACCAGTGAAGTAGGAGATTTATGAAAGCTTGCATACCTGAGAAAGGTGCAAGTTGTCCATGCTCTGAAATGGGGGAGGTGAGGTTTCCTTGTTCTCTGACTGCTCCAATAATTGTAAATTAAGAGATTACACTTAACCTTTTCCTGTGTAAGATCTGAAACTCCTCAGCTGATCTCTAGGACTATCTTCTTTGATTTTCTATGTTGGTATTTTTTCCACACCTCCAATAAAACAAAGTATTACTTTCTAACAGAGTTCCAGCTACACACCAAATCCTTAAACAATATGTATGTAAAGTTAATCGTGCAAATAATTGAAGTACACCAGTGAGACCTTAAGAAAGTCAGATTTGATTAATCAGTCATAACTGAAACCTTTTAGTGCTCATAGTGTTTGATTTTTTTTGGCGAAAATAATGTTTGAATGAAAATGACAACTGATTAACATTTTGTTTCTAACATTCCTAAGAAAAGATTGTCCTCTGCTGTGAATTTTTCAGGCTGTAAATATGCGAAAGCAACTATGAATTTCAGTAGTCTTAAGACTGAGGAGCATATATATTCATGAACCTTCATAATTGTCACTGATGGATAATACTGCCTGTTTATATATTTCCTACCCCTCTCTCTGAGTCTCTAAAGTGACATCTCTTGTGATTTTCTCTATGGGATGCAGAGAATGCTTGTCATGGATATTGAAGAACGGAAGGATAATAAATAGTAGCCATTTATTTAGTTGTCCCTCTGTAATGTCTTTCACGTAGGCTTATGTATGTTAGTGGTTTACAAATGACTTTAACACATTTATTCTTTTGAGATTAAGTTTAATGGTGAGAAAATGTTTTCTAAGTGCAGAATGTAACCAAAATTTTCATGGACTATCTTGGTTATATAGAAGTACCTTAATGTTCTTAGAATAGACTGCATCAGCTAAAAAGCTGTGCTTTTCTAAAGTAAATATTAAAAATAATGGTTTAATACAAACCCTGCATGCCTTGGCTAGGGGTTAAAGAATAAAGCTGCCTACTGCCACCACCAGCTGCATAATGCTAGGGAATAGGTTTGAAAGTGGAAAAGGGATAAATTGCAGCTGGATAGAAAGGAAAGCAACCTGTCAGCAGCCTTTGTGCATCTCAGGAGGCAGATGTGCCTAAGTCTCATTTGGATGTATATAAATTATTTTCTTTTGAAGTATTTTTCTTACAGACATGTCTCTTTTCTATCCCTTTGTAGGCATTAAAAGCATTGATGCCTTTTAATAAGCAAGATGGGAATACAGTCAATTTTAATAGTTTGTGAGTCTCATATTACAAAATGGCTTCACTGCTTGAATGATTTTGAAGAGTCTTTCAAGCTGAAGATTTATTCACTTTTACTTCAAGTTAATATTTGAGAAGCACTATATGTTTATTTAGAACAAAGTGGAAGAATCACCAATTGGCTGAACAAGCACTGTGAACCTGTTCTTCCTAAGATTCCCCACCAACCCCCCCCCAAATGTTGAAAACCAAAAAAGCATCCCAAAACCTCCAAGAAATGTTCTTTTCATTGTCTGTCAAGATGAGAAATGAAATTGAAGCTTACCTGGAAACCACAGAGAGGTATTTGAAGATGAAATCTGGTGAAAATCCATCAGAGTGGCAGAGAGAGATTGCATTACAGGGTAGTTCTCCTGTCTGAAATGGAAGGACTTTGAAGCTGCAAACAGTGACAAAATGCCTGATTTATAATTTGTGTATTTTGTCAAAGCCAAAGCAAGCCAAATTTAAAATAACCTCCTGAACAATGTACCATAACAGGGAACTTTAAATGGGAAATAGTGTAATTTTATGATTAGTGACATTTGTAACATGGCTGCTTCCAGAAATCTCACAACAAAGTGAGATCTTCTGAAAAGAAGACTTCTACAAAGCAGTGGTTAACTTTGATCAACTGTTATTGTATATACACCTTCATTCTGAATTCATGTATGTCTTTTTAACAGAAGGTTAAGACTCTGTCTGAATGGAAAGTCAGTTGCAGTCATGTTCAGTCTGAGAACAGCACAGGTACTAAAACCTGGATTCTACAAGTAGGATTTTGTCAGCCATTTTAGTGGTATTGCAATGAATTATAAGTGGTTCCCTGTGATCTAAAAAAGAATACAGCAACACTCAGAAATCAGTCACTAGAAAACACATTTTGTAGCACAATATCAAATTTAATCTAAAATAATATTGAAATAGGCCCAGTATTTTAATAGATGGGTGTCTGGACAAACGAGGCTTTTTAAATAAATGAATATAATCAATGGTTGTAGTTAAATGCTGGTGTAATTATTTTCCTTGATAATTGCTGTTTTCGTCTCCAAGGACAACAGATCATACTCAGAACATTTACAATCATTTGCAAAAGTTTTTGAATGCTTTAAGCTAAAATGAACCAATGAATTTGCTGCCTTCTTACAGAGATAATCATAACTGAAAAAGTTTGTTAATGATTTATTCAGCTCTAATTTAAACATACATTAACAATAAAAATATTTCTAATGATTTCAATGGAAATTTTGATGAAGACACTGTCAGACTGAAGCAGTAAGCAGAGGTTTGGTAAGGTTACATCTTAAAATTGGACTTTTTTGAAATATATATATGGGTGTACGAATATTAAATATTTTCACATTTAATAATTGCACTCATCACATCAGATACCTTTTATTATGACTCTAGAATTTCTGTGAACATTATGGGCTTAAGGTTTAATCTGTGGCCTTTAAGTGTAATATTCTTTGACTTGAAAGAACTAATATTTAGAAAAAAATAATAGTTAAAGAAAAGTAAGGTGTGTTCTGAGGCTCTTTTTCATATTGAATGGAGTTCATGATAAGATATTTTTAGATATGTCCCTTTTATATAAAGTGTCTTTGCTGTGATAGAAGTAGCACTGGATCAGACACGCTATGTGGGGCTCACAAAACAAATGTATTTTTTTTTAAATCAGCTTTACTTCAGTTGTAGTTTCAGTATCTACAAACAAGGTGCCATTTAAGTCACTGCATTTCCTTTCTTGCTAGGGCCAAATTCTGCTGCACTCAGTGTTTTAGTTGAACCAATAAGATCAGGGCAGATGAGTGACCAGGGACACAGTCTGATGTCATTTTTTAAGGACAACCACATATCAAGAAAACACTACAGTCACTGATATCTGAACAGGTTAAAATAATAGATCTTATTCGATTTACTATTAACACTTCCTTGCAGTTGGACACCTGAAATAGCATTTCTCCCACCAGTACTTGTATATATGAATGATCAAATAAAAATAGTTTTTTATATATATCCTGTTTTTACATCTAATAAGTAATGAGTAGGTATAAATCCATCTGGTCATCAACTTTTAGCAGCAGATATGTCAAGATGTGAGAATTTCTTGATAAAATAGAAGCAACTCAAAGTGCAACCAATTCTACACAACTGTTCTTTGATTTTTACCTTATTTAAAAGCAATCTTATTCCTCTTCTCTGTTTCCAAACATTTTTCAATCTCTCTGAGACTGAGATTTTCTCTTTTCTCTGCAGGTCTCCAAATTGCCTGATGGGCTGTAGATTGATTTCTGTACCACAGGTACATTTGCTCATTTACAACCACTCTCAGCATTTTCAAAAAAGAATGCCTAAAAGGTAAGCAGTAAACTCAAGCACCCAGGGAGCACTAGTTGGTTTTAGACGAGCTGAATTTCCTAGAATAGATCATGTCCTCTTCAAAGTAATGTATTTTTATATTAAATAAGTTGTAAATTGAAGACTTTTATTTCCAGTTATCCAGTTTTAAATAAATAAATCTTTGAAGGGTAAACTTTTCCCAGCTTTGGGTAACAGATTCTTGCCAAAATGTTGTTTCCTAGTGACCGTTTGGACATTTTAAATAGCTGTTTTCCAAACTGGTCACAAAAGAATAACATATCAATTGCAATTAACTCTTCTCTTTAACATTAGGCAATGGTTTGATTCAGTTGTGGGCTGAAATTCAGTTCATGTCAGCTTTTGAAATATCTCTCCTCAAAGCACTGTAAATAGCTACCAAAAACATGCAATGTAAGACATGAGTACAAGGCCAAAGCAAGGGGAGAGTTACAAGGACTCACTTGGCGACTGAATGCTGGGAGCATTAATTACATGCCCATCTCACGCGGTACTGAACTGCGATTAACACTGGCTGAGCTCCACACAGGCGATTCTGAACATCTGTTTTTCATTTCTTGATGTCATCCTGTGAGATAATCAGTGCTCTCTTTTACCTTCTGTAACCCTTTACATCTCATGAACTGTTTCTATCTAGAAATTTCCATTCTAACTACTGACTTGCTCACAGTTTCTGCGTAAAGAAAAGTCGTTTGTGATTATTTTGACTAACTAATGGCCAATCTTCATATGCATTTGTTTTCATTACAGTTCTGCTGGGATACTTTGGTATTGAAGTCACATAGAAATTGGTGCTATTTGTTTAATTTTTAAAAAAGTGTGTAAGCACATACAAGCACGAACAAATAAATGGTACAGTTACTCAGGCTGCACGATGTTATGAAACATGTCAATTTTATGTTAGAAAATTGTATTTGCTAAGTGAAAATGAAGGGTAAATTACAATAACAGATAATGATGCTGAAAACTAGTTTTCACTTAGAGCCATGGCTGAGTTTTTCCCTTGTAAGGTGGTGACAGTAGATTTTCATGATAGCTATGTTAAAGTATAATATGTGGAGGACTGTATCATCACAATATCAATTTCATAGTCTACCCACCAATTCTATCTTTATAACCTGATGCCTTCAATTTTAAGTTTTCAGAGCTGAATGCAGTAGCAAAGATATATAAATATGTGTTTTAAGATTTCTATATTCTAAAATATTCAGAGTTAGATCAGCAAAATAATAATGGATAAGTCGTGATTTTGGCTGCATTGTAAGTATATAATCAAATTCTTAAATCTTTGCAAAAGTTCTAGCTGTTATGGAGAAGGCTGAAAAGATTCCTCTGTGCATTCTTTATAACAAAGTAAAAATGCAGAAGATCTATAGCAGAACAAGACTTCTACTTTGGCTATCCAACATACTTTTCCAAAATTTTTTCTTCACTCATTTTAATATACACCAAGGAATATAATTTTTTAGGACATAAAATTTCAGTGATGCCCATTGCTTTGAAAACATGTAACATAGGGAAGTTCTTTAAGCTATAAAATACCATCTGCATCCTCATTCTATTGTAGCAGCATTTAATGGTACAGAGTTTATCATTATTTTCCTCAAGAAGTGAAATCTTCAGACTTGGCGGGGGGGCGGGACCCCCCCCCCCACGTGTCAGGACTGTATATCTACTACAGTCTGTACCAGAAACTGGAGTATTATTGGTCAGTTTTAGTTTTCTCTCTCGTGCATTTCCCTCACTCAGTGTGTGGGGTGCTTAGTGCCTTCCTCCAGGTTATGTGCCCAACTCATGTAAGATCAAGCCCAGGATAAACTTGTGAGCTGGGTTTTTCATACAGAACTTGCTGATGGGAAACTGATGATTCACTGCTTTGAGAGCATGAGCATGGAAAGTTGAGAATTCTCAGAGCCCCAAACCTGTTAAAATAGGTTGTACTCATATTGATTTCCTTAAGTGAGTAGGATTCTACACTTGAGGGTTCCCACAAGAATTAGCCAGTATCAGAAATTTGTATTCTGGTTTCATGTCCAGAATTTGTAAGAGGCCCAGAAAAGCTATTGACATTGGAGCAATGGCTGGAAATCAGTGATGGGTAGGAGACTATAGGCCATACACTTGTCAAGGTGGTAGTGTCTGACCTGGATTAGGCACTGAGAAGGGAAGCTAACCCAAGTATTGTTTTAATATTGTTAAAGTAATGAAATGGTAATGTTAATGTAGATTAACATTGTAACAATTGATCATGCTAGCATGTTGCCTTGAGAACATTCCATATCACAGCACACATCATCTCTTTTTTTATGTTATGTTACTGTTCAAACTGAATAATTTAAAAAGAAATATATTTTTCTTCCTCAATCTAAATCTTCATATTATAAACAAAAAAAAAAAAAACCTTAAAAATGTCTCCTGTTAAATAATTTAAAAAATTTAACTGTATTACTGTCTGAAAATCATAACACCAAGTAGTTTTCTCCTGAAAACTATTCATTTAAGAATATACCATCTGCTCTCTAACCATATAGCAATCTGTTTTGCAATATATAGGACACTGAAATTTACTGTAATCTACTTTAGGACACTGAATATAATCTAATTTACTGAATGTTTCAGCTTTTAGGAAGAATTTTCAGGCTTTTGGGGGCATTGCCTGAAATATTTAGCAGATCCTTAGGTGCAGAGGTTTTTTTGGTAACTTTGAATAACGAGAAGAGGCTTGAAAGTGCATGTATGTTTTGTAGAGCAAGGAGCTCTGAGATTTTATTCAAAGTCTGTAAATGAAATAATATGTTATTTCTAGTTCCATGAGTGTGATGGAATGCTACAATATGAGATCATGTCTGCTTCATAAATATGCTGTAATTTGATGATGCAAGATGTATATGAAGGATATGAAGCCCTTATTGATACAATGAAATGCTCATGAAAGTTTTACGGATTTGTCATTCAGCTGGGAAGATAGTGTAAGCATATTCCTAATGAGGTTATACAAGGGTATTTTTCAGTAAAGATTTCAAATTTAAAGAAACTAATGTACATAACAAGAAGAAACATTCGGTGAAATTATACACCCAAAACTATCTTCAAAATCCTTTTAAGAACTGAACCATACTTAAAAATGACTGATTGAAAGCCTAATCAATTTGGAAAAGAAGTTCGGCAAAAAAGTTACTGACACTGAAAGGGAATGAAGCACTTCTGAGTGAAAATTAGTGATGTACTATTCTTCTGATTTTTATTTTTTTATTTATTTATTTTTTCATTCTGGAATACGTTTTATGCAGGGAAATGCTGTAGAATTACTCTATTTGAACCTTTAAGTAGAGGAGTTGGTTCTTTGGCTTTGATTTGACATCCAAGCCCAATAGGATAAATACACAGCTATCGTATTTCATTACTTGTACTCAAAATTACACAAATACGTACAACTACTGTATTGAAGTTACAAACTAAGAAATGATATTTAACATCATTAATACAATGGAGCCATGTCTGGTGGTTCAGTCTTCTGCCTTGGCGTAGTCCATACTGAGCTGGGTGTTCCATTAAGCGAGAAATTTTTTTTCATCTGATTTATGTATATAATTTAGATACAGAGAATGCAATAGAAATTCACTGTAATTCATCTTCAGCATTAAGACAAGAAGATGTCCATCATTTTTAAATTACAGATTTAAGTTGGAAAAATGTCTAATCTCACCTCTCAAGTAAAATTGTTCCTTATCAGACACTACTAATGCATTCTAGTGAGAAGTAATCAATATGGCAATGTTCCAAAAGCAGTAATGGTGATATGATCTCATTGCTAAGAGGCTTCACTATAAAAAAAAAAAAACAAACCAAAAAAACTCTTCTAGTCTTTCCACCTGAACATTTCTTTATCTAAATCCTTCTGTAACTCAATTAATTTCCTCAGAACATTTAAACTTTCAGGTTTCTATCTTACAGTGTATTTTTATTGAATAAAAAATATAGAGTTTTTTGTTATTCAACTTTCCAGGCCCTTCAACATTGTTTTTTTTTTTTTTAATATGGAAAATATTGTACTGAACATGTATTGCAAACCAAGTATAAAATAATGGATGTGTGTTTGTCTTCCTGTCTATAACAGTGAATTACTCTCAGTGAGCTTTTACCTTGTCCAGTGCCAAGGCCAAGGAAAGCAGTTTGTAGCAGCTGCTTATCACTCCTTGCATCCAACCCCAACTGCATTATGAATGATGTGTTATTAAAATACTAGAAGAACTAGAGTTAGATTTGTCACCTAATTTTGTCCTAGATGAAACCTTTCTCTGTCTCTCAGGTGTCATGTTCAAATGAAATAATTTTTAATTTCACCTAATTGCACAGAAATGACCTATAGGTATATTTAGTACTAGGAATATGTAGTGTACAGCAAAAGTAATGACATTTATCTGTTGTATCTCTGAGGGATGACTTGAATTCAAAGCATATTTCTGATGTAAACGTAAATTTGCTGATGATATATATTAGTACTGCAGATAAGACCCCAAACCAGTAAAGGCAACGTTTTCTTATAACATTGGATTTAATGCTAAGTATGAATCCAAAAAAAGGTAAAGTGAATGCAATTTATATGGAGACTTACAGTAATGCCTTTTTTTTTTCCAAATTTATTTTTTTAGTGTGTAAACATGATGGTGTCCAGATGTCCATACACACAGTTCAGGTGAGTATTTTGTTTTTGGTCTTATATTTGAAAACACCTCAATAAAATGATGGACCTTGCAGTGCTTTGTGAAGAGCGGCTCTGTGGACTCCAGCATACATCACCATGAGTATCACTCACTGGCTCTGGCATCAGCATTAAGGCCTCTGGAACTCAACCTGTTGAAAAAGCACTGAAGTTTTTTCTAAGAAAATAATTTGAGGTAAAGCTCCTCTTCTATTTCCACTAAAGTGAATGTGAAAGTTTCCCGGAGCAGATAATTACAAAAATTCCTGTGTGTTTTCATAAGACAGATTAACGTACACAAATAAAAAGATTACACATCTTTCAGCTTAAGACAAATGCATTTTTTTGAGGTACTTTAAAGTTTAAAACTGCATTAGAAGCTTTTACTTTTAGATTATCTCTGATTCAATCTGACTTTTAATAAATGCATGTGCACAGTCTAAATTGATCCCTACTGAAATGGAAGTCTAGGAATAGAAAACATGTTTTTATTTTGATATCTCAGTGCATGGCCAGGAGAAATACTCTATTGAGTTTTCAGACCCCAAGAAGCAGAAGTGAAAGACACCAGTGGGCTATACCTAGTTATATTAAAATGCTTCTAAATCACCTTTGGAAATGGATGATTAGGTTTAACTTGTTTTTCACTGATTAGAAAAAAATTCAATTCAAGGTATTATTTGATTTCCATGAACTTTTATATGCAAATAATGTGTTTTATTGTGCCTGCACAACAAAAGCATTTTCAGTGTAGGAGTATAGTCTCTCTACATGCTACATGGCATCCCACTGAGATGCAAAAGACAGATTCTCAAATGATGTTATATACCAGAACATAGTTGTAGGCAGCAATTCAGATGAAGTTCTATTTCATTTAAAATATAAATGTAATAAGGGCTTGGGCAGCAGTAGGAAATTGTTATTGATTTCCATGCCTGATACACCACTGGCTTCTGACAAAAAGCTGATTACAGATCCCCTCTATTCAAGAAAGGATCCAAATGTTCTGCCTGGGGCAGTCTCGTAGCTGGTGTTCTGCTGTCAGAGCCTTTGTGTGAGCTCCCAGATGGGGCTAATGAATGGTGCGTAGGCTGCCTCATCTTAGACAGACTGTGCATTAACTAGAACGGCTGCAGTGGCTTGCAGTTATAGGGCTGTTTTTCTTTGAATTTGTCTATCGCTTGGGAGGTAATTGGCTACAAGAACCAGAGGCTGTATTATCTTATTGGAAAACTTCCTAGTAGTTACCAAACATTAGGTATTTCCTTCACTACATGAGTCTAGTGGGTCGTCTCACTGATGGACCGTGGGAACTTCAAGTCTACAGTATAGTATATATATGGACTATAGAAATTTCCCATGATAAGTACTCTCCAGAGGTTTGGTCTCTGAATGTGCTGAATCCTGTTGTCAGGGAATAAAGGGATAAAGGGTACTGTCTGAATCCTGCTGTCATTTGCAGTGAATCATGGTAAGGTTGGGCTGCAAGGATCCTGGCCCCTTGCAGTCCTAGGGTTCATCTTATGCAGAGCACTGTCCTCTGCCCAGGCAACAGTGTAAGAGGAGCCCTATGCTGTGCAGGGCCTCCTGTGCTTCATTGGTTCTACAGGCAACGTTGTCTTGTTATCTTGCTATGACCTTAAGATGTTAGTTTTCAGAATATTACTCTCAGTGTTCTCAGGGCAGAATTTTCTCATCATTCCTGGTTCATAGAAAATTAAAAGAGAGTGATGCCAAGAATTAAGTCAATGTTTTCATGGAAAACATTTATTCAGGCTTTAAAGCCAGGTGTACTGACCACGGGGAAAATTCAGTTCCTAGAATTTCATTGGATGACATTTCTAATACTTGTAGCACAAAGAACAGTTGAAAAGCTCAGAAGGAAAATGGATTTTTCATGGTATATATTGCTTACCAGACAGATTTTCTATTAATTGACTGAGGTGTGACCACTGAGATATTTTCACAATTTTCTCTCTCCTTATTTACTAGTATTTAATGATCTATAAATGCATGACAACTACTAAAGGTAATTTTCAAAATGCATTACTATAACTATTGTATTCCATTATTAGTGTACAACTCAATTAGCTGAAGATGTAGCTGAAAGAAAGCACTTACAAAATTAATGTCAAAGAGCTTATTTCTCTAAGCGTTTATTTTTTTCTTCAAAAAACAAACAAATGAACTTGAGAGCATGTAACTTAGCTTTGTTCAAACATATAGCTGGAGTCCTGAAACAGGTTTAATAAGTTTCTGTATAGAAGCATTGCAGCGGTTGGTTTTGGTGGTCATAGGTGTAGATGGTTGGGATTTTTTGCCAACCCAGATTGTTCATCAGGCTTTGTTTGGGGGAGAAGAATTGTCGAAGTTATTTGAGGAAACTCAGTAGGAGAGTAGAATGTCCAGAAAATGCCATTAAATGTTGTGGCTGTGCTTCCAGGTGACAAGGGACTAATCTTGAACAAAGAAATGATAATTTGTTTCTTGCTTCATATTAGTGTCTTATTTTATTACTATTATTATTATTTTTCTGTTTTCTTTTCCTTCTTGATGCTAAGAATTTATATGCTTCTCCTCAGGATAGAAAGGGAAAAGAGATCTACAAGGGGGGAGGGACATAAACAGCCAGGAAAATGCAGATATATTTCTGTTGTCAGAAAAAGCATGTTTGAAGTAGGCCAGATAGTTCTGTATGCCACTGTGCTAACTCATACTGCTACCATAACTACAAGTATAAAAGTATGCTGTTATTGATCTCTGTAGCACAGTAGCAGATTAGATTAAGAAAAAAGCTTCAAAACTTTGTGAGGGCATTTCCAAAGAGTATTGTATAAATCCTACGTGACATGGCTGTTCATACTGATAAGCAGTGAAAACTAAAAATAGCTGAAAAACAAGTCCAGAGTGTGTCTTTAAAAGACTTTCATTAATTCTCTGTTAGAAAAAAACAGAAAGAAGCTCTCCATATATAACTGGGAAGCATACAAAGCACTACAAACTATTTTCAACATATTCCTTGTCTGCCACAAGAGAGCCCCATCTGTTAAAATCTTGTCAGGAACATCAAATTAATTTTTAAACAGATCTTAAAGCCTGCAAGGAAAAACTGCATTTCTTGGCACATCTAATTTCCTTGCAATTCATACTTGAATGATACTGGTCTTAAATATTACTAATGAAAAATCAATGGCTGAGGAAATAGTGAAAATTATTATTGCCTTTTTCATTTTGTGTTCAAGTGTTTCTGAAATCTGTGTTTGGTATTTAGATTTATGGCCCCTGGCAAAGGATATTTGCTAGCCACTTCATTGTGCTCATAGTCTGCTTTTGTCTTGAAGTCAAAGAGTCAGAAACACACACATATATTTGTATATATGTTTCATTGTAATCAATAGCAATTGGGGATTGTTTCAGATAATGCTAAGTCTCTGGAAATGTGCAGTGCGTGTTTCAGTTCAGCTTACTGGGTTGTTCTCGGACAGTAGTAAGATTTGGGTCTTATGGTGAGACCATTCTCTTTCCTTCTACATAATTCTTTCCTAATCTATACCTAGATTAAGGTATAGGTTACTGAATGTACTGTGACACATTCAGTGAAGAAGAGTACTGTGACACTTTCAGAGTGCTGTTTAAATTTCTACTTTACTGGACAATAGTCTCACATGTTTGTGAACGGAGCATTAAGGAAGGGCTGTTTCCTGAGATTGCCCCAGCACACACTGGAGAGATGAACACAGTAAGCAGAGATACTGGAAACTGTTCTCAAGTTTGTGGGATCATCTATATTTTTTGGATTTCCTATTGAAAGACATGATTTTGACATACCCACTGAAATGTCACGTGTATGTACAGTTCGTTCAGTACTGAGCTTTGTGTTTCCTTCTTGTCTTTCAGAGAAAAGCTTTCCTTCCTTCTCCACACTCCTCACCATTGTTGATAAGAAAATGAATACAAGATGATCTCTTCTGTTTATACATGTTTTGTTGAAAGGCTTTTGCTCTGGGCTAATTTCTTCCACTTAGCCGGCCAGCTTTTCTCCTGGGATCTCTGATAGTTGCTGTAGTGTTTGGCAGCCTGTGGCTCTGCAAGGTGTAATGCCTGGCTTCAAATTTTCTGCTTTCTTCTGGCACTATAATACCTGGTGTTAGAAATGCTGTTTACAAACCGCCTTTTTCTTTTGAGAGGGAATGACAGATTACTCTTCATCATATACACTTGTAAACATTTCAACTGGAAGTAACCAGTACGATTATTCCTTGCAACTTTCTCCAATATCACTCTTCGACATTATAAACGAGCATGAATATTCTTTTTTCATCTGAGCAAAAGCCAATGCAGTTTTGTGTTAGGACTCCCATCATGACCAATTTCCTTTGCTGTCAGTCTACACCTTCTGTTTTTCATTTCTTTCTTAGTAAGCTATTTAAAATATGAATGTTCTTTCTTTGCTGCATATTCTGTGATGTCTGCTTTGTACAATGTTTCAGGTTTTTGTACCTTGCATTTGCACTTACTAAAGTTGGATTTGAGCAGTCACATTCAAAATTTGCTATATTTCTAGTTCACAAAATGTGTGTGGAATTTTCCTGTGATAGAGTGACTATTGTGAACTGGGCTCTTTGGCAAATAATATCATGCTGAGGAACCAGATGGACAGGCACCCACCTCCTTGTTTAAATCAATATGAACTGGAGGCCATTTCTTGGTAATTGAGTTAATGAGGTCAGTGGGAACTTCTTATTAAACATAATTTGAATAATCTTGTATTCTTATAATCACTTGTTACAAATTTAAGACCAATGTAATCATTCTTGGTTAGCAACTTCAGAGATTTAAATGTTGAAATGGATATTTGTGATGATACAGGAAGTCTTTGTGGAATTCACTTTTTCCAAAAACTCAGGTCATTACTTTAGGTTCACAGGAATAGTAACTTTTAAAATTATTTTTAAATTGACCTTGTGTTTTTCAGATGTTACTTAATAAATAATAAATCAATAATAAATAAATGAGAATTCTCCTTTAAACCAAAACCCAAATCCTCTATTCCTTGCTTCAACTATCCTAAGCGAAGTAGTACAAAAACATTTAGAAATCTGGTTGGTATTTATGCCATGAATGAGAATTTTGAAAACTGATTGGGCTGAATATGGTTGGTTTTTTTCTTTCGTATTTTGTACTGAATGTTGTTTTATTCTCTACTCAGGTGTAACTTTGACTTTATCTTGTATTTTACTCTTGGAAAGAGTTTTAGCATTAAATGTGCATAAATGATATTTGCCTCACAAAGATGTTTGTTGTCAAGACAGACTGAAAAAGCAAACCAAAAGTCAATCAAAAACTTCTCTAAAGAAACAACTTTTGGTAGGCAGCATAAATTATAGTGAGATACTGGAAATGTTGCTTAATGTAAATGCTATCTGATCAAAAGTCAATATTTGTTAAAAATTATTTTCCAGTCAGCCTACTTGGGAATTATGTAGTAATGCTGTGCGCCTATAAGAATATTGTTGATTTTTAAGGGTGCTATTGCATTAGGAGTCATTACATTCCTTTGAGAAATGACTTAAGGAGTATAACAAGTTTTTCACACAGGCTATATTTCTGCTGCATTTCTAAAGTACGCCTGTGAGAATTAGGAGTTGGGCAGCTGTTGCTATTTAGCCTCAGGGTCACCTTCAGGCAGGAAGGTTGGGAATCAACTACAGTCCAGAAAGAAAACCAAAGCCTTTTATAACTATATGCTTTAGATGGCCTGAACTCTTCTGGAAAACTCATAGGGTGTGAGTAAGATGACTCCATAAGGGTCAACTAATAGGATTTATGTACAAATTATTTCTTAGAGGAATTTTCTCTGATTCTCTAGTATAAAAAAGAAATGGCACATTTAGACTCTGTAGCTTCCAGAATGCTTTCTGCTCTTCTGTGACACAGCTGATACTGAAATATCTCCAGCATGAGTGAGAAACCACAGGCAGTACAAAAAACACTAGCAAGCTTTCATATACTATTCAGACAACTTTATTTCCAGTCAACAGCTGCAATTTTAATGTTATTTGAGATGTATTATTTTAGCCACTGTTTAGCAGCAGAATAAAAAGACAACCTGATGTGAATTTCAAAATAACTTCTTGAATTTTAATTAAATATTATTATTTCCTTAATTATTCTGTTATCCTTAGAACTAGAGGTAACATGGAAATTGGTATTTCTTGGCATCTCAAAACCTCTGTCAGACCAAAACAAAAGTACAAATTCAAAAGATTTTTGAGTGGATACTAATATTCTTCTGTAGCTAAGGCGTGCTGCTCAGGATGAAGGCTTAAAGAAATTAGAAGGTCATTTCTGATGAAAACTTTCTATTCTATTGATGTCAACACTAAAACTCACTTTTGTAGCTGTGGAAAGTCAGAACTCTTGTGAAGGTATTTATTTGGGGAATTCTATTGAAATCAGACTTGTAGGAGAAAATTGAAAGGGCCCTACGCTGCCAAGCAGTACATGAAGCCCTTCTCAAAAATCAAAATCAAGGTACAGAACAGAAAGCTTTTTTTTTTTTTTTTTTTTTTTTTTTTTTTTTTTCCTTTTTTGTGTGTTTGCTTTAAACAAATGGTGTTGCATGCTGCAAATTTTCCCTGTGGCTGGTGGTAGTAACCGAAGTTGAACCCAAACCTCAGTATACATCAGTAGATACAATCTGCATTTTGTTTGTAGTCAATTTCCTCAGTTATTGCTCCCTTCATGTTATAATTATATAAATCTTTCTATGTTATTTGAATTTTTTAAAGCTTTTACAATTGCATTGCATTAGTCTTCACTCTGACTTCCATACTTAAAAAAATCCTCAAAAAGTAAAACAACTAAAGAAACAAGTTAGAAGCCTGATGCTGCTAAATAGCACTGATGGCACTTAGAAGAATGTATGAATCAGAACAAGAAGGTAAACTGGAAACAAGATTTACTGTTTTAGGTTAAAGAAATACAAATGATTAATTGCCTCACAGCAGCATAAAAACTTCACACCAAGGCAGAACGGAATATTATCCACCTTGCTAACACATTAAGAGTTTAAAAACAAATGAAAGCATAATCTCCCTAAACCAAAAGCATCTGGACTCTTTTCTTTTGCTTTCTAGCTACGAAGCTGTGCGAGGTATGTCTAGCTGCTACAGGGTCCATGGATGCCTAATTTTGTTTGCAGCTGAACTCAACTGTACATGTGAAACACCTGTGTGTGTGGGGCCCAGTGCACTGGGACAAGTTCAGCAGTGCCAGTCAGGCAGCTGGGGGCAGCGAGGTGAGCTCTGCTGAGTGGGGAACAGAGTTGTGAGAGGTGGCTCCCTCAGAGGGGGCAGGAGGAGAACAGCAGGGCTGAGGAGCAGGTTCTAGAGCCAGGAGCAGGTTCTAGAGCTTGTAGGGTGTGGCTGGGAGCTGTAGCAGGGGCAGATGGCTCATCAGAGCTGCAGGTCGGTCCCTATACTGTCTATTAGTAAGACTTGAATCTTCAGTGGTTGGCCTTAGTTCCTCTGAATCTTTGCTTAAAATGCAAAGTCTCCTTTATCTCAGGGACTTGATGAAGGAGAAGACGTCAGCTGACCCACTGCCGAACACCTGAGGCCCCATACAATAGGGGGGGTCTGGAAGTGTTAATTGGTGGTGGGTAG
The DNA here is from genome assembly GCF_019238085.1 of Lagopus leucura. NCBI lineage: Eukaryota > Metazoa > Chordata > Aves > Galliformes > Phasianidae > Lagopus > Lagopus leucura. The sequence goes on from NW_024962269.1 coordinate 5,427,733, forward strand.
CACCTGCTCTGAGAGCAGGATAAAAGGTGTGTGGGGAGGAACTGCCAGCAGTAGGGTGGTGAGGAGCTGAGGAAAATGGTGGCATGAAGGAAGAGACAGCCATCTTCTTTTGGAATCTGGTATGGCTTTTTCTTCTTTTTTTTTTTTTTTTTTTCCTCTTCTTAATGAGGAAGATAGCTTTGGGATTAAAAAAAAAAAAAAAATAGCCTCTATAGTAGGAAACTTAGGGTTTCTTCCTCTGATCTCTTGTTGGGGCCTCACCAAGCCTCCTGTGTGGAAGGAAAAAGAATGTGCTGTATTACTTATTTCTTATGTTCAGAGCAACCCGCTTCAAAATAAAATAATAATAATAAAAAAAAAATTGTGTGAGATGAAGGCATGAAACTTGTCTGCTGCAACTATGTTTAAGTAGTGAATGTATTTTGGTGCTCATGTAGTTATGATCACAGTGCAGCTGCTGCCTAGAGCGTAAAGGTGTGAGTTTCAGATCAGTGCGTTGTGTTGGCTGCTGAGGTGCACGGTGTGCTTCTGAAAATGGGGCTGTACTTCTCCAAAGTCTCTTCCCCAGATCTTGATTTTGTTGTGATAAATTATGTTTAGGAGTAGGAATTAAGAGGGAGTTGGTCTTGTAGTTTTCAAAGATATTTTGATACAAAATAAATTGATATAAGCGTTAAATATTTTGCATTCTTAGATTAAAATATAACCATCCATTCTTCTGTATTTTTAGGCCCTCTGTTTTTTTTTTTTTTTTTTCATCCTTTCTATAGTATATATAATTTGTTATGTACTTGTTATGTCTAATATGTAGTAAAGTTATTCCCACTTTTTTTGACTAAGCTCACTTAGTCTTTCAAGAAAATCATACAAGTGGAGGATGAGTGCTATCTTTAAAAACAACTTTATGCTTAGGCTTGTTTCTGTCATTTTATCGCTTCCTTTTATCAAACTTTGGGCTGCTTAATATAAAGTTCTCTGGAGGCAGCATTATTTTCTAACATCAAGTTATAAAACTGAGCTGTGTTTTTATGGCTGTGGGCTAACAGAAAAGCATGATTCCCCTAGAGGCTGTTGCAAGCAACTTGGTAAGAAAAAAGACAGAAATATTTTGGGAAACAGATTATCCCTGACAAATGTATACAGCTGTCTAATAGAGCAACCTCCTCAGACCCTGTCCATGTCATGGGATTTTTCTGGTCTCTCTAATCTTCTTACTTTTACTGAAGCCTGTTTCGTATCCATTAGTATGCATGTGTGTATTCTAATAGACTATAAAAATGCTGTGTGACCTACTTACTGAGAACCTGGTTTTACATCCCATTAGTGTGCATGTACTTTCACAGTAATAGACTTTTAAAAATGCCGTGTGACCCATTTGTTCTGCTTCATCAGTGACTCCCTATGAAGTGTGTGTGTCTGTATGTACACATGTGTGTCCTTTTTCATTGTTTGAGAAAACCTTCCAATGCTGGAATACAGCTCTGTGTTGTTTGGACTACTTAGACAATAATATGTGGTTTTTTTTTTTTTTTTTTTTTTTTTTTTTTTTTTTTTTGCATGAAACAATACATGATACTTGAAGACCTTTGTAACGAAAGAAAGCAAAATGTAGATAAAGCAACTCATACTTAGAAGAGGATTAATACTGCAATAGAAGCTAGTCTGTTTTTTTTTTTTTTTTTTAATAAATCCTTCTAATTTTACTGATCTATTATTTCCTGTTGAATTTGCTCATGTCTTGCTTGATTCAGTTTTCTCTGAGGTTTACTCAACATATTGAGCATATATAACTGAAGAAACACTTTTTTTTTTTTTTCCTTCTTAGTGTAATTACTGAATATTGTGAATGACCACATACTTTGTTTGCAAGCTGCCATCTGCCTGTGTCATTTGGCATGCTTTATTTTCCAAGCTGTTTTTGTGTTGGGTTTTTTTTTTTTTTTTTTTTTTTTTTTTTTTTTAACATCCCCATAAAAATTTTCCATTGCTCTTTAAAGGCTGAGAAGTCCTTGTTGATTCTAATACAGAACACCTCTATAGTTTGGGTAATCTTTGTCACTCCTTCTTGTACCTTCTATTTTATTATTTCTGAGGACAATAAGATCAAAGGTTAATGGCATGTAAGACTAAGTCCACTTTGGACTGCATGTAAATGTTTTGGGTTTTGTTCGTTTCACAATACTGCCCAAGAATTAAATGTGCTTTTTTGACTGCCATTGAACAGTTATTTGGCAATTTGAAGAAATGATCTATTATAACCCTGGATCTGAAATTTAGGTGATGAATTTAGAAAGTGACTGTATCCTTATTTGTATTATGTGACATTATTTATATTTAGCTTGACTGTATGTATTTTTCTAAATATGTATTTCTTTCACTCCATATACTGTCCTTTCAAGGACATACTGAGTTTTGTGATATTGTGCTGTTCTTAAAGTGTGTCCAGGGCGTCATGAATTTGGATGATCTGTGCACGGGTCTCTATTTTTGAGCATACACCAAAGTGTTTTATACCTTGAAATAAGCATGTGACAGTGGTTCTGTACTATCACTCTTCTTGTAGCACCCAGACTGGTAAGGAGACTATCTGCTGTATGACATAGGAGACTACTGAAAACTTCTAATTCTCTCTTTGTACTCACGTCTGAATGTGAGATAGGTGCAGCTGTACCATGTAAACCTACACACTGATCTGGCCCCAGACTGATTTACTGGCTTTTTTTTTTTCTTCCCCGTGTGCATCTGGGAATCAGCAGTTCATGTCTGCACCGCAACTCAGAGACTTGTTTAAGTGGAGTGTTAATGGTCATCTGTTCTGGACTCCAACTGTAGGTTCTTAGAGTTCCATTGAGAATATGCTCAAAAAGTGAGAGAAGTCTAAACTAAAGCAGATTTTAGTATAGCTGTGCTACATAAATGTGTTTTTATTACTTAAGCATGATCTGTCAATTGTGTATGGAATCTTTACTGTTACTCAGATTACTCAGTGGGAAGAGGAAAGAATTTTTATATGAAACTTTCAGGATATCATCCAATTTAATTCTGCTTCTATTTGCCTGAATATTCTCTCTTCCTCGTAAACATCATCGAGTACTCAGCTTTTTACTTGATACGTAGAAACATGACTACTCAGAGATTACTTGTGTGGCTATTCCAGGGAAGTATGAATAGGACTATAGTATAGGATGTCAGTATTGGTGAATCCTCAAACACTGCCCAGCAGAATGCCATGTTTAGCTGGACCAGTTATCTCCTTGTTTCTGGGAAGTGTACATTTAATCGTGGAACTGGATTTCTGTAGTAAAGGTATGAACAAGAGCTAGCACTTCATACTTAGAAATCGGGAGGACCACCAATTATCTTTTTTAGTACCATCTCTTTATAGTGTATTTCATTATGAAACTGAATAATACTCCTTTAATAGTGAATGGAGACTGTTATTAAATCTGAATAGATTAGAACTGTAATGGAACTTAATCTTTATTCGGAGCTCCATCATTTTGCATTTTTACACAGTAATGGGAAAAGATTCTTCCTTTTTTTTTTTTAAAAGAAAAAGTCTTCATATTAGATAGTATCTCCATTTTGGTGCTTAGAATTTTGACACTATTACTATCTACAACAAAACATTAAATGTTTGCATTTATAAAGCTATTTTATCTCATGAAGAAGCAAGTTAAAATTATGGTTGGAATGAGCCATTATTACTAGTCTCACTTGAGCTGCAATTGCTTCTGTTTGATTTGTGAGAGGAAATTTCTGCATGCTGTTTCTCACTCACAAGTAATATGACAGTAATATTACATAAAAAATCTGAAGTTGGTGAAACTCAAGTTAGTGGTTTGTTTTGTAGCTGAATTAAATTCATTCAATTATTTCAATCTTTTTCCACCTGGGGTCACATAATCTCATCACTTAAAGTAGGAAGTCTTTCTATGAAAATTTTGAAAATATCCAATTATTTGGCTAGTACTGCTGACATTGCTTCATCTGACAGTTAATGAGACACTTCTAGGAATCTATTACTAATTCATCTGGTGTTGATTAAGGTTAAGCTATTATATCCAGTAGTTATTGAAAACCAATCTTTTGTAAGTGAAGAAGGAAGGCTTTTTGTAATTTAAAACTATTTCAGGGTGAGGTGTTCTGAGTACTGCAGTGCTGCAGATAGAAATTGTTGCTTATTCCAACAGCAGTGATAGCCTTTTGGTGTCTTATCTCATTGTTTACTAAAAACAGAGAGTGCTGTATAATATCTTGGATATATCATTTAAAATCCCCCCCCATCTGTGAGCGCACTGAAACAGTCTTGTTCTCCATCTGTGCCTTATTTCTGTCAGATGGTTGATTCAGTGAAACGTATGGTTGTTTTTTTCTTTCAAAGTGTGTCAAACAGTGAATGCAGCTAAAGGAAGTATATTTAAACACACCACTGTTATTTTTTAATACATTATATTACTATTTTTAGCACTAGTGATTCTGAGACAAACCCCAAATATAAACTGAGTTGTTTTTTTAATGGGGGGAGGACCTTTTCTGTGTACTTTTTTTATTTAAAAAAAAGTATATATCCTATAAACAGACCATGAGTCAATGTATTTTTATATGTTTACCTGAGCGCTTTGAACCTAAAGTTGCTGCAGTGATACTGGGGATTTCAGCTGATTGCCATAGAACATCCCTGTTTTTCTAAAGCTGATAAGAAAAGAAAAAACAACTCTGTTTTAAGTAATATTTTTTTTTTTTTTTTTTTTTGCTTAAGCATGTTTTCTCTCTAGACAACTGATCTCTATACATAAAGGGATCTTGATGAAATACTCAAATACTCTTACCCCGAAGTTTACAGGTTTTTCTAGGTAACTTTTATGCATGAGGATTTGTATGTCATTCTAGCCTCTCTTGTTGTCCTGTGTCTTTATCTGTAAATGTATTTCCCCTGAAATATGGGAAGGCTGGTAACTAGAGGCTCCTGTAATGTTAATGTCGTGTGTTTATGTAAATCCTTTGGATGAGATTAGAAACAAGGATTCTAGTTTTATCTGACATTACTGATTTTAGTGCGCAGTTGTAATTCTCAGTAGAATGACTGAGAAGGTAACGTTTTCCTCATTCCTCTTTGTGACGTTTTACAGGTACTATGTTCCCTCCAATCTCCCTTTTCCCCCTTTGGAAATGTATTTCCTATGTCAGATATCTACAGATGGTCAGGATCTTGTTTATTTCTCAGTGCAATCTTACTTATCGATAAGCTCCATAATAAAATAAGATACTCAACAATAATTAATGCTTGAGGAATGGGGCTAGGTTATGCTGGATAATGAGGCAAAAACAGAAATATATTCATTGATTGCTTTTTATGGACCACTCTTAGTCTTCAGATTATTGTGGAGAAATTTAAATTTTGAAGTCCAATTCATGAAGGTATGAAGTGTGGAAAGGTGTTGGACTGTTAGAGTCAGTCTGTAAGCATTTGACTATAATTCTTGGTGTAATTTTTGAGTTAATGTATCTTTTTTAAATACTATTTTTATGCTTTTAAATTTTCAGATTAGCAAAGTCTATTAGATATACTTGATTTCCTTTCTCTTTTCCACTTGGGCTCAAATATTTTGATTGTTTTTTGATAGGAGCTGCTGTTATTAGCATAGTGCTCCAGCCTGATGCTCTCATTCTGCAGGGAGAATAATTTTTCTCAGCGTAGCCAGCGTCATTCCTCAGCTGTGTTTCTGCCTCTGTGGTTGCATGTTTTCCACCTGCTTTGTCCTCATTTGACATAGCTTGGTAGATGACGATCTTCAATGGATGCCTGCTGTGACTTTAGCTCCGATACTGGCTGGTGATCTTGCTATAAATATTATTTCTCTCATTTATTATGAGCTTGTCAAAAGAGAGGAGTTCTAGTTTTGTTCATTTGGAATTTTAACCTGAACATTAAGGGCTTAGAAACATAAAATGCTGCTTCTGAAAATACATTTTCAGAACTTCTTGATGCAGAATTTGCAGGATTGCCCTTTTTTTTCCACTAATTGCTGGCACTTCTGTGTTACGGATGACTGTTCAGCGAGGTTGTTGTTTTTCTTATAATTGCAGGAAGCCTAGCACAACAAAGCTTCAAACTTACTGACCTGTAGGTGTCGTCTCTTGTAAATGGTAGGTGTCAGCAGATGGTACAACTACATGCAGTCTTTCGAGTAGTGTTTTTTTTTTCTTAGCTTACGAACATATGTTCAGTCTTGGGAAGACGTGCTGTGTTGCTGTCAGCTTTGGTTATGCAAGTCTCAGTATAATGGCAGGTCTTTTGGAGAGGGCGTATGAGAGCAGTGGAACTAACTCTGTCCTTGCTTCTGATTAGATTAAATTCTCGAGGCAGAGCTGCTCCTTGAGAACTTCCTGCTGCTATTGAGCATGTTATTGAAGAGACTGCCTCTAGGCTATCTGATCTTTTCTCTTCCAAATTTGAACAAAGGTTCTGCAGAAATAGAACAAATTACGTTAAAGTTATACCTAGATTTGATGTCATTGTTTTTTTTTTTTTTTTTTTTTTTTCCCCATTAGAAGCTAATGTGAAAGGCCCCAGACATACGCCATCATACAGAAGGGTAGTGTCAGGATGGATGCTGCTGTGGGGGGGAAAGGGAAATGGAACAAAGTATTTCTTACTTCTGCATACGCTTGTGGATGGTATTTCATTCAAATGATGTGTTTGACAAATTTCATGGAGCTTATTTTTTTTTTTTTTTGTAAATAGAGAAAATGAAGAAAGATAAGCAGCTGTACAGATGTATTTTCTGGAGAGCTAACTTTTTTATGTTTATAGAATGGCTTGGCAATACAGGCAAATAGAACTTCTTGGTTAAGATGTGTAGGTATTAGGGAAGAAGTGTGCCACAAGTTCTCTCGCTTTGAAAAATGTGCTGATTAAAACTATGCTTACAAACAAAAGGCATTCTGGGAGTGGGTCACAAAATCAGCCTTGGGAAGAAATGAAGGTAGCGCATGTTCCTGAGACAAAAGAGTAAAGCATGTATATTTCTCTTCTTACTCATTTTGTGTTGTGTAATGATGGTTTCTGATTTTTACCCTACACGTTGCTGCTGTTTCAGCCTTATGCCCTCTCCTTCTCTGTGGTAATACGGTACATCAGCTGAGGTTTAAAATTACTATCTGGAACACGAACTCGCAGGCTGAAAGTCGCAGATGGAGTGTGACTGTTTAAGTTTACCTAGCTCCTGAGGCTAAAGTCTGAAGCTTGCAGAAGAGTAAAGCTCAGGAAGGGAAGCTCGGTGTGGGTAATGGGTACCTGGGGAGTTGAGATGAATGTTCACAAGTGCTGCGAGGACAAAATCCAAAAAGGAACGAATTATAATTCAAAACTGTGAAGCAGGAAAACAAAACAAAACCATCAGAACAAAAACCACAAACAACTGATTCATCTATTATGCTGAAAGCAAAATAAAAGCTGTCTTTTTCAGCTTTTTAGTGCTGATAGGGACCAGTGTCCCTATCAGCACTACAATCCTCTTTTCTTTGATAATGGGTTCTAGGGAGTCTCAGAACAGGCAGTCATCAGTAGTAAATTTGTCATGTTCAGATGAAGGGATTTTGCTGAGACTGGTAGTGATGATTGCTTCTTAGAGGTGCTTTGGATTTATACTTTTCTAAATTGAAGTCTTGGAAGCCCCATTCAGATTGGTGATTTAATTGTAAATTCTTCTTTCTGAGTTCTTCAGAAGCATTAAATCCCTTGTCTGCCTGCTCGATTGTACATTTAGGAATGTTTCAGATTCTGAGAAGCAGTTATCTTAAGAGGGTGCTAAATGTTCACAGATTTTGAATAAATTGCATGAAAACTTGTTCAGCCAACCATTTTTTCTGTGCAACATTATGTAATACTGTCAAGAAATGCAAGATGGAAATACAGTTTCATTACTACCACAATATTTCTTTCAGTTGGGAAGTGAGAGATCTGGCAGTGATTCAGTTCAGTTGTGGGGCATTCTACCTCCTGCCCCCTCCCTGAGGCTGGTTTTAATTTTGAAGGGATATTTAATTGTTGTCACCTTTTGAATTACTTCAGTCCTCCCCTCTACTCAGCTATAAGTAATCTGTGATTACTGAATTCACTCTGTGAATACCTGATGGTTGATTAAATAGGATTCTGTACTCAGGAAGAACTATGTTTACTTCAGAAGGCTTTGTGTCTAAGCAGGCCCTGCAGGATATCATAGTGTCACCATCTAATAGGTGCTTCTTCCTTGGGGAACCTCATAACCAGATTTTCATACCAGTAAATGGTAAATGCAGTGTGCTTCTGCCAGAGCTTTTTGTAAAATGTTGCCCATATTGAATAGTTAGAAACTGACATTGTATTTGGTTCTCTGTGATCTGGAGGCTGCGTAGCATTTAAATGTCAACGAAATTAGCATGTAATCTCCCCAACCCAACTGCGAAGGGCTGTACTAGTGTAATGTAGAATATCTGATTCATAGCAACTCCCTCACAAGTGTTTGATCGGTGTCGTATGTTTTAATCGCAGCTCTGGCTCTGCTGAGTTTGTCTTTACCATCTTTTCTGCATCCCCTGACTCTAGTGCAGAAAATAAATGTGAAATTATTTCTTTTTTAGCTCACTTTCTTTAGCTGTTCATTATGGCAGAGAAGAGCTTGTTGGTTCATCCTGTTATTCAGTTCAAGTGTATGGATAATTAATTTTGCTAGTTTACGTAAAGTTAGGTGTACAGCAACAGCTAAATCTGTTTCTGTGGAGTTGCTACACAGAGCATTGCAAGGGTGTTCTTGAGAGGATATTGGAAAATTACAAAGCAATTCTGAGAGGATAAAAGAAAGTGAGAAAGTATGGATGTAGATTGATCAGGTTCTCAAACATCATTAGTGGAAATAGTGTATAAATATTCGTGAAAGATACAGGTGCCACCAGAAATCTCAGGAACCACTTGTATGATGAACTATATACTGATAAAAATCCTACATGAAGAAAGATGAAATAAAGTGGTTAAACAAAGTATTTTTAACTTTATTTGATGGCTTTGGATCAGATGAAAAAATGTGCAAGTTGTGCTGCTTCTGGTGTATGTTTTCAGGGTATATACTATCACAAAACAGACTAATATATTATAAATAAGACTTTAAATATAAAACAAATTATTTATATCAATATACTTGGATGCTCCAAAACTTATTTTTGTAATGGTCAGTCAGCATGCACGCTTATCAGCTGCATAGTGAAGACAAATGGCACGTGAAGTGTTGTGCTGTGATTCTGCAAAACTAAGACTTTATGGTAGCTAAGGCTTTGCTTTGCAGTCTGTAGAAAGCCATGTACTATGAGTCTGATTAATCATGCAAAATAAGATTAAAAGAAGAGACAGGGGGGACAAGGAGCAGTGGGGGAGAGAAGGTGCTGTGTATTCAGGTTTCTTCCAAGCTGGTAACTGACCTGGTGCTGCAAATCTCATTCTCTGTGGACAGACTTCAAGGCTGAATGAATATCAAATGACAGTGAAATTCTCAAACTGTGGTGAACCTAATTAAGAATTGGTTCTATTGCTGTGATTTCAAGAATGCCTAAGATAATCTATTGTGGCAGGTGTTTGCCAGGATTGGTTAGATCATAAATCAAATGATGAGAATGCCAAGTGGAAGGACAGTCCTGAACTCTTGATCCTTTGACTTCCACGTGAGGTCTGATTATAGAAAATTATATAGAAAATTAATTGATTACATCTTTGATTAAAGGCTCCTGCATCCAAACAAATCTAGTGTTTGTTTTGGCAGATAAGTGTATGGCTTTGGGATGTTACTACTACAAGTGTATGTTTTTCTTTATTTTTTAATTGAAAAACACTATAAAAATTTCTGCATAAGTTTCCATTGTCCTTGATAATGTCCTTGACATCTAAAAAGTGTTGTAGTGCACAATATCGAAAGGCACAAGATTGCTGCCCTTGCTGTATTTCTAACCTGCTTCTTAAAATATGAGAATCACAAATTTCAAAACCTCACAAGTGTGTGGTGGTGTTTTTTTTTTTTTTTTTTTTTTTTTCCCCCTCCAGGACATTGTGATAACACATTGCAGAAGGAGGAATTCTTAAGCATGTGTGTGTTATCACAGCACATAGGGAGTGTAGAGGATAAAGATTTGTCACAGCAATAAGCAACAAGTTGTCTGTTCAATAAATGGCTGGAGCTGCTTTTGTCAGGTATGAAGTAGTGAGTACTGTGTCAGGAATGAAGGGGAAACCACTTGAGATGGTATGTGACTTCTATTCATGTTCTGACTTTCTCTGAACATCAGGACAATAGCGTTCCATTTCATTATCATTCTTTGTAGTGTAACACCATACAGCAGCATCAATAACTAAAACATACTTTCTGTATATTATCCACTTAAATTCCAGAAATTTACTTGCATATGCAGAGATTCTGTGTTGTGATACACAGCAGTGTTTCTGGGTGGTTTTTTTTGTGGGTGTAATTTCCCACAAATAGGGTCTGGTTAAGGGGTGAAAAGTAAATTAATTATCTTCACTTTAAGGTGGTGCTTTGAACCTAGAAGCATTGTAACGCATTCAGATCTGCTCTGTAGTGACGTGGTAATGAACAGACAAGGACTGAAAGGGCTCACAATGTGTGAGTGACTTATTGGAAGGAGTACACCCACACTTTATCTTCTTATTCATGCAGTCTCTACCGATTAGGAATTCCTAAATCATTAACAGTGAAGGATCTGTAATGTGAAACTGTGGTCTCAAAGTGCACTTTGATCTCAGAGCTGAAATTCAGTGTTTTTTCTAATGGGAAGATTCAACTTAAGAGAGGTTGTGTCTGAAGTACTAAGGCAGGTCAAACAACTAAGGTGATGATGTCAAGTAGTAAGAGTGATGATTAGATGAATGTCAAACAATAGAAGTAAAAGCTTATTGCACTTCCAAATTCATTCTGTTCTGCCACTTGTCTCACTTCAGTCATAGGAGAGCATATTCATGGCCTGTTAAGAGCATGATAGGAGAGATTCAAGGAGAGCTAACTGGAGAATGTCTTAGCATGAATTCAGTAAGATAAAAGGCATTTGTTTCAAGTCCTTCTTAGGTTCTTTCATCTTCCTGTGGTTTAATTACTGAACTCAGGTTTCTGTTACCTTTATAACTGTCATTACTGTAGGTGGAATGTGACATTTGCTTCTGGCACTATTTAGACCACAGCATGAATTCACCCAGCTTGCAGGATGCTCAGCAGTACTGTTAATGCTCTTTTTGGCTCAACCTACTTATTGTTTCCTGGTGAGTGCCTTGGTTTTCCAGGGTAACAGTGGGGGTGAAACTGAGTAATGTTGGGAGATTGAGCAAGGAAGCAACAGTTCTCAGATCTCTTGAAAAGGTGTAGTACATGAGTTACATTTTTAGCATAGGAAGTGTTCAAAATGAAATAGACAGGAAATATCACTGCCAGATATGCCAATAGGCAGCTGCTAAAGTTAGAAAGCCAGCTTTATGACAGTGACGTGACTGTATGTTTTTGCTTTTCTCTCTTACACAGTTACCCTTAGCTGTGTGAAGTGCAAAGTCTAAGAATTCAGTAAATATTCTCTTACGCTTATTGGTACTGATGCTAGATTTCTGAAGTGGGAAGAATCGGGCTGTATTAAGCGCTGGATGCTTAGAAGTGGTTTAGTGGCGTGTCAGCGATCTAGCAGAGAGCAGTTTGTGATGACAGGGATCATAATCTCATTTCAGTGAGTGAGCAAATGGAAGAGTTGTGTTTTTCCTGTGCCCCAGAAGTCAGAGCAAGACACCAACCCACCTTCTGAAATCCACATTTCTCTATAAATAGCTGCCCTTCTCTCTAAGGGCTACACTGTGCAGAGCTTTAGTGCTAAAAGCATTAAGAAGTACTACCAAGTCAGTTTCTATTGCATTTTTCTAACTGAATGCTATTCAGTGCATCTTCTTCAGTCAGGAAATACAAAGGAGAAAGGGAAAGGTGTTGATCTTTGTATTTTTATCTTAGATGTTTCATTTTTTTTTTTTTTCCTGTCTTCTACTGACTGAAAAAGCACCTTTGTGTTTTACAGAAATAACTTGCTCTAATCCCAGAGATTTTTAGTTTTTGAGAATTCTTGAGAACATTTATTGAGAAATGTTGATTTGGGAAAATGTATTTCTTGGAGTGGAGATCTTAAAGACAAAAGAAAAAAGAACTGAATCTCTTTTCAAGAGACTTTTTAAAATTTCCTGTTAATGTTTTACTAGCAACTGGTATGGCCATGTATATTTAAAAAAATAAAAAATAAAAAAAATCCTAGCTGTATGGTCTTTAACAAGATGGATGGAGGGTAACATCCAGTTGGTCTTCACTGAGCAAGTGCTGAGAACGCCTAGTAGCTGAGTGCAGGGGCTTCTCTGTGCTCCTTGGAGATTTGGTGTATGGATTCAGAGCAACCTCTCAGTGGTGTACAAATGTCTGCTGGCTGATCAGGTGATAGTTTTTTTCCACAGTTGAACTTGGTTGTGTCTTGTGAACTTCATACACAGACATTTAGTTTGTGTTTATTTGTTAAAGGGTAAAAATAATGCTTTGATTCTGAGTATTTTTGCATTTTTCGTGCATGTGTTCTGAAGAGCATGAATTCAGAATGTAACTCCGTAATGTCATCTCATATATGACTTGTATGAGTTGGAAATGCAAAATTTACCTACTGATCCCAAAGTCAGGAGAGGTGAAACTGTGTAAGCAGTGGTGAATGATTATGAATGAGTTTTCTGCTGTACGCAGTCTTACTCAGCACTGCTAAGCTCTGTAGATTCCAACTGTTAGCAAAAGGATGGTAAGCATAATTACTTAAGAGACTGATAGTCTGTATTGACTCATTTATTGCTTTTAAGTGTCTGTTAAGAGCTTTTGTGCATCTGAGCCAGAACTAAAAGCTCTTGTGAAAACATGGGAACGTTGTGTTGTTGTGATTAAAAGAAACTGATGCATGACTTAATGACAGCTCATTTAATAGGAAGAAATACTGAACTAAGAGCTAATGTAACTAACTCACCATAGGCTCTGCAAGCACTGCTGCTATCACAGGAAAGGAGCAGGAATGCCTGGCTGGGTACGGTTTTTATGGGCAGAGGCAAAAAATGAAGTTGTGAAGCTGTGCTTAACTGATAGTAACTTTGTGTAAGAAAGTTCATTAGAGACCAGGTGTTTCTCTTCTAATGCTATTTGTGATATTAGATTTGTAAGGCCAGTTGTATGTGGTGGAATGGAAACTTGGCAATCTGAAAGACAGCAAACAAGGTTTTCCCTCACAATGGGAATGTTTACTTGTCTAATTCTGGTAGTGATGGAGGAGGAAGGGTGACAGTGTAATACCTTCTAAAATGCTGCAATAGATTTTGTATTTTCTTTTATCTACTAAAGAAGAAGACACAAGATCTAGCTACTAAATAATTCAGTATATTTGGAAATGAGGCATCTTTAGAATTCCTTCTGCATAGTATCCTTGATAACAAGCTTCAAATTGAGCTTAGTTTCTTGTCATCGTTCTCAAGTGCTTGGGTTGACCTTTGCTTAAAATATTTCTCTTCCAATATTTATTTCTCCTTCACATTTAGGAAATGTATACATAAACTCTACGTTACCAACACATACCTTTTAAAATGTTAGTTAGGAGTTAGAATCATAGGAAGGCTTGAGTTGGTAGAAACCTTAAGGATCATTAAGCTCCAACCACCCTGCTACAGGGTGAGTTGCCAGCCTCTACATCAAGTACTAGATTAGATTGCTCAGGGCCCCATCTACTTTATGTAAAGATTTTTTCAAGTTGTATGTTAAATACATTTTACTAGAAGAACCTAAATACTCAAACAGTAGTTGTGTCAGTCTTACAAATGCAGAAGTTTTTGTAAATTTAAGGGAAGTAAGTTCAAATAAAATTCTTCTCAAAAACATCTTTTGCTTTTATCGCTCCATGCTAGCTACTGGAACAACCTTGATAGCACTTAAGTAGTAGCCTTTGCTCCTTTCTCATACATATGTATTGTGCTATCCTGGGACCATCTGATAGGAATTAATTACTTCACTGATGATTGAAGAAATCTTATATCTAATCTAAGCCATTCTCTGTGAAGTTTAATTCATAACATAAAAACAGTTCCTGGCTAATAACTTAAAAATTGTATATTTTTATTTAGAATGTCTTCTGTTGAATCCTGTGTCCATCTCTGTTATCTTTTAATCACTGAGCAAATCCAAGATTAATAATAAAAATTGTCTTTTATTAATTAATAAAAATTGACTGAGCTAAAGGATGGTGTAAGATATGCATATGTTGGGTGGTTTCATCAAGAGTGATGAAATTGGTTTGGGAAAAATTGAGGCTAATGAGATTTCAAGTCCTAATTTTACACTTTCAATGCAGGCACAGATTTATTTAATAAAAAAGCTGTGTGACTGTGAGCAGCTTGTAGTTCACAGTGGTATTTCCAAATGACCCTTGATTCTCTGCCTCTTCACATTTCTGAATAGTTTTAGGAACATCACGATTAATAGTTTACATATAGTGCAGCCAGTTGCCAGTAAATCAAAAACCTCTGCTTCTTGAGATCCTAATTAGTTATTCAAAATAATACTGTAGAAATGTGAGGAATGAAGCCTGCAGGTAAATTACCTAATTGGCACATACGAAGCCTGGCTCTGTTCCCTGTTCTGGCATGGACATATCATATGACCTTAGACAGCTGTCTCTGCTTTGTTTTCCCTTTTCCCAGTGTGCTGTATCTGTTCTGATAATCTGTTTGCAGCAAGAAGTATCTGCTCCTGACTGTATTTTTTTGAGATAACAATTGGAATTTAAAAAGAACATCTGTGCCAGATATAGTATAAAACAGTCTAATAAAATGCAAATGTAAGCAGATAACTTTTTCCTACTTTTCCTACTTTTTCTTAGAGGAAGATTCTTTACATAGTTTTTTGTAACTTAATTGTAAATTCAGTATAATCATAGAACAGGCAGTATGTTAAGTCTGAATTAAAAGCTTGCCAGCTTTGAATTTTAAATTTGTATCTCAGTTTGCACTTCTAGATTCATGAATTAATAGCCCCTTAAATGTGGAGAGTACTCAGTCTTCTGGGATATTTGGATTTTTGCTTTGGACTTGCCTTTTTGATAACTACTGTTAGTAAACATAGAGACATTAGGATTTCAGATGCAATAATATCTGAAAAGGGTCTGAACATCTTGTTTTGTGATGTTCCTTTTTTGTGGACTTCATTAGTTCTGGGAACAACTCTCACTTCTTGAGGTGTAATGAGATCTTATTTTGAAATAATTAGGCACTTGTGTAATCTTGTTATTCACAGATTAACAGAAAGTTATTAACTGGCTAAGTGTCTTGCAGAATTGTTGATTGCTTCAGTGCATTTAACACCTTTTAGTTCCTAGCAACAGCTGCGTTTTTTTAGCTGGGAAAAGGTAGGAAATTACTGAGGAACCCCTTTTGGAAAAACAAAAACAAAAACTGTGAGAGAAATTCAAATAATTTCAGATGATGTGACATATTTTTCAGATAAATAAATACATAGCATTTCTGAAAGCATAAAAGATGCCTACTATTTTAATGGTGAAAACTTGAGAAGTCCTGTTAATACCTTACTGAAGGATACTGACAGTGAGCACATGAATTCATATATAAATCAAGTCAACAGAAAAATTAATATGAAGGAGAAATGATTATATTTAAACCCACAGGGCACTGTAATGGGCACAAGTGACAGAATGCTGGTGTTGTTTCTTCTTCTGAGTCCTAATATGATCAGATCTCAGGCAGTTTTACTAGTAGTTAGCAAAGATTTATGAATCGTTGGCTGTGGGTGTACAATTTCCAAGCCCTAGTTCTAAGTGAAGCTTAGTAGTTTTCAGTTGGCAAAGATGATTCTGGCTGCAAGTGGCAGCTGTGGAAGTTACTGAATTACAAGTGACTTTAAGGTTTGACTTTGCTAACTTACCTGCTTAATTTGCCTGGATTGTTTGTTTATTTATAGCTCTTGAAAATTTTTTTTTTTTATTTTTTAAGCAAGTATGGGATACATAGGCAAATAGCACTTGGAAACACTTTCAGCAAGTGACTTTAAGCTGTGAATTAATAATTCTTCTGCCTGTGCATATTGATATCCTTCAGCACAATGAAAATAGATTTCCTTTTCACACTGATATCTCCAGAAATTTTAGAAAGTTGGATTCTTCATGTGCCTTTTTTTCCCCTCCATTTACTACCTGCAATTACCAGAGGGCCAGCTGAGTTGAAAAGTCTGTTGAAATCTTCCTTCTTGGTCTAATAAAATCAGTGAGACACTTTGAAGCACCCAGAATCACAGGCAGGGATGTGCCCCATGTTGTGCCTTGGGAAAAACACAAAGTGCAACAGGGAGCAAATCTGGCTGCCTGAACAGCAATTCTCATTCTGTCACTGGCCCTCTGTAGTTTAAACAAATCATTGAATCCTGCTTTCTCAGTTCTCTGTGTGTGAGTAACTATGATGAGAATCATTCCTCAGAGGCTTGCAATGGAGTAGATCAGCAGCACAAGATGAATACCGAGGGGCTGTTCTTCCAATGCTGACTTGTCAGCTTTGGCTGATTGCCCACTCAGAAATCCGTTCTTAAATACCACCAAGAAACAGGCAGTCTCCTTCTTTTTTTTTTTTTTTTTTAATTCCTGTTTCTAGAGCAATGCATGCATTTGTAGTGGAGACTACAAGTGAATTAATGTGCACTTGGGACTGTGTGTAATCTTGTTCTCTGAAGACGTGCTTTTATGCAAGCATTCCTGTGCATTGTGCTTGGCGCGTCTATTTCTGTAGGGAGAACTGTAAAGTACATGGAATTCCACATGTAAAAACTCCTATTGTTTTCAGTGGTTTATGAATCAGGCCTAAGGAAGAAAAAGACATGGAAAATTCTGAAATCTGATGCCTTTCAAAGGAGGAAAATTTAATTTGCTGCAGATGGATCACCTTTTTTGGCTTTATAACAAAGCTGCTGGATAGCAATGTAATATTATTGTTTTTTAAAAAAATCTGATGCTTCAGAATTAAAAACAAAGAAACAGCTTTTTTTTTTTTTTTTTTTTTGGCAAACTGCAATAGAATTTGATGTTATTTAAATAAATTAACACTGAAATGTGATATCAGAATTATTTAAAACAATCTGATATAAGCTGGCAGCCAAAGGTCATTTTAACCCCTTGAGTTTATTGGACTCTAATTTTTTTCTTCCTCTATTTTTAGCACCAATTTGTCCTTAATGACAGAATCTTACAGAGCTTATTCCACTATAGTTCAGTTCACAAATCTCATTGAGAATGCTTTCTTCTTGTAAATCACATTTGTTAATGAAATTATGTTCTGGATAAATACCTTACAGTTAATTTTATCAAGCTTTTTGGTATGTTCTTTTGTTTTAATGGTCCTCTACATCTGCTTTACTAGACTTTTGAAAAATAGTTGCTCAATTCCAGCTTTGGTCCAAGGTCAGTTTTGCTGCTGAACCTTTTTTGGTGGTTACCTGATTGTGACTGCTCCATGAGTACTACTGTAGTAGCATGGGTTTAATCATAAACTGTTGAAGTTATAACACTAGAGAAAAAATTGAGCTCTCACTTTGTCTTTATAATTTAAATTTGGTTTGATAAGTGGACTGCTGTGCCACAATGATTCCTTCTCAAGCCTTAGGGCTGCTGCAAACCTCTGCTGTGCAATTGGCCTCACCAGCTGGACTATTTTCTTTGCATTAATAATGAAAGAAGAATAACACAAACCGAGCCTTCTTCAAGCTTGCTTGGAAATGAGGGCATGACCCTTTGCATTCCCAGGTTAGAAAGCTGCATAAGCCCAAAACTGCAATAGTGCTGGTTCAGCAGTTTAATAATCTTAACAGATAGTGCATTTGTTTCGCTCTCAACTATGGCAGAACTGAGTCCAACCCACGTTAGTAGATCAGTGTTTAATTTGTGTGCAGTGTATCTTGGTTTTTTTGATGTTATGGTATTGGCTGACTGATTTTTAAGTAGTGTAAAATGCATTGCAGAGCGCGGCATTTGTTATTCCTGATTTCAATAGTTTTCTAAATTTCATTCAGTGCTCAGATAACAAACCTTCTGGGAGCATGAGCTGTGGGCAGGAAGAGTAGGAAAAGCCAGTTGTTCCACTGTTGAGTGTTAACAAAAGGATCACTGAAAGTATATTTGGTACTTGATTTATATCTAATCAATTTTGTTCCTGTCATGGACTCTCCAAGTGCATCTAGAGCTTCACCCCTCCTGCTCGATCTCCTTCACAATCTGCTCTGAAGAGTTGTGGGGTTTTGTTGTTATGGTCACCTTGGCACAGATATCTGCTAATTATTCTCTGCCAGTCAGTTGTCTAAATAATTTACATTGTAACAATCTCAAAGGACTCTCCAGCTGACAGGTCTGATTTAGAGAAGTGCAGTCTGTGTTGCACAAAAAAAAAAAAAAAAGGCCTTTCTCTTTCAATTTTGCCCTTTTTTCTCTGTTTTGTGGCAATATATCTTGTTTGAGGTATCCCCTTTTTCAGTGATACTTTATTTGATACTGTCATCTAGATGCAAACCGTTCCTTGAAATATCAATTACCTTGCCAAGCTTTTCTCCTCTAGTGGTAAGTTTTATTTCCTGATGTGCTTGCTCGCTTGTCTTCTGCATAGACAGATGTGCTCTGGCTGTTCCAGTTAATTGTGTTTGCTGGTAAAAACATTATCCGAAGCAGTGGATTTTAGACCACTTCTGTTTCAATAAGCTAAGTGTAACTATTACGTTCATCCAAATAGGACTCTTTTGGTTGGAGCTAGCCTAAATGGCTAATAACAAAGGTTTAACCACTTCTCACAGATTTAGGTAGTCAGTCTTAAATAATAAGACCTATCAAAATTGCAAGCTGCATATAAGCACTTTGTAAATAGAGAAGAGATTTGATACTTACAATAAATGTTGTACGTAAGCTTTGTTTACTTTGTGTGTGACAGTGAAGGATATAGATTCAGAATAATACTCTTCACTGTTTCCAACTAGCAAAAAATGCAGTAAGCCAATAGTAAATGTAAGCAGTGTTACAGGTTTCTTTTCTTTTTTCTGCTGTGCAGTGTCTCCCTGATCAGAAATGAAATCCTCTGCATTAGAGAGATGTGCTGTAATTATATGGGCTATTGAACATTATAGAGCACAGTTGTTGATAGGAGTTAAGTTCACGTCTGCTGTTGACTTCAGTGGCTCCTGCAATGTTTTGTTTCTAATGTCAAGCTGTGTAAGGAAGAACGAGAGCCTTAATTCAGTTTCCTAGCAGTCAGGGTACAGGGAAAGCTTAGTCTGATGTGAGCTTATTCTCACAAATTACATAGGGAAAGGTGATACCATTTAAAATGTGTATTGATTTAATATTGCCACCTAGGTGCAAATTAGCATGTTGATACATTGATGCATCATTAGATGAAAATTGCTGTTGTTTCTCAAGCTCCTCAGGAGAACATTCTACCTAGTTAATGGTATTGTCTCTTGCCTGTGCATTAGTCAGGGAAATGATCTCTCAGAATCCTTAGTTTGAATTTGTTTTTTCCAGGCTGGGAAAATATTTATCATCTTGTAACAAACAAAGGATAGTGAAGTACAGAGCCCATGTACTCAGGCTTCACTTGGTACAAGAGGAGTGAGGAGACCCAGATCAAAATCTACCACTAATGAAGTGGCAGTCAACAGAAGGAAACTTGAACTAGAGTAGAACATGACAAAAATAGAGAGCTCTACCTGTCTTTATCTGTTGTATCAGTGTCACACCTATTGTATTCTGGTTCTGCTCTCAGTTAAGGAATACAGTCTAAGGCTGGATGGCACGTCAGCCCGACTCTATATCTATCCCTCTTGTCCTGCTTTTCTTTCTTCTGAATCTCTCTCCCTATTGCTGGGAGAAAATGCAGTGAAGGCTACCAGGTAAAAAGATACCTAAGTGGGTGATTGGATTATGGAGGTGATCATATTTCCCTCTACCATCTCTGTAAAATATCCTCTTATGCCATTTTGCCTATATTGATCATCTCTCTTGCTGAAGCTCTTCACTCTTCCTCAGAAACCAATTGGTCTTCCAAGGTTTGTCCTTCTACCCCACTGCTGATGATCACAGTTACATATTCGAACTATCTGTACTATGTCATTTCAATTGCAAAAGCAAGGCAAACTGATGGCTTGCATTTGTTTCTCTCTTTCAAATCTTAAAATAGTGGTCACAGGGAATTACAAAACAGTGCAGCTATTGTATTTATTCAGCTTACATGTATATTACAGCTGATGTGTGGCTGTTGTGTATGAATTGTATGGTTTTACGGACAAAGCCCTGCCATCTACTTAAAAGCTAAAATCAAGCTAGCAGGCATGGTGTAGCTACAGTGACTTCTTTACTCAGAAGAAACATAGGAGACTGTTATCTAGGGGAAGGGAGCTTATTCAGTGTGCAGTAATTTTCCATTAGTGTTGTACTATTCAGCGTGTATTTTGGCAATTCCTTTTTTTTTGTGTGCTGCTAGTCAGTCACTGACATTTGTTTTCATAGTGCTGTAACCTCAGGCCTAAGGCTTAACTCACATTGCAGTCAACTGTCATCACTCAGTAACAAAAAAAACTTCTGCTTAAATGGATAAGCATTGTTGAATAAAATGTGTGGGGCCTCCTAATCATCAGAAGAATGAAAGATAGAGCCGCTTCATTGACCATCAGAGGAATTGCCAAGAACAAGAGCACTGTTAGCAAACTCCAGTAAGTGAAGTGCAAGTGAAGACACTTCTGATTTCTGCCTGAGACTGTTCGGTTGCAATTCTGATAAAGTCGGTTGCACTCACCAGTGTATGTTTTATACACTGTGTCCAGTCAAACAAGAGCATGTACACAGCTTACAGAGCAAAGCTGTGAGTGGTTTCTATGGCCAGTAGTTCTCTCTGGATTGCTCTCTTTCCCTGTGAAACTGAAGACCACTTAGAGAGAAGAGTATTTGTTGGGGGTCCCAAGTTAATGTAGCATCACTGAAGTTTCTCTTAGTCCTCGTGCAAATCTTTACAGTGGGCATTTAGTGTATGGCATGTGTCACCTTCAGGATTTTGAGTCGTTCTTGCATGGAGTCTGGAAAGTAAGGCCCAGCATGGCTGTCTTGGGCAGTCTTTTACAGCCAGGGCTTAATACTTACGGTTAATGTGAATTGAGAGCTCTGTGATCTGGCATACAGCATGCTGTTTGCAGGCAGTGTTATACTGTATCAAGGAATAAGGTGAACTGAATTTGTTACCATCAATAGAAAACATGCTTTCCTATTGTCTGAGCAGATTTTTTTTCTTGTTGATAACTTCAGAGCTTCAAATCTTTATTTGTAGTATCCAACACTATACTCTGTCTGTTATGTTGTTGAATTAAATCATGAACCTTATGCATTAACATTCCTGAGTTTGGGAGTGTAGTTGATTTTCAAAGCTGCCCTTCAAATCAGTTGAAAACCATAAGGTGTTTCAGAGCAGTTTGTGTAAATGAGCTTTGAGCTATAGAATCATTTTGGGAAGATCCTTTTGTTTGTCATCTTCTTGACTGAGGTTTGTCCTCAAATTAGATTTTGTAGGAATTTATAGATGAATCTCTTAGAAATTAACTTATACTCTATGTGCACAGGTATATTCTCCAAGTACATGTTCTAATGTTTCTATGTATCAACTGATACCTTCAGCGACATCTTTTTGTTGTATTCCAGTTCTACTCATTGGTAGCAATCTGAAGTTGATTGTTACTTCTGAAGTAACTTAGGATTTTTTTCCTGTGAAGTCATTTTCTTGAATTTTTGGTAGTGCAACTCCATAATGTGTACACATTACCAAAAGGTGCACATAGATGATAGGAAAATGCTATTGAAATAAGCAGGTCTAAACAACTGAATGGTGTTCACAGAATACTTTCCAAGACATGCCCAGCTGTGTCTGTAAATAATACTGAATCCATTTATGTTAATTATGTCTGTCAGTTGAATTTAAATTAATACAATAACTTTATGTTTGTCACATTTGTTCAGCTGTTTTATTTAGTTTTCAAGGGATTTGCATGAAATGGGTATTTTAATTTAGACTAATGAAGTAACAGTAAATTATCCCTTTGTCTTCAGTGTTTGCCTACAGATTTTTATTTCTGCAGTTACTGCATGAGAATATTGATGAAAACCAGTAAAATAGATTAAGAGAAGTGAAACCATGAAAATATTTGTTTTATTATTTATTGTTAAGTTTCTCAATTGATGTTGTTGATAATCTCTTGGATTTTTTTCTCATTTTATATTAGTGTGGAAAATTAGTGGGCCAACTAAATGCTGGGACACTGCGTGGTCCAGAACTTCTTGCTGATACTGACTCCAAAAGTTGAAGTTGGGTTTCTCTTGCTCAGGAAAAAATACTTCTTTTCTTTTTCGGTATGGTAGATTGCCATCTCCCCAGATTTGCCATTTTAGATGTCAAGATCTAGTCTCCTGTCACACACATCTGATATGGTTTTTTTTTTTTTTCTTCTCAATTTGAAAGGGAGGTGAGAACTTGAATCATGTCTCTTTCTTTTGATGCAGTAACTTTCTGGCTGACTATGCCATGTAAATAAGCATCCACAGGACAAAGGGCATGCAGAAAGGATGAAATGTCTCTACAAAAAAGTGTTATCTCTTTTCACTGTAAAATAGTAGATGTGCCATTTTGTAGCTGTCTCTGGACAGCTGTGAGTTATTAGGGAGTTTTAAACCAAAATAATAATTATATCCTAGTGTTAACTGTAATGATTACATGTACAAGTGTTCTCATTTTATTAACATGTTTTAGTAATCAAGGATCTTTATGCGAAGACCCAGTAAAGATTATGTAATTATCAATATTAAAAAACAAAGATGCTAATTTTGAGGCCCACTCCAATTCGAGTTAATTGCAGTGCCATGGAAGCTACTATTCATAAGACCTATTTGCATTTTTTTCGCAGCTACAACCGAGCTATTTGTTAGCTATGTCTTAGTCTACCCTCTTAACTATGCTTGTTGTGAAACCTGAAGGTACATCTATCTGCTTCTGCAGTTCTCTGTGGTAACAGCTTGTTTTTGTTGTCTCAGTGTTAGGGATGGGTAGGACTGGGTGCTCTCTGAAGTTCTCTCCCAACTTATTTTGTGATTCTAAAACATGCATTTGGTACCTTTGTCCCTTCTGTGTAAATCTTAGCTAGTAATACAAGAAGTCTTGACAAGACATCTTTTATTCTAAAAAATGTCAATACCTCAAAAGAGAAGTTTATGTTTCCTCTGAATGTTTTTGATTTGGTGCATCTTCTTTTTTGCTGAAATTCAGAGTCCCATTCAACAAGTAACCTTCTGCCCACAAACTGGAAAAGCAGATCCAGGATGGTAGAAGTAACTTGAGCTAAATGGCTCAACTCAAATGAAGTGCTGAAAGAACAGATTTTTGTTCTCAAAATCTTCTGTTTGGTTGTTGATCAGCTGTGCTGTTTGCTGGAGAGGTTACAGTCAACTGCAATTAAAAATTTTGGAATTGTTTTGCTGCTGGAAGTGTAAGTATAGAAGTTTAGTATTAGAATGAATGTAGTAGATAATGTAGAAATTCAGATAGCAGCATATGATTTTTGGGAAGTTTTTTTTTTCCTTACATATGATCAAAACTAAATCTGTTCTCTGTCACTCCTAGTTACTGGGGAGCAGTGATGGACAATAAAACATACCCAGCTCCTAAGGAAGGGAAATCAAATGAATTCAGTGAATTTGCACCCTGTAACAGCAATGTCCTGGCTTTACAGAGAAAATGCAAATAGAACTTGCCAGAACAGACTAGTTCAATTAAGTATATTGAATCCAACCAATGTGCGTGGCACAATATGTGAGGAAATGGGTTTATAGCATGATTTTTATATTGGCTTTTCTAGATATGGCTGACTGGCTTCATGGATGGATTCACTAGCTTCCTGAATAAAGACTAACTTCCCTATTGCATAAAAAAAGCTGATTGTGAATGGACTATGTGTGTAATGAAGAATGGAGTTCACTACTTTTGGCAGTGAAGCTCTGTAGGGAAAGT
Source organism: Lagopus leucura (assembly GCF_019238085.1). Taxonomy (NCBI): domain Eukaryota; kingdom Metazoa; phylum Chordata; class Aves; order Galliformes; family Phasianidae; genus Lagopus; species Lagopus leucura. The sequence continues at coordinate 5,451,893 of NW_024962269.1, forward strand.
TGTGATTGCTGCTATTATGCAGGAAGGTGGTGAGTGCTTGGTGTTCAAGTGTTTGGCTAAATTCAATTCTTAGGGTGGTTTAGGCCTTTTGGTGTATTTAAAAAATACAGAAGAACTACCATTTGATAGGGTGGATTAGAATGCAAATCAAGTCTCTTTTGACAGTGACATTTAGTGCTTGCCAAGAGTGTGAAAGCAATTTAGAAGATAATGCCTTGTTTGTACCTTGGAGAGCACTTGCAATTGTGTGGGTTAGCAGAGCTCTGAGGGATGGCATTTGTTTCTGTAGAGCTGTTCCCACTGTCTGCACCTTAATGAACTGTGTGATTGGTCGGGCCATGGCTGAGGTGGCTGTCCTAGATATGTTCATTTCTAGGTTGAGGACAGGTGTGGTGCATAAGCTCATGAGTAGTAAGTGCGTTTATCAGAAACTGCATGTGAAATGTGGTTCTAGGACAGTAGAATATTGTGAGTTGGGAAGGACCATGAGGAACGTTGAGTCCAACTCCTGGCTCCACACAGGACCACCAAAACAAGAAACGATCATTTGTTGTACAATTCCAGATGAGATTCCAAGATAAAATGGTGTGATACTGAAATTCTACATTAAACAAACAAACAACAATTAAATTGCTGATAGGTGTCCTCTTGTAGGCCAGACCAAAATGAGAGAATTACAGTTTACAGAATGAGAGAAATACTTTCTGAATTTTTCATAAGGGATCTCCTGATTGGATACTGTTCAAGGGTGCAAATATTTTTTTTTTTTTTTTTTTTTTGTTACAATCATTTACAGTCTAGTCTTAGGGGAATCTTCAGTGATGGAACGTACAAGACCTGAAAGGAAACTAAAATCTTTCATTGCCAATACATCTAGACAGAGTAAAGAGCACAATCAAAACCTAGATAACAACCAGTAGGGAGGAAGTAATGTGAAAAATAGTTTCATAGTTCAGTGCTTAGACTTTGATAATCCAACAACTATGTTTTTATTATTCTGATGCTAATAACTCTCCCATAGAGATACAGCATATGAAGAACCATGCATGTGAAGTTCTATCTGGTAGATGTTTCCCTTCGTATGTTCAGTTTCCTGGGTATAGAGTCCCACATGAAAGGCCAAATGCTATAGTTCAAATGCTGTCATCTTAACACGGGTACATTTGAAAAATGGCATTAGACAGATCCTGCTTGATGTTTATCTATGTGGAGTTTTAGGGCCTGTGATATATTTCATAGGAGTTGGAGGTTGAAGGTGGTGCTGTAGCCTGTGCTCCTTGCTAAATAAAATTGTTTTAAATCTGCTCCTTTAAGTTTAAGAATGTTTCCTTTACTGAATATTTATGTATTTAATTGAAGTGCTGCTAATTTTTTTTTTTTTGTCAGATATTAGCAGTGAAGCTCACTGAGGAAAATTTAATGCAGTTCCTTATAATTGGCTAATATGTTTCCATCTCATAAAACTAAATTTAAAGAAGTCTCTTTTAAGCTGTGGTGAACTGAGTTATCATGCTGTTTCTATGCTGGTTAATTTGAAGTTTTGTCATAGCTCAGGCTTCTATAAATGTATTTGTTTTTCTAGGTGCATGTCAGGTAGTTTCCATGTAGTAAAAGAATGGGATAGAAAACAGAATAGAAAACCTGTGCTTAAATCAATTTTGCCTTTTTCCTCTTTCATTCTTTTTATTTCCCAATGTGTATAAGTTGCTCTCTATAGTAACAAACACAAATGGAGCTCCAACTTGAGTTCTGATTACATCAGTTCAACTGTCACCGAGAGGTGAAATGGAAATAAATAGCTGTCACTGCACTTACATTAGTTCATTAGAGTTCAGAAAATGTTCTTGTAAATAAAAATTCAGGGATTAGAAAAGTTATATTTTTTTTTTTAAGTAAAAAGATAACATAATTTCTTATAAAATAGTGCTAGAGACTTTTCCACATCAATGGACTTTCACAACTTAGAATGTTTGAATTTACCTAGTTGTGTTACACCATTGCATTTACTTGCGTTTCCATTTGTAACTGTCCTGTGATATGTTACAATATTCTTTTCATCTTTCAGAAGAGTAGATGCAGGAAGTAAATAATAATCTGTTAAAAATAGTGCAATATTAGTGCCTAGTTTTTAAAGCTGTTAGTTATAAGGGTTTATTTTGCCAGGTTGTCTGATTGCTTCTGGTGTGTGCAGCTGAGACCAGACTATTTATCACTGTGGACAGCGACTGACTTCCTTGACAAGTTCGGTTGCTATTTCTGTATTGGTGTGTATGAGTGCTAAGTGGATGCTGAATATATTGCAGACCAAAATGCATGCTGTTTTATAGTAGAATAAACAACAGAAATGTGCTAAGTGCTTAATGCAAAAATGAAACACAAGTCACGTTCCCTAGCCTTATCATTTTTAAATAATGGAACCAGACATTATTTACTGTGTAATAATTTTTCATGTTATCTACAGTCATAGAATTCTGGAATGGCTTAGGTTGGAAGGGACCTGAAAGCCCAGCTAGTTCCAGCTACCTGGTGGGACTGCTCACAGCCCCAACCATCCTTGCCTTGAGCACCTCTAGGGATCAGGCATCCACAGGTTCTCTGGGCAGCCTCTCATCACTCTCTGAGTAAAAGATTTCTTCTTAACTTCTAACCTAAATCTCCTTTGTTTTAGTTTTAAAGCTATTCCTTCTCGTATCCCTCTTTTTTATAAGCTCCCTTCAGGTATTGGAAGACTGAACCAAGGCCTCCCTGGAGCCTTCTCTTCTCTGAGTTAAACAAGCCCAACTCCCTCAGCCTTTCTCCATAGGAGAAGTGCTCTAGCCCTCTAATTGTCCCTATAGCCCTCCTCTGGACCCATTCCAACAGCTCTACATCCTCCTGCTGTGGGCCCTGAGCCTTGGTGCAGTACTCCAGATGGGGCCTCACAAGGGCAGAGTAGAGGGGGACAATCACCTCCCTCACCCTGCTAGCCAGTTCTGTTTTGGTGCAGTCTAGGGTGCAGGTGACTTTCAGGGCTGCAGTTGCACACTGCTGGATCATGTCTAGCTTTTCATCCACCAGGACACCCAAGTCCTTCTCAGCAGGGCTGCTCTCAAAGATTTCTTTTCCCAGTCTGTACTCATACTTGGGATTGCCTTGTTGATCCTCATTCTATTCATGCGGGCTCACTTTTCAAACCTGTCCAGGTTGCTCCGGATGGCATCCCCTCCCTTCTACTCTGTCAACTACACAACTCAGCTTGGTGTCATCAGCAAACTTTCTGAAGGTAAACTCAATCTCACAGTCTGTCATTGATAAAGGTGTTAAAGAATATTGATCCCAAGACTCGTCCCTGGAAGACATCACTTCTGTCTAATTGGGCATAGGGCTGTTGAGCACAACTGCAATTGGACTGCGGCCATCTGACCAACTCTTTATCCACAGAATAATCCAGCCTTTAAATCCATATTTCTCTGAGATAAGGATGTGGTGTGGGACCATGTCAAAGCCCTTGCACAAATCCAGGTGAATGGCATCTTACTTTGTTTGCTGCATTATAGAAAGCCACCCAGTTGGTCAGGCATGATCTGCCACTGGGGAAGCTGTGGCTGTCTTAGATTGCCTCCACATCTTGTATGTGCCTTAACATGTTATCCAGGAGGATCTGCTCTGTGATCATAGGATGATTTAGTTTGGAAGGTATGTTAAAAATTTGGTAGTTTCTACAATAATTTTGCCCAGAGAAGTGGTGGAGTCCCCAACAGTGGATGTATTTTAGGGATATGTAGATGTGGCAGTAAGGAATGTGATTTAGTTGTGGACTTGGCAGTGTTAGGTGATGATTAGATGACTTAGATGATCTTGAAGGTCTTTTCCAACCTAGATCTTTCTTTGATTCTATAATGTTTGTTCTTATGCTGCAGGAATAACCTCATCCCTTGAGAATTCCCTCCCTCCCTCTTTTTTTTTTTTTTTTTTTTTTTTTTTGAGACCAAATCTGCTGATGATTTCTTGCATTAATTCTTAACTGTTAATAGATCGTGTATTTTAAGTGTCGTCCACTGTAGAAGCTTTGATCTGTACTGTGCAGAGATACAGCTGAGGAGTGGTGTGACTTGCACACACAAGTGGCTATTGCTGTGGAGGAGGTATTATGCGGACTCAAGATCTTTAATTTTGTTCATGTTACTGATGCCTACCTATGGACATTGCTTTCAAGTAACGCACAAAACACACCTGAAATATTAGGTTCTTGAATTTGTTCCAAATTTTTGAGAGTTTTGCAAGTATTTGCGATTACGTGAAACCTATTTTTAGTAGGTATTATTGAGGTAGCATTCTTAGAAACATTTTGGGAATCATTTAATGCCTAAAATTATGAACTGCTTTTTGTAAAATTATCATTTCTCTTCATATAGAGAAATGCCTTTTTGAAGTGATGAGGAAAAAATATACTCATCAAAATCTGTCGTACAAATTCTGCAATACATAGCGATCAGTGCTGATAAACTTAACCTGTCTTTTCTAAAGGTGTAAATATATTTCTGGGAAATCTAATTCTTAGCTTTCAGGAGGATGTAGGGTTAAAAAAAAATGTTCTTAAATTGCTCTTTCATGCTAATATGTCACGGGAGCATATCCTGGCAAGAATTTTTGTTTTACCTATGTGAAGTCACATACTGTGTTTTAAATGACTGGAATCAAGTCTGTACTAGCTCTATATCCTTCATTCCATTTGTTTATTTTTATTCTGAGCTGAAAACTCCAACTTGGGTTGGAAACTTGTAGCTAGCAATAATGACGTGCATATAATGTTCAGTCATAATACACATAGTATACTGCAGAATGCTGTGTGTTGCATTATTACAGAATGTTATGTCCATGTACATTAACAAAATGTGTGCATCACTGATCATGAATTTCTGTGACCTTGACATGCATCTTACGCTTAGAAAAGAGCCAAATGCTAAGCACTAGACATCGTACTGTGATGTGCTGTATTGTAACCTGTCCGCCGGCTTCACTGGTATTTAAATCTATAGGAACACAAACAGTATCAAATAATATGACTAGAAGCGGTTTCTTCATACTTTATTTTACAATTTATCACTAAATATATTTACAGGACACAGAGTTTGATTAGTGCAATACATAGTAATGTTGCATAAGTACAAACTGTTGAACTTCTCTTAAAAAAAAAAAAAAAAAAAAAAAACAACCAAGAAAAAACACCCAAAACCCAACATAAAACCCTGAACCAAAGCAAAACAAAACAACAAAAAAAAAAAGCCAAAGCTAAAAAGTCTCCAAAACAAAAGAAATACAGCATTTAACTGAAGTTACAGCTAAGTATGTAAAGCAATGTTAGTAACTGAGTGAAAATGCTACCTGCATTGTTACTTTTCAGAAACAATTCCTGGAAACAAACCACAAACCAGCTTTGTATTCCAAACTATTAACCCTTCTGCAGTACCTTATCATTTAAAAATGGTTTTTGAATGCACATATACTGTACTGTATGACAGTCTTATTCTACAGATACCCCTTTAATAGAAATATGATATTACCTTGGCAGTTTTGAAGAACAAAGTTATTTCAAGATATCAAACATCAGTAACAAACTCTAATAAGCACAGCTTCTTGAGAACTTGCTTAAACAGCATTTCTTCACAGTGATATTTATGAAAGGTTGGAAAAAGATTAGCATAAAATATTTCCATCCTTTTTCATTTTTATGCAAAAATCATTACTTTATACTGGTAATTATAAAATTACAAACACTTCTATAAGTAACTGCATCTGTAGTAATGATAGAAAAAGTTATCAGTAAGATACCTAAAATGAGGCTAGCATAAAATGATGATTTGAAGTAAATTAGCTATTTCTTTAAGTAATGGGACATAAATTAAGTTAAAATATGCAACACAGTGGTTTAAGAGAGACAGACTAGTAATCAATTCAAAAAGCTATTTATTTATAAATGTTATAAAATAAAGGGATCGAGATGAGGCAAAATCAGCGTTTTAAAATATATACTATATCATTTACTCTTAATGTTAGTTTTAGTTTTGGCACTTCATTGGAACAATTACTTTAACAAAGACCAAAATATGTAGAAAAGATATACAGCTCCTTGACATACTTTGCAAGTATAGTACAGAAGTACTGGCAAACACTGAAAACATGGTTAAACATTCCCACAAATTTGCACATGCATGCACTATTCAGACAACAGCACTGAATCTATGTTCTTACAGTGATAGTCTTGCATTACTTGACTAATTTAGGCTGTTTCTTCGGCAGATCTTGTTTCTGATTTAAGTCTTACAAATTCTTTAGCAACTTCATCATTGGTCCTCTGAGAAAGTATCCTAAGAATCGTCAACCCAGTCTCATCTACAAAGATGTTTCTCAGCAAAGGATACCAGGATGCACAACTACCTTTCTCTGCTATTTTTTGCAGCTGAATAACCGTCATTCCTATGATGCGATCTTCTCTAGCAAAGCAGTAATCTTTCACTGACAGATGAAGTTCATAGGCTCCTGGTTTATCTTCATTACTCAAAGTGCTGCAAGAAATAAGAACACAAAGTTGGAACAAGAAGTTTAGTTTCATTCCCCTGAGAGATGAGTGTGCTCTAGAAGTGTTGTCACTATGAAAATGGTGGTGGCGGCTTTTTTTGTGGTTCATTTTTTTTTTTTTTACAACAGATTATCATATAGTTTTGAACCTTCTGCACATTAATATCTCATGTGCTGCTGATCATGCAGTCCTTTTTCCCACAGGGCTGAACAGAAATGGAAGGAATTTAGCAGTTCCTTCAGCATCTGTACTGCTGTTACCTTTCCCCAGAAAACACCTCAAATGTGCAACTATTTCCTCAACTATCATAAATATAAAAATACTTACACAGGCATCCTTAAATCATAGATGGCTTCTGTTTAGGGGGATTACCTTCTTCATAGGTAGGAATAAATTTTTTTACTTAAAGATTTCGCTCATTATTTTTCCCAGCTGAGTAGTTCTGAATTGTGCAACCAGGGAGAAGCAGTTTCTCTGCTATCATGTATTATTTTCTGAATGTAAATTCTATGCCTGCAGTGTAAAGTCCTACACCACTTTTTGCTGCTGCTTCTGTCCTTGCTGTCTTCCCCCTGCTGTGAGTTGGCACCTGGATTTTTTCAGTCTCCTTAAAGTGAGTTCTGTGCTCACAAAATGTATCTGAGCTGATCTTCTGTTTCTTTTTGTTTTGTCAGGACCAAATTGGCTTGAGGATGTACACTTCTGTTTGCTCGAAGTTCTGTATTTAGTATCTATCAATATGATTCCTAATGTAACACAGATGTTGCACTGAGAAATTAATAGGAAGCATTTCCTTTGGTGTCAGTTGATTTAAATAACTGCCATCTTATCACAACTGTTTTACGTACCAGTCTCACACTTTGTATTTACTTACTGCCAGTGTTGTAGCTCCTAGATAGAAAAGAAAGAAACTTAAACTATCACAGTAATTTTGAAATGACTGCAAGAACCTGCTTTTAGCATCTTTCATCCAATACATCTGAGATGTTTTTAAAGTTTAATGGAGGATTTTAAAAGCCCAACCAAACAAGAAGCTCTGCAAGCTTGTTTTTAAAAGTAAAATTTATTCCCTTCCAAGACTATTAGGGATCCTCTATGCTGTATTAAAATCTGGCCTGAAAGCTATATATAGCACATGTGAGACAGCAGATATCCCCATGAGCTTAGGGGCTAGTTACATTTAATTAGAATTGTACCTACTGAAAAACCAAAGCAAACTGGGGAGAATTTTCCCTGTTACGCAATTGCTGCAGTGGGAATTCTACCATGGCCTGCTTATGTCTTCATCCTGTCTGAAGTCAGAGCTCATTTTGCAGGTCGCTGCAATCCCTTACAAAGGAGAGCAGTTATGCTTGCTGCCATAGATACGAAGGGGGCTTGTTTCCTAACAATCAGCAAGTATTTTATTTTAATTCTTCACGTCCTTTACTCTGTTCTGAATCACATGAGCAGGACAGGGTATCTCTGAGACAGCAGGTTTACAATATCATTTGATTTAATGTAAATATAAAGGTATTTGATAGACAGTGTTAACCCTTGTGCAACACAGTCATTCAAATGGGATTTCAGGTTTTGATTTATGTGAAAATAAATATTTAAGCTGTAATCATAGGAAAGATCTGTGCATATCTATAAAATAAGGCTGTCATAAGCTTCAGAAAGAAGACCCAGCTCATCATAAAGGTGAATGTGTGTTTAGCTTTTAGGAGAGAGCAGTATTCATAAGAACGAAGAAGGCTGTACATAATTTACTGTAATTTCATTTGGATTTTTGCAACTATTCCCATTTAATCTAATTTTTAGTTGCTTCTATCCATGTAGTTGTATATGAAACTCGACATTGTAAATTTTGTGCGATTTTAATAGCCACAAACAAGTAAAGGAAACACTTTCTTTCTCTACGTTTCATAGGTTGCTACTTCCATTTGCAATCTCAGTGCATTTAATATCATTTTTCTGGAAAAAAAAAATTGTTTGAATCATACAGTGTGATTGCAGGTGATGCCCCTCATTCTTCCCAGGCAGCTCTGAGGAGCTGAGGTTCCCAGCTAGTCTGGGAAACTGTTCTGAAGAGGTTGTGAGAAATATTTGACTGGAGAGCTTGGACACGAACCCTACTTTGCTCACATTTTTCCTAGGGCTTTCTTCTTCACCTTGTCCTTTTATGTTCACATAAAAGCAGTCTCAGCCTGCTTGCTGCTCAGTATCCTTATAGGTCATTTACTGTCACAGATAAAGCACTGGGAGAAATAAAATTATTGGCAACCAGCCTGAAAAACAGCTTCATGGTCATACACAAGAAAGTGAGCTCTGTCCCCCCACTGTGTGTGTGGGAATTCAGTGCTTGGAAAATGAATCAGTTTCAGTTAATAAATAGGGGGATGAGTGGACAGGTTAAAGGGATGCACTGTGAGGAAATACTAAATTTAAAACTTCAGGTATTTAGAGCTTTGGGCATTAAGTAAAGATAAAACCATTCACAAAAGCATACACAACATTTTAAATATTTAGGTATATCAATAGAGATAACGGCCTAGCTGTAAGAGTTAATACATCAGTCCAGATAACTATTTAGGTAAATCATTTCCTAGGAACACAGATACTTATTCCTACATGTGAAAATGAATTGCACCTTTTAAGCAGCTTTTAGAAGATTGAAAGCGCAGTGGTTGTTATTTGTCTTTATGTAGAACAGTTATAAATTAATAAATAGTTTTTAAGTGATTCTTGTCTTTATGGACTGTGATATACAGCCTTACCCTTAAGGTTATTTTTGTGTAAAATTGCAAGAAATTCAAACAAAATTTGCAGGAAATATGGATTAACAGACAACAACAACAAAAAAGCGACAAACCAAAAAACTTACAATTGGAAAGTCTCATTGTATTTTGGTGACCAGGTGTTGCTTTTTGTCTTGGTTCCATGTTTCCTTTTCTTGTCACTTAGGTTAGGACCTAATACACAGACTTCCACAAATGGCCGGAACATAGCTGTTGTTTGCCAGTTGAGATTATTAATTGCTACAACTAGAGGGGGGAAGAAACAAGGAAAATGAAAGTCCATTAGAAGGACTTCAATTAATTATTCAGTATGACTGTGTACCTAGCAAAAGGTGACCTGAGAGCTTTTCTTCTGCAGGAAGCTGCATCAGGGAAGGATCATGTTGGTGTTAGGAAAAGGTTCTTCATGAACAGAGTGATCAGGCATAGAACAGGCATCCCAGGGCACCAAGCTGATGGAGTTCAAGGAGTATTAGGACAGTGCTCTCAGACATGGTGTTTGAATTTTGGGTGGTCTTCTGTGAAGCCAGGAGTTGGACTTGATTTTCCTTATGAATCCCTTCTGACTCAGGATATTCTATGATTCTGCCTGGCAAGCCTCGGAGAACTTTTGCCTGTTCTCTGCCAACTCCTGACTGTTACATGTAACTGCATAAACACATATATATTTATATGTGTATGTTTCCAGTTATAGCAGCAGCTAAGACAAATGACCATTTTATGAATAATTTACATCAACGGCTCTCTTCTCTGCTACGTTCGCTGTAACTCAAAAATCAACCTTCAATAATCTCTGTGATGCTGGGTTTGATTTGGAGTTTGTATTGTGCAGAACAAAAGAATTTTGTTTGTTAAAAAGGCAGTGCTTTAAATATTATGCAGTGAGTTACCACCCACCTCTCCTAGAGCTTGTGGAGAATTAAACCATGTACAACTTATTCAGAAGTATATTTTGGAAAATTATATACAAGTAATTCAGAGATGTAATTTGTCAAATTAGAATTTATAACTGCGTAACTTTGTATAACAGATCTTGTCTACACTGGGAAGCATAGGCAGTGCTACTTGGCTTGTGCTGATGTTGAGCAAGGAAGTACAAACCTAATCACTTGAAGCATACTCACAGCTTTACAAGTACTGCAACACTTATCACTTATTATTTCACTGTTGGTGTGTTTTAATTAGGATTTAATGCCTGGGAATTTTAGATGTTTTTGCTTTACTTCTAAAATTAGCTGTTTGAAACTTACCTTTTACAGTAACTTTATGCTCACCAGTTCCAGGATGCGTAGAAAGATCCACCTGTACAGATATTTCACCCACTGAATTATTAGTGGTTTGGCCTGAAAATAATAATGCGTAGGTTAGCATGCTTGGCTTCTTGGCATATCAAGAGAAACAGAAAGTGAAAGATGAATGATATTTGTAAGGAATTTGACATGCCTTTCATATTCAGATGGGAATCGGCTATTGATAAGTGATTTTGCCACAGAAGTGCCTCTAGCAATTGAAGGTTTCTATGAAATGTCTCAGTAAAACAAGAAAAATCGTTCATTAGGAACTATCTGCTCTTGTTGCCATTAGATGCGCATGCATCCTGATACACAAAAGTTTGTGGTGTTGTAAATATTTTCTTTCACGAACCCTGCTGCAAACATCTCTGCATTGCTATCGATGAATCCTTTTGGTGTAATCTGTAATGACATTCTCTACAGTGGTTGAACATTGCAAGGTCAATTAAATACTCTAAGCCCGTGTTACCGCTTCAGAGAACAAGATTTCTTCCTGACACATCAAGGTGAAGAAATTCAGTGCTCAATTAAGTTGTTTGGAATCCTTGAATATAGCTCCGTGTTTTCTGCTTTCAAGTGAATTTTGCACAGAATTGCCACAAATTAACTTTTAGAATTTGAGTGTTTTAGCAAAAATGCACAACGTAGTGTCTTAATCCGGTCATAGCTGCAGCTACTGAATTGCAGGTTACCTGAAAAAAAATTTGCAGCTAAATGATTCCAGTATCAACCAGGTAAAGTAATTCTGAGATGATGTTTTTTTTTTTTTTTTTCCTTGCGTGTTATCATTGAAACTTGTATCTTTGAGTAGTATAGGACTAATAGAAATTTCTGCTTCTTGAAATTTTATTTATTATTTAAAAAGAAACTGTAATGTTAATTACAGTTGGAGCAAATAATGATCTTTCCAAATTCTCCCATTCAAAGAGGTAAACAATTTACCCTGAGTGCAGTGGAAGGTGAGCCAAGGTGATCCTGAGGATCACTGAAAATATCAGCAAGTGTCAATTAATTGATTTAGCTTTAGCTTTAACCCTACGTGCAGGAATCAGGAATGCTTTGGAAGAAAATGGTTAGCATTTTCATTAGGTTGGATGTGCAGCAACCTATGGGTGGTGTTAATAATGGAGAGCACGCTGTTAGTAAGGCTCATTAGATGCTACCAATATCAAATCTATGAATTTAAGAGATGAGTCTTTGCTTTTAAAGTTGTTTTTTTTTTTTTTTTTTTTTTTTAACTGTGCAAAGTATTTCCTTGCAAACAGCTTCTAATTGATCCTTTTCTTCCTTTTTCTTAGTGGTGTATAATTCACAGCAGTGCTCTAAGCAATACTGCAAATATATATTGGGATCAGTCTTGTGTGCAGTACTGTTTGATATGGTTATAAAGAAATCTGTGTGAAATGTCATAGTTTTATATTGAAAGCAGCTGATGTTAAATGACCCTATAAAATTTGTGCAGCAGAACATCTCAGCTAGTAGAGGCAGCTTCTAATGGAATTCAGAATATGAGCTTTGTTTCCTGTAGTTTACCAGTACGTCCATTTTGCATGTTTGCTCTCACTGATCTCCTGAACAAACTAAAGTTACAATTCCAGAACATTCACTATTTGCTTATATCAGTTTTTGTTGATATTGAGGAACTCTGAAACTTCATTTTGAAGTCTCAGATCTGTCTGCTGTTTTGCATTTTCTCCTTGCTACCAGCCTTTGTCATAGCAGCGATTAATGATTCTGATTGCTCTAAAGAAAGGTCCTTTCCTCCTCCTACACTTAAGATCGATTTAACACTAAAAAAATCTAGCCCTGTACCACAGAGGACAACTGCAGTTTTCTTTCCTTAGTACTGTACTTTAGAGACTTAACAAATATACAAATAATTCTATTTTATGTTGGAAAACATTACGATTGCTTATCTGCTACTGCTCCAGCTCTAAACTGTGCTTTAGAATTTATTTGCTTCCCAATATAAATGAAGTAAAAGACAACATCCTCACATTGGTGGGTTTTAAAACGATCACCTATGTTCATTTAGACTGCAGTCGTTCCATTGCAACAAAAGGCTGTAAGGTGCACTTCCTCCAGGTTGCTCCTCAGTGGACAACTAAGTCTAGTCTTTAGCAGGTACCTTTGGAAAAATGGGGACTTGTGGACTCTGGTAGAGAATATCTGACAGAACATAAGGAGGAAAGAGACCCACTTATGTTTTCTGCAGCTAAAGCAGAAACTCATGTACTAAATACTTGTGACCGTTTTTTGTGCCCAAATTAAGATGGGATTTGACAAAAACTGTTTTTCTCTTCTGTTCATCTGAAATTTCACAGTTGTCTCATTCTGCATTACCATGCAGGTGTTTGTTACTTGTCTTCAATGGATCTATACTCAACTTTGAATTATTCAGGCTATAACTTCCTGCTCTACTTGAGCATCCTGGCTCTCTGATTTCCCGATCTTGCATCCCAAATGAAAGGTGGTCCTTTCTTACTGAGATTTTTCAGCTTTTCCTTTAACTTTATTTGGTAAGTCCTCCTCTGCCTATAATGCCTCCTTCTTCTGTCTGTGGGCAGTTTGTAGTTCTGGAGCTAGATGCTCTTTTAAAAACTTCTGGAGTTTTGTGGCTTCTTGACATTTTCCTCCTCCCATCCAGTCACAAAAGTTGGTGAATTTTGTAGTGCCTTGGCTTCAAAACAGTTAAAGATAATAAGCTAGGCTCTGAAATAGTCTTCAAAAATATGCTAAAAGGTCTTAAATTTATGATGGTTCACATGTATTTATTTATTTTACTCTGGTTTTCAGGTCTTTATCTCTCTAGGGATTAGAAATCTAGTTTAAAAGAAAAACAACTAGCTACAAGCTAATCATCATGCATGATATGTTTTAAGTACCTGAGACAGAAAAGCTCTCTAAGCACTGGGAGTCAGGCAATAAAAACAGCTGAACTAGCAGCATTACTCTGTGGTAACCCTATCCTACCCCATTTGCCTAACAGGCCTGTTCAGCATAAATCTCACTATTTAATGAAATACCGTACCAAGGTTTTCACCTCGTTTATTGTATAAGTTGTAAGGAAAAAGTTGGACATATCTTCAGGGTTCCTCAGAGCGTGATGCTACAGGAATTATATAAGCTGTGAAACCAACACATTAATTAGACATACACTGGGCTTCTTCTGATTAATGCCAAAAACTATGTACATGTAGATCTCTAACAATAATGCCTCCTAATTGTTTCCATGTGAACTACAACAGATGCAAAGAACGCAATGATACATTACTTCTGGAGCAGCCATTATATTTTCCTAAGGTTGTTCTCCTAATTTCTTAGATGATGTATTCAGCTTGGATAGTCATTCTATTGTTTTATTTTTCATGGAATCCGAAGGCTGAATAATTTGGAAGAAAATCTGGAGTGCCTGTTTTAAAATTTTTTATGTAATACAAAGAGTAAATTAAAGATGAATTCTCTGGATGTAGGAAGCTGAAAGATTTTTTTTTTTTTTTTTTTTTTTTTCTGTATATATAGAGAGGAAGAAGGCAATCAGTGAGCATGTTTTTTCTCCTAGTGTACTGTGGAGGAAGATGGCTTACTCCTAATGCAAGAAAGCATGGGACTGGTGAGAGAACGGTTATACCCGTACTCTCAGTGCACAAATGAAAAAGGAGAGAGATTTCATCTATGCTACTGAATGCGAGATGAAGAAGCTGTGCTGTTTGTGACTATGAAACCACATACAGCACTTGGCTGTGAGCAGCAAACGCTACTTTATGAGGTCTGAGTAGCTACTGGGCTGATGGTTGCAGGAAGGGCAGAAAGCTTTTAGTTGTTGTTGCACAGTCTGGGAAAGGCTTTTCAGGTAACTTAAGGACATGTACATTTTACTGTTATAGCCCTGTCCAGGGCTGCATTCTTCATCGCACATGAATTGGTAATGATAACCAGGCTAACTATAAAACATGCTTTGGTTGAATTTAAGCTGTTTTTATAAACTATTGCTAATTGATGACTTATGGGGAGAATTCTTATTTATGTGATGACTGACTTTAAGCAGCCATTCTTTAACCAGGCTTCCACGAAAGGATTGAAAGGATTTAGGAGGTCGTATTTGACTAGAAGACATAAATAATTTATCCTAAGGATTATTTTGTGTGAAGGTATTAAGGTTGACGGAAGATTCTGCAGTGTTTGTACATTTCCCAACTGTTTGAAGCCATGCTATTAAATACGTTCTTACCCGTTTGATATTTTGTAATGTCACATGGTGAAGAATTCTGAGGAAAATAATACAAAGCATGCCATTATAGGTTTAAGCATAAGGTAGTCGTTTGAGCACCAGGCTGGAACCAGCTGCTTCATCTCTGCCTAATATAGGCCATCCTTCTGAATGCATGATGAGAGAGGGGCTGGAAAATGTGTAACCCTGCTATGTCCCTGTGTTTTATTTAGCCCTCTGTGAGTTTGATCAATGAGAAAACATGGATGAACCAGCTTTTGTCTGGGAAGTTCATTTAGCAACATCCAGATGTATCTGTGTGTCTCAAGCAGTGCTGCACAGAGGCGTGTAGCCTCTTTATAGGTCTTCATTTGTATTCTACAGACCACTGATGACACTAAAACATCCTTTTTTAAGATGATGACGTATAAATGATGACTTTGTTACACATTATTAACAAAACATTGATACCTTTTGAATACTTTTTTTCATTTTCTTGAAGACTTAAGAAAAATTGTAATGTATAAATTACATATTTAGAAAGGTGCACTTATTTCAGTTAAAGAACACCTGAAGAATTTTTCTGTCACAACAGGCTGTCAGGTAAATGCTTTGTAGAAGTAGTTACACTTTACCAGCAGCTCCATTATTTGAACTTTTAAAGTATTAATTTTCTTGTTTCTGAATGCATTTATTTTGCTATAAAAACACACTGCAGTACTTCTGTTAGTTGTCATTCTATAAGCCTCAATATTGTGCTCATTTTTTTCTGTTGTAATTTACTGTCTATTCTTTGTGATATTAGTCTGAAATTCTGCAGCTTTCCAACTGTAATAAGTGTTTGTAACAGATGTTGCAGCAAAAGTTTGTGATATTAAGTCCTTTTAGTAAGCAATAATTAATCTTTTTGATCTTGATTCAAGTTCTCTTTTCAAGCACTTTTTTTTTCTTTTATGTAATTTGTTTAGCATGTGATTGAAGCCTTGATTTGAAAATACAATGGATGAAGCAAGGATTGCATTCCATTACATTCCATTACATTGCAGGTTATGGCAGAACTGGAATTGTACAGGAATTAAAGTTCATAATGAAATACCAGAACAATTTTCAAAAATTGATAATGCAGCAGTTTTGAAATGGAAAGGGGCAGGCAAACTTCTCTTTTTCCACATATAAGGACTGCTAAGTTATTTTTTTCTTTACTGTAGTTTGTGATGATGCTTAACTGCTTCTCTAAGCTATTTCAGTTTGTATTAAGTTTACTACTGTCTGTGTTAATTTTTGAATTAGTATTTGAACTTGATTCCATATGTTTAAAGAGAATAGTTTCTGCAGAGGAGCACAGTTGCTTGGTATTTGGAAATCATTTCTCTTTATTTTTGAGCATGTAATTTCCTTCCCAGTGTTGGTGGCTTTGCAAGAGGAGTTACAGTTGTTCATTCTAATTAGATAAATATTTTCCTTTCTACATATAATCATTTCACATCTTCGGATGCTTCTTCCTCTTTCAGCTTTCAGTTGTTTATCATGAGAACAAAGAAATTCAATACAAATCAACTGATGTGAAAGAATACCTTTTTCTGCAGCCATTTAAACACTCAAGTGGGAATGTAGTTCTGTGTTACTAAATGAGTATTGATTTTTCTCCTTAAGCAGTACAAACTCTTTAAAGTCAAGCTAAAAAACATATTGCAGTTCTTTCATCTTTACGGAACTTTTGCAATAATGCTAGCATTCCCTTTTGAGGCTTATAAAGTGAACCTGCTGTATATGTATAAAAATTATAGTACAATGGGTATTTCTGATATGTACCTGTTGCTACAACAACAACTGGCACCTACAACACTGGCATTTACTTTGGAGAAATTACTGGTAAGAAACAGGATCAAATTCAGGACACCAGAATATTTGAGGTGAGGTCTTGTTATGTAGTTTACAAAATTAAGATAGCTAATGTATAGTAATGTTAAGCTATCTCTTGTGTATGTGCATATATATATATATATATATATATATATATGTCTTTTTATTTCGTGGAAACCTCGGGGCTTTTCTTCATGCTATTCTGTGCTGACCTACTGACCCCCACATAGCTATCAGCCACTGTGGTGTGTTTTAGTCATACAGCACTGAACTCCAAGTCTTGCATCTGAGAAGGGTTTTGCAGTTCAGGCTGGACAGTGTACTGCAGTTCTAGAACTGATTAATGCTTGGCACAGGTCTATTATGCACATTTGATTATGTTTGGTGGCAAAAGGTGATTTAAAAAAAAATAAAATACATATATCTGAGTTTTAGTCTGAATTGATAAAGAAATGTTACCCTATAGCTGAGTTTATAAGAATCAGGAAGGGGGGGGGAATATATTAAGGTGTCCAATCCAAAGATGGTAATCCCCAGGAGATCAAAGTCCAATGGAAGCGGAATCAGAGCTCTGAACCTCAGGGTGTAGTCTTGTACTGATGCTGAAGAGGCACACTTCTTCACTAAACTAATATCAGGTCTTCAAAGTCTGTTAGTTCTGTGTAGACGTTCTTTTATCTTTTTAACAGAGACCCTGAATGCTACCTGCTTCAGAAAATGGCTTTTGGCAGTGTTAACTCTAGTATCAGGAGAACGTGCTTACAACAGGGTGTCTCGTGCTGCAGTTACCTGATATTGCACCTGAGTTTCAGAAAAGTGTAACTAAATTTCTTTAGCAGTTTCTATTTTGTTGCATGTTAAACTGTAGAAGTGTTTCTACCAACCAATAATTTATTTGCAAAAGAGAATA
Source organism: Lagopus leucura (assembly GCF_019238085.1). Classification (NCBI taxonomy): domain Eukaryota; kingdom Metazoa; phylum Chordata; class Aves; order Galliformes; family Phasianidae; genus Lagopus; species Lagopus leucura. The sequence continues at coordinate 5,469,507 of NW_024962269.1, forward strand.
CCGCTCTATTAGTCTTGCGTTTGGGAGTTGAGATTGAAGTAGTTTAGATGCTGGCAGGTTTTGTTCATTTTTCTGGAAATAGAATTCCTTAAAAAAAAAAAAAATTGTTTATACTATGGGGCAAATGTAGGTAATTATCTCCCTCCTTATCTTATTAATACCAATGCTAAAATTCATAATAATCTGAATCTCAGTAGTATTTAATTTCCAAACATGTGAAAGCATGTGGCAGGTGTGAGATAGCAGCATAGATGTAGTTAGAGAAATCTCTCTCTCCTCCTGTGCCACGCAGAAAGACAGATGTTTCATAAGGTAGCATCTGACTGAATTTAAGATATGCCAGTATGCTGATCTTGGTATCTGTACATCTAACAAATAAAGTTGCTTCAGAAAACATTTTCATTTTCCATTTTCATGGTGTAGTTAAAGACTTGTTTTCACAACATTGAGTGAGGACTGAATTTATGATATTTATCTCAATAATCCCATAAAATAGTGGAAAAAAAAATATATAAATATACTGAGATATCATTAGTTATTCAAAAAGCTGCTGCTGCTTTGTGTTCAGAATTGTCTCATTGTTTTGAGTATGCTCTTGAGGCTATAGAAGCACTTTGAAAAGGAAAATCCATCAGATTAAGATTGTGGGAGTTAATTTATTTGTCTCACTTTCTTGATAGTTTGCTTTTAAAGCATGGATTAGTAACAGTCTAGTCTTGTGGCATATTTGGAGACAGCAGTAGGGAAAGAGGTTAGCTTTCAAGTACTTAGTGAAGTACATGGAAAACACATGAATAACTACAAATATCACTGGGTGGTTATTCTGCAACTTAGGAATGTTTTTATTAGTATTGCCCATAGGAACCTTGTTTCCAGGAAGCTCTTTGGGAATGTGTAGACACAAAGTGTTGGAATCAAAACTACAGATTCTTGTTCAGAATTGGTGCAAAAGCATGCTTATTGGTTGGTGTATTTGAATGTTCCTACTGAATTTAATAACCCTGCATATACAAGAAGATAATATCAGGTGCCAGAGCATACAAATTTAACATAAGTCTTGCCCTTTGTAGGGAAAAAGTCTAATTTCTGCTTCTTGTACTGATTGAATGTCTTTTTTTTTTTCTTCCTGAGAATCGTGCAGCTTCATCATGGCAAGTGGAGAAAAAATTATCTGTGGTTAAAAGGTAAGCCTGATTTTTATTCACTTATAGTTTAGTGATAGTGTACAGTAAATACTGAGAGGGCACAGCAAGTGTGATCAGTGCACATAAATTATTGAGTGGCTGGATGTTATTTTGAAAATGCTTTATTACCGTATTGAAATCAGATCTAAAAGCAGTCATGGATTTTTAAAGAAGAAACACTTCTCAAACAGCTATTCTCATGTGACAGTTGTGCATTTCTAGTATAACTACTGTGGGTAGAGGTGTTATTTTCATTGTAATGGATGTCTCTCCAGGATGAGTTGTCATAGCGTAACACTAGTGGATGCTGCACTCTTGTTATTTCTGGAGCTACTTATGTATTTTTATTTTGTAGTTGGTAGATGACCAGTGAATGTGTTTCCTTGTACAGAGGTCATATTTAAGTTAAATTGAAACACAGCTGTATGTAAAGAGAGAAGGCAACACTTAACATGTTGGCGATGGTGCTGGAGCTTGTAAAGGCTGGTTCAACAGGGACTAGAAAAATAGTTGACTCTTGTATATTGATATGACAGTAGAGTTCTTATCATCAATTTTCTCTAGCCATCTAATTCTGGGTGGCATATAGCAGGATCTGACTGCAAGAAATGCTTCAGGAAAGAATCACTGGCTATACTGTGAATGTTAGATAATCTAATCAGTGAAGCTAAAATCTAGTTAAAATGTATCCCTTGCATCATATATTGCAATGTCTTAATATATTTAATAGGTAGATTGATAGTATGCAAATGAATAGATGGTAGAATATGTCTTTCACCTCAGGTATGTGCATGAGTTATTACAGGTAAATTGCAAGTCCACTCTTGCTCTGTTACCATGGAACTTCTGCATGAAAATTTTGATGAGCCAGCTGAACTCCTTCTCTCTAGCTTTTTAATTTTATATACAACTTCAGTTTCTAAATCTACAAAGGCTCATTCATTGTAACTGCATGGTAATGGTACAGCTACAGTTGTGAGACTGGAAGTTGTTATAGATACATTTGTTAGTTCTTTTAATGAAATGTTAAAAGATGATGAAAAGCTTTGAGTTGCTTTTCCTTAGCTTTCATTCCCAATGGCTATATCTTTAATAACACTGGTGTGCAAATATAGACCTGTATAGAAATGAGCACAGACCTGAGAGAGAAACCGTGATGAAAATCAGAAAATTTATGTTTGCCATTCAGAGATCATAAAGGATATCTTAGCTTATGTAGCTTATGGCTACAACCTGGATAATTTCCTTTTGTTACAATGAAAATGCAAGAGAAAAAGCAAAACATATTAGTGATTAATAATGTTCAGCCTAAATCCATATTGTTAATCATTTCTGAAAGGGGGAAAAATGTCTACTCCTTATAACTGAGAAAATAGCTGTACAACTTTATATGAATTATTAACAAAGATCCTCAGTCTAATATGGGAGTTGTCCAGAAACTCATTCTTTATAATTAATCTTTGAGGCCAGCTGCAAAGTAAGTGTTTCTTGCTTTTTATAACGTGACATAATGTGTGTCGGAGGTGAAAGTAATCAATTTCTAGCTTAGCTGTGCAATTAAAACTTCTACAGTTCTAATGAGCAGGAGCAGGGTAGATATGTCTGTACGATCAAACCGCGTTATTTGTCAAAGTTGCTAAATGGCAGTCTGTTTTAAAAGATGTCCATTGCATTTAAAAATTGCAAAACTTTACACTTCCTAAAATGAAATAACAACTGTTTGGTTTGGAATATAATGCATGTTATCCATATAAAACCAGTTCCTATATGTACTGTAGAGATATGAAAACACTAACCTATATCAATACCGAAAAAGGTAAATAATTGCTTCTTTTTGACAGAAAGAAAGCATCTTTGCCTAAAAGAACAACCTAAACACTTCTCCTCTTATTGAAATGTAAGTCCTCTTCTGCAAATACACCATTAATGAATGGTATATGTATGTTTCAGGTTTTTAGGGTGCACTACACCAAATTTCCAGAGCAGAAAACAGGAGCTTCTATGCTGGTGATGTTCAGATTTCACAGTTAACTTGATACAACATCCTTTCACGTTTGCTGGCTTTTGGGAGGGGGCCAGAACTGACCTTTGATAAGCAGGCATGGAAAATGATGTGATGTTCTCAGCCAGAATGGTTTTAAGTCTATATTCTGAAATATGCATGCACACAATTAGGGAGGATAATGCTGTACTGTTAGCCTCCTGAAACCTTCTATTCTTTTGGAAGCCATAGATGGCCTTCTAGAGGGAGAAGTGAGGGTTCTGTAATACAGAATCATTGTACTACAGTAAGGCCGCATTACTTACAGTCCCTTGTTCTTAATTCAAAAAGGAAACCTTAAGGGATATGCCATGCTTTTTTGCAATTACCTGAGGTAAGTAATTAATAGCAATCAGTTCTGCAAGATACTAATATTCTCTTTGAATTTGTTCTGTTTATGGAATTATAACATTCACTCTGCTATGTCCTTTGCAACCCTGCTTGCATATGGAGTGCTTCTGTAAGTAACCTTGATATGCAGTGGTCATGTAGAGCTATGGGATCTAGTCACAAGTGACAGTCTTTGCTTAATTGATCATGTGATGATAGCTACAGATGGTAATCAGACCTCCACTGTTTGAAATCAGTGATTGATGTAGGATAACATCACCTGGGCAGATTTGTGGCAATAAATTCTAAAATACTGGTGTTTGGAGACTGTGATTAAATGTTCTAAATGACTGGTTGCTAAAGTTTGATAGATCTGCATTATTCTTAAAGATCACTTACTTTGAGACTTCTGCGTGTCTATGAATTTCTTTATCAAGGCATCAGTAGTTTGCGTGTAAAGACTAAGAGCATATTTCAGAGAGTGTAGGTCTGGGCTCTTTTCCAGGAAGTTCTTTTTCAGCCCACTTCCTCCAGCGTGGAAGTATTGCTAAAAAGTATTTAAAAAAAAAAAAAAAAGAAAGAAAAAAAAAAAAGAAGAAAAAAAGTAAAATTCCAACTTGCCTTTAAAAATAACATTGGCAGAGCCAGTTAGATTTGTGATTGTTGCAGTGAACTATTATCATTTCTGCAATTGTTTTTCTTTCTGAAAGGGAAAATTTAAGATTGCTGGAAAAATTACATGTGTAAGGTTCTTTTAGGTTGTAGAATACAGAATTAGTTTTTAACTTTTTTCTATCTAAAAAAATATCTAAAATTAAGGCACAGTTTACTCCACGGGTAAGGAATATATTCTTAAAAGTCAGTCACACTGACAAGTGAAGTGTGCAAACACAAGTACAATGTCACCAATATGGAAATCAATGCTGCGGTCTCAGTCAAAACTTGACAAATGTAAGTCACATTGAATGGTATTTTTACTTTGTAAATTTCCTACACACAGTTCTTGCAAAAAACAAAAAACAAAAAACAAAAAAACCCCTGCAAAATGGGAACTAGACTAGAATGATATAATGAATGAAAATCATCTGTAAGTTCAGATAATAAGATAGAAGAGATAATCGAGGCCAGAAAGAGTTTCATTTTTGGTAACCTATTTGCTAAGATTTTTTTTTTTTTTTTTTTTTTTACAAAATGATAATATGTTATACTTAAGGTAAAAGTTTATCCTTTTATTTTACTCTCTCCTAAACAGTAATGCAGTTAAAATATAATAGATTATGTTTGTAAGTTGCTCAGTGAATTAATTTTGGGTTGAATAATTTTTATAGCTTTTGCTGCAATCACTACCTGACGTTTGCTTTCAAGTCACTATGAAGAGCTTAGGATCAAATGGCTCTTGCTATATTACAGTAATCTTCACGGTTCTAGGGGACCATTCTACATTGGAATCTACTGTTATGTAATTACATACTTGTTCATTCCAACACTGAATGGAAAAACATGTAAAGCTGTACCTTTATAGTAGCTAGTGCTACTTCCATTATTGCGCACTGCCTCAGTGTCAGGCTTTTGGCATCATCTCGAATCACATGGTCCTGCAAAAGGAGTTAAGAACGTAGCTCATTATGGAAGAGAGACAGCATTGTGACCTGTCTAACTTTGGAAAAGCAGAACTTCCAGGTACTCTCCAAACTTCCATGTTTAACAGGGATTAATTCAACTTCAGGATTATTTTAGACCAAATTATAACCTAAAACAATTGTGCTGTTCCTTGAAAACATAGACTGTAGGGAAAAAGATCCAATTCTTAATACTCAATACCTGTATCACTTTCTTTAATTACTGGAATATTTTTGTGTTCTGTGAGACAGGTGAATAGGTTTCAAGTTCAAAAAATTATATTCGATGTTACTGAAACAATTCATCGTATTAAAAAACTTGAAATGTTAACTAATGTTGGTTAATGCCCCATATTAAAAAGGGTTCTTACTACAAAACCGGTTAAATAGTCATAAAGAAACTATATGCCTGTGAACTTTATCTGAAGTGAAGTTGGGAAAACTGATTAGTAAACAACTGACATTAGTATCGCACATCTAAGGTCTCTGTGACATGACAATATGGACTTCAGTGATGTGGTGCCAATGACTTTATTGCAGAGGTCCTTTTTCAAGGCCTATTTTCAGTAATATGCAGAACAAATATACAAGTACTCAGATCTTTTCTTAAAATTGCTTCCAGAAGTTCTAGAAGGGAACTGTTCCAGGAGGGAACACAGAAATCTCAATTTGTTATTCTGTGATATTTAATGCATATAAGGCCAAGTTGTGCAGCATGGGAGTTGTATCATCTTGACCCAGCTAGTGATCATCACTTTATCACATAAGCATATCATCATTTATTCTTAATCTATTTGGATAAGACTGTAAAATCATTACTAGTCTATGAACAGCTACTGCTACATTCAAGTTTACTACAGTAAATAAGAGTAAGAATTTTGGCCTCACAGTCACCAATATTTCATCTGGTTTTCTGTTAGAGCAAGCCATTCACTGCTTCATTTGGCTACATTACCTTGAGTTTTGAGAGTTGTCCAAGATCTTTGGCTGCACTGAATATCATCTGGGGCCCCTGCAATCACATTGAAAGTTCAGGAACCAGAATCAATACAGTGTAGTTGCTTTGTATGGCAACAGATCTTGTTTTCTGCTAGGATGTTAGCCAAAATCACTGTTTTGCAAAGCTAAATGAAAACTTAAATTACACAGAAGACATATTTATAATTTTGATAAGAAGTAGCTGAATCCCTTCAGCACGATACTTGATACAAATATTGACTTTCTGATAGCAGTTTCTTCTGCTTCTGTCTGCTATCTAGTTTTGTCTAATATTTTTAAACTAAAGCTGGGATTATTTTATGCAGTGTGTCAGTGTCAATATGTCCATAAGTAAGTGCTATGCTAATGTAGATAATCGCAATGGAAGGGAACAAACTGAAGAACCTGCAAAAGCTTAACTCAGAGTTAAAGTGAAATCCTTACTGTGAAACACATAAGATAATGATCTAGCATCATGCCAAAGCTACTTTTTTAAGGGTACTGTACTGTTGTGAATTTAAACCTGTATTATTACAAAGCCAAATGCTGGCGTGATACCAAACTAACTCTTGTTAGTCACTAACTTTTTGCATGAAATAAACAGTATCCTACTACAATTTTGTGATCACAATTTTATCACAAGTACTCCAGGAAACATAATAAATACTGCGGTTACTTGGCAGCTGAACAGGACATAGCTCTGGATGTCTGGTTTCCAGTACAAATTACATGGTGTAATATAAAGCAATTTTTCATTTTCTGTTCCTAAAGGTTTCTGTTTCCAGATCTTGTTTCACTGTACATATGCAATATAGGATTACAGCTATAGAGCTACATCTCAATTTTTCATTATTTATTAGTAGGGAGAATAGTAAGGTAAATGAGAAAATTAAAAAATAAACTCTAGTTTCTGAATGCCTTTCACCTTCAGAGAGAGAGTAATACTCAAGTCTGCAAAAAGGAAAATCTCTTTTACAGTATCCTACCTTTCACTGATTTTAACTGTGTACTCACTTGTATCTAGAAGTAGCAAAACAAATGGAACAGTCTCTGCCTTTGCCAGTCTGCTTCTGCACTACTCCTCCTATGTTCTGTTTTCCAGATGTCCACCCACAGCTTAATAAAGTATCAGTTTGCTAAACAAGCTGTTCCGAAATGGGATGTAACTAGCATCACAAGTTACTGCTTAGTGTGATTCTGAACATCAGTAAAGACAACAGCAGTACTCACAAATTGCAAAAGATAAACAGAAATGTGAGTTCAGGTGGCAGTGAGAGGTTCTTTTTGCTGTAGTTAGTGGACAAATAATTAATTTTTAAATAGAGGTCAATTTTCAAGCTGTTCAGGGGATATCTGTCCAAAAATGTTGTTTTATAATCCTAACTAACTGATACATCCTGTTACCCCAGTGGGCTTACTCAGCCTTAGATTGGTAAATCTGCATTCTTGGCAACCGATTAAGAAGAGCAGCAAAAAAACTCCTCAACACTGAACCATACTGTTCTGTGATTCATTGTGTAACAACTGGTGTTGCATAAAGCAAACAAACAATAGCAAAACTCCTGTTTGAAAATGTTTCCACATTTAAGCACTACTTATACAGAAGTAAAAAAGTTTTGCACTGAAATTTTAGAAAAGCAAGTTCAAAATATCTGAAATAAAAAATTGACATAGCCAGTGAAAGACAGCCTGTTTCTGATTGTGCACGTGTAATAACTGCTGAATTTGTTAATAAACAGAGGCCTGGCTGGGCTGGTGGAATCAGCTTTACTCCAAAATTACTAAAAGCTTATATTTAACTTCTACCTTAGCACAATCTTCCCATACCATGTTAAATTCCACTCCACCCCCCCTCCCGCCCTTCAGCAATTAGATTTCATACTGATTTACTGGAACCCTTTATATACTGTATACACTTACAGTTTGGTCTGTCAGCGGTGGAAGTACAATTTGTTTTTCTATTCTGTTCAATACTATCTTCCATAGCTCTTTTAGAACCCTTTTCAGGACTGTCTTCTCACAGATTTTTGCAGAGAGGCTTAAACTGGAACAAAAGAAAACATGGACAGGTCTCCAAAACCAGCATCAAGACTTCAGAGGTGCTGTGCCACTGTATCTTCAGATTAATGGCCGTTGTGGTTAAGCATTTCTGTACCAAGAATTGTTTCTCAAAAGTTTAGTTATTTCATACTTTTATAAATAAATACTTTTGGTTAATAAAAGGTTTTCTGGATTTGTGTAAATCCAGACTATCCTTTTTATTGCTTAATATATTACCAGTATGTATTGACTGAAAATGCACATGTGCAATGACGTGTGAGATTTGATGGGTGAAGTGATTTAACACCTCTTAAGTCCCTAGCTTTATGTTTTGACATATAATGTTGAGCCCTAAAGTACAAAAGAAAGAAAGGTTGTTCTGTGTATACAGTTTGACATAGGACAAGATGTTGTTCTGATACAAATCCAGGGCTACCACTTGGCAGCATTAATTTCTACATCTCAGCATACCTGTGCAATCATACTGTCTATTACTTAGATGGTCAAGCTAAGTTTTTAGAGGCTTTGCATCTTTGAGTACATTTGTCTCTTTAAGAATATGGTCTGAAACTATCATATATAATGATACCATCGTGAGTATTTTCACGAATAAAGTGCAGCAGTTCACAGGTGTAAGAAAACATTTGAAAACTATGCATTGCAAACATGGGTGAATTTTCACAGAACAATTTCTGATCTATTCACATTAAAAAGAATTACTGTAAAGTCATTAGATATATCAAATCACCAAATCACTAGCAAGTATGTAATCAAAAGAATCACAAAATTACTAAAAACTAAATCATATTAATAAATGTTTATAATCTTATTGTATATATAGCCCTCTACTAGCACATAACCCTTGGCTAAATTAGCTTGTAGAGCTGGGTAGACTGCCAAAGGTAAAAGGCTAGCATATAAATTTATAAGCTACAATTTTTTTTTGCCAAGTCAGGAAATTGTGTGCTGTCCTCAACAGCATTACAGCAATAGTCAACTCTTATCATAAACACTTTAAATAAGTCCTTGCCCATTGCCTTTTGGCAATGAAATTCACATAAAACTCACATAACTTGTAAAGCCCTCAAAAATGAAGCCTAGAAGAAAGAAACCCTGAAATACAAATCTATATCTCTTTTAATTCCCTCCCCCACCCTTTGTGGTCCACTTTATATTTTGGCTATGCATATTACAATTGGGAGCAGTGATTTCCAGTCATGACTACAAGACAGCAACCCCATCTGTCCCATTTTTAGTAACTGTTAAGTAGTAACCTTACTACTTAACAGAGAGAGAAAAGCCAGTTCTAAATGTATTCTTAAATGTGTTTGATTCAGCTCTTACTAGTAACCCAGGGAAGTATTTTGGAATCCCAGTCGCTGCCTTGAGCATAGAGCTCTACAAATAATGGAAACAGACTAACTTCCAGTGCAGAAAACAAAGAAGCACTCCTTGCCGCTGTACATGTGTTCTGCAGAGAACATGCAGAGCTGGTCAGAGCAAAAAAAAAAATGTTCAGGGATGAGAGAGTGCAGAGCCTGAGAAGAAACAGACCCCAGAAGCTGGCAGGAATACTGAACCTGTTCTACTGCCTCAGTCTCTCCAGACAAGGACTTAACAGGATAGACTTAGCAGGCATCCTACAAACAAGGGCTTTTTATCTCACATAATGACTTCTGGAAGCCACTGGCTTCCTTGAGCCCGTTCTTTGCTCGGCGCCTTTCTCAAATCTTCTCAGCACAGCTCCAACTTTAACACCAATTCTATCCAACCAATTCCTCCTGGTTATGCTTCTTGTTCTACTTTAAGCAAGAATGATACTCACTCCTAAGCACACCTTTTTCCACCTTCACTTTGAAAATTTCTGCCTTGGAGAAATATACATAAAGAACCTAAGTGTTAAAAGGGTAACTAACTAACTCCTATGCTTAAAGGTTCACGTGTACTTATGCAACTCAGGGTATGAAGCTCAGGATCAGTGTCATGTTGCTTGGTCTCTAGGCCACTGCTGTTTCACAAATGCTAGTAATATGTAGAATCACGGAATTTTAGGGGTTGGAAGGGACTTCTGAAGATCCACCAGTCCAAGCCCTCTGCTAAAGCAGGTTCCCTGGAGCAGGTTACACAGGAAAGCATCCAGGTAGGTTTTAAATGTCTCCAGAGAAGGAGAATCCACCACCTCTCTGAGCAGCCTCTTCCAATGCTCTGTAAACCTCTCAGTAAAGAAGTTTCCTTCTTTCCTCTGAACTTTCCTCTTGTTCATATGGAACTTTCTATGCTCCAGTTTGTGTCTGTTATGACCAAGGACAGCAGGGTGCTTACAGACAGCTCAGGCACGTGCCTTTCTGAACAGCTGATCCTGTCACTACTGGATGGTGAGGAAAAGAGACATGCTAAATAAAGTATATATAAGTATAAAAATTAAGCTATTCTGGAAATCTTTCAATAGTGGCTAAGCTTTTAACATTGTGGAAGTACTTATAAATAAGCAGGAGACCCTGGGTGCCAGCCTAGTCAACATGCTAAGACATTTCAAGATAGAGAATATACTATTTTCAGCACAATTTTCTTTATACAACTGCTCATGGAGCACAGAGCAGACACTAGCTCTGTTACAGTGCCTCAGAACACGACTAGAAATAGACATATATATATTATTTATGGGAAAGTTTCTTAGTGTAAATAAACACGATAAGTATAGCATCCTGTCCACATGTGAACTACAAATATTAAAAATACTGCAAACAGTTTCTAGTATTATCCATGCTTCAGGGTACGGCCAAGTATATATCCTTGACTAGCATGATATTTCTAACATGCCACACACACATTAATGTGTCACACTTACGTTTTGTCCAGGAAATCCATGAGGGGCCGAAGTACAATCTCTGCATCAATGGCTGCGCTGTTCTTATTGGCTGCTGCAGTCCCATTTCCTCTCATTTGACTGAGTTCAGAGCTCATTTGTCTTATGCAATCTTCTATAATAGATTGGAAACTATAGGAGAAAGGGAAAAAAAAAAAAAAAAGAGAATGGAAGAATTCTGGGAGAGAAGACAAGACAGTAAACTACTCTAAGGAACCTACGTTAGCAGGGAGGTTGGACTGGATGATCTCCAAAGATTCCTTCCAACTCCTACTGTTCTGTGATTTACCTTTTTGCATCAGGTTCTTCAACAAGAATCTTTCTTCTACAGTGAAAATGAATATTTTCCCAAACACTACATACTTCAGGTGCTACAGTCTGAAAACTCCACCTCCTGTGCATTGTGTAATTAATGCAACTATTATTTTGATTTATTTCTCTTGTTTCAGTTCTGTCATTACGCTTTTCATGCCCTTGTGGTGATGTTAAGTAGTTATTTTCTGGAAGCAATAGATGTATTAGAATCTGCAATTTAGGATACGGTAGACTACAAGCTGGCAACAACTCCAGGCTTTTTTTTTTGTGTGTGTGTGAAAGCACAGTAGGAAAAGGAGACCAGAATTTTTTTTTTTTTTTTTTTAATGGCTAATATGAAACAAGCTTTGATATTTTTCTTGAGGACAAGTAGAAAACTTCTGTTGATTTTGCCCTACTTGGCTCATTGGCCATTTTCCTAGGTTTCACACAGTCAGTACTACCAGAAACTTTACTTCTTTGCAGCAAGTTGGCACAGTTGAAACATTTAAACTGTTTAAAATCATCTTTTAACAAAAAAAACCCAACAACATTTAGAAGTTGATACAGACACCTTTTGAAATAATCTTTTCTACTTGAAGGTGTGTGTGAACAAGTTGTTGCTCCTCAGGTTTGGGTCATTTCAGCTTATGTGCAAACCATTCAGTTTCCTAATCAACGTAGCAGACAAATCTGGGTTATGTTCTAGTATCACTGATGTGATGCAGGCTTCAGTCAATACATTTAAACACTGCAGAACAAGTTATTCAGAATCAGCAGTTCAGAGGCTGAATAAGGCCTTTGCACATGTAGTAATTTGTTTTAGAATTAGTTTGTGAACAGAACTGCAAAACAGAGGCCATAAATATACTGAGCATTTAAACAGGAAAAGATAAATGGCAAAGATTAACTATAAATGTGCTATTGAAGCTGCTCATGTAAATACTTGGGACCAGTCCCTCCAATAGAAACAGACTTTTTTTTTTTTTAGATTACAGCACTAATCACTCTCTGTTAAATTCTTTTCTAATTTGAAGCAAAAATAACTTGCAGTTTCTCATAGCAGAGGCGCACTACTGACGCAGGACCACGCTCATTCAAGAGTTCACACTGAGTAATCAAAGATTTTGAGAATTAGTTCTTGCAGAGCCATGGGTCTGCCCAATTACAGTGACCATTTGAAGCAGGCTCAACACAGGCAGATATCTCTGGTTTTCACAGACCATGTAGAAAAAGTTTTCAGCTTTGGGGGTAACATGAACATGGCCAGAGAGAAAAGTTTAACACAGCATCACGCAAGCACAGACCAGCACTTTCTGTTTTCTAAAATGCAGAACCAAATTTCAGAGCCTCACTTCTGTAACACATTTATGCCCACAGACCATTTTCACTTTTCCTTGCAGAGAGATTACCGCTGCATGTGTCAGTGTCTGACACACACACACATACACAAATGCACACTACTTGATCAGGATAGGAATGAACTGTATCTCAGGAAGTACAAACAGCCATCAAGACAGGCAATGAGGCAGGCTTATGAACAGAAATATGTCTCTAAGATTTGAAGTAAAGTAAGTGACTACCTTGTGGCATACGTTACACTGAGTTCATCCAATACGTTGCTAAGTTTTGCTTGAAGTTCTTTTAGAACAGTACTAGCTTCTTGATCCAACTGCAAAGAGAGAAGTAATGCTATATTTTTTTTTAATAAAATATGTCTTGGGTTTTCTGTTAAATTAGCACACTTGGAATTATATGCAATGATATACTGCACTATGGAAAACCAAATATGGAAACACCTGTTACAACACAGGATTATTTAATGAACCTAAAAATCCAATTGCCAATTAGAGTAAAACATTTGGTTGCAGTAGTGAAAAGATTATAATGTTGGAAATCAAACAGTTCCACTGTGCAATGACTTTCTGTGAGATAGTGCAGGTTGTGTCAGAATAGAATTACCGTATCAGGCCAGCAGTATTTACAAAGCACATCGAAACAAAGATGCATGAGGAATCAGTGCTTATGTTATTGTTATTATTTTTAATTTGTGTATATATTTTACCTATGGCATTTTTATTAATTACTTTTGTGATTCCCTTGGAAGATGTTTCCATTTTCCCATTAATGCAGCATGAAAGTGGACAGCTTGCACTGGAAAAGATGGCTTGAAGACTATCCATGCTGCTTCTGTTGACACGGTATGAAGGAAAGGGATCCACTGTATTTCAGTGTTTCTATATCTAAAAGCCATTAAGACATCGGTAATTCAAGCTCAGCGCAACACATTCTGATGTACAGGGAGAGTAGCTCCTGTATCTTTGATACAGGTTTTCTAAACATAGGAAAAGAGAAAATGCAGGGAAGAAATGTAACTTTACATTTACAAGGGTGAGGATCCATGCATGTATATTTAATCAAAAAGGTACTCTTGATATTGATCAGCAGCTTGGTTTTTTTTGCTATGCATTCTTTTCCAAATCACAATGACTTTTGTTTTCCTACTTGAGTGTTTAGGAAAATAATTACAGTCCATTGTAGGGTATGATTGGTGGTCATCAGGATCAACAATTGAATATAATTTAATAGGTGACGTTCCTCATCTTTGAGCTACCTATATAACAACGTTAGAGGGGGGGTGATTTTCAGTTATAATCTTCAAATTCTAGGCTCATTTCTGCAGTAATGTCAGATAGAGATTTTCAGACAAATTCAAAGAAAATTTTGCCTTTGGAATACATAATCATGTTTGTATTTGCTTTTTCATATCTTTCAACTCCATGAGTGTTTAGTGCTTGCTCTTTATCTGATGCTTCAGAGTGCTGTGGTTTAATAGGTCAGCATTTTTAATCATACTTCAGCCACAGGGGAAGCTGTGCCACAGCACATTGGATGGCTTACATAAGACTACACAGAAATTCTAAGGCAAAATTAGGAAAGCACAAATCCTGAAACACCCCCAGAGATCGACTGTGTTCTAGGATCAGGGTATTCCTTCTCTCCTTAAAGATTACTTGTGGTTTAAAAGCTTAGAAAAATCTGACTTTTCAATTACAGTTCAACAAAAATCTGAAATAGATGAACAGTGTAATTAGCATACATCCTTTAGTAAATACCCAGTGATGTGCAGTACTTTTCTAATCTGAGAAGCTGCTATTTTAACCCTGTGAATACTCAGCGATTTAGTTTTTGCATTTTGAGACGTTCTGTTGCTTCTCCACTTTATGTCCTAGTAATTTCCCTGGTAGATAAGCTCTGACAGTTCAGACACTTAAAGTGATTGCTTTCCATCATGTGAAAAGCAGAGATTAAAAAGTGAATTTTACGTAAATATCTGTATTAGCAAAGTTAGAGTTGACTAACAAAGGCACTGGTTTTTACTAGAAGTGCAATTCTCTATGGAATTGTGCCACCCCTTTGGTAAGATGTGTATGGAATACAAACTGAGGAACTCCACTAGAACGTTAGCATGTTTAACAAACAACAGAACACAAAAGCATTCACACTGAATATGGTACACTTTGGAGAAAACACAGAATGCTGTGCAGGCAGAAGTCTCAAAATTTCTTATGTTACGCACAAGCTAGAGAATCTTCTTAGTAGGACTACAAATGTAGGAACATCCTATCAGAGGTTGTTGTGAAACCCCAGTAGTACATTTGTTAAATTCACCTGAAATTGGACTTACTCAACTTTTTGTCATTTACTGATATTGGATTGTGAACAAAACACATTGTAGGAAGTGCATGCAAGTGCCTGAAGTGAGCACTATGCTCAAAAATTGCACAAACGCATTTGTGAGCACAGCTAGAGGCAGTTGGCAGGACATCCAGCCTTGGGTATGCACATGCTCATGCTTAGTAGTGCAGCATCGCAGGGAGGAGTGGAATAAAGAGGTATGCAGGCTGACTGTTTGGGTGATGAATACCTGGTGGTGCTGTGATGACTGAGAATATTTCAGCAATACTTCTAAGTGCTGTTATTAATTTTGTTTAACTACAGGACAATGTGATAGCTTGAGTGCTTCATCAAAAGTAAAATGTGCACTTTTCTTTACCAGGTGTCCTGGTAAATGCCCGTGCATTCCAAGGGCGAATCAGAGAGTCCTTGACTAGTATAATGCAAATATACCTCACCTTTAAGCCACATTTTCTCTGATATGGTAGAGCTGACATGGGATCAATTGTGATACTTCTATACTTAAAATCTTTGGGGAATACCCTACTGGTGAAGATGGTTTGGAATGGTCTTACACAATGGAAATAAGATGCAGCAACTTCTGGTGCTACTGCACATTGCACACTAATTACTATGGATTGTTGTCCACACACAGAAAGTGTTACTGTTTCCCTCTAAAATAATCTATAAATCCGCTGATCAGAGCCTATCTGCACTTCAAAAATGACACAATGCTGACAGCAGAAAGTCACAAACATCTCAATAGGGACATTTTTGGTGTGTGCTTTTGCTTTTGAAGAAGACAGTATTTTAGCAATTATGCATGCAGTTCCTGCTTTTTTTTTTTTTTTTTTTTTTAATTTTTAAACCAAATTTGCTTGTTCACAGGAAAGCATCATGTGGGAAATGCACAGAGATGTGCAATTTAGCTTAATGAAGTTGGCATGCTGCAAAACTTACATAGGTTGACATCACAACATTACTTGAGATAGAAACACATAGCTATTACTATGTAAAACTACTATGAAGCAGAGACATTTATCCAAGGCTTTCCAGTAAACAGGAGAAGTTCTGAGCTTTGTGGCCTGCCATTGCTATCTCACTAGAAAGTAACGATGAAAACTACCATCTGTTTCATGTGCTGATCTGCTGCTAGATTACTCCACATCTGACAGTGCAGTTATTATGCAAAGGGAAGTCTGTGAGAAATTGAATTCCTCATTCCTAGTTTTTATTAGTAGCAATCTAAGAAAACTGAGAGAAATATATTCAGCTGCAGAAATCTCAACCACAGTCAGATGATGAATGTTAAGTCTAATCTAGCCCTAACATTACCCTACTTTGCAATCAACTAGAATGAAAAAAATGATGAAAGGGAGGCAAAATAATATGGTGATCATGGTCTGAGATTACTTTATATGGGGATGTAGATGAAGCATCTGCAGTATTTGGGACTGTTATTCTTCAAGCCTTATGTATTCTCATGGTATCTGATAAATAATAAAAGCCAATCAAATAACAGCCAACAACCTGAATATATTTTTTTCAGGAAAATAAAAACTAACTGAATAGATAATTGTTGAGGGAAAAAGGTTTGTAAATAATATGCCATAACTAATCTAAGAATTGAAAGAGCAGAAAGACCATTTATCTTATTTTCTTGGGTTGCATTTACAATTTGTGACATGAATGTGCAGTCTAGCCTTAAAATGTGAGGCTGCTCTGACAGTAATGTCTCCTGTTTATTTCCATGAAAACTAAAAGAGATACAAAGAGCACAACAGCACTGTGTGATAGAACAAGGTCTCGGCCACAGAATATTATTTTTTAACACAGTCACCACCATCAGCTACATGTTTGCCAGCTATGAACAAGGGCCAGCACACCACTCTCATAACAATCTGCGCCAGTGGAACTCATCCACTGGCCCTGTCACCACTACTGAAACGCACCACCCAAAAGTGTAGAATACTTTCAATGAACAGCTAAAAATATGTTTTTATACCATTGCTTCCAAATGCTGTTTAAAAATCTTTTTTAAATACTGTAAATGAGTTAAAGTTCTGATGAATTGGACTGCTTTCTATCTAAAGTGTTAGATTGAGCTATTCTATGCTGTAATTTAATGCACAGAAAATCTTGCTAACTGCAATTTTTTTTTTCTTTCTTTCTTTTATTTTTACAGCTTCCAAAGGAAAATACAGATGTGCAAGTTACTTTTGCATGTGCTAAGTGGAACCTCTCTAATTTGAATTCCATTTTACTGCATTTATCTGTAATTTCACAGATTGAATAGCTTGTTTATGCTTTCCTAATGAGACTAACTTGTTACTTCAATTCAGAAAAAAAATGTTACATAAAATAGTTACAAACAGGGAAGTGACGGGTATTTATCAAATCTGGCACTTCAGTGGTTCTTTTTGTCTGTAACAGACCTCATCCTCATCCTTTCTCTACCATGACCACCCAGCTGATTGTCCTAGGTACAGTGAATCTAATTTGGATGCTTCAGAACTGTTTGGCCTGAATCCTTTGTGGGTCTGGACCATTGTCATCAAATCAAAGACTTGGATGTTATATTGTTGCACATAACTTGCTTTCAAGTTTTTGTTGTTGTTGCTGTTGTTGTTTCTGTTTTTTAATTTAAAAAGTACCAAACAAACAAACCCAACTGCTACAATTCATGTCTCTGTACTCTTCAATACTTAGTATATTCATTATCCAAATACTACATTTTAACAAGACAGGTTTCAATGCCTTGAAAAGATGTCAATTTCTTCATAAGCTTTCAAAACAAGTAGTTCAAAACAGTAACACATTTGTGACTACCAACTGCATACTCATGTACTTATCTGTGGAAGATGAATTGCAAAAATCAGTCTGCGATCCTCATAATTTCAGAATGCTTTCCAACACATTAGTCAAGTAAACATGATCTTATTAAAATAAACACATATGGCACCTTTTGAAGTGTTTACATAGCAGACTAGCAGGGGGCCAGGGAAGCAATTGTTACCTTGGTTTTTGTGCTATTTAACTAAAATGAATGAAACCAACAGCTAGGCTTTCAAAGTCAATTCTGTCATCACCAAAATGGCATTACTTTGAAAAGGAATAAATCAGTGTTTATTCTAATTAGCTAAAAATAATTCCTAACAGGTGCAGAACTAATTTTTTACTCATCCCTACGATCATTTGACATGAGAACTAAAGGCTAAGATTAGTGAAATATTGAAACACACATTTATGTTGCTTTACTGTTGAGTAGACTTGAGATACTTATAAAGTCTTCTTAAATATGAAAGGAGATAAAGCTAAGCATATACTGGAATACTGAATAGCTGTTGCTCTTGCTGAAATAAGTGTCTAATCTTGGATACAAGTAAGCCCTCAGAGATACTTAGAAGAGCACTTAGAAGAATGTTTTATAGCTTTTTAGAAATTCTGAAAGTCTTCACACTATCTGCCTAGCAAAACATTTCAGTGTAGAGTCTCGAATGCCCAAGCATAGCTCTTTTTGATTTTAGTTGATAGGGAATTACACAAATGCATCAATGAAGATTAGTAGGAAATGTGACTGTTCTTAGTTTTAGAAAATATGGTCAGGAATAATAAAAGATGCTTACTATCACAAACCTCATAAGAGAATCTCTCTCCTTCTTTCTTCTGCTCAGTGGATTGCAGGTTAAAGGCATTAGACAAAGACATGACACATTACAGACAAAGCACAAGGCACATATTCTGCACAATATTCAGATATGGGCAAAACATACTGATACATAAAGAGGCAAATTATGATCCAATACAAACATTAAAGTAAAGCTGGCACTACACACTGCAACACAGAACACCCACTGCTGGTAGAACTTTACAGATCATTAGCATGTTTCTGTGAAATAATGTTAGGTCTTTCTGGCATTGTCAGAACATTAAACAGTTATTGCTTATACTGCTTTCTAAATTTTGATTTTCTTTGCAAGCAGAAGCGAAGGCTGTTGCTGGATTGAAAACATGGTGCTAATGATCTCTAAGGAACATCGAATGAACCAGGAAAAGTTACCACTCACCTCCTTCCCTCCCATGGACTCAAACATTTTCTCAAGCTGCACTCGTAACTGTTGAATGTTGTTCATCAAGATACAGGGCTACAAAAAAAAAAAAAAAAAAAAAAAAAAAAAAAAAAAAAAGGATATGAGAAATAGGTGTGTTATTTTCATGCAGCTGTGCTTTTAGAAAAGGATCTGTTTCTCTTGACATCTGCAACTTTTGCTTCCTGCTTTATTTCACACTTGCCCAGTCAGTACACCCACTCTGACAGTGACTGCCCATTGTGCCTTTAAGAAAATGTTGCCCCACAGGAGACTGAATCCCTTCTCCCAAGCAGTTGGACAGTTTTCAGATTTCATCAACTGCATTCAATTAAGTACAATTAACCAAGAACTGCATTGTTATCTATTTGAGAACAGATGCGATAATGGCCAAAGTACTTTGGGAGTGAAAATAGATGAGAAGAGAGGGAGTACTAGATTACTTTCTAGATGCAGTCTTTGCAGAAAGCTGTGACAGCACTGTAACTCAGAAAAAGGCTGATGCACAAGTATATGAATAAATCAACAGGCAATACTTTCAAGAACAGAATATTATTCCAGAAGAGTACTACTTCTCTTGGCCCAAAATTCAGTGAATAGGCAATACAATTTAGTAAACACTTTAGTCTAAAAATATTGCTGCTTAAACTAATTAAGGCATAACAAAATCACAGTGTAAAAGATGGCAATTGTTTGATAAATAGAAGGTAAACAGTAAAGCGTGGATGAGATTAAGCATCTTATTACAAAAACATGGAAGAAATGACCTCTTGATAGATTTTTAGTTATTTGGATGACATTATAAGCAAGTTTGGAATTGTGTGGGAGGAGCAACAAGACAGCACCTGTTAAAGTAATTCTCTTGGCCAAGGACAGTGTGTTCTAGCGCTTAACTTGGATAACTGAGACACTGAAGTAATATATTTTAATGAAATAGATACACACTTTTCCAAACAAGAAGATAAAGTAACAATTTGAGCAACGGATAATCATCCGTACCTTTCTAGCTAGTAGCATGTTGCAGCGTAGCGCTGAAATGTGGTAGGATTATATTTCGTACTGAAAAAATCAGGTACAAAATTTAGCTTTAACTATCGTCTGCAATTATACTCAGAGGAACTCAGGGTCGTAAGCTCTTCTCAATTGAAGTAAAAAGAGAAATCTGATCTAACTTCTTAAACTTGCATTACTGTTTCTCAGTAAAACATGCTATTTGCCCTCCACCTAAAAACAGTGGGTGGAATGTAATGGTTGAAATACTGCCTCTTTCCAGTCTCTTCAGAAATCCACAAACCCCACTTCTAGTTTCTTATCTACCTTCTGATCATTTCAAATGACTAAAATTGTGTCTGTCTCTCCTTAGTTTCTATCATACTCTTCCTCTCTACCGTAGTCATTATTCTAGACTATATGCAGTATATTGATGCACCATTGATAATGATTTCTGATGAGAGAAAGAACAGTTGAACAAAATGTCAGGGTTCTTTTTGTTCAAAGCAAATGGAAATGTCTGCCAATATAGAGAAGCTATGAGATAGATACTTTGTTAATGCGGCATTTTAAACATTTTCTTTCAGGCTGACAAAGATGGCTCTCTCAGAGCCTAAACCTACCTCAGACCAATGCAAAATATCTATTGCTGTTAGTAAATAACAGAACTAGAGCTCAAAAACTGATTTTTTACTTCAATATGTTATGTCCTTCAGAATACCCTTTGCAGTGAATTGTAGGAATCAGACAGGTGCAACAACATGCAAAAGAGAATAGTGACTACAATGCATAAAAATCAGGTTTGTTTGTAAACTCTGGCAAGAGGTGGAAGATGAGGGGATCTTTTTACATTATATACTTCTTTATGAAAAACACCTCTGGTATATTTTCATCTAAACAATTGACACATACATGTAATAGTGCATAGTAAAAACAGTAAAAATACTGACTTGAATCTAATTATAATTATGAGAAATATTTGTTCAAATCTCTTCTGTCAAACCAAAAGGAGAAGATGGACTTTTAATATAACTGAACTCACCAGATCAAATGATCCTTTATTAAACTAGAAGCATGTGTTTTAAAAAAACAGATTCTATTAAAAGTTATCTCCCCTAAAGGCATTTTTATAATGCTTTAAGCTTTTTTTAAAAAAAATATTACGATAACATAATTGTATTTCTTCCATCTAAATCCACAGAAAAGTTTGGCATCCTAGATTGGTTTCAGAAATCAGCTACTATTAAAAAAATCCTGTTGTACAGGCCAAAAGTCTACACAGACAGTGGGACTCAGTGACAGAACTCTATGCCTTAAAGCTCATTTCTTACAGAAAATGGTAAATTAGATTTACTTTTAGTATTAAAATGGAAGAAGTAGAAAATACAGCTACAAGTTTTAGTTCATTTTACATTAAATTTATAGAATAGTTACGGCTCATACTGGTTCACCAGCCCTTGCAGGCAGTGAGGCAACAGAACAGCACATGTCTTTCTCACTGCTGCATGGAGATTGGCATTAGCAGAAAAGTCAGCACATATTCTTTGCATAGAAAACTTCCAGGAATATCATTCATAAAAAGAAGCAAGCCAATACAGAATGAAAGCTGAGATAAAGAAAATATATATTTTTTTTTTTGCTGGAAAATTGGAGATAAAATGTGGGACGGCATATTGATGACTCTCATATTTGGAGTATACCACTGTGTAAGACATGTAGGTAGAAACAAAACACAGCTTTGTACTCACCACATTTTCTTTGTCACAGTATGAACTGAAGTAACTTGAAATAATTGCAGCATACTGAAGCAGCACTTTGTTGATAGTCTAGGAGAAGAGAAGAAACTAATAAATTTCATCGTGTAAAACAAACAAAAAAAAAGAGCAAAGGTTTTTTAACTGTAGGTTTTACAGGTGCTTACACATTTTGTGTATCTTATTTTACTTTCATGTAAACTATCCTGTGAACATACTTTCAAATCCATGCAGTAAAGTCTCTACGCTATTCTTAATGGAGTGCAGTTTTCAATAGCAGAGATATTGCTTCTGAACAACACTGGAATTAGCATCTAAGTACAATGGCAACAGAATGTCACTCTCTGAAATTTAGTTGAAATGCATTAATTTTAATCTACCTTTGCAAATCTTCTCATTAAATGAGACAGTGCTTCTGGATTAGGACACTCCAGTTTCCTGATAATCTCAAAGCTTTGATTGAGCTGTGTGAAGACATCAACCACTGAACACGAAAAAAGGGCATGGTCTGATGTTTGCTGAAACTAGAGAAAGAAAACATTCAAATAGTTAATACTTGTCCAAACTGTATAAACTCATTTTCCTACTTTTAACATTCTTTCTAGAGACAGAAAAAGTATTAAAATCTTACTGCTAATACAGAGACTTTTCACCTTGATATGACTTTGAGTCCCCATAGAAATAAAAGAAAAATTCTCTTTCGTGACATCAGAACCACATCAGAGTTTAACAAAACTCGAGATGGAAGTCAGTGGGGAGCTTAGACAGGTGAAATTAGAGCAGGAATTTGTGCACAGGGTTATTTTTTTATACTGTTATTTACTGTGCATCTTGGGAGGTCTTAATGAGGATACTGCGGGATCAAGTGTACTTCTTGTTTTGCAACACTAATTAACTGCCTTGCCTTAGTACTTTTTGTTTTAAAAAATATGCACTTACCCCATCTTTTTTGTCTCTTTCCAGTGCTCCATGAAGAAACTCCATTGAGACATCCTCATTTTCATCCAGCCACTGAATGACAAATGGTTCAAACCATCTGAAAGTTAAAAAGTTTTCTAAAGTAAGTATATTCCTTAAAGATTTGTCACTGTGTCTTCATGTCTATTCTAGTTGCTGTAAGATACTGTGGCTAACAAAACAGATTTCAGCTTAACTGTGCTATTCAATCTGGTCTTCCCCAGTGATGTAGAGATTGCAGTGCCATCAGAGAAATACACTCATGTTTTGCAGAGGATCTTATTCATATTTATGTGTTTATTTATATTTATTTTCCATTATTGGTTCCTTTTTAATATTTACTTGCTTTTCTTTAATAAAATATCAGATGTTTAATCCTTCCGTTTATTTAGATTTTTTTTTGAAGCAATGACATCCACCAAACCAGTTTGGAAAATCTGCAGAACTTGTAGATTAAAGATGTGAATAAAGATTTCTCATACAAAAGGATAGAATTGAATGTATTGATTGCATAAGAAAAACTGAAATTTAAAACATCAAAAGAACATTAACCCAATGCACTAAGATTCATTTCAGTAATGTGTCTCATTGGCATTGTGCCTTGATCCAGAAATAAGAAAAATGTATGAAATAATATGTTCACCAATGATCAACATTGCTGTTCTTCCAACATTTCCTATTTTTTCACATATTTTCTGATCAAAATATTCTGTAATCTGTGAAAATGACAGCTGCTATAGCAGGCAGATATACTGTTATATGAAACAACTAATAACAGTTTTAGTAATTACTTTACAAATTGTAGAATTAAAGAGGATGAAGTATAAAATATGTATTTAACATTAGTGCTGTGTATATTGATATCTTGCATAAACTTAAGCATACATTTTTTGAAGGAAATAAACCTTATACCAAGCCCAAACTCATGGAAGCCTTCCCTACACACTACTTACAGAGAATATTCAGGCACTGCATCCTTGAAAGCATGGAGCTCTCGCACATATTCATTATAAAACCATTTCACTTTGAAGTGCAAATTCATATAATCTGTGCTCTTGCATAACCGTTGATTTTCATGTTCTGTAATAAAAGGAGTGGAAATAAAAGCATTTAATAACATTTTAACAGTAAATGACATTATTCTGCCTCAGTGAAGTAGTGATACAATACTTGCATTTTGAAGGAGAATCGGTTTGATTATTTACAGGCAGGAGCAACTGCAGTTTCTGAATATCCTTAGGAAATACAAACCAAAGAGCAGGTCACTTCTAGAAATGAGCTGCTGCCAAATGATGGGCAGATGTTTGCAGGAGGGCACCATTTATACAATTCCATCCCTTTAAAGTTTGTTTTTGAAGTTAAGATCTAACATATTAGAAATGAACATGAAAGTATTTCATGAGCAGTTTCTTTTTTTTTTTTTTTTTTAATTTTTTTTTCCCTTTTTTGTAAGGGAAAGAATCTTTCACAAATCTCTCAGCTGTAACTTGCAGCTACATGTAGCTGAAAAATACATCCTAAGTTCCTAATATTAACCTATGAGAAGATCAAGATGGCACTATCCACCATGAATGTAGGTGAGAAAACACAAGAACATCACTGTTGGTGTTCTAATTGAGATTTGAACCTATAGATACTTTCTAAAAAAATTTGCACAAGTCATTGCAAATGTGAATCAGCTCAGGCAGTGTATTTTCAGTGTCTACTCTTAATCCCTGTAACATTGAAGTGAAATGAAATAGTATGATTGAATGCAATATATTGGATCAGGCCACAAATGAAGAAAAATGCAAAGTTCATCACTGATTTAGAAGGACGTATTTATGTACTACTTCACATCTCACCCCAGTATTTTTATACTTTGCTAAAGGCAATGGAAGTCAGCAGTTATTATCTGAAATACAAAGAAAGCCAACTAATTGATAATTATGTGTAATTTACATTTATTTTGATAATGTGAAATACTACTGACCTTTCTGAAAGGGCTCTTTGTGTCAGGGTAAATGAAATAAACTGAAAACTAACCCTGAAAAACTTGTTCTGCCTTTTTTTTTTTTTTTTTTTCATTTACTACAACTGATTTGCAGCTAAGAAAAGGAACATTTTCTAGTACTGTTAAAAATATATCCTTTCACAAGAGGCTTCTAGGTGTTCAGTCTTACCACTGTATTTGCTCGGACATTTTCATCAAAATATCTTTGAACACTTCACTAATGTAAAGGATTCCACTTTCAACATTTCTATAAGATGATTAAGTAGTGCTATTCACAATTTACAGATGGGGAACCATACATTTTACTAAGGGAATGTACATAAAATATGAAACAGCAGCATAGATTTTGTTCATAGATTTCTTAACCACAGAGTCGTATTTCCTCACTGAACAGAAAGTAGGAGAGGAAAAAAAGATTTACAATTTTTTTTTTTTTTTTCTCTTAGCAGCAGCAGAAGTGAAATAGTCAATCCTTGACAACACAGAGTGCTTTATATTTGATTTGACATTGCCCTTTATGGTAGAGGAGGAGCTTTCAAAAGGAGAATCTGTTTGTCAGAGAGCTCTACTTTGCTTCAGGTTTCACAAGAGGTAGGAGTGACTTTAGGGCCAGCTGCCTAGCATCCGAAAAGACAGAGATGTGCATTATTTTCCTGGAGAGATAAACTGCTTATGGGGACTTCAAGGGCATAAAACAATAATGTTGCATAATATCTAAGGGACATAACATGTGATACCATGTGGGGATGTGTGAATCTGCTGCAAAAAACAGTTTATTTTGAACTATAAAACATTGTGTTTGTCATTTGATCCCTGCTGTGTTACACTGATACTTGAAACATTTCAAATTACTTTTGACAAGTGAACTTTGATATCTTCCCAATGTTACTGAACTCCTTTGTTACCCCTTACTGAAAATTTAGCTTATTAGTCGCATCAGTTAATTACTTATTCAACATCAAATACTTCTCAAAAAGTACCAGAAGTGGATAGGTGAGTCATAACAGAACAATTCAAAGATACAAAACAGACGAAGCACAAGCTTGCTCTGCACTGCTTGCAACTAAAATAGAAGAATAAAATAAAAATACCAGTATAGCAAATAATCAACCTCAATATAGCTTCTGCCCTTCAGTATCACATCAGATTAAAATCTGCACTATAAAGCCAAACTGATCGATAAAATCCAAAGAACAAGCACTCAAACACAAAATTCTGCCGTTGGGTATACACAGCTAATATTGACTACAAAAGGAAATAAGCACTTGTTTCCAAGAAGCTAAATAATTTGAATTGTCCTTTTTTACTGTTAGTGGGATTCTTTGTACATGAATTGATCATAGAAGGCCTAAGGAAGGCAGACTGTGAATGGACCTGAAGAAATCGTCCATTCTATCAGGTGCGAGATCCATGACAATGATTAAAGCTCTGGTTGTGAAACATATGATGGAAATTGCAAATACCGAAGCTTCAACATTGTTGCAAAGTAATCATATAATTACATAGTAATTACATGTAGGAGGAAAATTAATGCTGGTATAGGAATTCCCTTTACAGTTATTAGGCTTTCATAGATCTCTAATACATGCCAATACTTGTGAAACAAGTAGAGCATATATTCACGTTTTGGAAACCCTTACCTCATTAAATGCGATACTATAATGCTTCAGTTTGGGAGGAAATAGAGAATAAAGGTAATAAAGGTAGTTTTAATTGTGTTGTATATCATTTCAGCTTAACATTTCCAACAGCAATTTTAAATACCTCCTTCCATGAAGGAAACACCTGGACTTGATGCACTCCTCTTTGATTTACCACAAGAGTGCAAGTTGAGTATAAAACACTCATGGTAGTATTTTATAAGCAATTAGTGGAAAAAACTTCAGAACTGGAGGAATCAGGCAGAAAGATAAATGCAAGACTTTAATTATTAATAGCATTGTATCCAGATCTGCC
This sequence comes from Lagopus leucura, assembly GCF_019238085.1. Taxonomy (NCBI): domain Eukaryota; kingdom Metazoa; phylum Chordata; class Aves; order Galliformes; family Phasianidae; genus Lagopus; species Lagopus leucura. The sequence continues at coordinate 5,496,275 of NW_024962269.1, forward strand.
TCTGTAGCAAAGGGAGAAACAGAGATGTTCAGAAATTGCACATGAAGCTTTAAAACAAGTTAATATGAACTATGGACAGATGAAGCATTCAGCTGAACAGTAGAACTTCTAGTTCTAATTATGGTTCAGTTTGCAAAATTGAAGAAAATGGCTTAGGGAATGACCCAGAGATACAGTAGATATATCTCCAAGTAGTAAGATAGTGCCATACTAGCCATCTCTGAGATATAATGGCAAGTAAGATCACACAATGATACAGCACAATATGATGCCATGAAGAAGTATTAAATTAGCCCCTGGGAACAGTTCTGTTCACTTTATCTGTCTTAATTAGTGTGTCTAATTAACTTCAACAAAGTAGTGCCATTTAGTATGGCTACAGTGCTTTTTAGACAAGAATTGGGATCTTTGTGTCGTTTGAGATCAATAATCAACTGGATTGCTGTACTCAAAAAGCTCAGGCACCCCTCCAGTACGCACAGAATGTTGCTGCTGTTATTGTCATCATTGCCAATTATGCTGACCAAATAACATTTCTAAGTTCCTTGATCTTCTGATCATGACATATTCAATTTAACTGATTATCTACCAAAGGAAAATTGTTAATTAACCCCAGTAGTAATCTGCTCCTCTTTGCCCTTTCTCTCTGATTTCCCCATGAGGCTGCATTAGACTCCTCATTCCTAAGGTCTTAGGAGAAATGAGGATAGAAGACGCATTTGCTGAAGTACCTGAATACAGAACAGGATTTACTAAAATCAAGAAGTTCAATAGTTTGATGGATACCCTGATGAAATGCAGCGTTCTGGAGGGTGCCAACTTTCTTTTTCTTCCAATAACCTGCCCTCACTACCCTCCTCACCCCAAATCTGCTATGTAGTCTTCATCTAAGACAAGGGTATATCCTGTCTTAAGGGGAAATTTGTAAATTAAGCTGATGTGAAAACTAATTTGAAATCTGCCATGAAGTGGTGTGACCTTTCTGTGGGCAGCATTATTATTTTTGTCTATGCTGGCACCGTGCTTGGAATCGACTCACTAACTGCCTCTTTCACATCATTTATCAGTTTCTCTAATGAACAAGGAATCTGTCAGAGAAACAAAAAGATATTTACTTGTGCACTGAGGACAACAGCATTCTGCAAGGCCACTCCAAAAGTAATGCCTCCTATTTTTTTTTTTTTTTTAGATGTTTGTCTCTAATGTCAGAGGTAGATGGTGATAGAGCAGTAGAGGGTAAACCTTTGCACCAATATTCCATTACATTTTGTTGCTGTGTGACAGATGGCAGCAGAGGAGCAGTCTGACAGAATGGTGTCTGACGTGGAAGTGTGGATGCAAAAAAGGAGTAGAATTGAGTTTCTCTGTGTGGAGATGGTGGTGACTGTGTTAAGAAAGAGTGTTTTGTAGCTGAGAATTTGCTCTATCAGATGGTGTTATTTTTGCTTTTTGTATCTGGTGTAGTTTCCATGGAAATGTATAGGAGGCATTACTTCTGAAATATCCTATATGAAACCTATATGTAGTGCATAAAATGGTGAAACACTCTCTCTCCGCTTCTATATTTTTAAGGTCTGACAACTCAGAATATCATCTCTGCAGAACTGAGGTGATCTCCTGCTGTATCTACACAGGCGCCAATTTCTGGCCTGATCCTGATCTTGACTTCTGGCCACTATCAGAATTAGATAATCATAATAACAGCAATTAGAGTGCTCTATTTCTGACAGTCTGGATAGCTTTGGACATTTGATCTGATCTATTCAAAATTCAGAGATGCAAACTATGAGAGAAAGACATTTCTGAGGACATAGGTTAAAAAAGATACTTTTCAAATTGTATGTCACATTTCAGCGGTTAGTCTCTTATCATCTTCCAACCTTTATGCCTTCCTGCTTAGAAAAAAAAAGATTTGTTAACATATGAAGTCAGTAACAAATCACTTGCACTGCTGCTGGAATTCTCTGTGTTCTCTTTTGTTCATACCATAAATAAAGAATATTTCAATGACCAGACAGAACAAATTTAAACATCTTGTGAACTCAGATGGGCTTGTATAAACTAAATGCCAAACAACAACATACAATCAATCTTGCAAATCACTCCTACCTCTCAAAGATAACTCACAAAGAAGAAAAAAAGCCAAACCTAACGCAGTGAGTTCTCAAAGAGAAATATCTGATACCTTCTCCATGCAGCATCAGTACGTGAAAATAATCCCAATAGCTTCAGATTAGAAAAAAAATAAGAACTGGAGTGGGATGAATCTGCTCAAGTTTGTATAGAACTTTTAATACTAGCCAAAGACTAAACATTGTTATTAATCTGAAATGGAAGAAAATCTAGAATAAAACAATTAGCTCAATGCTAGATATTATTGCAGTCTCTTGTTTGCAAGTCATGTCAACCTGGAACAGTGCAGCGCTGGTCTCAGCAGCCGTGGAGTCTGGATCTGTCCTTTGGGATGCCCTTTTCCCCTCACCCATAAAGAGAGCTGACTGAACTGACTGAACTGACAGCAAAAATCTATCCTGTCACGCTGATATGCTACCTTAGCATTTGTACCATCATGCAGCCACTGCAACTGAGCAAAAGGCCACTGCTGTGGAGGCTGCTGTTCTGTCTTCTCAGTTACACAGCAGCAGCTTTCAAGGTCCCTTCCTTCCCATCACAAAGGGCTGGATTGTTCCTATGCAAGAACTGAGGGAAAGACAAGATGGAGAGGTGTAGTGACTGCTTCCCGCCTCCTAGCACCCACTGGTTCTCATTGCAATGGGGTCAGACAGCACTACTGACGAGCAACACCAGCAGGTGCAGCTCCCTGCATCCCCGAGTGGACAGATGAAGCATTCAGCTGTGCAGTCAGAGGACAGGCCCTGGACAGCCATTCTCTCTGCTCTCAGGAAAAAGTGAAAACAGATGCTAGATGTTTCAGTATTCATCTTCTGTTAGAGAACAGAGATAGGACATACTGATTCCCTGAATTTACGTTTATGGGAGTTAGTGGGTAAGAACTAATGAAGTGAGAAAAAGAACAGAAACAGGATCTTAGGTGGCTTTTTTTTTTTTTTTTTTTTTTAACCACATCAGTGATCCTTTTTCAAATGATGCTGGACTATGTCATAGCTTCTTGATCAGACACAGGAAGGAATCAACTTTACAATAAAGATGATGCTTGAGAAGATTAATACTAAATTGGATCCAGCTGAGTTTGCAACAACCCTGGACTACTCTACATTTGAGCAGATGGCAGCCTGTGTTAATAATTTGGAAAGCTAGACTTGCATAGCTGAATATGATACATTTTAATGATAAATACCATTAAAAAACTGTATGGATCGAGGTTGACCATATTTAATGGTTTACTTGTAATTTTGCAGAATTCACACTAAAAGGTCTTCCTGCCATTAACAATTGCAGAATTGAATTCAGTTTATAGAGGATTTGGGGAAATACTGATTTAAAGAACAGTAAATTTGGATAGAGGAGCATGTTGATCTATATTCTGTGACTACATTTATCAAGATTCTGCTGCAGGATGGAAATTATATACATTTATTTGTAATTAATTAATTAATTTGTAATTAAACTCAGTTTCCTTTACTTATTCTTTACGTACAGAAATTATTTCACTGTTGATTCTGGGAATGATTTGAGATGTTTCATTAGAAAAATGGCATTTGCTCCTCTCAGAGAGTATCCATAGCAGCACAGAGACAAGGCCAAACACAGGGTCTGGTTTGGAATAGATTTTAAAAGTCACATGCCTCCTAATTAATCCTCTGTACCTCTTTCTGAACAGTTAGGACATACATAATATATTAATCATGTTTAGACATTAATATTTGTTTTCAAGTCCTGACCCACTCAAACCTTCTGTACTTCCTGTATTCCTCAAGAACTTCTTGTCCTGTTCTTCACAACCGGAATACAAACCCTTACTTGATCTAGAGCTGCTTTTGTGGGATCAGATACACTCTGCCTGGCAAGTAGAGTGATCTCGGGTGAATAGACTTTCTGTTGTAGGAAATGTTTGTAGTTGAATGACTAAAACTCTACAAGAATGGGAGGTGCTTATGGCTATCTGTGCACCAACTATACATTCAAAATTATGGGAGCCTGACAATATATAATGGCTATTAGAAATTCTTATGAATCTTTGTGATGTTATGATCAGAAAATTCAGTTGCTGTACACTCTTCTGTTGATACCTACTCCTGATTTATAGCTTGTTGAGATAGAAGGCTATTACCACTCATGTTTCCAGGAACGTGTTCTAACCCAAAATCATGGCTTTCATTTGGTCTTCCTGCTTCTCAGTTTCTGGTGGCTTTCAGCTTCATTGATCACTCTTAAAGGGTTATCTTCTGCCTGACAGTAGCTTTCTCAGTCTAGTCCTTTTGATTCTCTAAAATGCCTATAGAACATTGGCTTCTAATAATAGTTTTCAAATCTTCTCTTACCCACATTCTAGATTTTTTTTTTTATATCTTCTTGTGACATTATACATATTATAATCACTGCTCCTGTAATTCCTTCCTTCCTTCCCATTTTTAATGTGTTGGTTTTTTTTTTCTGATTAGTGTGCAAATTCCAGAATTCAAATAACTAAGCAATACCACAGAAGATGAACAAATTAATTCTTCCATTAATAAATGCTTTAGTCACTTGTTTTTTCTCTGCTCATCATGATGAAAGTCTGTATCATCACCATAGTATCCCATTATCACATTCTGGAGAAAATACTGCAGAAATTAATCTTCAAACACTGCTTTTTCCTTAAAGTCTGACCTCATAATTTCACCCTGGAAGAGATGCCCTGTAGTCAGCAGCAGGCTTGGCTGAAGACAATGTATGAGTTTACTTTCCTAAAAGTCACAGCATCTGGCTTATTCTAATCAGCTACTTTCGTTAGAGTGCAAGTAAAAAAAAAAAAAAGGGGTCAAGACGAATGGAATACATTCCATTACATATCATTGCATTATATTGCAAAAAACTGTTTTTCTGGTCAAATCCCGTTTTGATCCATTTCATTTCAATTTATTTGGAATCTGCTTGCAGATACTCCAGATTTAAATCTGAGCTCTGTTTAAGAGTGAAATTAATTTAACGCTTTTTGTTGTTGCTGTTCTGGAGAAACACATTACAGTTTGAAAAATTTGTGCTGAAGAGATGGCTTTAACAATTACCTAAAAGAATGATTATGTGTACTTCGGCTGGCAATATTTCCATTATTTATTAAGCCTATTCCCTTAATACCATCTCTTCAGTATTTTTAATGTTTCATGCAGTAATTTTTACTTGGGATTTCTGCAATAATCATACTTTAATGAGTCTGCAGATTGTCTGGATTTTAACTCTTGTGGAGAAAAATATATATTTCACCTGTGGTTTACTATCCTAAAGAGTGAAAGAGAACTGCATCTGATCCTGTTGGGAATAACAAAACTGTTTTCACATTCTGAAGACAGTTTTTCTACCTGTATGCACTTTTTCCATTACTTCATTCTGTAAATATTTCTTAGGGCCAAGCAAATGACTTTCAGCTGGTAAGAAAATTGGGAATACCTATAATGGCATATTTTTGATTCTTTGGACATTGAAGATGATTTTTGGATATTTGGATAATTAGAATTTGCATTCCAGTTTACAGTTCTTTTGCCTCCTGGTTGCAGAGTTTACTTCATATAGCATCAGTAAATCTCTTCCTTTACAATGTATTCCTGCTACCATGTGAATAATTTCAAGTATATCAGAAAACTCTTTCCACCTGTGAAAATGCAGTGACAGGTGTGATTTGTAATGGAGATCATTGGGTGAACTCTCTAGTATAATTCATAATTTTTTTTACAGTTACCTTCCAGAGCATACTTCATGTCCTGGGCAAACAGAGTCCACATGATTTCAGCACTAACTTTTCCCATGTTCAGCTCCTGAGGGAACCTACAATTAATCACATTACATCAGTTAGCCTGTTGCTAGAAATTATTCTTACAGCTGCACAACAGAAAGGCAAATATTTCCACAAGGAAATTATTTTCTGCTAAATAACTCCCTTACGACGCAGTCACTGTATTCTCTGTTCTGTATGATTGTCTGGGCACAGAAGCAGACCTAAGTGGGGCACCCAGCTAAAGAGCTGGAAGTACTGCACAGAACCTTGGAGTAATAAAACAATCCTTAACACTGCTGTGGTGCAGTGAGGATGCACTAGCAGTTCACCATAAATTTATAAAATCAAAGACCAAATTCATGCAGAAACATGCAGAGCTGTGTGCCTTTTGTCTTGAGTTTGCTACACCACTTGATGCTAGCAAAGAATTTGATCTAAAGTATTTTTATTGAAGCACTAATCAAATTCAGAAAATATGTTGTAATTTTTAAAGTAAAACTTCAGAATTGTAAAGTTCTCACTGTCAAAGAAAGATTGGGAACAAAGGAAAATTTGATAGAACTAGCAATAAAATCTATAATACTTAAGGTTATGGAATGGCTAAAAATTGTGTCATATCTAGGTCCTAATTTAAACAAATATACCTGTTTTCAATCTTCCTAACATGTATTTTAAACAATCTACCCCATAATACCATTTGAGCATTCATTTAAGAAATAAGGGCATATACAAAACTTGAGACTTCAACAAACTGACCAAGACTTTCTGCAGGTAAGCTGTACATACACGTGCTCTCCTTTTTTCCTGTGGGAAGCAGTAGCTGGTATCACTAAGGCATGCACCACTCCAGCCACAATTTACCCTCAGAGATAGCTTTACATGTGAATAGCCACATTTAATGTTCATTTGGTTACTCATATTTCTAAGATTACTCCTGTCAGAGTAGCTTATTGTTTACACTACTGTTGCACTTAGAAGCTTCTAATAGGTTTAAGAGATTACTGTGCTGGAATTTCAAAATTTGTAATAAGAAAAAAATGGCTGTGGAAGATGAATGCTTAATTCCCAGTTCTCTCTGAACTTCCTTTCCAAAACTTACTCTTGTTTCCATACTTAAAGCAATTAGAGACTGGTGGGCATTATGCAGCTGTCATAGGAATTATGCAAATACCATTGTTTCAGTGCTGCAAATCTGGGAGAAGCTAACAAGGTTTAACATACAAAAGAATTGTAAAAGAAATCCTTATGTTGAAGGTAAATTGTAACAGTGGCAGTTGATAATTAAAGGTTAAATTCTAAAGCACCTGTGCACATAAGGAATTTTGTACTATTTCTATTTTATTGCTATGTTGAAATATTTTTTCTGAACAATTTCAGAAATTAATCCCTAAGCAACAAAATGTCAGAGAAATTTCCCAAGCAAAACTCTACATATCACATTTCTAGTCTTTGTAAAAGCCATGATCTCCACATTTCTTAGGGAAGCAAAAGGACAACCAGGAGGATGTTCAATGAGTCACTTTGTTTTTCTTGCTACAGTTATTTCTATCTTGTAGGTCCTAATTTTCCCAGTTTCTGTCATTCTTCAAGGAATACTGTAAAATCACAGTTTATCTAAAACATCGCTGTCAAAATCAACTTCCACACCACATGACAGTCTCTTATCCTCAAGTCATAAATCAGCCAAACAGTGCTATTTGTGAGACTTCTTAATAAATAGAATATGCTAGGTTTTCACGACAAATAAATTAGCCATTTATACAATCTGTCTAGCTAATCTGGTTTTACTGTGTGAGATACATGTCATGAAGACATCTCATCTCATCTCATGAAGATTCATGAGAAACAAGTAGATACCAGGAATTTCACACTAGACTGTGTAAATGGAGTAAGCAGGAAAAATATTTTGTTTCTTCTTCTGGATAGAAAGCTGTTCCTTAATAAGGTCAGTGAAGGAAATGATTGCTCAGAGCTGCTTATTCCCCAGGGCTGAGACAATTCTTCATTTATTTAAAGGAATTACTGGAATGAGAAGGTAAAAATTTTCCAGTTTGTGGTTATGACCTGGAGGTTTCTTTGGTAATTACACTGAAGAGTAAGTCTGAACTCTCTGGGTCTGCAGACAAGTACATCTACCTGTATAGAGTGCTTTTCAGTATCTGTCAAATGTTGTCTGAAAGAAAGAGTCATTCTTGCTCCCTTTCAGACCATTCTATTAAATTTCTTCTGCCACTGCAGATGCCTCTGTTAAAGGTTTAGCTGTAACACAGGTCTAAGATGCAATTTTAACTTTTAGTATAAATCATCACAATGAGATGATGCTCAGAATCTGTAGACTCTGCAAGATATCCCTAAGGAGCTAAAAGAGCTAAAACACTTCTGTAGGCCATGACACATTTCAACTACCACCATTACATTTTTTCAGTCTTGATATGTGAGGCATGTTCTTTGACATTCTCCATATATTTCATTTTCAAAACCTTTCCTCTCTCATGTCAATCGATTGGCTTGCTCTTCTCTACAAGTATGCCAGTGATTAGTTATTCCATTTGTCTTGGTTACTGATTGTTCCTTCCTTGCATATTATATCTTGAGTTCTGAGAAACTAACTTCCACCTGTGGCAAGCTCAAGATACTGCTCTGTTTCTAGAACTTTCAAGTCAGTTAAGTTAAGCTTTCTCTCCAACCAGTCATAAATTCAGAGTGTCCCTTTTTTGAAGTTCAGTACTTTTTTCCCCCTTTCAGAAAACTCTGTTACAATTCCTAAGAGAAGTCTCGTCATCGTTTAAACAACTTATGTACCAAGACATTTGATAACAAATGCACTCACACTGTTTCAGTGATCTTTGCTTTCTGTCTACCTGTTTAGTTCTCTTGCGTAATACTTTTTTGACTTTTTGGGATGGTGCACATACCACGTGCCTCCGGTGTTCCTAAAACAAAAGACTTTCTTTCCAGTGACTAGAATGCAAACAATCAATTCTATAGGCTTTAAAAAAAAATTTAAAAACTCCATAATCAAATAATGTTTAAAATACAACTGTTTTGGTGTATTTTTCCTGTTCTTAATAAATCAACGATTCCTACTTTTTATAGGGAAAGTAGTTACTTACTGGTTCAAGACAGGTGTGTATGCTGTTTTATCTTCATCTATAATAGTGACCATCAGAGTAATAAGCTGTGCCCAGAAATCCAAATTCTTTGTTGTTGGTCCCTGTTCTTCTTTAGGAACTTCTTGTTTCTTACCCTGTTAAAACAAGATTTTAATATAGCATATATTAGAAAAAGAGAAACTATTAGGTAATTTCCACCTACAGCTTATTACTTAGACATATTAAGAATCCTAAAAAAATTGGATAAACACTGTCTTCAACCTAACCAGACTAAAGTAAACTGCATAATAGCCTGTACGTGGCTGCAGGCATAGTACTAAGGCATCCAAGTCAGCCAAGAGCAGATTTTACATTTTGTGCATATCCATACTTTCATTAAATTCATTCTTCAAGTTTTTGTTGTGCGGAAACAGAGTGTAGGTAAAATGATCTGCTGAAATAGAACTTTTATACTCTAAATAATAAACACTGAATAAATTAATAATGAGAAATATTTCTTGTTTTGTTGTGGATTAAACTATGCCAAAGTTATTGGGTCTAATACTGTCTGTGCTCTTCACTCTAAATAAAGAAACAGTTACACTTTAATTTATTTTGCAGTAACAAAAATAACAAAAGCTATTGCCCAATGTATTTTGCACAGACATTTTTACAGGGTCTGATAGATTGACAAGAACCACAACATGTGCATTTAAGACAAGCAAAGGAAAACAGTGCAGAGTAGGAAGAAAAAAACAACCTGGAGATACACTAGGAAAAGGTACCTCAGAATATTCAAGAAGGATGTTATCTCTCCAGGGATTTATAAACATGAGCAAACCCAGACACGTAGTTTATTCCTTTTTTATTTTGGGGAAATGGAATTTTGTATGCTTTTGTAAATGAAAAGAACCACAACTAGGCTTGCATCCAAAACAGCCTGAGGAGCCACATTATATTTCTGTAAGGACCACGTAAGGACATGAGATACTGACATGTCAGATGAATTACCAACAGAACTCTCCAATCATTGATAAAAATTTGGCAAGTAATGCAGTGTTTTATATGCTTTTTGACTGAAAGCCTGCCCTTTGCACCTTTTAATATTGCTGTAAGTATGTATTAATACTCACCACTTAGAAACTTTGCCTGAGAATTTATTAATTTTCACCTCACTGAAATTTGCATTAACTTTAAGAATGCATTCTCTGTACTTCTCACTTGTAGTCCAAATAAGACCTTTTCAGTGAATCCTTTTTCTCTTTGGTTAGACCTCTATTAGTGTCATAGTGAATTAATTAAACGTTATCTTAACCTCAATTAACTTTTATCTGTTAACAATATCTAGAGTGTCAAAAAGGGAATTTCAACAACACATAACTGAAAGTGTTTTTGCAGCCTCTGGAGAATCTCAGATAACCGCGCTGCAAACTGAGTTCATCTACAAATACTGCAGCTTCAGTGTCTAACACAGCTGAAATAATGGTAAGGCTCAGAAGCAGTTACAGTGAGTGGGGTATGACTAATATCAGCAACCACCTCTGCAAACAGAGAAGTTTTTCAAAACAGAAATGAATATTGGAGCATTAGTGTCACTCACAAGGCCTTTCCCTGGTGTACATTAAGATTTTGTTTCCATAAGAAAGATATTTTTCAAATAGTATTTATATATGTTTCTCAGAAGCTAGATAATATTTCAGGCAAGATAACTGAGAGGTACTTGGATAAGATAAAGCTGGTTCACGTTTAGTCCAACATCCTATCCAAAAGTTGCATTTCACAGCAAAAATCTACCATGCCATGCAGCTGAAACTACGTTTTGGGACTGTGAAAATTAATCACAGAATGTGAAATTCTATGCTTTATTATAGGTAGAAAAATATATCTAGTTCACAAAGTCTGAGTAGCACAAGAAGTGCTTTCCACAAAAGCTCGAGTGCAGAAATCTTCTAAAAGTAAAGATGACCTCTACAAAATTGCCCCAAAGAGTAATTTTTTAAGCAGTCTGATATTAAGATATGTATTTTATGCTCTGAAATAAAAGCATATGCTTTGCACACACCCAGTTTTAATTTCCATTCTGAATCCTAAAATCTGACAGATAGGTTAGAAAGGATCAAAGCCATTCAAGTTATTTTTGCACTGTAATGGTTGCTGCCATTATTATCTCAATATCAGTAATCCATTCACTCAAGTTATGTACATCAAGAAAAAAGTAGTATAAAAATGTGAACCAAATACCCAGTGTACTCAGTTTACACACAAATGCACAAATACAGTGAAAAGATACATAAGCCAATGAATACTGCCTATTGTTGTAGAGGATAGTAGTCATAAGGAGATTTTTAAGAATACATTTAAAAAGTCAAGGAAAACAAATTCTCAAGTATATAAAGAAGAAAAGTCAGCAGTTAACAGCTACTGTTCATGATTCATTACTTTTCAAAAGTCATTTTCTGAAGTTTCTTTTTCATTTTTGGTGGATGCATAATTCACTGAACAAGCTGAAATCAAGGATTGCTCTCACACTGGGCAGTAATGCTGTCATGAATCAATTAGCAGAATAAATTTCCACAACAGTATATTAACACTAATTAGAAGCATGACAACTTATTTGGAAGCCATGAAATGGGAGAAAGTCCTAACAGCAGGCAGAGCCAAGGCTGACACTGACTTGAGCAGTGATCTCACACCTACTGGAAAAGAAAATCTAAAAAAGCATCATAGGATTAATGCAAAATAAAATCACTCACATTGTATCAAGCTTACTAAGAGGTTTGGGTTAAAATTTTGATCAGTTTCAGGGAAAAGGAAATTAGAAGAAAACTTAGTACCTTTACAGTGTAACAGTATCCGTGCAGTATTTACATACTGTCTAAATCAGTGTGTAAATAGGATGAATCCCTCACAGCCTTATTACACTGAAATGGTTCTCCTGAAAAGTGGCATTCAGAGAGGAAAACAGTTTTTGCTACTGCATAACTTTATTTTCTGTTTCATACTTTCACACTTACATTGCATACGTTCTCTCAGGACAAAACTGCAAGAGGATTCCTGAAGGAACTTCATTTATTGAGAACATAAAAAAAATTCTGGAAATTTTTACTTGTTTCCTTAAAGTAGAAACAGCAACATATTTGTAAACTAAGGCAGAAAGTTAGCAATATTCTTCCTAAACTGGCTTTTGACAGCATTATTTTTTTCAGCATAAGACATCTAGCTCTTCCCTGAGCTCAGTGTCAACAGAAGATACTACATCTGCTGCATAAGGAATTAGACAGTTCCTCATTGAAATGCTGTCTCAAATAATGAAAACTGTAATAAATATTTGTAAGATTGTCAGTGTCATGTTCTACTTTCTCTCGTATTCGTTTGTTGTTGTTTATTTATTTTATTCTTAATCAGCTGTTTTTTTTATCTTGCTATGAAAAGGTAGGGTGACATTTTTGCATACTGTTAGCATTTGCCATGCTTCACTCCAGGAAATACTGTTATTCCCGGAGAGTGATATTTTGCTGCAAGACATTTGCTTTCCAACTGTGGCTGGCTGTCTGACATGAAGGTAATAAAAAGAGGAAGCAAAGATTGCTGAGCATATTCAGTGATTTTCTGCTCATTCCTCTTGCAGTGGAAACTCTCCAATCTCCACCCTAACCATCCTCTTTTACAACATTTATTTCATTTTCATTCTACAATCAGAGAATTACACATGTTCAGACAGCATATTTTCTAGTAATACTGTGGAAGTGCCTTTGAGAATTTCAGGTTGTAGAGAAGGGGAAATGTAGGAGGTGATTAACATGGGTTGCACACATAGTAGTATAATGTGCAGGAACCTACCACTTCTGTGCAGATGGAAATACTACTGTTTAAGTAACGGTAATGCCGTCTACAGGATGATTCAGGCAAGAAGTGAAGCACTGTAAAGCTCCAAGCCTGCAGTGGGCTTCAGCAAGACAGCAGCTGCCAGTCTTTCCCCTGAGTGAGAGCAGGTGGTGGCCTATATACAAACCATGTCTTGTTGCTTTGGGGTTCATTGGTTTCAGCTCTCACTCCTCACAGCTCAAATCTCAGCTGTGCAGCTAAAACGTGAGCCTCCTTTGCTCCCCACCATGCTACCATGAACTCAGTTTCCTTTTGGAGGAGGCCTCCATTGAACAGGAAAGCAAGCAGAGATAAGAGAATGGTTAATGAAGAAGGCTCAATGATGAAATCTATGGTAACTGGAATAAAGGTTTTTGAAATAATGCTAATAAAATATTAATTACATTATTGTTTTCTGCTTCATGATGATATTTGCATTGCCACAAATCTGTCTGCAATATGCCTTGATTCACCAGAAATCCTTCAAAGCTCTGGATTCCAACAAACTGTATTTAGCAGCTGTTCTGTGTGCAGATGTATTGATGGCAAACAGTAAGAGGACAATGAGTACTACTCTAGAGCTGATGCAGAATTTAGGCTCTAATCTGAATCATCTTATTAATTTCTTTACTAAAGCTAATTAATTATATTTCCTCAGTTACCTACCACCTGCCATGAAACAGAAACTTTTCCCCTCAGTTAAGATTGCATGCGATTGATTTCTGATGAGTTATTTTGTATATTGTCTATTTATACAATTTCTATTGTACTTTCTTCTAATTTTCACTAAAATTCCCACATTTGCTAGGTTATTATCAGTTTATAGTTTGACACTTGCCTTCAAAAATTTTTGACATAGAAACTCACCTGCTGGATGCTTGCTGAAAGGGAGCAGACAAGGTATGTCACTATGAGGAAGCTGCAGTTAATTTGTTTTTGCAGCTGAGTGAATATTTGCAGACTATTATTATTATTTTAAGGACTTCATACCATTCTATCAGTAAGTACAGGATGTCAAAATAATTATGTAAGACATGAATAATGTAACAAGGCCTCACTCATCCTTCTGTTCTAAAAAGCTAATCTGGAGAGACACATCAATTTAAACCTGCTTTACATTCTCCACCAAAGCAGTCTACAACATCCTTGCATTTTAGACTATCTGCTACTGTAGGTTTTGCAGTGCTGTGCAGAAGATTATATCGTATTCCACATTTACCTGTTAACTCAAGTTTTTGCTGATAAGCTCTGCAGACTTATCAATATCCAGGCTAGCAATTGCCCATACTATGTTTAACAAACAAATTCAAATTCCTGCAACGTAAATGTTTGCAAAAAAACCCCAAACAAAACAACATCAGAGCTGTTGGTAAAGCAAATGATGTGATGCTTGAAGTTGCTGCTCCCACTGATTCACAATGGTCTTCAGCTTGCAGTACGTTCTGTTGGAGAATAAATGTATACATGAACCCTTCAGAGTGTGCTTCTTGATTATTTGGGGGTAAAAGTTGCCTGCAGAAATGGGTGTTGTGCTACCTGCAGCCATGTGAGTAAAATGGATAAAATTAAAATCACCAGCCTGTGCTCATAATTAGCAGGTTAGTGCTCTTTGACTAAACATGCTCTTTTTCAAGGTTATCACAGGAACAAAGAACAAACATCCTTTAGAAGAAAACAGACAACAACAATTTTAAAACAATTCTGCATGATGAAAGTGTAACATAAGAACAAGAAAAAATGGTGTCTCATGGAGAAGAAATGAAATGCAGAAGTATAAAAGCAACAAAAATGCATGCAGGAAATTGGGAAGCCTTACACATCCCTTCTTCTCAAAGATAAAGCTAATGAAAACGTGCTAAGTCAGGTTAGTTTCAGGAGAGCCTGACTATCATTTCCCCCCCCTTCTCCCTACAGACTTTCTTTACACAATCCCTTTCTCCTCCTATGTTTATTTAACTTTTCTTCTCCAGAAAATTGAATAAATGTAATTCATCTCTGTACAAACAAACAAATAAAAAGCCCCCAAGGAATTCTGTAGAAAACTTCCTTCTGCAATAATTCATTAACCACAATATGAAAATAAAGCTGTATGAAAAATAGGGGAAAAAGACAAATCACCTGTGTAATCATTTGTACTGTTATAAAAGCAATACATATAGTTTGTACTTTACATTGTTTAATACCTACAATATGCATCTGTTTTCAGTAGTATCAAGGTAGCTGCAGCAAGATAAATTTCAGGCACTTAGAAATTCAAATAATTTAACTGTTTCCTGTTACCCATCAGCAAAAATCAATATGAGCCTACGACAAATCACCTTTCAGAGATTTCTTATTTACTGTGATTTGATGCTTCTGCAGAATCACAAAGCCTTAAAGTTACTGAATTTTGTATTTATTGGACAGTCATTGCTACAGCTGAATAAATACAATTGATTTCCTAGAAGAGTTCTGCCTACAGGTGTTGGTTGGAGTTTCTTACACTAAAAGTTTGAAAACTAGAGATAAGCTTCTCATGTGTTCGGAATCCAACATTAGAAAAAACATTTTCATTTGATAAAGTAGAATGGATATATTTCCTCTTCTAGAATGCAGGTATTCAGCTTTTTAATTCAGTTGAGATGTGCTTTCAAATTAAATTTCATGTCTCATATCATGTAGTATAAATGTTTATATTTATGATACACTACACAGCAAATATGTATTTGCCTAAGAACATAACTCATCATTTCCAGGACAGTAGTCACCAAAATACCATTTTTTCCAATGTATCACCCAGAAGGCAAAGCTAGTGAACAGGAGGTAATGTGATAAAGCAGTGATGCTCCTTTTAGACAGTAGCTTAATTCTGCAAATTTCCTTATTTTAGCATTATTTATAGAATAAATTCTGTCGGTGTTATAGAAAAAAAAAGCATTTTTGAGGCTTTTGCATAACATTTGAACATGACAAATGCTGTAATTACTTTGCATGGAAAGCTCACCCTGATAGACTATTATTTAGAAATGTTACATGATTATCCTCTGCTTCTAAAGCCTGAATCAAAGTATGCATCACAGGTGATAAAATACTAACCTGGAACGGCAGTATATTATTTTCCACAGAGTATAATACCTCTTTCCTACAACCACTGAAGTGCAATATTGAATTTTTAAAAATTATTTTCCAATTACGAATCATAAATGAACAGTAAGCAATTAAATTTCATCTTCCCTAAAGTCATTGGACGATTTTATTGCTGTGTCCAATGGGAAGTCTAATTTATAGGCTGACATTTTCATTTTGAAACTCATCTTGCGAACCATTTAGGAGTTCACATTTGTCTGCGGATTTATTTATTATATTATGCTCTTTTTCATGAAAATAAAATAACTCAAGTGCTTTCATATCAGACAATGCAGGGATTTTGTGTATTTACTTACTGCAAGCCAACTGGAACGACTGAGTGAAGCATGGAGCCTTACCTGGTCTATTAATTGGGAATAAAGATCATAGCAATTGTCAAATATGTATTTGTATGTTGAGTCCAGGCAGGCTCTCACACAGTCTTTCACCACAGTACTGGCTCGAGGTGGGCTCTGTAATTCAAGGACCTAAGAAAACATTTCATAAATGACAATTTCAGAATCAGGTGGAATAGAGAAAATCCAAATGTTGCAATGAATGTGGTTTTGAAATACAAGAACACAAGTGTTGAAATACAGTAATGATAATGTATTAACTCACATTGACTTCACACTGATCTAAATTTAAAGATGCATTAAAGCATACTTCAGCTAAGCAAATAAGTGATATCACCACATGTTATTTAAATGAAATTATTCATAGAATGGAAGAAACATCCATACCCAAGGTTAAACATCACAATATCATCATAGAATGGCTTGGGTTGAAAAGGACCACAATGACCACCTAGTTCCAACCCCCTGCTATGTGCAGGGTTGCCAACCACCAAACCAACCACCAAACTCTGCTGCCCAGAGCCACATCCAGCTTGGCCTTGAATGCCTCCAGGCATGCACAAACCTCCTTGGGCAACCTGTTCCAGTGCCTCACCACCCTCTGTGTGAAAAACCTTCTCCTAATATCTAGCCTAAACCTCCCCGTCTCAGTTTAAAACCATTCCCTCTTGTCCTGTCACTATACACCCTTGTAAACAGCCATTCCCCCTCCTGTTTATGTGCTCCCTTGATTTTCCTCTTTTTGATTGATTTTTCCTTCTTTCCCTTAAAATTTTCCTCTTTAAGATAACATTAGGCCTTTGATTATGTGATTTTCTCTGAATACCAGCCCAATTGCTTTTCATTTTTTACAGCAAAAACTCTAGCTTTTTACTCCACTTTAGGAAACATTAATCTGAATTCCAATTTAATTAGTCATTTTAATTCTCTTTATGTTGTGCCTAACACAGTGAAATCACAATCTGTTGTTACAAACTCCATTTAGTGTTTCAGTATTCCCATCCAGTAATATCAATTTGACACTCTTCATTCTAAACTCTATCACTTAGATCTGAATCTCTAGATTGATGAAAGAAATAAGAGTTATCAGATATGTTTTTCTATTTCACATGTGATATTACTAGGAGCACAGTCTGGATAATTCATGTTCTTAAGGAAATTGATTTTCCTTTATTTGTCTTGACTTTAATTAAAATGTTGTTTTTAATTGTTGTTGGTTTTGTTTCCTTCAGAACATGTAAAGTAATTATTAGGAAGGGAAAAGGTAGCTGAAAATTTTTCAAAGAGAATGGGTTTATTTTTACCACATTGTTAGTGTGATCTGCTAATGTTTACAACAGTGATCTTGGGAAATCTAGAGACTGAAAAACTGCAGGAGATGAACTGATTAAGAAATGATCAAGAGAATTATAATACTAGCTTCCTAGATAATTGAAGTGCAAATAAAGGACAATACCTTCATTCGAAAGAAAGTGATGCTGGTAAGAAGGTCCACAGTTGATTTCAGATCTTGAAGTCTTTCAGAATTGCTGGCAGGAAAGTTATCCTGGTGAGTGAGGAAAAGAGGAATTGTGAAATGGAAGTTGAAGGTAAGATAATTGAAAAACTAGGAAAAAAATTATCTGGAAAAAGAAAAGTGATGCTTGGAAGGATTAGAAATGTTCACTGCTGCCTTAATTCTGCCTATGAGGAAGCTAGGAATAAATATCTCCTTTCACATGAATAGGAGCACTTCTGATAGTACTACTGGGTCTGTAATATGAATTATTTAAATTACTGTGATGATTTCAAAACATTAATAATAAAAATACAACAAGAAATCTGGGGAAGTGTTGCTAATGAAAATCATTCACGCATTTTCTGCAGCACACAATTCACTGGTGACCATAGATTCAGTAAGCTTACTGAAGGAATCATTCATGAAATTTATGCTGTGATCTTTAGGTTTGCAGGAAGATTGATGGTAAGTACTGTTACTTAAAAGGATTCATGATAATGAAACATCAGCCAAACATCTTTATGCCCCGGTATAACCTGAATAACATTCTTCAACATTAAAATAACTCAGTTAACTGCAAAGGGTTAGGTCTTAAACACAGAGTATATGCAGCTTCTGTGATCTCTCATGCCTTAGGGTTCTTTTAAATATTCTCTCCATCTTTCCATTTTAAAAGCAAGCCAGATTGAACAAAGACAATCCTGAGCTTTGTGCTGCCATTCCTAGAATTTGAAAGGAGAGCTAAAGCTGGTGGAGTCCTTATTAATTACTGTTCATTAAAAAACATCATGATCCAGTGAAATGGAGATAGAGAGAGAATGGTATGATAAGTGGCTGGTTTTCATGCATGCCTCTTTCCAGAGAAGGATGGGTTTGGGCACGACTCAGTGGAAAGAACTTCTATATGGCATAAGTAAAATTAGAATTCCTATCATCTAGAAAAATGAAGAGTCAACTCTCAGCATTCCTAGGATCTAATCTCAGTGGCTGTAGCACCTCTCAAAATAGATCCATCAATAACTGCAATTTACAGTACATCAGTGAAAGGTAAATCCCAGTTGAATTAAATGGTGAATTAACTTACTGAAGTCATTGAATCCTATACTTTCCTGAATGTCTGCTCATCCCCTGACTTTCTTTAGTAGCTTTTGGGGAAAAAAAAAAATCAAATTGGAAAAATAGTTAAAATGCTTAAACACCGCAGGTTTTGATCTTAAGGATTTGGGGTCTTCTATTAGCACTCTTTTACAGCTTCTATACCACAGGAAGAATTAATCTCTAAAACCTCTTTAAAGCAGATAAAGTGCACAAGGATGTTTGTAGGAAAACACATTTGGGTCATCTAGGTAAAATATGATAAACTTACCCTATATTTAGATAAATCAATCCTCAGAGAATTATGCAATTGATCCAGAAGTTTAATGAACTTTTCCCTCTGTAAAATGAAAACGAGAATACTTTGCATAAGAACTAGCACATTTTTGTAAACAAGGGTAAAATTACAACTCAATTTTTTTCTTTTCAAATTTCTAAGAAATCATTTAATCTGTTTATATTCTTAATTCATTTGAAAGATAGATTATTTTCCATTCTTTCATATAAGAGTACTGTCCAAGATATCTGGGCTTTGAGGCAGGCAATGCATCTTTTACTACTGTGCTTTTGCTTTTATTTTGTATTGCCATTTACCTTGTACGCATTCAACACTGTGCTGCCATGCAATGCATTACAGAGATGATGGAGGATTTCCTGTACAGTATTTACCTTTCTGACACACTGTTAAATAACCCAGACAAACCACCTAAGAACTGAAAAATGTCATCTGCTGTCTGTGACAAAAATCCAAAGTTTTCAGCTATGTTATCAGGGCTTACTGAAACAGATGAGCTTCTTAAACTTTTTATATTTGCCTTGCAATTACTCATACTCTTGAAGAAATGATGTTCATTTACAACAGAATTTGATGTAAAAGTATGATTGAAAATAAACAATTCAGAAACAGTGGCTTTTGGAAGAATAAACCAAGTAATCTATGCCGTTACATTTTAAACATTAAGATTACCTTGTCATTGTCATAGATGAGTTGTAGTGAAAGCATTTTGCTATGAGATAATCAGCTAATCTGTGCCATTCCCAAGCAATGTTAATGAGAGTTTTTAATTGCTGTTCTTCATATTAGAACATACACCAATGCAGTGCATAAATTCTTACCAACATATGCAAAAGCAGCAGAATGTTGGAAGTAGCGAAATCCAATAGCTCTCATAATGCTACCTGTGAAATAGGATATGCACTAATAATAAAACAGAGCCCTTTGTGCACTATCTCCTATCCCTCAGTGGAACACTAACCTACACCTAAAGCCACCAATGTGGCATGGTTCCCTTAAGGGATCAATCAAAAGGACTTTTTTCTGTCATGCTATAAATCTGCATTAAAGTATTCCGTCAGCCAAGTCCTTCCCAGCTGTAGCCTAAGGTCTTGAAATGAGATGTTCTTGATGAATGATGTGCAGCTATCCACTAACAAACGCCTTTTGAACAAGACAGTAAAATAACTTTTTGCTTATAAGCCAATTTTTTAAAGAAAGATCTCAAAAATCTCTGTTAGTGATGCTTACTACTCTGTCTTTCTATCCATCTGCTGAACCATGAATTGCATTGGAAATTGTGTCAAAGGTAAACACTGGCATTAACGTCAGAGAGGATTTAATCTCTCTCCAATCTGAGGATGAAAAAAAGTAATTCAGATCATTAGCAAAATGGAAGGAAAGAATGGAAAACACAATGAAACAGTCTACATTTCAAAAGCTGGATAAAAGTCAAGTCGAATAGGGCTCAAGCATGGAGCGAGTTGTCTTGTTTCAAAAAGATGTAGTTTCATTCCACAGTATGCCATCAATTAGTTTATACAAACTAGAATAAGTACAGAGCAATATTCCAGTAATTAAATCATAAATATTCTGATTTTCATAATACATATAAAGGAAACTTAATACTCACATTTCATAGCGAACCTTAAAATATAAAAGAGCTTCACTACCTCTGACACTACTTCATATCACTATAATTCGTACTCAGTTATTTTTAACTGCTTAGTATTTGGTTTTATGTTCATAAACATTCATAATCCTCCCCCTTCCTGCTCTCACACCCACAGTGAAGGGAGGGAAGTAGATTAGAATATACTGTGAATTTCTTTTTTAAAAATCATTTATATTTCCAGTGTGAGATATAAGTCCACACAAGGAGAGTTAACAATGACAACAAAGTGCTACCACGTTAGAGTCTGAAATTCTGCCTAAAATTCTGATGCATAAAGCCAGGGCTTGGTCAATTCAGCACTATTTCATAAAATATATGTCTGTAACAGTGGATATCTATCTGTCTGTCTATCTATCTATCTATATATAAGTTATTGTCTACAATTATTTATGCCTGGGTCTTTTAGGTTAATGAATTTGCTAATGACATACCCAGCAAGCAACTGCAAACTGTACTTAGCTTATGCAGTTTCTATAGTCTGTAGGACCCACTGCAATAAAAAAGTAAAACTGATTTATAAACATTTTAGTTCTATACATATACAGTAGATGATTTATACCCTACCTTCCACAGATTTAATAGTGATTGATTGTAAAGACTTGGTAAAATCTTTGAAAGCGTACAGCAACTCATTCTTTTAAATGATCAACTTTTTTAAAATTAGAATTCAGAAATTGTTATTTTATCATATATTGGAAAGTAAGGGGTACTATTCTATTAAAAAAGAAGTCTACTTACCCCAAAGTTAGTAGCTGCAAACCTGTCTGAGGCAGATACATTTGTTGTTGCTGTAGTATGAGCATAGAAAGCATTTATATTGGCCAACAATGTACTCATAACTGCTGGAACACCAGGGCACATATATTTAGAAGACAGGCAGGAGAAGTGCCTATAATTCAAACAAACTGACAGTTATTAAAGGTGGCAAGGAGTCTGCACTTTCTGTCATTATAATTTCTTTTCAGTTGCATTCATTACAGATTCAGAAATGAGCTTAAAAATATGCTCTGGGCTGCCAGTACCTCACATTGCTCTAAACTAAGCCCTCTCCAACACTTCCATTTACTTCATAAATGAGACATCTAAATTGCAAATTTTACTTCAGAAATCTGTGCTAGGTCACATACCCATTAAAAAAAAAGAAAATTCCAAAACTCTGCAGATGTCCAGGCTCATGAATCAACCTTCATTAATAAACCTGATAGCTGCTATCTTCCATTCAGTACCTAGATAAATGGGCTCTATAAAATCACTGGTCAACCTATTCTCCACAATACTCTTTGTCAATGGGACCTCTAACAGAACTTGTATATCTGAAGACATACAAAGACATTCTAGGTATAATCAACTACTGGCAAGATAAAAGTGATGCTAAACGCATCCATCCATCACTACAGCTCGACGATCACTGTGCTCAATATAGGACAAGTCTTGAACTCATTCTGGATGTAATAACCAATGAGTACTTAAGAGCATGTGTGATCCATGAGGTAATTTACTGTAAAGATGAAAGCAATTTATTCTGTAATTGAAATGCAACTGGCTGGAAAATTGTAATTTTCAAACATTTTTGCATCTCACGATAAATCCTCTTATAATTTAAATCAAGTTTCAAGAAAAAAGAATGAGTCATTAATTACATATATACAAACATCTAAAGAAAATCCAAGTATTCATATTCATTTTTGTCCAAAATCTTGGAATGGTTAAGGAAATAAGATTACAGCAGAAAGGGATAGTGTGATGAATCAAGGCCTTAATCCCTCCCAAAGCTAGACTAAGAAGGTGAATAATTGCTGGATTTTCTAGTTTATCTGACTGGGCAAAGAGTCTGGAAGGAAAGAGCTCCAACTGGGAGGTAGAAGAGGCAGGCTTCATATGTAAGAGAATCTACAGCTTCAGTGTGTGTTTGAGAGGTTCCTTTCTATCTGAAACATTTTGAGGCCAAGACAGGAGACCAACTCCCTGGGCTTTCTCTAGCATTAGACTCACTGGAATACTTTCATGTTCAGCTTATAGATCACAGGCTCAGAATTATATCAATATGGTGATCTGTATTGATGTGTAAATTTCATATCGTCCTGGTCACATTCAAAGTGTTTTGCAAACATTTCTCAGCATTCCTTTAAGGTATATCTTTAGCTGCTATTACCCAAATTTTATGAAATTCCAGGGAACTGCTCATCTCCACAACAAATCAATCACATGAGCAGGTAATAGAAGTCAACATTCCCAGCTGACTGGAATAATACCATTTCATTAATTGCCAGTGCTTTTCTGAAGTGCTTTTAAATACTGTAGTATGAATCTTTAAAAAAGGAACCCAGCTATCTAATTAAGAAAATCTTTCAGCAGATCACATGTTTACTATAAACAATTGGAAAAACAATTTCCTTTGTATAAAATAGTGATACTAGGTGATATTCCCCAGTTGCAGGTAAAATTAAAGGTAAAAGAAATGTCACCAGATCTATTCATCACATGAATTTTGAGAAATACACGTAGCGACACATGCTTCACCCCCAGCAAGCTTGCTGATGATACAAAACTGGGAGGAGTGGCTGACACATAAGGCTGTGCTGCCATTCCAAGGGACCTGAACAGGTTGGAAAGGAATTTTATGGAGTTCAACAAGAGCAAGTGCAGAGTCCTATACTGGAGGAAGAATAACTGCATGCGTCAGTACAGTTTAGGGGCTGACCTTCTGGAAAGGAGCTCTGCTGAGAAGGACCTGGATGTACTGGGGACAAAAAGTTGACCATGAGCCAGCAGTGTGCCTTTGTGGCCAATAGTATCCTGGGGTGCATAAAAAAATCATGGCCAGCACGTCAAGGGAGGTGATTCCCCCACCTCCACTCTGCCCTGGTGATGCCACATCTGGAGTACTGCATTCAGTTCTGGGCTCCTCAGTTCACGAAAGATAGGAAACTTCTAGAGAGTGCAGTAAATGGCAACAGAGATTATGAGGGGCTTGGAAGCATCTCCCTTATGAGGAAAGGCTGAGAGACTTGGGGCTGTTCAGCCTGGGGAAGGATGAGAAGGGGTCTTATCAGTGCTTATAAATACGCAGTGGACTGGAATGAAGTGGATGGGGCCAGGCTCATTTCAGCGATGCTGATAAGGGGAAATTGGCACAAAGTGGAACATAAGTAGTTCCATATGAACACAAGGAAAAACTTCTTTACTTCAAGGGTGACAGAGCACTGGAACAGGCTGTCTATGGAGATTGTGGAGTCTGCTTCTCTGGAGACACTCAGAACTTGCCTGGATGTTTTCCTGTGGAACCCACTGTAGGGAACCCGCTTTGGCAGATTGGACTAGATAATCTCCAGAGGTCCCTTCCAACTGCTACAATCCTTTGATGATCTTTTTTTTTTTCTTTTCTTTTTTTTTTTTTTTAATTGACACCAAAATAATTAACATATGATTTTAAAACTGACTTACAATTTCAAAAAATTTTGTAATAGACCTAAAGATCCACAGTACATGAAAAACCTTAAGCTGGAGATATGAAGGCAGTCATTATTCACCCTTAGGAATCGTACTTCTAGCATATGCTCTGCTCAAGGGAATCACCAGCAGTTGCTATAGGAAAATCCATTATGATAACTGTCCACAGGAGACAAGACAGACTGTGGAAAAATTGTGTCAAAATTTGAGTTTAGTGAGGTCACTTCTGCAGGTTCTTCTAATGAATACACACACTGAACTATCCAACACCTGGTTTGAGCTCCTATCTTGAAAATAGAATCAAATTATATTTATTTGTTGTAAGGAAAAATTAAACCCATAAATATAATTTTGTTTATAAACATCATTATTTAGATCACTACTCCATTCCACCAGTAATTTGATTAGTGATGTTGATGACAACATCACTGTCAAGGTTACGTGAATTTTTTATTTGTGTCATTAAATAAAATCTGTAAAGTTCACAGAGCCTATTACATTTATCACACTTAAGAATGGCCATAACTCTGAGAGTGCTGGTAAACCAGGTAAGAAATCTGAAAGCTTGTTTCTGCTTGCTGAAATAAATTAAAAAATATATCAAGGAAATTCCTTGCTTGTCTTTGTCGATCCCTGAAAACAGCAACCAGTAGCATGAGTAATAACTCTTTCCAATGGGCACGTATATCACAGCAAACATTACCAAGCATCACATATTTTAGAGTTTATATTGCATTGTTTAACCCAGAGTCATATATTTTAATTCAGGTCTGCCAGCTTTATCTTGCAACTTTCTTACTATGTCGATTCCTGATGATCCCTCACTGCCTGGGAGTCTTCCAGTACTTCTGGTAGTGTGAACAGGCAAAGAAAGAAGGCTCATTAACACACACTGCTTGTAAGCAAAAGCTATCAATGAAAATTACTTCAACTGATGATTTGTGTGCCTTTTGGAAAACAAGATGGCATAGTTAATGCCTATCAACTTTCCAGAATAAGAAAAATGTTGCTGATTCAGAAGCACTGAAGCTTCCTGTAGTGACTTGCCAGCAAGATAAAATTGAGCTTTCACTGCACTTGACTCTACTACAGAGTAGATCTAGGATGGTGATGCTATGTATACTTTCATTATCTAGTCAAAACCATTTCAGTATGTGCCCTATTTCTTGTCTTCCAAAGAGAAATAAATTACACTGGAAGAGGAATGATAGAAAATAAATTCTTCCTTGCTGATGGGGACGTTACTTAATATGAGTAGGTAAAAAAACTTCCAGTATGACTCCTTCAAGACATTATAATCACAACATAAATTACACCCATCACTGGAGTCATCAAAACAAAGGCCATTTGGATCACTGATATGTTGCTTTTTTCATCTGTTTTTTTTTTGTACCTATTTTCATTTTCTTCTGAATTCATGTATATGCATAACATTAGCATAGCTAACTATTCTTATTTGGCTGCTAGAAGAATAAATAAATTTTCTTCCTCTTCCAACCCAATCATTTATCATCTCTTTATCCAACTGAAAAAAAATAAACTAATTTTAAAAATAAAAGGTGAATTATAGAACCTATAAAGTCAATTTTTTTCAAAGAGCTTCAGTTGTAGCAACACAAACAGCCTTTTTGTTTTACCTTAGTTTTTGGTTTGGGTTAATGATTGTTTTTTTCTTTCACATGAATTCCACATTTGGATTCCCTTGTTTAGAAAGGGAATAGTTATATATCTTGATAGCTATATCTTGAAATGAGAATAAGCCTTTCTAATTGGGCATCCTTCAGGAAAGAACTGTCTGCATTTTTTCTGGTAAAAATGTGGATTGTCTGTCTCTAACACCAGGATTCAATCATACTTCAATTCATCCTAAGGTATTACTGGGGTACAGTGTCCAAAGGAGAACATCAACATAATTGAGATATATTTTGGATTGATTTGCACAGTCCAGTAATCTACAAATATAAGATATAAAGACATACACGCCTGATGGAAAGGCAAACATGAAAAATCAAACAAAGCAAAGAAAATGGAATTGGAAATTCCAATTTCTATTCACGAAACTTATTGCATGTGTTCCTCCATATGTAGTGTGAATATACAGTACCACACAAGAAGAGTTAGGCTTAATTAAATTCTTCTGTGAAAAGTTGTTTGAGGTCTTTGGAGGAATACCATTAAACAAGTATATATTGCAAAGACACCTCTACTTTCCTATTAGATGCACAATACAGTAACTCACAATGAAGTGAAGGACACGTTTGTTGCAATACCAGATTTTGTCCTTACATCTTGCAATAAAAAGAAAACTTTCTGTGTTTATGTACCTTCATTCTACAGAAGAGGATCATATTTTTAGGTTGGACTGTAAAGCGATGGAAGAAACAAAATAAATATTCCGATTAAAAGTTCCTTGTCAGCTTTCTGAAGTCATAATGTACTCATTTGGAGCCCTCTGCTTTCCTACAGTTGCAATAGGAGCAGAACATAGTCCTTTTCACCAGAAAACTCTCCTCTGGACAAGTCAAGATTGTATGATATAGCTTTTGTATCCCCAGGCTTCCAACTAAGCTCAGAAGTGCTGTGTTCTAAAGTAATCATAGCTACTTCAATGTGAAGGATGTAGAGATATGTTCTAATACCATTAAAAGCAGCTTGCATTAGTTATTTACATTTGATATGGAAGGTTACTATATCCATTGCTGGCATTCTGTAAATAATTTCTGTATTCCTGGGGAGGGGTACACAGCTTGTTAGACTCTGTTCTAGCTAGCAAAGTAACCCAACCCCAGTTAAGGAAGGTGAAGTGTCCCTGATCCTTGCTCAATATCATAAGGATTAAGTAATGCATTAGTGATAATACCAGTAATAGTTTATAAAATGTTTATAAAACATCGCAATGCTGGTGCAGCTAAGCAGCCCTTCAGTGAGTCAGAGGGGCACAAAGGACAGTCAGAATTCAGATTCAAGAGCAAGTGTGAAATGGACAACAGAGTCACAAAGTCTTGGAACTCATCAGTTCCCTCAAACACGTTCTTGACAGTAGAGTAAAACGAAAAAAAAGACAAACATGAAAATACTTACGTCATAGCTTGATAAATATATTCAATTCCATAACGCATCGCAAATTCATCTACAATTTCTTGTGCAGCAGCATCGAAGTACACCTTCCAGGCATCATCACCTTTAACTTCAGGGATTTTTACCACACCATTAGATTTAACTTCTGTCAAGTAGTGGAATAGATTCTAAATGCAAGAAATTTTTCAAATAGGAATATGAAGTTTTTAAATGACATTCTATAAGTATATTTTATATAATCAGCCATATGCTCATTCACTTAAATTTTTATTTTTTTCCTTTGAAGGCTGGCATCAATGAACCATCATCTGGCAAACAAAATACCCAAGATACTAAATGCTTTTGTTGAACTCTAGTAGTGCAGGCCCATGATTCAGCACTTTGATCTATCTTCTTGACATAAGGTCACCTCAGAGAACTGGCACAGAGAGACTGCAACATAAAATAGTGCAGAAACTCCTCTCCTAAATTCTCTTGCTAATCCTGATGTTATAATGCTCACTGGGGAGTCTTTCAACAGGAATTGGATTTGTAACTTTAAATTTCAAATTCACAATTTAAAAAAATATGCTGCAGGGAAACAATTAGAAATATGGAAGAAGCCACTGAAGCACTGAAACATGTGCAATAATGTTCAAGTTTAGCAAACTGTAAGCCAAACCTGTTATTTTATTTAGAGGCAAAGTCATGGAATGCTTTTCAGATTACTGAACTCTGTAAGTATCCATAAACTGCAGATTCGATTTCCTGTCTGCTTTCACTGGAAAACAAACAAACCCCAAACAACAAACCAAGTCTTAAAACTCTGAAATAATTTAAAATGTTCAAATTAGTTCATAAGAGTTTTGGGGATTATTCTACAAGAACAAGAATATCTGTGGGCACAAATGCTGTAAAAATTCAGTTTTACACATGGTGAACAACAGCATTTTGCAGATGCATACTAGGGATGAACTTTTAGCTGTAAGTTCTCAGAAAATTTAGAATAAAACTTCAGTGTGGACCACTGCTTAAGGGAAGAGGAATCAAATACAAAGAGAATCTCTAAAAGATACAAATCAGTTAAGATTTGCTTTTCATTATTGATAAAAGCAATTTATGCCAGTGAACAAATATTCAAATTTCTGTGCTTCCTTGTTTGTTTGTTTGTTTTTTTTCTTCATTCCCCCCATCTCCAAATTATGGATAACTGTAGCAGGAATTATGTCCTTTTCAATTAATAGTAATATCTCAGTAGTATGCAGAAATGGTTGTATCATCTTGATGTTAGCAATCATGTTTGTTATAAGAAAATTCCATGACTTCATCTCCTCTTCTGACTCCTTTTAGCCAGAATGATCTGACAGTGTTACATTGCACCATCTTTGACTCCAAACCTTGATATGCCATCAGTGATACAAAAAGAGAAACCAAAAATGAACTTGTCCTGAAGGAGCAGTTATTTGCATCAGCGCTCTAATATTTTCTCACCTCTTTTTTTTCCTTATCTCTGCAACAACTGAATACTAACTTCTATTTAGCTTGCTTCCTTTAACTTCTGCAACATACCTCATGTAAACAGGTGTACTGCACATGGTATGGGGCAACTTTCTCCTCTCCTTCTATTTCAACATTGATTTTCAATCTAAGAGCACCAGAGACAGCTGATTTGTCTGTCCGTTTTTCTGAAAGCAGAAAAATGATGTTAGTAACCACCAAGTCACACATATATGTCATACAGTCATATATATACACCTATATATCATACAGTCACACAAAATACACTCATTTCAAAGCTAAAAAGTACTGCTGTTGAGAACAGAGAATACCTTTTAAGTATGTCCCATAGATTTCAAGCCACAAAGCAGGACATTAAGTTATTAAGAATCTTTTCTTCTTTTATTTGACAAATTCAAAGCAGGCTGCATACCACGTTAAGCAACACATTTGTCTTTTCAATACAAACAATTTTCCATTGCCTATTTCGTATATGAACTAATAATAATAACAACTGTAGTTATTAATATCTGCCACCAATTTTGAAGACTAAATCTGAAATGGTCAAAAACAAAATCACGCCTCTTCGCTCTGAGTGATGTGATACTAATATACTGCTTGTGTGTCAATAGGTGCATGTATCAGATTAAAAGTTGTCAGTCTTTTTCAGAGTGTTAAATTCCATTTACTGATATTTCTTTTTAGATACTGATTGACTTTTTCTAAGTGTTATTATTTATATAAATCTTTACAACAGCTTAATCCAACAAAATGTTTGAAGTGTTAACATTTGGAAAACGTGATGACACGTTTCTAATAAAAACAAACCTCATTATAAAAAAGGAAATAAAGCAAGACTTTTCTGTAATTGTAAAGAAGACAAAAACATTTCCAGATACATCCCTATTTATTTATTTACTTTACTTAGGCATAAAAAATGTAATAAAGTGCACAAGGAAAATAATGTGCAGAAGGAAAATACTTGCTAGGATTTTCTATGCGTCTTGATGGAACTGTTTACCGTATGTTTGCCAATGCTGCTGTGAATAGACTAGACTGGAGTGATGGCTTTTCTTACACAGTTTTGCTCTTTTATTAAAACCAAATATTTGTCTTTGGTGTTGCTGTGACTAGCTCAATTTCTGTAATTCACCAAAACTCAGAGAAGATCCACAATTTTCAAAGTGACCTGTAACATCTGGGATTTAAAAACATGCATATCAGTACTAAAGCTGTGTATTTTGAATTCCCTAAGGCACAGATGCTGAGATTGTACTAAATTTGTTTAAAAAAATAATAATCAAAAAGAATCATACCTAAATTATACCACACATCCATTTCTCCACTCAGTGTTCTTACTTCAATGATTGTTTGCCCAAGGAAGTCATCGGACTCCTTTTTGAAATGTTGTTTTACTCTAGATTTGATGTCATCATCTTCATCCCATACTCTCACTTTTATTCTATCTGTAGAATTATGGCATTCACTGTAAAAAATAACAAAATAAAATCTATAAGTCAGTTATTACTTTTGTACTGCTATTCATTGAGCTTGACTTCTGTAGAAACATTTTAAGTGATAGAATACCTACATGTGCAATATTCAGCAAAACAGATGGCCATAGCACACTGCTAGGGAAAAAGGTAGAATTACTACATGTAGAAAGTAAAGAGATTAACTTGAATGAATCACATATACATAAGGATTGCATTTATGAATGTCATGAACTTCTTGTTGAAATTATTAGCATGTTTACAATATGTACTTCTCAATACTTTTAAAAACACCTTCTGAATGTTAAAGTCAGATAGGGTTTATTTATTTACAAATGTTATGTGGTCCTTCTAGTAGGCCAGAAAAGTAGTAGCCTATAATGTAATAATAAAAAATGTGAGAAAATCCTAATATTTTTAATACGCAGCACAATACTTTTGAATTTGCAATGAAAAAGCCCAAAAAGCATGCATGAATTTGGCTAAAGACAAAGGAAAAAAAAAACAGCAAAACCCACCAAAAACTAAACCAACCAAGCAAAAAAAAAAAACCAACCCAACAACCAACCCCAAACCACCGCCACCACTGCTTTATTTAAAAGATATGTTACTGTCATCCTAGGTCTCCATTTCCATCATCAGGAGACAGTGACAGACTGTTGTATAGTAAAGAATTGCAAATTCAAGTGGCTTATTAAACTCCCATGAGTTAAGCTGATGTTAGAAATTTCTGGACTTCTGGATGAGTGAGGTGGTTCACTTGTCATCAAGAGTTCCCAAATGGACAAACTTTTTCAGACCTACCTTCATGATATTAGTTTGAGCTCTTGTTTGAATTCTAACACTGCTTAATGATCTATTTCAGCAATATCAGCATTAAAACAGTAATACTATAACTTATCTCCCAACTGGCACCCCTTAGGGTTTGTTCTAAGAATTAATTAGCAGTAGTAACAGGCTTTAGAAGTACAAAGTGCTTTAAATGTCATTATTACTGTCAGGGCTGATCAGTCACTAAAAATGGTATTCACATCTCACTATGACATCATTCAGAATCACAGAAATACTTGTGCCTGTCCATATTCCAAATTTTAACACTAAAGATATCTCTGGTAATTAAAAAATACATTATTCTGTGATTAGCAAGACTAATGAAGCCTGGTTTCCTTTTGTCTTATGACTGCCTTTCCTGACATCTAACAAACTGCAATCATAAACTGAATCTTCTCCCATAATTGGGGTTTTCATAAATTATCCCTTCATATGGACTCCCTAGGGTCTATTATAGGGTGAGTTCATACTGAGGACACTCTTAGGACCTCATCTCTTAGACTGTCTTTTGCTTTTCTGAGAATGTGACAGAACCACTGTTAGGCAATCTAAAATTTTTCTGACTGCAAAAATTCAGAAGTTATTAACAAGGACAGAGTAAGATAGGAAAATCAGATGAAGATGGATCAATTAAACATTTTTACGTTAAGAAATCAGACTAATCCCAGAATCAAACCATCTGATGTTCCTCACGTGTAGCCTTGAATTACTGATTGACACAGTCCAGAACCACATTTAATTATGCATCCAGTTTAAACTTTAAACAGGAATTTTCTGTGATATAGGGAGATCTAACACTGGTGAGGCACTTATGTGACTCTAATCACCACATCTATGCTCATGAGTAGGTTTTGCTCCCATTTTGTTTCTTGGGGAGGTAACACACATAGAAAGTCATTAAATGGCATTACAAATAATATATTTTATTCTCCTGCTACAGCATATATTTCCCTCTGATGTACACTTAGCTGATTAAGGAATTTCAGATGGTCAGGAATCATGTACTTTTCCTCGATATCCTTTCATCCTTATCACATTTTTTTTCCATCATTGAAGCATGATGATACCTATTGCTACCTATATGTTTGCTCACAAGTTCATCTTCTCTAAACCTTTATTAATCAATCAGCTTTGCTTCTATGTTTTTTTGCAAACTTCATATGCAAGGCCTGCAAACTTGTATAGACTTGTGATGCAAAAAGAGGCTGGGTGGATAAACACCTATTTCTACTGGCCTACCCCGCAACAGTTAGATTCCAGAAAGGTTTACCATTAAGCTTACAGAGCTTTCTCTGTATAATTTGCTTACCTGTAAAGAAGCACCCTCTCAGGTATAGCACTATATAATGAGATGAACATGCTTTAGACTTTCTGTTAAGAGAGTTTTTTTCCCCATTCTAAAGTGATACTGCTATAACTTTCCAATATTCTATCACAGTGAAATTCTGCAAGCAATCAGCACAGAAATTTTGGCTGTATCTATTAAACTGTGCAAATACTGCTCTTTAGGGGAATTCTAAACAACATCGAACTGGAGGCCTGAAATTGCCTAAATGTCTCAGTTCATCAGTAACTCTAGAATGAAATATCTGAAATATGAAGCAGTTGAACAGCTTCTCTGACTAAAATGGAGACCAACTATCATTGCATCTAACCTACCTGAATGCCATTCAGGGCAAGAAGATACTTTTTCTCATTACGATTGGCCATACAGCAATAAGAAAACTCAGGAACAATCTAGTTCGAACAAAGATAAATTTTTCTCCCTTAAGAGTTGTTGGAAATCTTCCCAGACACAATCAATTGGATTTTGTATCTTCAATAGCATTTGCAGTATACCAGGAGGAAATCTCAACAATATCAGACATTAGACAAATTGTAACTGTTTAGTGATGACCAAGATCTTGTCCAGATGGTAATTGTTGTCTTCACAAAAACCTTTTCACTGATCTAAGTCAAATAGCATATGTATTCGTGCATTGAATAGGGTAACAGATACCCAACAAAACTGTTTACTGGAGACAAATGGTAGTCTAGTGAAAACCAAAATAGAATTAGTAATATAAAATAATCATCCAGTTATACGAAAAGCTTTTGGAACATACAATCATAGCTGAGGTGTTAACTTAATGAGAGATCAGAGGAACACGATCCCTGCAGAGTCTGCAAGGCTGTCTGGGGAGGTAGTTTTGCTAGCTAACACTGTCAGAGGAAGATTTTAACAATCTGAATCAACTGTTGAAAATAGTCAAGAAAATCATAAGAGTGGAGAAGACTCCATTAGAGTGTTGGATGCAGGTAAAATATTGACAGACCTAGAGGTCTGTAAAAAGTTGAAAACTATACAGCCAAAATATTTTTCTCCCCTGTAACTGAGAAAAAAACGCAACCTTTTCTTGTTTGTTTTGTTCAACACCATCAGAAGAAGGTAGAAAGCAGACAGCTGTAGGATTCTTCATTTGTTCTAAGGTTGAAAAAATTACCAATCACGATGCTTTGTTACTCATTAAGATAATAAAAAGCCATTGCTGCCTATAATACATTATTTAAAGGGGCGTCTATAGGTCTATTTACTTTCTTAGCTTGTGTACAAAAAACACACATTCCAAGGAAAGATTCTTCCTCTGATAGTCTTTAGTTGGTTGTTTGCTGAATTGCATGCAGGTGTACACATGCTCCCCTTTAATCATAATCTATGAGTCCTCACACTTAAATCTATCCCATATTTCTGCATCATGGTTGTTTAGCAGAGCTCTATTGAATATGCTGTTAGAAACGTTCACTCTCTGCTAACCATACAATTATGTTAGGATTATGTGTAATTCTACAAGCTTGAATACTGCCCTCACTCTGCTATGATAGAGCAAATGAGCGCTGGGGAGCCAACATTTGTTCCAACTCCTTGTTTTAGCACACACTGGGAAATTTAAATGAATGTCTCGGTGTTATGATTAAATACGCAGTGGTAAGATTTTGTGATATGTTTAATCTCTGAATTCAGCATTTAGGAATTGTAAGGATGATTAGTGTTCAATTATATTCAGGACTGACAAAGACCACAAATAAAGCCAATTTTAAGTGAAAAATCCTGAGTCAATTAAATGGTTATACTGACTACTTCAAATTTAAATCTTATGATTAAATATTTATAGTGTGCTTAATACACTTCAGGTATTCCCTTAATTGAAATTAAATAAGTCAGAGTGATAACCCTTGTAGAAAATGCAACTGTCAAAAATGATTGAAAATGCATATAAGTTCAAATCAGTTCAAATGTATATAGTTCAAATTCAGGAGATTTAAGCTGTAGTAGCTTTGTTGTTGTTATTTTAACATTATTACTAGGGCAGCAGATTATAATTTCTGGGTGGAAAAAAAAATAACAATTTCAAGTTTCCAGTGATTTTCTGGTAGCTCTGCTTACATATTTGAGAAAATAAATTCAGAATTTCATATCAAGTAGCTCATCCAGTTCTAGATATTACACAATTCATATATTTAAATACAAGAAAGTAATTATTCTTCTACCTTATATTACAGTCATTCAATAAGATATGATACTTGAACAGCTATTGGAGTCGTGAAATCCCCATAAAGAAAACACTGTCGATATACAAGTAGCTGGTAAAAAGCTTCTGAGTGTGAATGTGCTCTGAATTAATTTTTGATTTCTAATATTGGCCTTTGAATCTGTGCAAGGAAGGGGCATACACTGTTTAACACAGATGGACTTTTCTCTGAGAAGTAAAAGTGGCACCTTGGGTCATATGTCTTTCAAACTCACAAGTGGAATGATGATCTCCCCAACCTAAGGCAAAAGATTTTAGTCAAAGAGCAGAGGAGATAAAATCGTTGTTGTGCTACATGACAACACTGCACCTTCTTGAAGAAAACAAAATTTTTTTTTCCAGATCCTTTTAATGTTCAAGAACCTGAACATTTTTTGTTCAGATTTTTCCCTCCATGTTTTATATGGACAGAAATAATGAGAACTGATCTTCAGAAAGGAAGGGAGAAGAAATTAAACAACATTACAGCCTGAAGACAGTTACTTTTCATTGTGGTGAGTGGCAATTGTGAAATTGTATATTGCATATGTTGAGAAACTAGTGGTTCATAATCCTCACTGGTCAGTGTGCAGGATCCTTAGCAGTCCTGTAAACTGTTTAATAAATTCACAGATGCTTATAAAGATGATACATTGCTTTTATAATCACTGGTACAGGGTTTCATTGGGTAAGTGGTACCAAATTAACATCCAGTTTTGAAAAGTACAATAGGTTTCTATAACATAGACTATTATAATGTATTACCTGTTTGAGTATACTCTCAGTAAGAACACAAATAAGATTGTTTTTTATTTAACAAAGACTGGAATTTCATATCATTTCAAAAATTATTATGATTTTATCTTTCCATAATTTACTACTGTGTTTATTCCACAAATTATCTACTAATTTTATATGATATTATTATAGGTGCTTTCAGAGTTGACAAGAACTTTACTGAAAATTTATACATCTGTCAAAACGAACATTTCCCTTTCACATAAAATTTTCTAAACAAAGCTAGAGCTTATTTTAGCCTTTCAGAATCCCTCGCTGACTTTGAGTAATTAAGAGTAATTAAGTGCACATCAAATACAGTGGCACATAGTAGACGAACTGAGAAAAAAATAATTGCTGAAACACTTCTGATCCATGCAGAGGAAGAACACTAAGCAAACTGATACTGTCATCAGATCGGTACAGTTCTCAGTCAGGAACGTGCTGTGCCCTAAAACAACGTTTCAAGGAAAGGGACAATACAGTACATGTGAATTGGAATTTCCTCTACTGTAACATCCCTTTCTGAAAGAGGCTCTGGGAATGCTGCCAAAATTACAACTGGCACAAAGTCATACTGAAACCTTAGTCAACCTATTACAGATTGGAACATCTACTTTGTGGTCAGGGTTGAACTTCAGTAATGTGCTGACAACAAACGACACCATTATCAGTTCCAGGGCTGTAGCCAAGGAAAGGAGACAGACGGGTCCTATCAGACTCTTCAGAACTGACCTCTAGACAACACCCAGCCTTGGAAAGGATAACCATTATGAACAACTCAGCCCAGTCTCTGAAGTGTACTATGTAAGGTCAATGCCCCAGTTTCACCTAGGGTAATCATGATGTCCAATAAAGCCATGTTTTAACTCTCATAGCCAGTGCCCGAGGCCCAGGAATGCATTTACATCTTTTAGCACCTAAGGTGAAAGTCTGAATAACTTGTTATCAAAGTTCCTTATAAAATAAGGAACCAAATAGACACCATCAATAGATTCCCCAACAGATACAAGTTGTATGTATTCTGTAGATACATCTGTAAAAACTCCTATGCTCTCCCCATTTAAAGCTAGTTTATTAATACATGGTATCACGCACATGCATGGTACAGACAACAAATGCTTTCAAATTAAGTAAGTTTTCCACTTGGCAGCATTATATTACCTAAATGTAACATAGAAAAGTAAGAAACAATGTGATGTTCTATACTTACAAATAGAATTTCTCATCCCATACTGGATTCAAGTTTCCAAAAATAGTCTTTGTTCTCCGTTTGGTTTTGCCAACTTGCACAGTAACATATGGGTCACTTGAGCCAGTTTTGTCCTTAGCTTGTAAGCCCTGAGCACAAAGCACTGCAACAAAAGGAGAGATGTACTTTAGCCCTCATAGCCTTTATTGCAAATAAATAAATGAGATAGTGACAGCAGCAACAGGAAACAAAGCCCTCAGAATGAGGGCTGCTGAAACAAAAATTTCTAGGTCATTTTTCCCAGCTTCTGTTCCTCCGGAGATAAATAAGATTTTTCTAACTACTTTGTTGGACTGAATAAAATCTACAAAAATAGTTTGATAGAAGAATAATTGAATGAGTCAGTAGAAAGCACAAAAACAAGTATTTTTCTTTCCATGCATAATTCAGATACTCAAACTTTGATTTAATCAGCATGGCAACATAATACTGTTGCATAATTGGGCTTCAATATTATGATACCTCAAATCATAAAATTTCTTTTTCAAAATTCAAAATAAATTCTTTTTATCTGCAAATATGCAAAAGATATATGGAAACTTTAAACCCCCAAACTTCCAAAAATCTGCATGGTTGATTATGAAACTAGTCATCAGTAATGTGATTGCCATTTCTCTTTCTCACTTGAAAGACAAATTATGATGGTTTTCAGAATATTTCCATTCTACCATAAACAGGGTGACAGTTGTATTCATTTTTCTTTAACTGTTTATGTATTTTTCAGCATTTATGCTAATTAATGTTGTATATACACATTTTGTGGCAAGCATAAATCCATATCATTTCCTGGAAAACTCAGGAGAAAGCAAAATTCTCAAAAAGCAACTCATCAAACCCAGAAAGCTGCAGCTAGAACACTTGTGGTTGCCTCCTAACATCTGCAGAGCTAGGTTTCATTATTTTGCACATACTGTTTAAAATGTCTCAGCAGAAGCATTTAGTAAATATTTTCTGATGTCAATCATTTTGGATAATGAAGCTCCCTCAGTGTGCTCAGAAAACCAGATACACAAAAACGGCTGAGTATTCTTACTCAGCACATCATCTCCCTGTGGGAGATCAGCCATACCTGCTTAGCTCAGTGTTAAGAAACAACAAAACAAACACACTGTGAGTGGTGAATCACTGAACTGGTTGCCCAGAATCTGCATTCTTTCAAATCTAGTTTGGACAAAGCCCTTAGCTGTGTAACTTCCAAGTTAGTTCTACTTTTAATAGAGGGTTTGAATATACTGGAGATTACCCTTCTAAAATTACTTCATATGTTACTCTGTGATTCCATAATTAGGCCCTGAATCTGCAAAACTAAAATAGCAATGGGTTTTTCTTTTAAAAAGAGATGAACCAAACATTCAACAATGCGAGTTTCGAACCAACAGTAGTAAACTGGTATTTACTCAGCAGATAGACAGACAAAGTATTTGTATATTTTCTGAGTAACTTGCTAAGATTGCCCTTCATATGCCTGAGTATTCTAATTGCTTGGTTTATAAAGAGCAATAGAGGACAATCCTGTAATTTTTAATGCTGTGAATGTTTGATCATACAAACAATGTTTCAAAAATATCTTATAAAATCTGTTGGGAAGATTACCCTACAGACAGGTCTGAAACACCAGCTACAGTCAGAATTGATTTAAACATACATTTTAGCAAGGTTGCTATGAAGCATTGAGAAGTTGCTTGACCCTTAGTCAAGAAATAAAAATGGATAAGTCCCATGATCAGCAGGGTCAAGGAATTGTGCACTGCAGCATTTATATCATGTCAGTCATGGCAACCTTTAACATTTGCAACTTATCAACACTTGGTAAAAATTTTCTCAAGCACAAGAGTTATTGGTGGGAGGCAGAAGAAACTGAATAAAAGCTTTTACTTACCTTATAATCTAGACCAGTGTACTAACTAGAGCAGAGGAATATAAAATAGTTTTGCTAATAGCTGTAACTTAAAACTCTTCCAGGTTTGGATGATACAAGTTCAGACATTCACAGATGTACCAAGTATGCCATTTATCATGCAGATCCCATTCTAATTATAATAAATGCTATTCCTGAACAAAGAAAAACAGGAAGGAGAAAACTCTGACAGCAAACGATTCAGAATATTTACCTGTGATAGTTATTTTTGCTGACCATTTGGATGTCCCATCCAAAACACTTTGCTTTGCTGCTTTTGTATACTGTACAAAATCTTCTTTGGAAATATCAAACATTTCCTGGATCACTTCAAACACCTCTGGTCTATTTTTCTCTCTGATCTTCATTCTTTCCTTCATAGCACTAATAATGTTCTGCGTCTTATCTTCTGCACCATGTTTGGAACTTTTCTCAGCAGCTCCTAAAAGGAGAAAAAGATCAACACATTTCTTAAAATACTGCTCTCTTAGTTCTTTCTCCCATTTAGAGTCTTCAGCCAACTTTTCTTTTGGTACTGCAGCATCCAAAGCAGGTATATGTTTCATATGGGAATACCAAGCTACTTATAATTATTCTTTGAAATATCTAAAAATTAGCAATTGCCTAAGTTTAACATGAGAAGTTAATATACACCCTCATTCAGTTACACGTTATATGCAGAAATATTTGTAGAACCAGTACTATTCAGTACTGATCAGTAGTCAAAACATCAGAATATCTAATGGTTTTTATATGGTTAGGCATGCTGATTCTTACAGAAGCATGTACAGAAGTGTTCAGTATCTGGGTCTATTTGCTCTGATCTTGCCTTTGTTATTAGCAGAAATGCCATAATGTGTTTAAAATTTCTTCTTCAAATTGCGTGTACTTTTTTCTCTAAGTCAGCACAGTGCAGTATTTTCATCCCTTTCTCCTTCTAGAACAGGATGATACAGGAAACATATTTGTTCTATTACAACAAAAATATTAATAGCAAAAATAATATTTAAAACTGCTAATGTTCCTATTTCATTTTTCAGAGAATTTAAGTTTGACAGTAAGAAGATTACTCTGGACTCCTACTATGCTCTCCAGCAGTGGAAATCTAATGAAAAAATGAAAAACAAAACAAAACAAAACAAAAAAACACAAAAAACCAGCCATAGCTGCTTATTTGACCACTTCCAAATACATCTCATTTGCTGACGCTCATAGAAAGTTTTTCATTCCCTCCTTTTACAGCGTTCATATATATGCTTATATGTAGATACTGTAATTATCACATAAATCCTTTTAACTAAGGCATTCAGAATCCATTGAACTTAAACATTTAGATTAGCTTGAGACTACCCTAACTGCCAAAACAGGTCAGTAGTCGTGACTTGACATCCTCACTCCAGAGCAGAGTGCAAAACATTGTTTCCCTTTTTTTAAACACCATGAGTGAGCAAAGGAGTTTCACCAAGCTCTATGCTAATAGAGGAAATTCTGGCAGCTATTGAAGCCATCCTTCCATGTCCAGCCTCTAACAGAGCGAATGTGACCTTCACGTTTCTGCTGAATAGATTAAAGGAAATGTTTTTCCAAGAGTTTCAACACTGTGACCATCCAGGGAAGGAACACTGTGTCTAATAGAAAAATGAGAATCAGGAAAAAATGAGATGGAGTTAAAGAATTTTATGAAGTCTAGTTTTGCATACTAAGAATTATGTGAATCTCCATTACCCTGCTCTTAACAGCTGCAGGCCAGGGGTAGGATTCAAGGGAGAGATTTGTAGTCTCCTTCCTAGTATAAGTAGAAAGATACAGATGTATTAATAGATAAAAACACCAGGGCAGAAGAAAGCAGAGAATCTTCAAACTAAAATCAATATATTTGCAACAATATGCATTGCGTTGCTGCAAAGGCATGTGTCAAGTACAGAGAAACTACAATGATGGAACTGTCAGTTTTAAGACAGAACAACACTTGCTCGTTATGTGTTGATACCTGGTAATTATTCATGTCTTGTCTGGAGTATATCATAACGGCACATGTTGCTTTCACAACACTAACAAATGTCAAAAACATGGGAACAAAACTTAATGGCAAGCACTAAATTTTGATATTAAAACTCAGTCAACACAATACCTGAGCTTGTGTGCTATCAAAATTCATGGTCCTTTGGAAAACACTTACTGAGTGACCACCCAGCCAAAGAATATACTACAAGTATGGAACAGAGATTCCATTTCTCAGTAACATTTTTGTTATTGGTAATTTCAGTGAATATATGAGGAGATAGAAGTATGTTATCCAAATGAGAATAACTTTTAGACTATATTAATCTATGGTGGTATGTCAGGTTTAGTCTATAAAATAATTCCAGAAAGGAAATAAAAATAGTCAAGCAATTTGCTGGTTTTGAAGTCCCAGACCAACCACTTCAGATTTTAGTGCTATATAACAGTATTTCAGTGTTGTACAAGGAGACCCTGTTGTTATGGGTTTGATCCATTATTCTTCCCAGGAGATTTCTGGAGAGATTTCTGCCTTGAAATTATAACCCATATCAGAGTCACTTTAAAGCCAAAAGAAAGTTCTCCTTGTAAAGTGTCATTTCTCTGTCAGATTAAGTGTTCCCAATCAATGCCTCTGCAATACATATTGTATTGGACTAACTTGTGTGCTCTTGAAAAAAAGTGTCAATACTTATTTTGCAGGTGAGTATGAGGAAAGGAACTCAGACATTTGGCCAGAATAGTATTACAAACTGCTGAAGCATAAGCTGAAACCCCCACCATACTAAGCTGGCTATTCCAATTCTTGATAGAAATCTAAGGCCAGATACAAGAATAATAAATAATAATAATTAATGTCATATTGTCATTTGACCAAAGTAGTACTGAATTCTAGCTCATGGTTTTAGACGCTGTTCCAGAATATGTGGCAGTGAGCATCATAATCATCATCACTATCACTATTAGCATCAAGCATTTTTCAAAAAGTTTGTAAAAACTACCTAGTTAGCATTCTAAACACAGCTCATGAAAGGTACAAAGGATTATGGCTCCTTTTGAACGGATAGTCAAATTATGACAAAGATATGTTAAACATCTTGCTCTTCAATTACAATTCAGATATTTCAATGCTTTATTCAATTTAGAGGATCTCAGTTCACTTCCTACAATACCAACAATTTTTTTTTATGGCCTTTTTTGAGATTCTCACAGCTTGCAATGAGTACCGAATCAATTATCAATACATCTACAGTTGGAAAAGATTATCTTTCAGCATAAGATCTCAGCAAAATCTTAAATAACTGCAATCTTATAATTTGCTCTCTTTATTGTTTTCATTGTGTCTGAAGCATCACTTCTCTCTCTTTTTTTTAAATGTCCTCTGATGTGCAAAAAGAGATATATATATATAAAAAGTAAAGGAGAATGGCATAAATTCATAAGATTGAAAAAATGTAGGATGAGATTCCAGATACTTATGATATCAAATAGCCAAAAGGCTGTCAAAGTATTTTCCATAGCCAGTAAGTCTCAAGACATCCTGGAAATCTGTTGGTCTAATTCACTTAAATTAAAATAAATAAATAAATAAATAAATTGATGTTTAAGTGATAGAATAGAATAGTTTAGTTGGAAGTGACCTTTAAAGATCACGAAGTCCAACTACCTGACCACTTCAGGGCTAATAAAAAAGTTAAACCATATTACTGGAGGCATTATCCAAATACCTCTTGAACACTGACAAGCATGGAACTTCAGACATGTCACTAGGAAACCTGTTCCACAGTTTTGCCATTCTCACAATAGATAAATGCTTCCTTATATCCAGTCAACCTCCTGCAACTCAACTCAACTGCTGCAGCTTTGTGACATTCGCATGTGTACTGTTATGGGTTTCCAGGGAAAAGAGACCAGCACCTCCCTCTCTGCTTCCCTTTCTCAGGACTAAACAAATGCAGTACTTTTTCCAGACTAAACAAATGAAGTATCCTCAGACTCTTATAAGCCACGAGGAGATTCAGGACACTGAAAAATTAGGAATTAATACAAAAAGAACTTAATACTACCATGAAATTAAATACCAGATGGAGAACTATCTAGTAATTTTATGTCAAGAGACGATCACTGGGCTGATATGGAAACTGTGACAAGTCATTCCTGAAAGATGAAGGAAATCAACATTTTCTATCTTCTCTTCCAGTCCTTTAAAAAGCATGGATATCTCATCATGAACCATGGACACGTCCTGAATGGCAACGGTGTATTCTCACAGAAAATCTTCCGATTTTAGAGACATTGTAGATAAAATCGGAATATGCTTCAAAATGCAAGTTTTAAGTTATAGTCAAAATAAATAAATAAATCAACATATCTTTCAATTTCTACCAAGACTTTTACTGCAACAGCTTTTATATCTTATGTTGCTGACAGCTAGCAACGTCTTTATTTGTGCACTATTGATCAGACTAATTGAGGCAATATAACTTGCACTGCACAATAAGGTAACAAGCCCCTTCCACCTTAGGGACTAATACAAAAACAGCAAGATTAGAATCAATTCTGATTTAATATTGCAGCTACT
Source organism: Lagopus leucura (assembly GCF_019238085.1). Taxonomy (NCBI): domain Eukaryota; kingdom Metazoa; phylum Chordata; class Aves; order Galliformes; family Phasianidae; genus Lagopus; species Lagopus leucura. Next base: position 5,539,511 of record NW_024962269.1, read on the forward strand.
GTTAGAAAGGTGCATCTTGTTGAATAAGAGAACTCTAATGAACATAGCACTGATTTTTTTAAACCTAATTTAAAACAAGGTATTGATCTTACAGAGCTTATGATGGTAATTTGTTTCTATGGTGTATATTACCAGTAGCTACACATTAAAAAAAAAACACCAAACAACACAACAATAACAAGAAAAAAAAATCAATTAACCAGACAAAAAAGCCCCCAAACAAAAAAACTCCACAAGTTTGGGGGCCAATATGTCCTGGTGATTATGCGATGTCCAAAATGATGATGATGTTAAAAGCATGCACAATGACAGGATGCTCAAAAACTATTGTGTGCTGATGTGAAGACCAGGATCCTTCAGGTGTGTCAATTTTTTTTGGTGTGCAGTTTGTCTTCTACAGAAGACAAACTCTTTTAAAACTAAATTGTTCACTGTTTCCAGACTTATTATCACAAAAATCTAGCAGTTCTTTTTTAAAATTTTTGTAGGTTCTCATCCAACATATTTGTAAAGATTGTAAAAAGGCAGTATGGCTCTCTGAAGTATTACTTCCATTTTTGTGCTGAGTGCTGGCAATAGTCAGTGAGCCAGTAAAAAACTGGGGTGAGGTTTGCTTCAAAGAAGTGAAATGTACAAAAAAAAAAAAAAAAAAGTTAATATTACACAATGTTTTTGGCTAAGCTTTAAGTAGTACAGGAATGGATACATCTCATTCCAACAAGTTTGTTGCACCTAGAAAAGCAGTTCAGCTGTTATCAGTTTGTAAGCAGTGGGAAAGGTGGAGCAGGAAGAATTGTGATCAGCATGAAAATACTAACTCAAGGTGTTGTGGCATATCCAAGTAAAGGATTACCAGTTTTGAGTGATACTAAGATCTTAGCCCCTCCACAGATGGGTTTCAACATGAATACTCAGAATCAGCTCCTGTATCCTTGAAAAACACAAAGTAAAATATGACCAAATTGGAGGTCACGTAAACACAAATACAAAAGGTATCACACTGTAATTGTATTGACTTGTTTATAGTTTCCCAATCTTAGAGACTGGAGAAAAAGATTTTAAAAAGGGGGCTATTTTATCTGAATTCTAGTCCCAGAGAAGTTCCTGTATTACTGTTTGGTAAGAGGAAGATCTAATTTACTCTTACTTTTGTGTTTTTATTACTGAAAGCACATTACTATGACTACAATGAATACCACACTACTGTTTCCTTTACCTTTGCCCTGACATTTCTTATATCTTGAGTTGAAACAAGGAGTTACCTCATACAATAAATTCCCCTGGATGTTGCCATTTGCAATGCAAAGTAGATAATATACTGATGCTACAGAATTTTGTTACTGACCAGCAACATTCAATACATTCCAAGGACAAAAATAACATTCACAGTTTCTGGCTAGATCCTAAGCCATTGAAAATCAACATGCCTTCACTAGTATCTGATGATTTGGCCCTTCACTTCAAGAAATATCTGATCGTACAGATAAAATAACAGTGTCAAGTACTGCAAAGTGTTAGCTGTCCACAAAATACTCACTCTGCAAACAGTCAGCATTTAGGAGGTCTTGGCACTTTTCATGACATTTAACACCACATTCTGTGCATTTCATTCCTTGCCTGGCTATGCCCCAAAGTAGACCTTCACATTCGTAACAATATGTAGGAGTTGTTGCTGTCCAAACTTCAAAGTTATGAGGTGTAGTTGATGAAATTGGGTAGATCAAGGCCTGTAATGTCTTCTTGAAAACATGTATTTTCTGTTGAGTGAGAAAAATATATCAGGACTTGAGCTGAAGTACTGCTTCATGCAAGTGAACTGAAGTTAAACTGTATCTTATTAAGTATATGTTATTACATTTACAATGTCATAGACATTGAAGTATGAACTTATCTCTGAAATACTAATTTTCTCATTTTATTCTTCCATTATTGTTATTGACTCTTTTTACCTAATAAACTAGAATGGTTCATACTCTTAAAAATATACACCCATTTTTTGGACTTCTTCTTTGGCTTAGCAGCCATGTTCAGTTCTAGCAGGAGAACAGTCAGTTATTTGCCGATTAGAATTACAAACGATCTAAATCAGCTCCACAGTGCTTAATGAGCTAAAAACTAGAAAAAAAAAGAAAAAGAAAAAAAAAGTCACTGAGAAACAGTGATCTGATTTACTTGTTCAAGGTTTTCCAGCAACACAGATCCGCCACTTTTTTTTTCCTTTCAAATCCAATTGATTTGTTGAAGATGAGAAAAACTCAGCAGTATATAAGTAGAAACTGGACTCCACACACAAATATGACCGGTTCTTTTTTTCATTAAATGTACAGGTGCCTGCTACAAATGTTTTAGAAGCTCTAGACCTGTTAATTGTCTCTCTTAGTAAAAGATATTTCAGCACAAGATATTTCAGAACATCTGTTCTGCCATCAATTCATCTTCTGCAGATATAACCCAAGGCAGCCATATGCTGGCTGCATGGCTGTAGCAAACTAGGGAAAAGCACTTTGGAATGGGTATTATTTGTCAGCGTGTTTTATCCCTACTTTTACAGTTCTGATAATAAGTATAAAAAAGGCAAGGTTAGATCAGAATACCAATTCAGGGGAATTAACAGAATTCAAAAGCTTGAGTTTAAGAAACAACAAACAGCTTTACTGTGGAGCTAGAGAAACAGAAAAAGAATTTAAACTAGAGCCAATGAAGTGCAACAATTATTCTGTGAACTGTGTATTTCTTCCATAAGAAGTGTTGTAGCTGCAGTTGTTTTCAATTGATTATACTCTGTTAAGTGCTCATTAACACTCATAATTTTAACATTTTCTCAGCAGTGGGAAGTGCATTTCAAGTACAAGGTATTACTCTCTCTAATAGTATGTTGACATGTTCTTGCACTTAATTCTTCTATTTATATGGCTACATCTCACCTCAAATGTGGGATAACGTGCTAAAAATAACTTATAAAAATATATCTGCATAATATTGCACATTCATAGCCATGAAACAATGAATTTACTGCCTTGCAATCATAAATCAGAACTTCATAGGTTCAAGCACTAGAAGTAATAAAAGCAAATGTTGTTAAGTAGCTTAGGCTACAAGAGCTCTGATTAACATTGCTAGTTACGTACTAATAACAGCTTCTATCCTGTGATGTCAGACATTTCATTGATCCTAGCACCTGAGAACACTGTAAAACTAAGAAGACATGAACATACAACAGGAATGACCAAAAGCTGCATTTTAACTTTAGCCTTTCCTAAAACATCAGCCATCTAATAACTTCTCAAAAAGCAAGCAAAGTCCACTTTGGTTCAGTTTGGAATACTCTAGCAAGGACTGGGGTAGCCACAAACCATCCAACTTCTTTGTACATGTATCCATCCCCACCTCCCATGGAGGCTGTGGAGACCAAAAAGAAAACTTCAAAAATGACCCAAAGTTAATTTATTCCACTTGCTGAGGAATTGTGTTTCTTGCGAATCAGAAGCCATCACATCTTTGAAGATTCATGTGTAGATCAATCTTACCCATCTGAACTCTGGTAATATGAGAATAAATCTTATGCTTTCACCCTGTTAACTTCACTGATTTTTTCATAAAATATAAGTCATTTTGGAATTTTGCCAGCAACTTTCATCTGCTTCTGAAAGGGCAGCAGGTAATGAAATAGCACAGCTCAACAGCTGAACCAGCCTTGAAATAAACATCTGAAGGTAAATGATGTTTTCAGCTGAAAGACACAGTCTTTAGATGAGTTTTGCTGCTGAACATGATCTTTCCCTTTCTAATTATTGTTAATAAAACAAAGTATGGTTGTAAAGGAAAATTCTATTTATATTTTTGTTCAGAGGCTTTCTTTCCTAATACTCTGTTCTATTTTAAAGTATGTACCATGTGCATTCACTGAACTCTAAGCATGGTAACAGCACATTGAGGAGGATTCTCTATGTATCTATCTTTCCAAGTGATGTTTATTTTTGTTGTATTTTACTTCAGATGATTTATCAGTGTCACCCAACATATTATTTTCACAAACTTGTTGCTCCATCTCTTCACTCCTCTTTGCTCAGCAAAGTAATTAAATGGATGCTGAACAGCAAACACGTGCTTCAGTTTCACTTAATACTTTGACAGTGTTTAAAAGGCCTTTGGATCAGTGCTTGGAAACACAAACTCAATGTGTTAAGACTGACGCGCTCACTAATATGCTACATTAGAAGGATAATGGTGTATGGCAGCAAGGCTCAGCATTTATCCTCATCTATTAATGTTTTAAGTAAGTGACATTGGATCTTTTTAAAATAAAATATAAAAAAAAAATATTAGTTCCAGTAATTCCTATACTGAAGGCATTTTGATAATGATTTTCACCAGCCAAACAACCTGTTTTCATTAGTGACACTAGCATTCCCTCTGGAAAAAGTCGAAAAGTAAAAAAACAAAAAACAAAACAAAACAAAACAGAAAAGCCATAATTAGAAGTATACTTTGCCTGAAGAGAGCCTTCCTCCTTAAAGTTCAGCAGTGGATGCTGCTTCATCTGGTTTCATGGACATTATCTGAAGAGTTGTTTTATCTCTGAAAGTATCTTTCTGTTTCTGTATCTTGCTCTACTTTGTTTTGATTGGGCCTTAGGGCACTGAGTTCTGCTGCCTATTTGCAGACTAAGCAGAAAAATATTAATTTTCACCTGCTTTCAATGTTGAAGCCAGTTTTATCTGTATCATTACATTTACTGTAGAACGAGCATTTCAGTATGTTTAGAGAGGGATAGCACAAGACTGATTTTTCTTATTCACCTCTTCTGTGAGGTAACCTTTTATATTTTTCTTCTTAAACATTTCTGTTTCTAAATTATATTTGTAGTCTGTTTCTCCACTAATGCTTTAAAGATTTCTTAAGAAATTTCTGTTTCTGAAACAATTTTTCATGTGGACTGGCTCAGACTGAAATTAGAAGAGAATAATAGCATAAAGACAAATTCAGCATATTTTCCCTTTCAGTTTCATCTATCATAGATCACAGTACGTTAGTTTTTCCTGATTGACAGTAAGCAGTGGAGAAATCTTTGCACTGAGCTGTCCCCTGAGATTTTCTGTTGTTTTTTCTTTTTTTTCTCCTGAATAGTACATCTTAATTCAGAATCTACAAGTGTATCTTGCTAGCAATTTATAGTGGCTCCATTAATTTACACTTTCAGTCCCCTAGCATCTAAATATGACAGCTTTTGCATGAGGGCTGACACGTATGTGAGTAGTTGAACCTGAACTTACTGCAAAAAAATTGTAATATTCATGAATGATATCTGCTCGCTTTGTAGATATTATTTAGTAAAACATATGAAATATCCTAGGGTCTTCCCACTGAACTCAGGTAGTTCTGTGTCAGCTACAACACGGCTGGAAAAACTTTTCTTTTCCGCTGATTCCTAGACAGAAGTCTGTTTTCTACAATTTTCCCTCTGCTTCCCGCTGCTTCTTAAGATCCCACAGCAGTTTGTTCCATCAACCTTTCTTGCTATTTTGAGATTACAGAACAAAATGAATAATGTTTCCACTGAAAAATCATCTCAAACAACAGTTGCTTCCTCTCTCAACAATCCACCCCTGAGCATCAGCAAACCATTCCTTTACGATTACCATATAAGCATAAAAGTTTCACAACAAATCAGGGAGGCCTGATGAATGTGCTTGCACTTGCACTGTGTGTTTCAGTCTGCTTTTTCATTCTGCTATGGACATTAACAACAATAAGAGAAAAATTATTCTTTTTAATTATTTTTTTCAGTGTAAGGTATGTTCTAGAAGATTCTATTTGCATAAGGATTTTGAGGAACACAAAAGAAGCCTTTGTTCCTTCAAATTAGCAACTTCCCTTCTTAAGCATGATGAGCTCAGCCATATAAATTTGCAAGCATCACAATCAAAAAATTCCCTAAATATCATCTGCCTTGTTTTTGTTCAAAATAATTCTCTTCTGCAAAATCTAAGTGAAGTAAAAATTGGATAACAACAGCTAGGTTTTACTACCTATGAGAACATGATTTTTTCAGAAAGTAATCCAGGTAAGCTCTTGTATGAAGTAAAATCTTTGACTAGGACCACATTTTTTATTGAGAAGAATTACATTAACAAAATTCAAAGAATGTCTGTCATCCATAAGGACTTAAAGAAGCCTGCACAGAAACACTGCAGAGTCATCTCACTCTTACTGACGGCGTGATCTCTTTAGATGTTAATAGCAGGCAGGTAAAAAGGATGGTGAAACTGGACACCCTAAAATTACGAATTTCACCAAACTATTTTGTGAAACAAAGGTTTTTTGCACAGTCATTTCTGACTGTCATGGATGCACATCAGCAGAAGCAAACCTTGGAAGTAATTCAGCCATCATCACCGTGGGGCAGATTGCAGTATAAGGTTTACAATAACATTCAAAAACAAGTCTGGGTCAAAGAGTTGAATTTGTACAAACAATAGACTGTTTTCCCAGACTTCTTAGCAGAAGGTGACATAGAAATCCCCATATTTCATTCTCAATGAAAGGTTTTTAATTCAGGAGTTTTTCTAACCCCCACATTTTCCCCCCCGTTTCCCCCCCACATTTTTCAATACTTTCATGCTTTCTGCTAACTCTGGCAACAAAAAAGTAACATGTTATTTAAGGACAACTTTATTTTTCTGTTTTACACCTACAAATTTCTATGTTAAGAGAAACAGTGAATAACTTTTACAGGTATATTTTCACTGTATCATTCAGAATTCATAGGTCTTCTCTTAGCCTTCTCCTCTCCATGTAGAACAGACCTCATTTGTTTGTTCTTTTCTTGCATGTGATTACATCTGCATTTTTTATGTCTTGAGTATACTTTTTGTGATTCTTAGCATTGTGTTTTGAGCTATGCAATGGGCTCTGCAGCAGCATAATGAATCCTAGGATATTCCTGTTCATTTCCATCAATTCTTAACATTCTGTTTGTCTTTTTGACTTGCCTTCGGTACTAAATTATCTTTTCAGACACGTATCTCTAACCACAACAAGATATATATATTTTTTATGGTGCTGATAATAGTAATAGACAAACTGCATGATTGAACAGCTAATTACATTTCTTTCCTCATGTGTTAATTTTCAACCAGAGACACCAAATGCTATAGCCTCACCATTTAATGCTCTGAATTTCCATGCAATTCTTTGCATTTGGCTTCAGTTTTGAGGATCAGAATTTCTAAATGCGAAGGATTCTGAACAGCAGTTAGAGAGGGAAATGCAAATATCACAGCACATGGGGGCATTTGCAGAAGACAAATTGACAAATGAAAATCAATTTCTGTCACAGTGGATCAAGATAGTAAATAGAATAGAAAAATTCAGTTGTAGAGAACCTTCAAAGTCCTTCTAGTCCAACTTCCCAACTTCTTTAGGAAGATCTAAACATTAAAGCATGTTATCAAGTGCATTATTCAAATGACTTTTGAACACAGGCATGGTTGAACACAACCACCTCTCTCAAAATCCTGCTCCAGTGTTTGACTACCTTCAAAGTAAGCAACTTTTTCCTAATGGTCAATCTGAAACTCCATTGGTGCAGCTTCGTGCCATTAAGGTCCCCAGAAGTCCATGCACAATTAAGGAAATGCACATGCATGCAGTTTTACCCTGTTTAAGAATGAAATAATTTCTAAGAAGCTCTGAACAAAAACACCTCCATTATTTAAATGAATTAAACCTGCCACTGAAAGCACTTACCATTTCCTCATTGTTTATTGATGTCCGGATGAGCATGGCCATAGAAATACCAGATTTTCGAGCTGCAAGCGTCTGTATAATGCAAATGAAAAACAGTTAAAAATTATACTACAACATAAACTTTGGAATCTAATGAAAGGTAAGCAGATTAGATTATGCTAAACTAATCATACTTAAGCATAACTGCAGGAATTACAGACACTTTTAGCTAATGTTTGTAGTGCACAACTTCTGAGTTTTCAGTACACAGTGGAAGCGTGCTTCACATCATCACTGTTTCTTTCAGCAGTGCCTAGCTGAGCTGCCAGTTCTAATATAAAACCTGTTAACCTGTTATACAGGGTTTCTGGCTCCATTTTTTTTTTTAAACTTTTTTTTGTTTTTTTTTTGTTTTTTTTTTGTTTTTTTTTCCCTAAATCACAGGCTGTCACTTTTTCTGCTTTACCAGTCAAGTCAAGTAAAAAGATAGGCATCCTGCCCTAATTTGGAATCTGTCTGTGCTTGCAGCAACATGGGAGATCATTTTGCAAGTGTTACATTTCAGGTTGTCACTCCAGATAATATCTTGTAATTCAGTCAGCACTTTTTTTAAACAGCATAGATATGTATAAATTTCTATCTGCCTTAAATAAAAAAGTCTTAATGAAACCTAAAACTTTTTTCCTCATAGGCACACTCATTCATTCAGTGCTCTGAGTAGGTATCCAAAGAAATACTCAGGTTATTTCTTCATAGGTTTAGTTAAGTTTAGCAGAAACTTAACAAAAGTTAAGTTAGTTAACTTTAACTAACTTTAACTAACTTAAACTTAGGAGGAAAAAGGCTCGGACTCTATTCCCTTGATCACAAGACAAGTATATTAATATCTGCCAGCTCATTTCTGGTACAAAGATTATAACCTTGTTGTCCTATTATGGTTAATATGACATGTGTAGAACGCCTTTTTTTCTGCTAAACTGTTAATGGGTTAACTAAACCTATGATATTAAATTATTATCACTTTAGCCAGATCATTCTTAAGGACTAAAGAATTCTGCTTGTATGTCCATCTCTTGATTTTATTTCTGCAAATATGGCAAATCTTATCAGTTTGGGCCAGCAAGATCAAAAAAATTACAGGAGAGAAAACTCTCACCTTGCTTTTTCAGACTTTCTGTGACAATACCAAACTCTACAGTACCTAGATATCAAAGCGATGAACGGCAAGCAAAACAGGATCATCAAGAGGAAAAGAAAATTTTCATAATGATTAGAAGTTTGGGTTAAAAATAATGACTAATATTAAAGATAACTATCTCCCCAACCCTCTTGAAGCATATGTTTCTTCTCAAAGTCTTGGAAAGTAGCCATTTATATTTACTTCCCTGAAGTATATTGCTTCTATGGTTTTTATCTCTAATATTCATATCCCGTACGCTCAGAAAGTGATTTGATCCTTTTAGTTCTAAAAACACAGTGATACCCATTCTGGGGCCTATAGGACAGTGTGGACTACATATCAGGGCAGGAATATAAGAGGCATAAGAACATTAATCTTGAATATAGAGCAGTGAATCATACTACGTTGTGCTCTCAGCAATCTATCTGTTAATGTATGTGAGCCAGCAACACAGCAACAGTTACATGCTATTTTTCTGTAAGAAAATAATCAAATTAGGGAAGTAATTTTGATCCTTTCACATGTCTGCGAGGTCTCAATCTCCAAGAGCTGTGCCTGGAATCATGTAACTCACAGTTTTACTCTTTAATCGAAGTGTGCCTAAAATCACAGTACAGTGTCCTGTATGTCCTATACACAAACAGATTACTAGATTGTTCTTAATGAAGTTTGCAATGCTGGGGCATAAAAGAAAATAGAGGATTTGTGAGAAAGCAGAAAAGTTAACAGCCATTATGGATTAAAAAGGGATTGTTTCTATTTATACATCTCTGTCAGAATTAAATACATCTTTAAGAGAAGGCACACAAAATGTTTATGTTCTCAAATGCTTTAGGTGGTAATAAATCAACAGCTAAAGTACAAAACTGAAATAGCTAGGTGACTTTTCTTAAGCAGGCAATGAAACAAGAAGAGACTATTTTCCAAAGAGGGATGGAAAGATGCTGCCAGATTCACTTGTGGGAAATAAGGTGACAGATACAGAATGTACCAAAAAGAATATATTTCACCATACCCTTCCCCAAATACAAGCAAGGATTAAAGGTTCCTGTAGCTAGTCATTTCAAGCCTCCAGGGAAGAGGGCCAAATTGCCAGAATATCAGAAGAACAGGGTTAGAAACACTATTTTCCTTTGAAAGGAGATAACACTGGTCCAGCAGTTTACAGTTGCTAACCCCATCAAATGGTTCAGATACCACGTCTCATGTCTATATGACAATTTGAGTTTAACAGAGTAAAAAATGTCTATGTAGGTACTATTTCATCATGAGAATATTGCCAGAAATATATAAAGGAAAAAAAAAAACCCAATGATCAAATAGCCCAAAACAATAAGGTGGTTATAAAAGAGAACATAATCTGTTTAATTTTTATGTTCTTACAAATCCCTGCTACAGAATTTAAAATAGCTTATGCTCCCCTTTGCGCTCATGAATTTCACGCCTCCTAAAAACTTATAACTACACTATCTTATGTATTACCTCTAAATTTGCCTTAGCAGATTAAATAAATAAATTAATAGACTAGAAATCATTCTACCAAATTCTTTGAAAATTGTAACTATAAGCACGAGAAGATTAGACTAAAGCTACAATTAAGTGTTAAATGAAAATTGTGTGGGTGAAAAAAGAGCCACCTGTCTTGACTAAATAGAAGAAAGCTGCGTTTTGAAAAGCTAAAGTAACAGGGAGGAAGAAGAAGGCAAGCTAACATTCTTCAGCTATTCACATATGTAGGCTGTGCCATGCAAAACTCATTCCTCTGTTTTTGAAATTGATTTCAATTTTGCTGCTCATCTTTTCCTTCACGAGCTTTTTCTTCAACAGAATCTATAGATCATTTGCACCAAGAATCAACATACTTACAACAAAATATTTGATAATGCTTTACAAATACTGTTTTTCTTTTTTAATGTAAAGCAGAAGCTATCCACTGGAGAAGAGTGTCACAAAACTCCATTTTCAACATTTAAAAGCTGCACTATTTCATAACTGTGTCTGTTTGAGCAAGTAGAGGAAGTTCATTTCCCTAAAGATCTAGATTCCATTATTTGGAAAGGCAGGCAGGAGCAGAAGATATTGTCTTAAGAAATTGTACACTATTTTGAAAACGTAGATAATATGCTGAGAACGTGGAAACTATGCAGAGGAACAGAAAGTGCAAAGGGAATAGGAGAAAAGGGAAGGACCTTTACAGACACAAAAGTCAATGGAAAAAAAATATTTCCATGTGCAATTAATTAGTTGTCAGACTAAATTAAGCCATAACACCTAAGAGTCTATCTCTGGTGGGAAATATATATTTTACAAGAGAGAACAAATAATCCAATGGATTGAAACAAAAGTATTACAAATTAGGGAACACTTCTAACCTCTAGCCATTCAATAATGTTGTTCAGTTCCAGAGGGACATGACTGGGTTTCAAACAATCTTCCTACGTTATCAGAAAGCATATTTGGATTACATAGATAAATGTGAACTTTACCTACTAATTTTAGCATATATGATGTGGAGGACAAGACACCTACATAAGCCATAATTTCACTTGGATTAAATGCTTGGTCATAAAATAGGTACTCTATTTTGCAATAAATGGCCAGCATAAAGAAGGACATGCATGAAATTCCTGAGACCTATTATATGTTAGAATATTTATCAGTATAAAAGCACTTACCATAGCCTGAAAAATCCAGACGTGATAGGAAAGAAATAAGAGAACATTAATAATTTGTCTAATTTATTATAAAATATCAAATGGTATTTATCCCATTCACTGTCAGAAGAGACTAGCATTCATTTCAAGCAGTATTATTTTTATATCTCTGAAATAGTCATAAGTGAACATAAAGACCATTTACAGTGTATCACATCCTAGAAAAACTCAAGAATTAATTTACTAAATTAAATGAGTTATTTTCAAATAAAACTAATGAAACCTCAAAGCTGAAAAGGAGTTTGCTTGTAATGCATGTATTTTCAAATATAAGCAATATCTCAATATTTCACCCTAGATCTGAAATAAGTTTCTCATAACTTGGTAAATTTATTTTAGATTTACAGCAGCAAAAACTGAGATGTACAATGAGTTGCTGTTTTAAAATAACATACAGCTAGATAACACATTGTTAAAAGGCAATTATATGTTCATAATTATTGAATTCCAGAATAAGTTGCAGTTTTACGAATCTTACTTCCAGTCAGAATTACAAGATGGAATTTCTCCAGGAATAATTATCCTTGAATGACTGGACACCAAAACAGTAAACAATACCTGTAATTATATTAGAACAATCAAATGCAGGTTCTATTCCATTTTTACACAATGCCATTTTTTAATTCCATTTTGATGTTTTCGATTACGTTTTTCAAAGACAAGGATATTCAAGATTCTGATACCCTAGCTTATAATGAGAAAAATTTCTGTAAATACTTCCAACAATTAAAAATAAAGCAAAGTGCTTTATTTATTTATAAATATTACTTATAAATGCATTCCAATGCAGCTGTAGATTACACTTGTGTAACACAACTTGCAGCATAGTAGCCACTGTAAAAAAGATGGTTTCAATGATTACAGGCTCTGCTATGCCACCAATTTTAACTTTCGATTGATTTCAGAAAGAATTCTACTCTAAGACTGTTGCTATGCTTTCTTGTTGTCTTGCAGATTGTATGATATCTCAGAGCAGATCAACTGAGAGATTGAGAAAAAACTAAGCGATAGCTTGGGAAAGGATGAAGACAAACATTTATAATTTACTTTAGCTGACTCTCCTTCATTTCTCTACCATGAGTAACTGGTTTGAGAGCTTGCTGCTGCCAGAGACTAAATATTTATTTTATGGAATTATGAATTCTGTACTTCAGAAAATCAAAAAAGGAAATGTGAATGGCACTTAAAGTTCTTCAGCTCAGAGAGATATTACTAAATTTTGTTTAGACTATAAGTCAAAATAAATCTTAAAGCAACTTCCATTCCTTTCTACTTTCTGAAATGTATTTGCCTAGATCATTATTGCCTACAGTGACTGCTAAAATAACATATCCATCTTGCACTGAAAACATCTTTAAAATATTCATATTGAAGTCAGTGTTACGTTTTAAGAAGAATGTTTTTCCTCTTTCAGTATCATAATAAATCAATCAGTCAATAGCTCAAGCACTCAAGAACAGCCTTTTCACATAAGCTAGTTCAACATTAAAATTAGTTATTATTTCAAAACATGCACATTGCATGGCTCCACAAGCTTTACTTGAACACTCACTGAGATAGACTCAAGACTACAGTCTAACAACTACAGTATACAGTACTCAGACTACACTATAACAAAGTAACATTGAGTTTTCCTAGTCTCAATCCATTCTCTCAAGATAGTTCTTCCCCAAAAAAACAATCAATTGTAGACAGATATGCACCTCGCACAACAGTAATTAAAAGTAAGATCTAGACAAAGGGAAAAAAGAACGGACACTTTCATGTTATCAGAAGTCACTTACCACATCTCGAACAATGGGGAAAGATTTCTTTCTGCGAAGGTCTGGCATACTGTCAATTCCATATAGTCCACGGCCAGATCTGTAGGAGATGAAAATGTGAATAAAAATCTAGAGCTTAAATGCTTACATTCTTAAGTTGTGCATACAGTATCAGTGTGCATAGTTAAAATTAGATAACTTCCTATAGCTGGAAACTGGTAATTCTTATGAACATTAATGTTTAGCAAGCAGTCTTTACAAAAGAGAGACCAATAATTTCCCCAACACTAACAAATAGTTGACAAAATTGTCAGCCACTTATCTTGATGAGAGCCCTATAACCAGAAGAGAATTCAGAATGTTCTTTCAGAAGAGTTCTGCTCTAAATTGTTAGTATTTGTAATAGTTCATCACAAGAACTTAAGTTTTTGTTTTAAAGTAGCCTGGTGATTAGAAAATATATCTATTTGACTTTTAAGGGAACAAAGGCTGAAGTTGTACCATTTTAGTCATATTTTGATGTTAGAAGGTCACATTATTATTCAACAGTGCAGTAAGGAATGGATGACTACCAGCTGCCTTCCTACCAATGGCCTTGCAGTGGAATAATATCTTCTACCTGAGCTATTGCTTCACAGTCTTTAGTATAGAACCACTTCCCCTTTCTTACATATTGTTCAAAATACAGCAATGCATTCAGCTCACACCAATAATCATCAGTGAAGTATCTTTCTATGCAATCAACTGGTTTCACTTCAAATCCACCAGACACAGGACAACAAAAAACTGATTATTCTAGTCTTACCAACCCAAGGTTCTCCTACTTGGACATAATATTTTTTCTTTACTACTATTATTATTATTTTTATTAAACTAAATTGGAAGCTGGAGAATTCTGAAGTCCAAAATGCCACCCAAGGGACAAGAGTACGAAGAGTAGAGAAAAGCATAAATACATTTTTAATGGAAGGAGAGTGCAGATCTGGAGTAAGATTTTGGAAAGAACTGGATCTGCCTTATTCTTGGTGTCACATGACATTTTAAAATAAGATCATGCCTATCTGTACTTAGGTTATGAAGAAAAAATTTCCCCAGAGATAAAAGCTTTCAGTAAGATTGTGATAGAGGCTAAAGTCAGTCACGTGAATGACTTTAAAACATTAGAATAAATCCTTTTCATTTAGTCACAGCAGCAACAACAATATCCCATTTAAGTCTGATGCTGCCAGCTTTCATCAGGTCCATGCTGTTCATTCAAGTGAAATTATTCTTTCTTCTTTATTGCTGATAAACATAGGACTGGAAAGCTATAATCAAAGCACCTAAAATGAACTCTTATGAAAACAATATCTTCCAATAAAATCTGATTTTTTCTCTGAGACTGGCAATTTTATACAGATACGCATCCTGGTAGTGAAACACGTAATACCTTCTGTTGTGTAACTGGTAAGTAGCCTGTCTGGGGGAAGAAGATGACAGATGATATGTATGTTTATGTAAACAGATATCATTTTTCGTTGATGACTATTTGCTCAAATGTATTTTCCTTTCAGAACGTATAAACAGAGAAATCAGCAACTAGACTATAATTGGAAACTGTATCTCTGTATGTTATCCTCTGTAGTATACTTGATACATTTAATTGTCTAGAAGCAGCTTTGGGTGAACTGGGAGGCTGGAACCACATCCCACATCATCTCGATTTAGCATTTTGATTCACCTTATATTTACTAAATGGTTCTCAGAAATAGAAATTCTCACTTTTTTACTTTAATATCCGTAACCCATACAGAAAATAATATGAAGCAATTCTATTCTAAGTGACATTCATCTGAATATCTTGATTCAGCTGGGATACAGTAATATGTATTATAAAGATCAAACAGTCAGTTGGTAAGAGGAACTTCACTGACAGTGAAAATGAATGCAAACTCATTTCCTTGGAAACCAGCATTTGTTAGAACCAGGCATATGCTTAATATTTCATAATTTTAGTGAAGAAATAACAATTTCTGGAGTCATAGGGAGCATAGAAGATTATGGGATTTTAAAGCTATTTACTTTTACCCTAAAGAATCATTATGACTGAAATCCCAGAGAAGCATTCTCTAATTCTAATTTCCATCTATGACCCTCGAATTGAGTAAAAGAAAAATAACCCTGACAGCATACAGGAACATGCAAGTTATTGTCTGCTAGTGCAAAGATGTGTATCACCTTGAGGGAACAAAATACCCATCTTTAAGTAAATGCTTGCTAGCCAGTAAAGATTATGCTGAAGGCAAGTGCAAGGGCAATGTTTAAAACAAAGAGAAACAGGCTAAAACTATAAAAAAGAAGAGCTATAGTTAAAAATATGACATACAGTGCCTGTACAATACCAAACTTGTTTTAATTATCTTTGAAAAAATATGTCACTAAGCAGAAGACATTCAGGGGTTGCTCTGAAAGTAATGTCTCTTATTTTGTTACGTTGACTCATGACATCAGAGGCAGATGGTGGTGGTACGGCAGTAGAGGTTGAACCTTTCCACCCTTTGTTGCTGTGAGGCAAATGACAGCCAAGGGACAGTCTGACAGAACGGTGTGTAACGTGGAAGTGCAGAGGAAGCAAAGGAGTGGAAATGAATTCATTCATGCAGAAAAAATTGGGACTCACTGACATTCATTTATACTTGCTGAATGTTTATGGAGATGAAACAGTGGATGTGAGCATGGCGAGGCAGTGTGTGGTGCATTTCATCAGTGGTGACAATGTGAAAAACAAGCCATGTTCTTGACAGCCATGCACCGCTGTCACACCAAGAAATTAAGAGCACCCCAATCAGCTCATCTGTCCAAATGAGCTAGCGGTTGTGACTGGTAAAAGAATAGTGTTTTGTAGCTAAGAATTTGCTCTATCAAACCGTGTTATTATTCTCTTTGTACCAGTTGTAGTTTCCATGGAAATAAATAGGAGGCATTACTTTCAGTGTGACCTACATAGATAATGTGTCAAACAGGTACTAAGTCTGCATGGAAGATTAGCAGAATTCTTACCTATGTATTTGCAGAACCAATAGACAGAATCTCTGTTGATTTTTTTTTTCTTATTATTCTTTATGTATTTTATTTATTAATACCTAAAAATTGCAGTCCTTAAAGAGTTCCTCTAGTTTTCTTACATCTTACTTCTCTCCCTGCAGTGCTTTCTGGAGTAATTCTGTATATATAACCTCTTGATTCTTGCCTCTCTCCTTCATTTTGGTGTACACTTATATTCCCCTTGCAAATTCTGGTTAAACAAGTACTCACCATTTCTTCATTGTTAAAACAAAACAACAACAACAAAACCCAACAAAACAATAAGCATCTCAAAGTTGTTCTGGTTGTCTTATACTGAAAACATTATCACCGAACTCCATTCATATTATTTAGCTAGTTCTGAGACATATCGGCCTTAATAAAAAGGCCATCAAAGGTATAAGAAGGCAATGAAAAACTCACAGACACTGAGGTTGATTTTATTCTAGGCTATAAATCACTTTTACAAAGAATTCTCATTTTCTGTACATTCTTAAGAGCTTCTGAAATGAACTGAGCTGGTAAACAGAAACTGCTGCACACATTCCCTGTCCTCTTAAATCATAGAATCATTAAGGTTGGAAAAGGCTTCTAAGATCATCTAACACAACCACCCACCTACCACCAATAATTGCCCACTACACCGTGTCCCTTGGTACCATCTTTACACATTACTTGGAACAGTTTCTTGAGACAGTTGAGCTATTGGAAAAAATAGTGTTGCTTGTAAAGGAGTTCCAACCTTATTTCCTCCTGTTATGCTTCTAGTCACATAACAGCAAGCTGATGCTGGCAGATTTTGGGCAACGCAGCCTCAAAGTAGCAAGACTTCAAATTGTAAACTCTTTTCCTTTCCTCTCTCTGCACTATGGGGGAAAAAAAAAAAGCAACACAAAATCCAAAAAACCACAAACCAATGCAAAACCTAAACCTAAAAGCAAACAAACATACAAACAAAACTCAACCAACTACAATTATTTCCCAACTTCACACACATCTGCATCTGGTGGCGTCCAAATTAAAGCTTTGCCAATAAAATGAAGAAAATTTATTTTTACACCAAATGCTGGGTTAGAAAGTCCTTCATGGAACAGTTAAGCAAGAAATAAGGAGAATTGAGTAAATCTGAAGAGCACTGAAAATATTTGGAATCTGGGAGATTGAGAGTTCCAAATGGGTGTGATTGACAAACAAAGCACGATTTACCTGAGTTAAGATGAAGGGTGAAATGTAAGTAGAGAGCAACAGAGATGATATCTGAGACAGGATAAGAACAAAATCTTGAAAATAAAGAGGAAGACTTTAACAAGATTTGGCAGTGGCTAGTAAGCGGGCTATAAGAGACTTGAACATCAGAGTAATTCTAAACAAATCATTCTTGGCCTGTAAAATTTGAAAAAAAAATCTTGGAAAGATAAGAAGAAGGAAGTAGTTTTAATGACTTCAAGCTATTACTGAAATTCTTCAGATAAACAAGGAGTGCTGATTTTTCTAAGAGTTTAATTCATATCCAGTTTATATCCATTTGAATAATTTGGACATTTCTTTTTAAAAATACATTATTCTGGATTGCCATCTTATTCTTCTAATGCACTGTATAAGGTGACTTTTTTTTTTTTTTTCCCCACAAAAAATTCCAAAATTTTAGGCACATCAAAATTCCCAAAGCATCCCATTTATGTTCCTAGAATTCCTTCTGGTTACAAGTGCAAAAAATAGTAATCTCTTCTGTTAGTTAAGTGGAGTAAAAACTTATCCAAAGTACAGAAGAGTTCATTTTAACCTTACAAACATCACAGTGTTCCAAAGCAGTATCCTAATTCTTATCCTACAAATCTGGGAGACAATCTGTTTCTCCCATATCTCCTACTGATGCACCTCCACCACTCTGTAAGAAAGGAAAAGGGATTCATGGACTGCTTATGATTTTCTTCTATATTTTCACACCAGGAGTCTTTGATTTATGAGTTTTGATCTTAGAATTCTTTTCTGTTAAGAACATAAAGATCAAAGTAGATCCCCCCAAATTCACCTTCCAGACACGTCCATAAATCTCAGCAGAAGCATGATGCAATTAAAAGAACATTCTGAAGCTGTGAAAATTGAACATACATGAGATTCTCAGGGCTCTATTATTTGCCAATGCTTTATACACATGACGAGTTTTATTCATTCTTATGCTAGAAAAGGCTACTTTGGAGAAGAAATGGCTCTAAATTCACTCCCATCTCTTATTCTGCTCTGTAACACAAAACCTGATTAAAACCAAGGCCCTTACTGAACTTCCTTTACTGATCACTAAGGACTAGCCTATAGCAAAGAAAAGAAATGCTTGAAATTCAATAATGAATAATAGTATTTCCCAGGAGAAAAAATTATGTCTGAATTAAGAATGCTGATGATGTTGACAAAGTAAGAAACAGATGACACAGACTTTGAGGGAACAGTAAGACTGATAATGTGACTTGACAGAATCAAGACTGATGGTTTCATAGGACAAGGAGATTTTGTTATGAGTGGTGTAATTCACGCTTAATCAGTCATAAATTTGCCATAATTCAAATCCTCTTCTCTTTAAATCACTGCTTTTCTCCCCACTCTGTATTTTTTCTCCCTCTGCTAATCTTTTCATTACGATTTCTCAAATTCAGCTAAGCAAAAATATCTGCATCTGATTTCCTTTCTGTGCATCTATGCAATGTTGAAAATATTTGCATAAAAGTTAAAAATGGTGAAGATATTCACACCTCATTATTTCTAAAAATTATTTCAAAGAATCAGTTCCATTTTCATCTGAAAAATACTAAAGATGTTTAGTGTAGGAGGAACTTCACCATCTCCTCCAACAGCACTGGTGCAGTACTGCAGCTACCAGAAGTATATGTATTCTATCAACAGGTTCTGCAATTTCTTTGCAACTCTTATAATTTCTTAAATATGGGAATGTCAGAGAGTTGCATATATATAAGAAATTATAAGAGTATACTTCATATCTGAATACTACTAAAAGACTCAAGAAACTACCCTGAACTTAGGGAAAAGCAATTTTGAAAGGAAAATATCTGCATTTTAAGCAATGAATCAGTGACAAGACAAACACAGAACATAAGAATGAATATCAGATGACAACTTTTTCTATTTCTTCTTTGCCCAACATGTAGCCGTTGCATAGTCAAGATTATTAAAAAAAAGTTGAGATTCTAACAACTTCCACTGGTTTTGGTTTCTAATGTTGAAAAGGTGATTATGTGTACTTCATAGCTTTTATTTCTGTGTGTACTTTAACCCTAATTATGCCATGAGTTCATATTGACCCCACAAAATTATCTTGTTCTTTTACTGCTGTGAGACAAAGTGTAATCTAACAAAGTCTTATATCTAACTTTTATAATTTATTTGAGTTTGTCAGAAAATGCAAGCATAGTGCATAGCAAGTGCTGCCATAGCCAACACATTACTGAAGGAGAAGAGTAACCATTTATATGCAGAATCATCTGTGCACCATTAGCAAATTTCAGAATGAATTAGGCCATCTGGTAAAACGATCAGCTTCTGACATTACCATCTCCCCTCACTTCACTTTTCTGGCTGAAGTCAGTGGGAAGGAAAAAAACAAATTACAGCTATGGCTACAGCCAGTTATGCTAGCAGTGAACAGGTTGAGGGATGCTAGCATTTAGGATTCATTTTTCAATGCAGGAGTAGAATGGGAAGTATAATTAAAAGAGAGCCACTGCAGTGACTCTTCTCCTGATGAGAACTTAAATGAAAATTGTATTATCATTTTCAGGGGGCCTGATGAAATAGGTTTGCAGAAGGAGTAGAGGCCCAGTCTAAATTTTTATCAGAAAAAGATGCAAAGTTTAATCTAAGAACATGATCTAGTATTGAGCTACTGTCAGTCATTTGAAGGGGTCCTATGCTCTGGTTACAGGATGCCTACACAAGAAATTGACACACTTTATCCTCAGAGGATTCATAGTTTGAACTTTTTCACCTACGAATGAAACAGAGTGAATAAAAACAAAACAATTTATATTTAAAAAGTCCATGTCAATGACAGAAGGTCATTCATACAAGATGGATATTTGTCCTTTCATTAGCTTTACAAATGTGCAACACACTTTAGAATACAGATTCTATACATTCTTGTATGTTAGTTTTCTATGTCCTACAACATAATTACAGTTGCCCAAATAAATTAAGTAACTGGCAATAGAAAATGGAACACGTAGCTAAACTGCATGGTCACAGAGCTTTCTGCAGCCATAAAATCAATGTTTCATTGTCAGTATCTGCACTGACAGAGTCTGCTTATGAAACGCCATTCCTAATCTACACAGTAACAAGGTGTTAAACCTTTAAACCAACAAAGAACAAGGAAAAACCATTTTTGCAGGTTGCAAGCAACATGAGAGAACGAGCTAGTTCTTATTAAGTTAGCTCATGTAGGGGGCAATATATAAAAAGCAATACAGTAACTAGAAGTGGCTTATAGAAGAAAAAACAATGAAAGTTCATATGAAATAGAACTTTTTCTCATTAAGGTTTTGGTTATATTAAGAAACAATGAACAACTTAAGCAATGGAAGTCCAATCACATGCAGTGATTAAACTGGGACATTAAAAAGCATGGACAAGAAATCCAAGACAGTTAGGAACCAGCTTTGTTATTACAATTTTCATCTGATTTTTTCACAGGGAAACAAAACAACACCATTTCTACTCATTCTTGAACTGTAGCATTGGACGTAACAAACAATTCTGCACTGAACAGCATTGATTAAATTATCTATAAATGACAGTTTCTCAGTTCTGTTCCCTTAATTTGAACTGGTTTTGGTAGTAAATATTCTCCTTCCAGTTCTCAAAGCTATGCTGTGACCTACACATCAAACTTCTCAGAACCAACTGCTGAAAGTAATAAGCAGCAATATTTTTTTTCAGACTAAAACATTTTTGCTAGGCTTATAAACTAATGCTTCAAATTGTCTTAGTTTAACTAAGCCACAGCTTACTTTAGTCAAGATGTAAGATTCCTGCTTCTCATTAGTGAGGTATAATACTTTTTGTAGTGCCTCATATCCTCAGTTACTCCAATCAGAGGCTAACAAGTGAAAAAAAAGTGATGTGGGATAGCAAAAAAAAAGAAAAAGATATACCTTTTTCTGTTGACGTGAAAAGAAAAAACTTGTAACAAATATCACAAGCTGCTTGTGTGATGCTTGAACAAAGAAGCCACCAGATATACAGACATACATCAAACTGAAAGTTCAGCATCACAATTTGTTGTCATAACTGCAATCTCTTAAAAGCCACGGAACATCCTATTGCAAGAATTAGATGAACACTGACACAGAGCGAGTTTTAGTAAATGTTTTCAAGGCTAATACATTAATGAATAAGTCTTCAAATCAGTAGTCTAAACAAGAGAAAGCTGTTTCCGATGTTGCTAGTTTCTTGTTGATGGACAATATCGCTTGAATATGAACACCAAAAGTTTTTATTTAGAAGTCAGGAAAAAAATTCACATACACTGGTTTGTTTTTTCTGTTATATTTTTCTGTTTTTGAAATGAAGGGAGCTGTGAGGATTCAGAATAGTACAGTACTTAGAAAAGGAGTAGTTTTGGCACAGTAATAAATAATGCTGGACAATATATAAGGTGAAAATCTATAGTTCTAATTGTGACAGACTTCTCTCCAGCCTTATGAGAAAACTGCAGCTGAGGAAAGTGAAAACAAACAGGCTGTGCATTTTGCAAGCCAAAAAAGTACGCTACAACTTTTTTCCAATGTCAAAAAGCAAGTTAATCAAAAAAATCAGCAATTATCTCTCACAATATTTAAATTTTTTTCGCACCGAGTTCAGTCATTAATCCTGAACAATGTCACCTCTGGCACCAGAAGTTTCTACAGTCTGGAAAAGGTAAAATTGCAATGCTTGGAGATATGACAAGCTATGCAGAACTATTTAAGCCACTGGACAGTGCTCCTAGGCTTGCCCGAAGTTATCTAGTCAGAAGTACAAAAGTTACCGTGACTATACCACATCTTGCAAATTATATTAAGCACATAAACACCATCAAGAACTTTTTGGAGAAAAAAAAGCCATAGCAATCAAAGTGGAAACACATCAGAGTATCTAGATGCTGTTGTATAATTCTGTTGACTAAGTCTTTAAGATGTTCAAGTGAAAAAAAATAAATTATATAATGTGATATCATGTTCTCTTCGTAACGTAACTTAACTACAGCAAACAGCACACCAATAAACATAATATCTCTTTTAGATAGTTAAATAAATTAGGTAAATTTTATCAATAAGTTTACACACACACACACACACACACACACCCCTCCAAATTAAATGATAAAAAGGTGTGCCAAATACGAAGGAAGTGATCCCTAGGACTGACTTCAAGATAACTTTCTGGAGACAACAAAAGCTTGCACATTCATTCTCTTTCAGCCACTGAAAGAGTTTTTTTTTCATTTTTCCATTCAAATTTCAAACACTAGACTATGTTGTTACATTATGGCCCATTTACTGAAATGAGGACACAAAATCAATCTACAGCTTTGTAAGCAAAGAGGCAAAAACCTTTGTCCTCAAATAGACCTCTGCAGTTGAATTATTTCATTAATTTATTTTGACTTCAGAGAATTTAAAACAAACAAACAAACAATTTTCTTATAAGAACAAATCTTAAAAAATTACAGTAATGTTATGAGACTATTTTGCAGATATAAACTTGTAAAAAATATCACAAGCTATCCTTCATATCCCTCCCAAGCTAGCTTCATATAGTACTTACCCACTAAATGCCTGGATTGCATATAGCTTGGAAGCATCCAAGGAACTTCCACTTACTATCCGAGCCTTTAAAGAAAAGCAGAAAATCACAGTTACTCAGTTGCTCTCAGTCTTGGACAAAATTTAACTGTGACAAACATTAACATCTACTGTGAAAATATGTTTAGATGGGTCAGCTCCAGGCCAAAGCTATTTTAACTCTTGCTTTTCAATACATTTTAGTCACATTCAACATTTAATGACATACAGTGGGAGAACCTGCAATATTTTCTATTACTTCCCAAATATTCTTGTTCTTCATGTCTTACAGTGTATGCAACATAGATGATAATTTGAGGCAAAAATCTCAGATATAATGTTTGACAGTAGCAGACCCCTATGTTCACAATTACAACAAGCACAACAGCGAGGGATATCCTGCTCATAATGCAATACACTCAAAGGAAAACAAAACAGTGAAAAGATGGAAAAAAACATGCAAATTTCACAACTGAATTCACAATGAAGGAACAAAACAGCTCAGCTAAGTCACAAACACGTATCAACAAAATGCATGATCCCTATCACAAATACATGATTTTAAACCTTTTCATCCACAGAACCGCTATCTGAAAGAGAATTGAGAAGGGAAATATAGGTTAGACAAAACAGATTCTGAAAAAGTATCTAATGCTACAAAAAACTGTCATAGTTTTTATCTGCTAGTGCAGAAACAAACTGCATGAACACCTTATTCAGCTGTTTCAGTGTAGTCCAATCACTCTCTCTACATTGTAAAGAAATTCAAAGATATTTTCTGCAGCTAAGACCTGCTGACACTGTTGGATACTGCAGGACTGTATAAAGAACATATGATCTCTGTAATCTCACCTCTCCAAAGCATTTTTAGCTTTTTAAAATATATATATGTGCTTAGTACCAATAAGAAAATACTCTGGAAGTGTTAAAAAATGATGCTCTATTTTCAAAATTAAGTAAAGACTTTCTCTGAAAGGATATACATATCTCCTGAATTTCACTTTGTTCTAATACAACTACTCATTTAATGATATAAAAATTACCATGAAAAAGGCTATAATTTACTGCATAAGAATTACAACAGTGCAAGTTTAAGATATGACGTATATGAACTGTTTAATATAAATTGCGAGGCATTCACATTTCTTATCACATAAAAAGTGCTTATTGACAGGGATGCATGGCCTTACTTTGTCTTGTCAATTTTGAAATACAGGAAAATTTAAAATTGTTTTTATGTACGGTATTCCATCAATAAATTGTCTCTTCTGTTTAGACAGAACAGTACGTATGCAAAACCTCATTGTTTTGTCACTTTACTGAGCTTTCCATTTTTCTTCCACAAGCAGAGTACATATTTTCTACAGGCTCTCAAAATAGTTCAACTATTTTTAGATATTTGGAGATACCCCAAAATATGTATGTTACATAATGATTATTTTTGTGTTAATCACATCACGTTTTATGGTTTAGAACAATTTATCTATAAGGAAACAACACATTCATATATATATTTATTTAAAAGGTATTGTCAGATTTGAAAGTGTATACTCCTAAAAGCATTGACAATCCAGCAAAATCAAAGGCCACTGTTGTGCCACCAGCACTGCCTATTGTAGTGCTACTAATCTGAAAGTCTACCTTTATGGTCAAGGCTAGCCATGTACACAAGAATGGGCAGAATAGAAACTGGACGTTAGTTGTTTGAAATGTGTTTTTACCAGATAGATATATCTGATTTTATGTTATTAAAAAAAAAATTGAGAGATCAGGCTACTACATATTATCAGTGTGCCAACACCAAACATGAACCCACAGAAAATTTAACTGTGCAGCAGACCTTCTCCATTGCGACACCAGAAAATTTCCCTTTTCTTATGCTTGCCTGCAGATATTAGCTTTTCTTTCACATCTGTTGTGAGCAATCCATTTAGAAAGAGCATGTCTAAGAGAATGAACTGCTTACTGTCTTAAAGAAAAACCAATATGAATTATAAAGAATATTAAATTATAACTATTACTAGCATTAAAATCTTCCGTAATTTAGTAAAAATAGAGTAAGTTCTTTATGTAGAAATGGCATCTTCTTTCCATTAAGTGATTCCTTCTAAATTCATTCTTCCAAATACAACTGGGGACACAGCATCATTTCTTAGTTCTATTTTTTTAGAAAAATATATCTGGGGGGGGGGGGGGGGCGAGGGGGATATGTGATTATGGGGACTAAATAAAAGAAGAATTACATCAAAGCATTGGAACAGCATCTGGACAGGTGAATCAGAGAAAAGGAAGTAATTCTCAAACTTAGAAAAGGCATGGTGCAGAAGGTGAAGAGAAATTTTGGGACTGAGGGAAGTTTTAGACAGAAGACAGGAAGTTCTAGACACTTGGAAGGTAAGAAATCTCAGCATAATTTGTTCATGCAATCTGTATTTTCCTCCTAGAATATCTAATAATAACTAAATATTCATATTTAACTACTCATAATAAATTTTAGGATTGTGTGTGGAAAAGGGAACTTTTAAATAATTTGCAGTTGCTTAAGGAGTTTGCAGTTCGCAGAAATTTTGTTACTAGCCGCCTAAAGAATCATGATGAGTTCTATGCTTAATTCAGATGGCTTTTGTTCAGAAAGTTATATTAAGAATAAAAAAATATTTAGACTTGCATTCCACATTAAATGGAATATTGTGTTTTGGAACATGAGATGGACATAGGAAATTTTCTTTACCTCTCCTTGGTTTCAGCCAGCTTCATCTAAATCCACTACACTTCCTTTACTGGAACCTAATTTTGCTTTTTCCTAAAACTAGGAAGGAGAGTAACAATCAACAATTAGAAAGGGAAACAAGGTACTACAATGTTTTTTTAACTTGTTCTTCTTTGCAGTTGGTACTTAGAAAAGATGTATTTATTTCTCAATTCAAATACATTTCTATTTCCTTTTTCAACAATAATTTTGTGAAGCAGGCAACTGGCACAAAGTTCCTCAAAACAACTTTTGAGGACATCTTTTTATTTTATTTTGAGAATTGACTGCAACTTCAGAGATAAAATTGATCTGAAAAGTTCAGCATTTATTGCTTCTTCTGAACTCACCCTGAGCTAAGGAAATGTTTTCTATGTGTAAGAGCACCAAGTTAAGAAGTGTGCAATCACTAAGCAATTCACTTTGGTAGTCATTAGACTGCCAGAACAGACTTTGATGTAGATAGGAAGTGAATTGTGATTATGTAAGAGACCACTGAATGTACTTTTGTCTCAGGGTACGAAAGCAGACATCTCTGATTATACTGCAGAATGACAGTGATTTACTTAAAAGAGCTTATCTTCATGTAACTCATCTCTTCCACCTACCCATCCCATGGCAAACAAGAAACATTAAAGAATTTATGAATGTATTAAGAACAGTGTGACACTGGTTTATTTAGCTAACCCTATGGGATGTTTCTTAATTCATTTAAATTAGCTTCTCTCTACTGATACTAAGTTTTATGTGAAGATTCACTATATACCCAAATATACACTTCTTGTTATACACTCTGTTATTTATGCAGGGAATTTTACCAAGTTTGGAAATTCAGGGAGTAACAGTTTCAAAATACGTTATTTCTGCCCAGTATATTCCATATACATACAACTGTGCAGTAGAATGGTCATCCAACTACTTACTAGTGAAAATTACATTTACAAACGTGAAACAGAAAAGGCAAAAAAACATTTCTTCATATTTCTGTTAGTCTAACAGTTTCAAACTCAATAATAATTAGGTAAATTAGGTAACAAGAGGAAAAACCTACTTTAACTTCGGTTAAGGGTACTGCAGTGCTACAGTGCCCCTCTTTTTCATTTAAATTTATCTAATGACAACAATTTAATTAACACAAAGAAGGGAAAATATCACTAACTGCAGCAGAGAATACACAATCTGTTATCACAGATCTATGCAGCATTCCTAATAGCTGATAACAACAACAACAAAAAAAAGGAGGGGATACTCTTAAGGAATACTTTGCAATCCATATTTTCAGGTGCTACTCTTGCTGAGGTAGAATATTCTCTACAGCTCTACCGCAATCTCTAACCCTCTCAATCTCATCTAATTCTTCATTCCTTCTTCTGTCTCTATCACTCCATAGGCTTCTCAAGCAGACTCAAACATTTGGGTAAACAAGAAATTCAGAATAATCACTTGCTAAAATCCTGCCAATAAGAAAATACTGAAAGGCTGCATAATTTTCATCATCTCCACCAAATACTGATTTCTGTTGAAAATGTACCATTGTGGTAAGCTATTCCCATGACAGGGGAAAGTGAGAATAGCTTTTTGGTTTTCCTTCAAAAGAGGCCACAAGTGTCTTTCTGCCTATACATCTGTTTGCACTGTTTGAAGCAGGTCAGGTAAAACTTTCAAAAAGTGTCTGAGTGCTGCATAATTACTATACAAGCTCAGTGTGAAAAACAACAGATCTTATAAATGCTGAGCTTTCCAGTAATCAATTGTTTTCAAATTAACAAGTGATCTGAATTGCAACATTTCTAGTTTAACTATTCCAGCATCAACTACCCTCACTATAAATATTTTTTCCTTATTTCTAATCTAAAACTCATCTTTTATGAGACAATCAGAAAATCAAACATACACCCAAGACAACAACCTGATCAGTTTGCCTTTAGCGATAATTCCATTAAAAATGTTTAAAAGATTATTATTATTATTTATAATTATAAAAGATTATATTATTATTTAAGTCATATTGATCCTTCAAGCCTTGTGGCATTATTTAATTTTTGCACTTTTCTGAGCAGTGGAATATCATAATACACTTTCATGACTGCAAAAATGTAGTTTAACTTCCTCCCTCTAGCGCAAAAACAGCAGTAAGGTCATAAAAAAATCAAAATATTAGGAAAGATCAAGATGTTATTATGCATACAATCTTAATTTTTCTCTCTTGTAATTATGCTTAATTGTATGACACTAAATTGGAAGATGACAAAGTTCATTATTCTTTTTAAGTAACATTTTAATCTTTAATTCTAGCAAACTGTTCCAAGAACATCAAACTGACTGATAATTATGCAATTCCTGGAAGGAAACCCTTTGGACAAAATACTTCAAATAGATAAAAAAAAAAAACCAACACAGCTGGTCCGTGGAAATAACATGTCTAAAATCACCCAGTCAGAAGCAGTGCATAGTCTGAGTTGGACAATTCTAAGTAGCATATAACTGCTAAGAAAGGGAAACTAATGATGAAAACTAAGTCCAAATAAAATATAAAAGATGTGCAAAAATGTGCAAAAGATGTGTCAAAAATAAAAGATGTGCACTACGTTGTCTGAAATAATAACACAAATTAAGATAAGCTGATACAGTAAATACAGTAATGAAAAGCTGAAATTATCAGTACAGAACAGAATATTACAGAATCTGATCCTAGAGAATGCTGTATTGCTAAGGTATATTTGAGGAAGAGATACTGTGCAATGTTTGAAAGGTAGTCTTAAAGCTAACACATCACATGAGATGAGTGATGCTTGTCTGACAGAGAGAAGGTCACACTTGAATAAAACTTGGTTGACAGGAGAAATGGAAGAATTGCTGCTAGCACTTTACTAGCAGTGATGTAGAAAAATTACTAGCATGTACATTGAGAGCAAAAACAGGAGGTCAGCTTGGTGAAGATAAAAACTGCATCTGTGTCTTTACAAACAAGCTGGTCTGAAAATTTGAAACAAGAAGACATGATTTAAAAACATCTCTGGTGTTTAGAAATAGAGTTGCGTTAGACTTACAATGGCTCTTGTCTTCACTTATCCTCAAAGAGCTACTGGATACATCTATTTATTCTCAAATTTATCTCTTGAATAAATCTTTGTCAAGAACTACTTGATAGTGATATGTGGAATGATATTACTGTTTCTAAATATTTGGTGTTCTCAAACAAGAAAGCCCTCAGCTGGGCTTTCGTGACAGTTTCCTTCTTGTCAGAGTGATCTTACAGTAAAATACAGAGTGCATTTAGGAACTCTTCCAAATCCAAAAAGCAGAGGGATTGTAAAACAAAATCTGTGGAGAATAAGAAGCAATATTTTATCTCTTTTAATACAAATCAAAACTGTAAAAGGAACCAAGTCTATTAAATCAACACTGGTTATGTATTGATATAATATTGATATTATGTATTGATTATATATTGATATAGAATTGATTATTCTACAGAGCCAACATATTCACAATATATTTGACTTGGAATACTATATAACAATCTTGTGTACTCCACAGGCTACGGCGTTCATAGGTGTTGTTGATTGTTTCTTCTCCTATGTGTTTGTATTTGCTTCCTAGCTTAGTTTAAGAGTGCTTTTAAAATAGTCTCAAATGTCTAAAAAAATGACCCTTAAAAGTTTGAAACCAAGTGGAAAACTTTAGATAAGTCAGAATAATTTCAAGACTTAGTAGAGGCAGAAAACGTGAGTGAATGTACAAGCACCAGCAGAATAAGGTGGTGACATCAGCCATTTTTGTTTACTGACATAAGACAAAGAAAGCTCATTTGTTGGTGGGAACATTGTTTAACTAGTAATGAGAGAAGAAAAAGACTTGAACTACTTCAATGCTAATACGGTTTATCATACAAGATAAATGGAGTGAAGATAAAAATTATAGAAAATAATGTTTAGTTGCACTGTGATATTTGGGAATAATTCTTTGGGTAGAAGAAATCTATGAATTATTAAACTATATCATGTAAGAAAATTTCAGGCTACGTTCTCAGTAGCAACTTAATTGAACAGAAGTTTATACAGGCTGTAGGAGATATTGAACTGGAATAGGTTTCAAACATTTGAAAGAATTCAAAATATTCTTTGCATGCTTCACGTGCTTTGGCACTAGTCCTGTAAAAACATCAGCTGAAATGGTTTTCCTTGTATTTGGAATCACAGTATGAGTAAACAAAATTGGAGAGCCAGAAAAAGAAAAAATTTAAATATAACTACCTTCATTAGTCAACTGCAGAGAAGCTACCAGTTGGTAGCTTGTTGTCTGCTACTACTTGATTAGACCTCCATTTACAAGGGTCTCTTTTTTCTTCCTCCCTCCTCTATTTAATATTGTATACACCATTCACTTAATTATAGAGAGTGTCAAAGACATTCATAAACATCCCTATCAGCAACACAACTATAGAAGACAAGGCTATTTTTCAGGGCTACCTGAAAAATCTGTTATTTTTGTGGATTTTAATATGAAAATTAGTAAAATTGAAGCAGAATGAATAAGAACTTCATGCTAGGCCAGTACAGGAAATAAATTTGTAAAAATTAAGAAGTGTACGTGCACCTTGTTTTTACCCCACATATGTTTATTGGTAAACTCTATCCTTATTTTTAAGTTTACCAAAATTTCTGATCATGCGAGCCATCTTTTGAATACTGTCTGCACATCAAGGCAGGTACAAAGAGAAATTCTGTGGATTTTCTACAGATCACCTGGAAATGTGAATAAAGAGAAAGCTGGGCACCTCTTGCATGAAAGTAGTCAAAATTCTTAGGCAGCAAAAGAGAAAACCTCTCCAGCTTTTTACTTTATTGCAATATTCTGCTTTCTCAATAGGTCAGAAAAAGGTTTGAGCATATTTATGAACTGATGACTTCCAAGACATTATACTTTTTCAAAATATACATCTAGATACTTTTCAGTCAGTTGTTTTAACAAAATTCCTTTATCCTACCATTGTTTTATAGAAGTATGCAGTTTTTTGCTTCTAAAATACAGTTCTCTAAAAAAAAAGTTAAAATATTTTAGAGAAAAAGAGAAACTATTTCTTAATCTGGATAATAAAATATTAATTTGTCCTCATTTCCTCAGCAGAATCAATGTAAACAAATGCTTGAACTGGTATTTATGCTTAGATTTTCTCTGAGCTCTTAAAAATTTTATTTTGAATCAGTTTAAATAAAAATGCAGGGAAATTTCACAAATACTAATCAATCTACATCAATTCTAAAGTTGGTAAAAATAATGTTAAATTATCTTCTGTTCTTGTAAGATTTACGGTAGCGGAGATTAGCTCAATGCAGCTTGTTTGGATTTAATTACATCTAAGTCTTCAGTGGCATCTCAACACCTTTAACTAAACAGGATAGCTATAAACTCAAGGTTATATTATTATTTATATTTATATTTTTAAGCAACAAAATACTTGAAGAGATGAGAAGGTAATAACAACAGAGCAACTGAAAGATTTTGAAGATTCCAAACTGTTACTTCTGTTACAGCAAAAAAAGACTGAGTAAAATGGACAAAAGTCCCCCACAAATGACACTTGTTTCACTATGGTATCAACAATACTGATGGTACTTAAACTTTCTGCTGGTCAAAGAATTAGCAGCTCATTTTGGCATAATACACACAGATAAAGACATTCTATTAGCATTGATTGTTGTGTTATTTTATACACCAAACCAGAATTTCTCCATCCTACTAGAAAGCCTTCTCCTACACAATCTACATCAGTTGACTGAGAATAAACTTTATTCTTAAACCAAACAAAACAATCAAGAAAACACGCACAAAAAGTTCAAACAATTAACAGTATTTTAACTCATTTTCATGTGAATCACAGCAGTGATCTTGTGAAGTCCAAATCCAAGATTCATATTCATACAGCAAAACTGATACATTAACATTGTCAGTTAATAATAAATGTGTGCACCTTCACAAGTACAATAAAAATAAGTGGAGGTAAGATGGAAAAGGAAAAAAAAAAAAAAAAAGCACAGAGTACGACGAGACTAGATTATTTTTCTAAAGCCTACACTGTTTGGGAAAATAATCTGATACATTCTGTTCATATTTCCAAATAAGAAAGAATACACTTGTTTCCAGATAGCGTAGTTGAAATTGCCAGAGTTTGGAATGTGTATAAGTTACATACTTCTTTTACTGACAGCTTTTCTTAATCTGCAACCAAATGACCACACTGTGGTTTTGTTTCAAGCCTTAACATTTCCTTCTACAAAGGAAGGAGGAAAAATATAAGCACCCTTCTCTATACAAAATGAGGCTCTTATTGATCCTAATTTCTGTAAATTCAGTTTTCTAGTAAGAGACCAAAAAAGATAATGCAAATCTCTTCCTATAAAACAACAAGAAAAGCAGCTGTCATACAATTTTAAGAGAACTCCTGTTCCTGGCCACTGCAATCTGACTTGCTAATATATGTATGCATAGGGTAGGATGCATTCACCCATCTTAAAATAATAAACAAACATCTAGACCAAAGGCTTACAAAAACCTGTCCTGCCACCAGATGATTAACAAGATCTTCATCAACAAGATCATGAAGCTACTAGTTGTAAATTACCCTTCACAGACAGAAGTCTGTATTGTCATTGGAAGTGACTTGCAAGAGTCAGGAAGCTTAGCCAGAATGATAGTTTCATCAGGAGATAAACTTATCTAAGGCATCTACAAAAGATAAGGAGAACAAAATAGAAATGGAATGAAAGAAACTAGTAGGGAAAAAACTAAAAAGAGAGAAAGTAACAAGCGAAGACTGGAACGAATAAAAAAAAGGTTTTTCTTGATTATGGTGCACAGAAAACCAGACCACTTACAAATATTTCTGATATTCTTTTCTAAAATTAATATTCACACAATTACAATGTTCCTATGTCCTTACAAAACTTTAAATCCTAGGTTTATTTCTATGTTGCTCATGTTTCCTCTCACCCTCATATCCTATTACTTACTCCAGTATGCCTCCAAAACCAAGTTGCAATAAATAATACATAAGCAATCAGCCCATAGCATATTTTTTCTCTTCTGCTAGCAGCACAGATGAGGGATATCCAATAGGACTCTAGTGCACTCATACATTATTTACGTACCAAAGTTTAATTGACCTTACCTCAAGTGTTACAAGATGAAAAGATTCTAATTTTTTTTTTTAATACTAGATTGGAGAAATGAAACTATGATATTATCAAGCTATGCTTCTTATTGTCCAGATTGCTTACTACCCTCCCTTCCTTGCCTACATGAATGAATGAAACAAGTCACTAAAAAAATAGGCAATAATTTTCAACAAAAATTAAATCACACCACTAAACAGTTCTGGTATTGTTCACTGTCATCTAGCCCTTTTACTCTCCAATTCTACCTCCAAAGGCATGAACCCACTTGCAAAGAGAGTGGACAGAGTAGAAAACCTTAGAGGCTACAAACTGTACAGTTTGTGTATTTAGGCATAAAACATGTCAGACTATACTGTTAGTAAGCATCACCATGCATACTACAAGACATGAAAGTATATTTTTAACAAACCAGTCAGAGACCAGTGAGTCGAAAAAAATTGTCAGGAAAATAAAGCGTGAAGAGAAAACAGACCTGCCACTAAATAAAACAAAATAAAATAAAAAAATCAATGCATGTCATTGTCTGGATAATCTCAGAAGTACTATTGTAGCTTGTCTTTCAGTAAATTCCCTTTAACCTTTATTTCAGTGGAAAAAAGGTTCAGGTTCTAGTATGACAACTTATAACACTGCAAAAACTCAATCCTATAGCGTATATCTAACAGTGCACTTTTATGAACAGGATTTGGGGTTGGTTGTCTTCTCTGTAAGTATAGTGTAAGAAAAACTTCAGTAGTTCAGAAGAAAAAAATGACAGTAGAGTAAGAGACTGAAAGAATTTTTCACTTGCTGGGTTAAAGGAATTAAAAAAGTACTGGCCACACAAGACATAATATCATACTGTATATATTATATAATACTATATATACATATATACATATATATACAATACCATAAAGCTGCATCCACAAAACACATACCTAACAATTTTGTTACACTGTTTGAATATAAAAACAGACTTTAATATAGACTTTCAAATTAGTCATTTTTTGTAGAACACACTTCCAATTTCACTCTAATTTTATCATGAAGTGCTTGTTCATTTACAAAATAAATGCCATGGTACCTCAAGATTTGGATGCTAATTACTACTACGACAATCTTTAGCCAGAAGCAGAATTCTTCATCTTTAATATGAATGTATCAGATGAATATTTTTGCAAGGTTGATAAAGAAAGCAAAGATTCAGACATGATGACAACTACCATCTGGCTAGCTATAGTAATTATGTGATTCCAATTAAAAGAGCAAGTAATATTATAACATTACAATTTGTGTAGGCTAACACTGAAGATCATTATACTTGCGTATTACTAGAAGTGTTAAAATTATGCATATGGCTGTCTGCTTTGAAGTCTGTTCACAGGGAAGTTAAGATTGTAACGAATATCTCTATCAGCCTCCATAAGTTAAATTCATTTCCTGCACACATTCTTATACATGGATACCTGTTATGCTTCCTCCCTCTTTCAAATCCTTTCTCCTCCCCCCCACCCCCCCCTTTTTTCTTTCAGGACAAATCACTCATTTAAGGGTATTTTGCCAGTATAATTAAGGACAGAACTTAAATCAGATTTGACTTGTACCTTGTTATGTGCTTTGGAGAGCACATGTTGCATACAGAATGAGGACCACTACTTATCAGGATGAATATAGAAACAGACGCATCTTAAAACTGTTAAGAAACACTGAATGCTATGTTTTGCTCCTGTGACTGCAATTGTATCAAGAATACTAAACTGTTTGGTTCTTTTTGTAAGTCTTGCGAAATTTTTATTTTCAAGTAGCAAATTAGAAGCACTGCAATTGCTCATAAATATATGTTTGAATAAATGTACTCTGAAAATTGGATAATTATAGCTTTTTGAATTCCATGGGACTGCTTCACCTTATAAACCAAACCAGAAATAAGCAGAACTTCTGTCACAAATGTCAACTGAAGCAGGATTGGATACCATACGGAAATTAATAACCAATTCTAACATTTTGCTAAAATACAATATAAAAAATATTAAATTTACCTCCAGAAAGAATTTGGTCTTCCAAGTCATTCATTTGTCTCTTGTATGCTTTTAAAGCAGCTTCTTTGAATGACGGTCGTATTCTTTTTTTCTTTGGAGCTTCAGTAAGCATCTCTTGGACATTCTGATTTTCATCTTCCCTTATTTCCACGTGAGCATCCATTTGAGCATCCATCTCACTTTCAACTTCCAGAACTTCTTCGATGACCAAACCATCAAACTGTCCATCATATTGTTCCTCTGGAAGTATTGTATAAGGACTTTCATGTGGAGGTTGTCCCAGTTCATATTCTTGGACCTGCTCACTTGTTTCACTACTGTTTGTTCTATTTTCTAGTTTAGCAAGGACTTGTTCCATTACTTCAACATAGTCTGTTTCATTTTCACCAGGTGGTTCAATTAAATCTTCTTCATAATCTGCTTTGTAGTAATAAGGCTCAGCATAAACATCAGAATCTAGTGTTGTGCTAGATTCATTTGCAGTAGACTGAGACAAAGTTCTAAATCTTCCCATGAAAGACGATCCACTGTCTTCGTATCCACTTAAACTTTGTGTACTTTTATTCCAGACAACTTCTAATGCTGACTTAGCACGTTGAAGTGTAGATCCAAATTTAGGAAAGCTAAAAGTCTTATCAGAAAGGTCTATGCTTAATCTACTGTGCCACGACTTAGGGGCTGCTTCTTCTGAGTCATCACTTGGTAGTTCACTCTGACTTCGGTACATCATAGGCAATCGATTTTGATTCTGATAAGGTGATTTAGAATTTGTTTCCTGATAATCGTCATATTGACCAGTCCACTGACTTTGTGATTCACTATCAAGGCCTGCACATGATGGGGAAGTTCCGTCAAGGGTATAATCATAGCTTTCAGTATCATACTGTAGGTCAGAACTTTGGCACTTTCCAAAATCTGTCTGCTGATCTGAAGGGCTGCTCATATCATACACAAAAACTTCTTGTGTAGATGAGTCTAGGCCCAAATCTGCCCCTTGTTCCAACTGATTCCAATCCTTCCACGGTGAAAAGTCATCATGTAAAGAAAGCTGAGAATCACTATAGTGGCTTCTGTCTCTAGATACACACATTATTCCATTGCTTAATCCGCTGTCAACAGTTTCTGTATTCTCTACTTCATTTTGCCCTGGATACTGTTGTGCATCCTGTGCAAAAGTCTGTTCCTGAGAACTGCCATACCAGTTGGCAGAATCATCTTGCCTTCGCTGCCAAAGTTCTCGATCTGAGGAAGACAACAATGAACTACCGTTTGTTTTGCTAAAATACTGATTTTCTGAAAAATCTTCAGAGTAGGACTGACACAATTTTGAGAAATCTGACTCTGAACGGCTAAGTTTAGGTGCAGCAAAGTCATTCTGCAAATGCCATAGAGGAGTCATGTCTGAATAATACATCTTTGGTTGCTTTTCCACATTGTCAAATTCTGGTGACTGACTGTCATAATTTCTTCTGTTTGAAAAAGTGTTATTATCAGCAGTTCTATTAATGTCTTTATGATCTGGGGACTCAACATTCCCCTTTGTAGTGCTTGCTTTTATTTGAAGTGCTGATTTAGATACCTTTGCATAACTGTTCTTATTTATATCTGATTCCATGTCTTTATCGCTGTCAGGTGACTCCCAGTCATGCATTTTAGTTTTTGTCTCCACAGGTAAAATCTTCATATCCATACTCTCGTAAGTTTGAGAAGAAGGCAACCCTCTTTCTTTTTTCTCTTTTATGTCATGCGAAAAAACATCTGTAGAAATTCCAATACCAGTTCCCTTAAGTTTATAAGACTTTTTTAAAAGCAAATCCCTCTGTTGTGATGACTCAAAGTAAACAAGAATGGGTCTTGGCTTTGCATTTGGACAGTCTCTTTGTTGCCCCAGTCTCTGGGCAAACTCAATTTTAATAGTGCTTTGTGCCTCTGAGAACCCCATTTTTTCTATTAGTATTTTATAAACTATATTTTCAGTTTTTTCAAGTCTCTCTTCAGGCACGTTTAGAAACCTAAGACTTGCTTTGTTTCCGGGATGGCCTATCTGCTTAATGTAATCATGTATGTCTCGAGTTTCTCTTCTGGATTGTACAAATCCAGTTCGCAATTGTTCAATTTCATTTTGCACCACTTCTACGCTACTGGAAATTTCATCAATTGATTGTTTCAGAGCATTTACATGCCCTCGTAATTCAGAAAGTTCTGTTTCTATTTGGCTTATTCCCTGAAGCTCTTTAAAGATCATTTCCATGACATCATGGGTTTGGCTAATACAACCCGTTGAACTGAAGCCAGGTTCAAGAGTATTTGATTTCTGGTGACGGCCAGTTCTATCTAGAGATTTACTTCTCAAGCCCCATGTTTTCTTCCATGTACTTAGTTCAGAGTCTGATGAGACACATTCTTGACTCTTCTTCCATTTCCTCAGTTTGCGTAGAGCTCCAAGCTTCAGTGTATGTAAAGTACGTTCTCCATCAGAACTTCCATCAGATGCCGCAAGGCTGCTTAAACTCTTTCTGTTGCGTCTCACAGGCATTGTGTGTGAAAAGTACTCGTTTTTCTTGCTATTACTTTTTACCTCACTTAATGAATCAGAATATGAACTATCATTTGAAGACAGATCTTGTGTTAAATCTTCATTATTATTGTTTGTTACAAAAACATGCTTTTGCAGTCCATTGGCAATAGCAACTCTGTAACTGAATGTCGGAGAAAGAGAAAATTCTCTATTACTTTCCTCTTCTTCAGTTGATAAGTTGCGAGCAGATGGACACTTAGCAATCTTTTTAACGGTGCTTTTTAAAGTATTTGAAAATTTTGGATTCTTTGTTTGTCCAGTTGGAGTTAAATCTTGTTCCCTTTTGCTCTGACAACTCTCTTTCCTTTTTGTACTATTTCCCAATTTCTTTGTAAACATTCCTTTGCAAATCTTATATATGTAAGATGAGATCAGGCTCTTTAAGCAGGAGGAAACCATGGAGTGTAATTTATATAAATACGTTTCCACAAAACATAATTATTGATCCAGCCAAATATTTGCATCTCCAGCAGGAACATCAGTATTTCATCAACAGAGACTTTAGACTTGTAGACTACTGATGCTTTGGTATCACTTCACAGGAAAAGGAAACCAACAAGAATTACAACAACCCCCAACCAAAAAGCCATATGTTCTTGTTAGAAACAAAGTCCTGAGGGCCTTTTGTCTGTCTTGTATAATCTCACTCTCCTGCACGTGGCATCTTGAAGTGTCTAAAAAGGAGGGAATTATGTTACTATGGCTGCCACACAAGTAGCATTCAATAACACTAACGTTAACTGGGCTACAATGCAAGTAAGTATTTATCTATACTTTCTCCACAATTGTCTGAAAATAACTTAAATATTGAAGCTGAAAGTGGTTCTTAGCAAATGAGTTTAAAATAAATGAATTAGGTATGTTTATAGACATTTCTGCAGTGATTTACTGAGATAATTGATGTTAATGTTGTCTGCTTTTTTCCCAGAGTAATGACATTTCAATTTATAGCTATATGATGAACAGCAAGGTAAAAAAAAAAAAAAAAAAAAAAAAAAAAAAAGACAGGTTAATAAGTTGTTCCTAGCCAGTAAAATAGAAAATAGAAAAAATTCCTTTTAGTACTGTTTTCTTTTTAGGTTGGTGTGTACACATACATGGTCTGAGAAATGGTTGCCTTGTGCTTTTTGCCAAACTAATGTGTCACAGTAGGCCAGAACTTTGAATGCGTTTGCATTCTAGGTTTCTTTTCGACAAGAAGGAAGAAAAGAATCCACAAAAGAAAGTAAAAGACAATAGTAAGCTGAACTGATGGAACAGTCTCATTTAGTTACTAAGTTTTAAACTGCACTGGTCATGGGGGAAAAATAATTAAGTACGTATAAGTAAGTAAGAGAGAAACAAACGTGGTTCACAAGTCTCATGATAAAAACAGGTGGCATTATAGCAGGAAAGCAGTTTGTTCTGAAGAAACATTAGAAAAGATTCAAGAAGATACCTGGAGGCTTGCTTTCCTATTGCAGAGAAGTTACTATTCCATAAAAAATGCAGTCAGTACATTTTAATGACCTATAGATGGACCTACAGATGTTCTTGTGTTGTATTTTTTTGTTTGCTTTTTTGTTCAGCATATAATACTCATAGCTTCAGGATAAATCAAGACAAGTAGCTTAGAAAAATTCAAAATAGTAATTCTTAAAATGATTATTTCAGTTTCTTAACCAGCTAAAAATTCTTTGGCAGAATAAGAAGTTTATATAAATGCAGGCTACGCAAAGTTTGAAACTTATTTTGTGGCAGCATAGTAGGGGTACAGGATACAAGTCATGAATTCTCCTTCAAGTCTGCAAATGGCATGGTAATGTACGAAGCATTACAGAGCGTTCACATGCCTTAGTATACAGCATCTTTATTACAAGCCTTGTCTTCATGGAGCTTATTATTAATTATATTCCTTATGGTACCTTAGCTAGTTATTCAAGCAGTAACAGGAAGATGCATTGTGTTTAATTGATTCAAGCTGATAAACCAAACTGATAAAAGTCTGGTTGGTATACAGAGTGCTAGAACAGTTGATGTAAGAAGATATTTCTTATCCAGTTAATAACTAAATTACGAAGCAGAGCAAAAGCAAACAAATAATATACAATAGTCTTCACCCTTTCTAAAGTTGCTGACTTTTGTTTCATGAAAGCTAAAATATTTGTGGAAAATGAAGTATCCTTCAACATACATAGCTTTGATGACTTTTTTCTTCTTTCAGGTTTATGCCTGATTTCCAAGTATTAAAAGTCATATAAGGGCAATAAATGTTTGGAAGAGAAGTGCTGGCTCAGTGCAGCTGCGTACAACTTTTAAGGCATGCAAATGGCATCTCAGAATATGATAACTCTTCCCTCTCTATGGCTAATCCTCTCTAGCTTTCACATATTATTAGAGGGTTGAACTATCCTGGGACACTTCTCAAAGGCATAATTCTAGAAGTAGAAAAAGTCAAGTTTACACTGAATTTTTCTAACCATTTCTTGAACAAGATTGGAAGTGACTGCCTGCCTCCTCCACCCAAACAACTGACATCATTTTAAGTGCACTCATAGAAAATTCTCTCAGGTCACTCAGACTTCCTTGAAAAGATATCAACAACGTATAAACAAGCTAGCAAGCTTACTTATTGTCTCGCCCTAGAAAGCAACAAGAAGCAATGAAGTAATCATTGTAATTTGAAACATTTTGCTCATTTTAAATGAGGTTTAATCACTCCTTCGTAGAAGAACCTTGCTTTCATAGCCAGCCACACTTTTATCCAATGCCTGACCTATACTCTTTATCAGAGACAATTTAAAATACTTGTAAATTAAACGTTGTACTGTTATGCACATAAATCTGCTAAATTGAGCAGACTTATGTTCCCTCATGCAAGTTGCATTTGTTCTCACTTTTATTAGTCATATGATCCATTTTTCAGTTTACAACCTATCACTGCTCTGTTAAATACTAGTTTTCTAAAAAGGTTTCCCTACATTGAATCAAGATTTATTTTAGTCAAGAAAAGATTACCATACTTCTATTTTAAATGAGTGCACTAAGGGAGGTTAACACTGAGAAATAAGGAACAGTCATTTGTGAGGCATGTAGAACAAAGAATTGTTTGGAAGAGCGGCAAATTGTCATTCAGTAATTTTCTAATGAATCAACATGAATCTATTTTTCAGTCTCTTTCTGCTTGTTACTACAATAAACCAACATATATGATAAAGTTGATCACAGAGGGGTTCCATTAAATCAGTCCAGCCAGAAGAATTCATTCTCAGATGTTTAATCATTATAGCAGTAAAGTTAGTTAACAGAAGTATAACAACAATGCTAGATCAGGAAACTGGAAATTTATATAGACTGTGATATTAGAAATGAAGTCATTAATGTGTTCCTTCAGTAACAACAGCAAAAAAAAAAGGACAAGGACATTTTCTTCCATATTTTCCCTTTAGAAAGTCTGAATTTAAGCTTTTATCATTCATCTAGATTTTGAAAATTGAATTGATTCTAAGAACATTGTTAATAGCAAAGTAATGTCCAGCTCTTCAGCTGGAAGCATCAGGTATAAACAGTCTTATTCCCAAAGCTAAAACTTATGCATCAGATTGAAGAGACACAGGGGATCAGTTAAAATAACAGTATTAAAGAATGCAAGCAGTGTATTTGGTCACAAGTCCAAACATGAGAACCTCATAGATTATGAGATTTACTTTTCCATTTTTATCAAATCAAAACAAATAAGTAGAACACTGCTGACATTCTGCTGCATTACAATAAATGAAGACGTACAGTAGCATCCCTCTTCCAATCAGAGATAGGTTTGTGGATTAGGAACACTAGAAGCAAGAAACAGACAAGACCTTAGCTCTACTTAACTTTTACAGCTTTACACAGCTACAAGGGGCCTGCACGTATTTGGAAGTGGGCAGAGAAGTAGTAACTCTCCTCTTTAAAAAGGCACATAGCAGTTGGTGATCACAACACTGAGACAGTAGAGGCAAAAAATAAAACAAAAACCCTTTTTGGCAGCAATGCCAGTTTGCATTGCTAACAAAGCAGTCAGTCAGTATTGCCTATAGGCCAAGGTATCCATTGGGGATACATAAAATGCTTCTAAGAAATAATCACAAACAAAATCTGGAAATATTACCTTTTTAGCTACAGAAACTAAGGTCAAAGCAGTCTTTGTTACTTTCAGGAACACAAGAAATCAGTAGCAGGATAACTGTAGTTCAGACCTACAGATTTATCAAGTATGGTTTTTAGTAGTCTCCTGGGAATAAGGCTACTCTGACATAACTGTACTTCAATCAATGTATTTATGTCTGCTAGGTGAAACCTACACTAAAAATTTTATAGCCACCAGATTGTTTTATTAATTTACAATAACCATAACATTGCACTGAAAAGCATCTCAGATGACAATTTGTAAGAATTTAATTTGAAACTATTATTTGCTGCATTATATTCCTTCTAAATTCTTCGTATATTCTTCTTAAATACTGACATTTATGATTTGTGTTATTGGTGAATCTCTCAAGATAAAGCAATACGGATGCTAATGCTGTATGATATGTAGCTGACCTGCATGCACACCCTGGCAAAGAGAGGCTTAACAACAATAAATCTTTTGGATTACTCTCCTTCGTTTCAGGAATTTCTCAGCAGCGTTCAGCCCA
This sequence comes from Lagopus leucura, assembly GCF_019238085.1. Lineage (NCBI taxonomy): Eukaryota > Metazoa > Chordata > Aves > Galliformes > Phasianidae > Lagopus > Lagopus leucura. Next base: position 5,581,973 of record NW_024962269.1, read on the forward strand.
GAGATTTTCTCCCCACTATTCAAATGAGAGTGTGGATTGGTACCAGAACACAAAATTTATGCCTCAGCTGGATGCAGACTTGCTTATCCTATAGCAATACTGACAAAATAATCTTAGCTGGACAATATCAATCTTAATCACAACATCAGTCCTAATGGAGTAGAAAGAAAACGAACTGGCTGTCAGAAAGCAGCCACAGAAGCTGTGATGTATGCCATATATACCTTGGCTTGAAGCTTCACAACATCCTTCTACGAACATTAGAAAGCTAGCTGGATAATGTGAAATACATAATAATATTCTAATATCAATAATGGCAAAGAGTCGCACTCACTTCATTTGGCTAAAAAGCTATTCCTCTTGTCCTTTATACCATTTTGAAATTCACCATATATTGTTTATCCACGGATATTTCTTTATGGATCCAGCTATCTCTGTATCTAATCACCATCTAACCAGCCACGTTACTATTCTATTACAGGACATGTAACCAATACAATTAAGTATGAAACTCATCCAAAGAGGTGGGATTTTTATTTTGCTTTTAAGTTGCACTTTTCTCCACAGCTTTGTGTATTCATTTTTTTTGCATTTCTCTAATAAGTTTTCTTCTGAGAAAGAAATGTGTAGTATGGTATTCATATCACAAACATGAAAATGATGTTTGAATCAATATATATTCAAAACTACTTCATTACAACACAATGACTTAACTACACCTACAAAAGAAAGATTTATGCAATATGATAGAATAATGTTTAAATGTAAAAAAGATGCTGAACACATTCCTGAAGTTAAAATGGGCTCCATCTGGAGGAAAGTAGACTACTTATTTTAGTGTAGTTGAACATATTAATGCACACAAGAGTTAAGAAGTAGACTGCACATGATTGGAACACAGCTTCAATATTATCTGCCTAACTCTTTTCCTTTAATTTATTTATTTATTTTTTTTAAGTAGAAAAAAAAAATAATAAAAGACAGTATAGTATAAAAAGAAGAAGAACAGAGCCGGGAAGTTCTTTCTCCCCTTTTTACAGCTGTACAATGTTATGTTGTCCTACCTGATCTTATTTTAGTCAATATTTTCATGTCAGGAACGGGAAAGCTTTATGGACAATTGTATTTAATAACTTGTTCCTGTTTAAGTGCAGGCTACAGAAGGAACAGAAAACCTAAAAATGAAAGTTATTTGTTAAGATTATTGGAATAACTGTATTACTAAGTCAATATGGGCATATTAGTCACTTTCTCACAGGTATAGATCTTCAATCCTCTAACTGTACAGGCAAGAGCCCTGGGACAGGCAATTCTCTGCCGTGAATTAGACCCTTTCTGGGCAGACTCTGCCATGGAGCTTTGGATCATCTTTGACCTAAATCAATCCATATCGTATGGATAATTTCAAACTGCTGATTTATTTCATTTGTTTTGGAGGATTTTTTCATAGGGTGGTTGGTGTTCCTTTTTTCTTTTCTCCTTTGCTCTTGCTGGTTAAAGCTACTTACAAAAAGTATCTGTGAAATAATGCAACATGTAAACTGACTTCTACCACAAAAATATTTAAGTATTTCCTAAAATATACTGATAGTGTAACTAGGCATACTTTTATAATACACTGTATGAAATAGCTTTTAATAAAGATATTTCACTTGGTGAAAAGTAGCAACCACTTGTGCTTTTTACATTTGAAAAAGGTCACAAACTTAAACCACCACAGCTGCTGTTGATAGCATACACTACCTAGCATACACCAGAGAGAGTAGACGCAAACATGAGCTGAGCTTGCCAAACACCTGATCTGATGCTCACTACCAGGAATGGTAAACATAAACCAAGTTTCTAAATGTGGCCACAAAAATTAATTAATAAGGGAACATATCCTCTTCCTTTCCTTCTAAATACTGACATCTGTAGAGCAGTAGTTAGATTTCCACCCCTACTTTAGAGCTACGAATGTAATTAATGACATAGGTGATAAAAACAAAACCTGCACGATAACCTTCTTAGGTGCCAAAGAATTTTTATACTTCAAAGCTTCAGTTTTGCAGCAATGGTTTCATGAGACAATCTACTACTTCATTCTTCCTAGATTTTCACAGCACTACAGTTAAAGGAAAATTGGGAATTTTCAGCCTTCTTTGATACTTTTATGAACTGGGAGATACTCTGAGCTATCTGCCTTCTCTTCCGGCTTGATAATGCTCTGGAGTCTCAGTGCTTCACCTGTGACTTCCCCAGTGCCCCCACACTCATATATAGCCATTATAACAATGCTGTGTTGACATCAGTGCAGGATCAAGTAAATAGTGTAGTGTCAGAAGACCTTTAAACAACTGCAGGTTGTGTAAATTCCACTGAAAAAAATATGTATTACAGCTTGTTTCTTTATGCAATGTGTCTTTGAGACTATTCTTCAACATAATCTCTATGAAAAAATAACAGTTAATAAAAATTGTTTTGACACTTTCAAGCCTCAGCACTGTCCTCTCGACACTTTCCTCCGTACATTGATTGTATACAAGGTAAGAATTAACACTAATTTCAGAACAGTCAGATGTTTCAAATAACTTCAAATTTTCATTTCATTTGTTTGCTATTGATTGTCAAATCACTGTTGCATATTACACTAAAGGCATTATTTTATGTAATCGCTGCATTTAGGATACAAGCACTGTACCTTTACCTCCTCTGTGAAAAATGATAAGATCTTTATGATAAACAGTTAATTCTCACATCAGAAAGCAATTTACTGCAACACCACAGAATTCTTTCAAGGCACAATAATTCCTGTCAGCTAAAGGTTAACTCCAATATTAAGAGGTCACAACTCATATTAACCCATTCTGTATCAAGATATTATAGAAAATTACTATTGAAACAGCCTGCAGCCAAATTACCAACGTAACAGAATACTTTGAGAGAATGTTTTAAGATATCTCAGGACTTCTAAGCAATCATACAAGCATTATTTTATTCCTAAATATTTTTAGTATGCTTTTTTTCCCTACTAGACATTTATTAAAACACATTCATGTTCTTAGTTTAAAGACATTGTTTTATATTGTATTTCTATTTCACTATATGTAATTGGTCTATTAGACAGAAATGCAATAGGACACGTAGGATTAAAGAAAGTTGAAGTTTAATTAATACAATTGAATTTTTTATATTTTTATAGTTCTTCTACCTACTTACTACAAAATGTATCACTGTCTGTCAGTAAGAAAACACTTTCAGTTTCTGTAAATCAACCTTTAAGATGGCCAGAAACAGAACATTAATGTGTACTTAATGATGTACAAAAAAAGTATTAAAGAGCTTTACATTTTCTTAGCCTGTGGCTTGGACACTAGATAAGGAAAGGTATTCTAACAGGCTGGTGTAGCTTTGGAGCAGAATTAAGCATGTATTCTGAGCAAGCTGTCTTTTCAAAGACAAGCTGCAGGCTGTTCATCTTGAAGATTAATCAAGACCCAGAAATACATAAGCATCTGTAAAGCTCAATTTATTACTAATCCTATGATGAACTAGGAAAAAAAGTATGAAGGGAAATAAGCAAAACAAACTATGTTTTCACCACGTATCCATATTTGAATTATTTAACATAGTTTTTTATATCATTTAAAATGTTCCAACTCATTTTTAAATCAAACGCTGTACTAATTCTACACTGTGAACTTACCAACATTGCAAAATGAGACTCCCCCTGCCCAAACCCACACACAGACTTCCTAAAGAATTGTTGATTCTTTACCAGACCTGACAGTTTCATCAACATTGTAGCATTACAAAGAAAATCAGTTCCAAATCAATGCATCCCATTAGCTAGAACAGCAGGAGGTACACTCAGAATGAAAATAAGGAAAGGAAACAAAGGAAACAGACCAACGGATGCAGACTAACTACAAAAATATGAAGATACGTACCTGGATTAAATTCTTCTTAAAAACAATAAGATACAAGTTACATACCACCATCTTTATATTTTCCTCCTATGAAGAAATACCGTGCAAAAATCCATTCCTGTTTTCCCATTCTTCCTTCAGCCTTAAAAGCAGTACAGTACAGACATGAGGCTGCTTCTCAGCGATTCAACTCAAGTGCAATCAGGCATGCTGTTAGTCCGCAACAATATCTGTTCAAAATTCCATCGTATTCCCCAGGCAGCATTAAACGCTTTCTCCCAATCCCCTGGCTTTCTCTCTCATTTTTCCCCCCCCACCCTCCTACAACTTGTTCTAACAGCTATGAGCAGTTGTATTTATAGCTACTAATTTGTTCTGCTACTAGTGCAGCTACTAATTCAGATTTATTTCTCCGCTGTGATAGCAAGATGGGAGTCAGCGTTGTACTCCTGGTCAAATACAACATCAACACGAGAGCACAGCAATCCTCCTGGTGCTTTTGGTGCCAGTAACTTCACCCATTGCTGTTTTCTTCTGCCACTGCTTCTGTATGCAGTATTCACTGCAATAGCCACAGCCTTCCTGCGTGGAAGGCAGCCCCTTCGCTTCACAGATGGAGTAAAATAGGCTTACAGAGAGCCCTCGCTCACAGAAACAGCACAGGCAGTGTTCCCTGAGAGCCAGCAGGTGCATCACTGGCCACAAGGATAACAGTGGCAGATCATATCTTTTGCTTGGTAGGGCCATGGCTCACCTAACACTTTATCAGTCTGACACGACGCCCAGAGAAACAATTGTTCTCCTTCAGCAGGGATTCCCCAAAGGGCTGATTTTCTTTAATTCCTATTTAATAAAGGAATCTGCTGCACAGATTCATAACAATTAAAATTTAAAGGATGCTTGAGATAATAAGCATTGCTCCTTTTCCCCCACGCGGTATTTTGTATATTTTCATTTAATGCCTAGACAGTAGGACTTGGTCACTTATTTGGATTCAAACAGCAGAATAGATTATTATTGTTCTTCATGCAGGGAGTAAATCATTATCCTTTACAAAACGTAATTGCTTTTAATGTTAACTGATTTAACAGTGCATGTAAAGTCACAATCAGCACATTAAGTATGTTCTAAACCTTAACACATGAAGAACTGTAGGACAATCTTTCATGAAACCATCAGCTTACAAAGCAGTATCCATATAACAAGTGTAAATATTTACTTAAACGTGTGTAAAGGCACACCACCACAAGTATATTGTTACCACATCAATCTTGAGAGATAGCAGCACTGAAATGCCATATAAAAATGCAATTTGAGAATTCTGGTCAGTGTTGACACGCTGGTAACAACAGTACTACTAATTTGGTTATTTGCTTCTAAGAGACATTAATGATGCCTCGAGTCAATGGTAGCATTTGGAAATATTCAACAGTTTTTGGTAATAGTTATTTAAAGCTCTGTTGGTTGCAGATTGGATTTTCTGCAATCACTGTATTATTAGCAATGAGATCTTACAACAAAATGCTTTTGAAGTATGATTTACAGATGGAACAGTTCTAGAATACCATCATCCCCCATGATAAAACTACTAGTTTGGATTTTTTTTTTGCATATAATTATAAAATAATGATGGATCATTATTATGCTCTCTTGAAATGAATGCAGCCTATAAATACTCCTTTTAATTAGATTTATAGCTAAGAACCAGATTAATGAAAGCTTTATTATTCAAATCTTATTGTAGTAATTAACCTATAGCGATTACTTAATATTCTGTCTAAACTTACACAAAATGATGCTGCAGATCTACCATGTTGCATACCAACAGGAATACAATAAAACTTTATAGACACACAATAGGAAATATACATCTGATATAAATTTTCACTAATATAGTCCTAATCACATGAGATGCAACAATAGTGCCTCAATCAATAGAATGGCTTATTTAGGGTGAAAATAAATAAATAATTGGGCAGCTTACTCAAGCATGGCCACCAACTATAGAAAGACAGTAACAAATAAGCTGTGTTTTCATCAAGATTAAGTAAACACTCTTGTGTCTACAAGCAATGAAACTGAGAATGTTTTGAGAAAAAAAAAAAAAAAAAAAAGGATAATTTTTCATTTAATAAAAAATGTTTGTAAATAACATTACTCATAACATGTGAATTTATGTAGTCAGCATCGAGCAAGTTCACAGAATCATAGGGGTTGAATGGGACCTCGAGAGATCACTGGGTGTGGATGTTGTTAGGTGTTCATTGTTAGGACACTGCTTGTATGGTACTGACCGAAGTAAAGCTGGGATGTGCATCCATACCACTCTCAATTAGCTAACACATAGGCTATCTGTATTTGCTTAGTTCATACACACTGATGAAGCTGGCCTTAAAACGTACACCTTTAAGAGTTGACAGTGATGTAATGTAATATACCAGTTGCTAACAGCTATCACATGTATAGTTAACAGACTATATACACATGTTGTAATTTCTGTTACACTATTCTAGCCAACTCCTGTACTTTGGTTGTGTCAGCAACCACTTTATCCAGCCAGCTCACACATGAAGAAAAACAGCAACAAAACACTACGCCACCCAAAACCAACAAACAAAACCATCCAACCATCAGCAGGCATCTAAAAGACTTCATGGAAAGAACAGCTACCCTGTATGCCTATTTCCAGGATTTCGTGACCACAACTGCTAGTGATAATTCCTTGAAGCAGCCATCCATCAAAGGTCAAAAGTTCTCGATATGAAGAACACAGGGCCAGTTAAGTTGCATTTGTAGAAAAAGAGATTAAAAAAAAGTTCCAGGAACATATACACGGGTTTGTAAAAACATTAATTCATACAAAGCAGAAGAGAACACCCTGAGCTGGAAGCCACATAAAATGTTCCCCAAATCCAACTCCTGATCCATACAGGCATACCTAAAAACTACAGCATATGTCTAAGAGCATCAACCAAACACTTCTCAAACTCCTGACAGCTCGGTGCTGTGACCACTACCTGAGCAGACTCTGAAGTTGTGCATTTAATGTTGAATATATAAAAGAAAGGTAATTTTCTTTGTACCAAGATAGCTCTAATATGGGCAACTACTAAAGGGAGAACTGATTAAAACTATAAACACTCCTTAATCAAATGACTACTAATGTAGCCACTGAGTTTCACCAGATGAAACTCAGACTGCTAAACCTGAGGAATACTTCCACACACCTTTGCATCTCCAAGACAAAAGAAATCACTTCAACAACTGCAGGACACACTGGGAATGTAATCTTTCACATTTTTTCTAGAAAAAGGCCTGATTCTTGTTCCCCTTCTTTTGATTGAAATATAAGTGAAATTATAACTATTATAAATGAATAAAATTCTGAAACCACAGCTTCCATGTATTTAGTGATCTTTCTCACAGTTATTATGATTTAGCAAAATCCTGTTGAGGAAACACGTAGTAGCAGTCTCTGAGCCTGGTTCAATAGATTTAACTCCAGAAGTCTTCTATGGGGGAAAAATGAATTTAGTAATTCAAAACAGTAAAAACTTCTGCAGATTTATTAGTCTTGTCAACCTACATTATGACTTAGCTTATAAAAAAATTGAGTCCATCTGCACCCAAACTATACTAGTAATTACTACATTCTTTAAGCTAAATTATACTTCAGGATATCAAGCTCAGCCTGCAGAACAAATCCACTTGAAATATAGTGTAATATTCATGGACAAAGCAGTTTTATATTTGGAACCCAATTATACCAAGAAAATGGGACAAAGCTTTTCCTACACAGATATATATATATATATATTTTCACAGACATGCACAAAATTCAGCAACAGAAAACAATTCCTGTTGCTTAGGAATAACAGTCTGTCAAATGAAAATATTTCAGTAACATCCATCACTATTTGTACGTAATAAAGCCACTGTTAAATAAATCCTATGGGGGCATTAATGGACTACTTCTGTTGCTCACTACTTTTACTGAAATTATGACAATTATAACCAATTAGAAGCAATTTGTATTTAATGACAGCTCTTAGCCTAACTTTGCAAAAGCTGCCACAGAATTAAGCTGCCTCATCCTTTGCCTCCGCAGCCTGATGAGAGGAGGGATATTTCTTCTCTTTCGTTACAAAAAGGCAATAACTGTGTCAATCCTTACGCCGAGTCAATTAGAAATAAATCTGATCAATCACTTCCTAAATCATACAGTTCTAAGCCTAATGAGGGATTCGATTTTTCTTCTACACTGGAAGGACTGACTGCTCAATCCGCCTCGGTGCCGCTGCCGGCCCGCCGGCACGTAGCCCGCTGCGCCGGGCGGGGCGAGAGCCGCCGTGCCGCTCCCAGCGCGCCCCCTGCTGGCCGCCTGGCGGCCCTGCATCGCTGCTGCCCTCAGGTGCCGGGCGCTGCTTGCTTCCAATAGCACTGTAGCTGCGTGGGCTAAGACAGCCGCACAATTACGGGAGGTACCACATGGCTTTTATAATAATAATAATTTTTTTTACAACTATGGAAAGTTCTCATGTCTGCAATGCTTAAAATAATTTCTAATTCACTCAAGATACGACAGAATGTATTAAATACATCCCATTTTACTGGGGAGAACATACAGAGTTTTAGATATGTTCTCTCATACAGGCTTGTTTTTTTTTTTTTTTATCTTTATGATAAACCTCACTGACATTTGGATATAAAGACTTACTTTTAGGAAGAAAAAGAAAGCAATTTGTGAATCACAAATCTTGATAATGCATAAGTAGATGGGATCCACCTGTCAGTTTCCTAGATGGATATAATGTCAGGTATTTTGGAGTTTCTGAAAATACACAGGGCTCAGACCATTACTTACACTCCACTAAAGATCCAAACACAGTTCCTTCAATGCTATTTATGAAATTATGCAGTTTAAATGTCATTAAGAGAAGTGAAGGCTTTTCATTGAGGTTTTTAAACTAACAGAGAACATGCAAAAACTTTTTAAATCATAACAGCTCTTGGTCAACTGCAATTTAAACAGAAGCTGGTCCTATTTTGAAAGAATCACAGCACGTAAGCCAAAGAAACAAGCAAACACCAGGATAGACCAATACCATAACATATTTCAGGAGAGAAAATGATTTTTCTCCCATTTGGATATATAAAGCACCTGAAGTCATAACGGTATTGACAACATGTAGACGTAGACATTTAAGAATAAAGTACATCACTTTGAAGCACAATTGCATTGCACTCTCCTTGCTCCCTGTTTCCCTCCAGCAAAGGGGACACCCTAGAGACTGTTAGACTTTCTTGCCTAAGAGAGCAGAATGCTTGCCAAAGAAATTTAAAAACCAGAAGTCCCACTCAGTTGCCACTTTTCATGCAAGGAATTGACTTTAGCTTGATATTTTGCTGACTATTACTGCATCCCTTTAAGTTTTGCAGTTCTTACAAGACTTTTTGCAGTGCTTACAAGACTTTTTGCAGTAACTAAGCTCTTCAGATACCACTATTGATACATGCATCTCTTCAATTATCACAGAAAGTAAGTATGAATTTGTACCATTGCTCTACTAAGCTCTCTCCAATTATGGAAGAAAACACTAAGCATGTTAGCAGAACATCTGGCATTAGTGCTCATATCAGTGATGTAACTTACCAATTGTGCAGCTTCTTAATAAACTTAGAAAAACAAGCTGATCTCTGCAGGAATTAACTTAAAATGGTCCAAGGCTCACAAAATATTTATATATATTTGAGACAATCTTGAATTTTTTTCTTTTATCTTTGAATAGTTATTTTTCAAATGCATAAAAGAATGATGAGCTCAGAGTAATAAGCTTGTCTGCTTTTTCTCACTGCCGTATTACTTAAGTCTTTCTACCATTCCTACTTTAAAAGTAATTTATTTCCATTGATTCTTTACAACTCAGTTCCAGACAAAATAACCTATATTTTATGCTAGCACTACCACAGACATAACTAAGTATAAATATAACTAGAGATATAACATTAGCCTTTCCTAGACCTCTCCTTGCTCTGGCAGTGCATGCATTCCAGTCCCAGCTGAGGAGCTGATTGTTGCCTTCAGCCAGGGGTTTCTGGTATCTAAGGGTTAGGGAGGCAGAGACAGTAGGAAACAGAATTGGAAAATGGCAGCTCAATATCAGCAAGTATCTGCCTACTTCAAGAAGCAGTAGAGCAAACTTTCCCCACTTTGCTCATCCAGTGGAGTATGAAAACAAAACAGAAATAGTCTTATCAGGGTGGTGCACATATTAGTGATTAGCCTAGTAATTTATTAATACTAGCTTTCTATTATTTGTATTATGAAATAAAAATGTTGTTTTGCTCTCAAGTTATGTTTATTCTGCTTGCAGAGTCTCTTTTTATATAGAGCAAAGAGCAGAGCTCTTTGGAAAAAAAGTAATCCTAGTATGAAAGTATCTCCATTCCACGCAGGCCTCAGTCATGCACTTAAAATTAAGTATATGAACAACATCCATAACAATGGTGGTAATTAAGAGTCTTCTTGAGACTTGCTTGCTTTCTTATGAGACTTGCTTGCCTTCTTGACACAAACAATAGGAGCATGGAAAGATTCAGCAATGAAGACCAAACACCAGACTGCACAAGAAAAATTTGGCAGTGAATTTAAAACATGGCCTCATTTGAAAATAAGTAAGGATTGCGAGAAGACAGATCAGATGGAAAACCTGTGACAGTGAGGCAGGAATTAATGCAGGAGTTGCAATGATGCTAAAAGCTGAATGTTTGTAACTGCCCTGCTCGCAGTGCTGGGACTGCTGGAGCAAAGGGCTGCATCATGTATTACAAAAGCCTGGAAACAGCAATTTTTTTTCCCGGATGTTTTTTCCTGATCCTTCTCTCTGAAGCACCTGCTTAGATTCCAATGTTATCTTTCATTAGGATTTTATTACCTATCATTCCTTCTGCCAGGATTACATCAGCGCTCCATCCTCAGATGCTTTCAATGCTTTTCCTATTCTAGATCTCCTGTGGGTACAATTGCTGGTCATACCAGTATTTTTCTCCCCTCCTCACCCTTGGACTTCCTTACATTTATTGCTGTTATGAGACTACTTCTCCAATTCTTATCACTAAGACCTCCAACTCTTTATAACTTAATGGAACCTGGACTTCAATAATCCAAACTTCATCTTCAGCACCTTCTTCACCTTTACTGCATTCCAAAAGTTTTTTCCTCCCACGGAATGGTATTCCTGAAAGATACTCCAGCTCATTCATATCAACAAGGTAATTTTTGACTGTTTTATGAGAAGAACACATTCTCCCCTGTAAACTTTCTCTTAGAACTGTTATATTTCAGCCTTTCAAGCATCACCACGCATGTTCACAAAATGCACTTCAATTACAAATATGCTGCAGGAGCAGTATAATTCTGTAGTATATCAACTTAGCCTCAGACTATCAATAAAGCCAGTAATAAATCATTTACTCTGAGTCCAAAGACACCCTTTATGTCACTGTAACAGGGTTACTGGAGATGGATAAAACAGGGAAAGGTAAAAAATATCAGTGGTTTCTCTTGAGCTCTGAAGCAAAAGAGAAAATTGAAGTTTAATTGTGGAAGAGAGTATGTTCTGTAAAAGAGCAGCAACAAGGTTTCTTGTTCTTTTTTGATGTGAATCATTATATCTTACTTTTAAAAGGGGAAAGTAAAGCAACCTTTTTCTATCCTTGTATAACTGATCTTGAACAATGGTACAGCAACTCATCAAGGTTCTTCCTGGGGTCTATCATTCTTAACACCTTCAATTAAATTAGGACAGCAATTTTTGAGTTTCACATTGATTTAAGGGGAAAAATAAAATCAAAGAATTACCCCTTTAGATGGTATATAAACTGTACATAAATCGTGAGACAGACGTCAAAATGAAGGAATAATATTTCATTTGAAACATAAGCCAATTATAATTAGTATTTTATTAGTAATTAATATATTAGTAATTTGTGTTAAATTATTTGCAATCACTACCATGCAACTGCTCTATTTATTTCTTATCATGCCTTTCTTTCATACTTTTGACATGAGGGTTATTCCTGACTTATTACCTCAATTTCTAATCCATTATTTCTCTACTTATAATCACATATTGCAGGCTGCTGTCATTTATGATTTTTCTTGTGTTTAACTGCTGAACACAAGAGGCTCGTGCCCCCTTTCCTTTTCCTCTTTGAGAGTTAACACTGGACAATAAAGGCCAGATTTTCCTTATTCTTCAGCACTTGCATGCATGTTTGTTGATGAAGTTTTATCAACAGGCCAAAATGTATCAGTGTGATAAATATTCTACAGCTTTTCTGTGCTGACTGAATTCATCTTGGAGACCAAAAGAAAACCATTCAGTGACCTCAGAACCATTAGTCTGATGTCTTCTTGTTGCCTCTTTTACCTTCTTAAAGTACATTCAAAAAGTTCTGACACAAGATACTCAAGATTTTATCATAAATAAAACTACTTAACATGACTATTTAATAATTTTCTTCCCAATTAATAACACAATCAATAATGATTAATGAAGAAAATACATCAGAGTCTTTCATCCCCTCCAGTACTTTAAACTACCTCATACCATCAGTTAACATTCTAAACCATTGTTTAAATCTTAAAATGGATGAAATTGCACTAAGTTCAGTTAGTTGAAAAGAAAGCACACTTCAAGTTCTTTGTTTTCAAATTGTCTTTTCATTTGTGATTTTAAGCATTCTGATCTTTGAAATAAATTCACAAAACATAAGAAATGCATCTAGTTTGCTGACAGTCATTTAGCTTAATCAATATGTTGATTGTCACTCAAACACTATAATTACATTCTAATTAAGTTGAGATATGGGTATTCATTAACAATTTTAAAAAGGGAAATATTTGTTTATCCACATTCAAAGACATATATCAAATGCTGCATGGAATGCAGGGATGCAAAAAATGTTCAGTTGGACGATTTTTTATTTTTATTTTTTTAATTTGCAGTTCTTAGGGCCTGTTAAAATCTTACAGAGGGAAACTTTCCACTAATCTCATAGCAGCACAGCTCCTAAACAGAGTGATGTCTGCTTACCCAGCCCCAAGCCCCCACTGCTCTGCTTTTGTATTAGGTTTTCAATTTTTATTTCTGAATAAGACAATAAACCAATAATGCTGGCTACAGCATTATTGTATTTTCACACTGAACATCACTGCTTCTATCACACAGTTAACCTCAAATCACAAAGAACAGCAAAAAAACAACCCACAGTGAATACTGAGTTTTATATCCTATCTTGTAAGCAGTGGAACGCACACTAAATATTTTAAAGGTATGAACACTGTGACACTTGGATATGCTATGCTCATTTTGCAAATTAAGAAATAAGGCATGTAGGAAAAATTGGCCAAAGCCACTCTCAATTTTTTCGTCTGCAGGTTATAGAACCAGTTAATACAGTGCCAGCACCTCACCAACTTTTGTTTCCAAATTCTTACTGTTACTAATAAGCAGTGCTGTGGAATGGTACAAGGTATAACTCTTCACACCAATGGTCTCCTGTTTAATGTTAGCTTTTGAAATCAACTATTATTTTCAGTATTTTATTTTTAAAAAAATCTAGGCAGTAATTGTTCATTCAGATGATTACATTTCATAAGCAGAAGTGTCTCTAGTGTACATAGGATTACCAATAAAAGATACAATCACAGTGACACATACTGTGGAGAGTGGGAAGCAGGAAAAGGGTAAATCTATTTCACTATACTTCAGGCTGACACCAAGTTACAAGAAAAAAACTTCTAAACACATCTTTTCCTAATTGCTGCCAGTACTTAAAAGCACCAATTTCAAATCTGTTAGAATTTCTGTAATCCCATCCTAATATCTGTATTTTAATTTTTATGTTCACAAAACAGTGAACACAGGATTTTCTTCTTTTCCCTAGTTTTCTATTTTAGATTTTTGTTTCCAGTCAACAAGTAGAGCAGCAGTTAAAGGACCCTATCTAAACCTGCACTGTCTTTTAAAATGCAACTTACTCCTTATGAGAGTTTCTCCTCGTGTTTAATTACTCTTCCCTCCCCAACATGGAAAGGATTTCCCTAACATTTGGCACTCCCGTATTCTAAACAACTGCAAGAAGGCCTAGCTATTTCCAGCAGAAACTGGGGCAGGTTTTTTTTTTTTTTTTTTAAATGTAAGAAGTCAGTCTCCAAACCAATAGCTTGGCAATTTTCCTATCTGGTCAGTGTTTGAGTAAATATTCATTAGCTGCCATGCCTCTGGTGAAACACTAGCTGTCATCTCATATTTAATCATAACAACTGCCTAACTCAATCTCTCAGTTCCATAGACTAACAGAAAAGCATACATCCCAAATATTCCTGATGTAACTTCAGGCCCTTCAGAAGAGTACTCGGTTTTCCACAGAATTGCTACAAAGCCTTGTATGTATTTTCTAGTACAGGAAGATATCTAAATCACTCTCTCCAAGAGTGATCCAGCCATTCAGGAGCTGTGTTTACACAGCCTCCAATGCTCTAGATGCATACTAAACATAAAATTAGAAGCATATCAGGACAAAAGTTCATCACACATAGGTGTTCAAAGAAAGCTTATCTCAAAATCTGAAAGATCCTTTTAATATTTCTCCAATTTATTAAAACAAAAGAGTTCCGCATACAGGGTATTTCCTTACATCTGCCATATGTCTTACTATAAAATTCGTTATAGTCTTGAAGTGACTTGGTCACCATCCTTTATTATCAATACAATAAAGACACACAATATGGCAGCTACATGAGCTTTTCTACGTGCACAAAATGCAGATGATAGGGAAAAAAAATCCAATTTATTTTTAGGTCAACACAAACTTCAAAAAACAAATTGTGTTTCTCAGAAGTTATTAGGTGCAGGTTTACAGTACAGCCAAGGCTGTAAGGTGACAGACGATGTTTTTCTGTGTTACACTAATTCAACACACAACTCCCATCTACAAAGTAGTTTTCACTTGCATAACAGTCACTGTGTGAATAGTGAGCAGAAGCATTTTAATGGAACAAAGTTTTTATTAGACTTCAGGGAAGTTAAAATACAGTCTCACACAGCTTATATTAAATTTCTTTCAAATCAATGTGAAAAAACTCTGTGAAATAATTTTCACTCAAGCGCTGTGGTTTATTAGAATTGCTTTGAAAGAGTCATGGAATGATTTGAGTTGGAACAGACCTTGAAGATCATCTAGTTCCAATCATCCTGCCATGCAAGGGACACCCTCCACCAGATCGGGTTGCTCAAAGTCCCATCAAGCATGGCCTTGAACACTTCCAGGGACGAGGCACCCAGAGTTTCTTTGAGTAACCTGTTGTTCTGTGGCTCATCACACTCACAGTAAAATATCTATTCCCACTATCTAGTCTAGATCTATGCTACAGAAATAAAAAAAAGGAGGTAATTAAAAGGAAATACAGAAAAGAAAAAAAGCACAATCAACCAATGTAAACAACAAAACGACAGGAAAATACACCCAATACTTACAAGAAGATTTCAGTCAGTGACAGTAAGTACTTCTTGCTTTTAACATTTTTTTTTTTTTCCTAGAAGGGTAAAATTATTTTTCATTTCTGTCTGCTTCCTTATTATTTTGTTACTTAGTTTTACTGTTGGTATTGTTTTTATATGATCATTGCCTTACGAAGAGCTCTGGGGGTGCTCAGTTTAGGCAACTTCTTGCCCTGACCAGTGATATTCACTGATCCCACTGCCATTTCTGCCATTTCATGAGAATAAAAAAGTGCTTCATGAGAATAAAAAAGTTCAGGCAGCGCTATCAAATTTAGGACAATTAGATTCTCTTCCTACTGAGAGTACAACTTCCCTGGCACCTACAGCCCTTTCATAAAGACTGGGAAAACTGGTTGAAAGTAAGGAGGGGGAGTTCTAGAACAGTTGTGTTCTACAGAGAATCAGACCTACAAGAAAGAGTTATGTGGAGGGAATGCACAACTAACTCAAGGACAGTGCTCACTTCTCCATGCTAAACACTACCAGCAGTCAAAGTAGAACAGTTTAATGGAGAACAAAAAGGTTAGAAAAGTTACAAGTTATTGCTCCCTTTCCTTTATTCACAAGAGGCACGCAACAGACACAACAAGCAATACTGCTAAGCAACCTGGGTAAAAAAATAATATGCAAATCCCCATCTCTTCATGCAAGGCAACGGTTTGCACAATTTAGTAACTGTGAGTGTTACTGATCAGAAACCAAGCAAGTCATAAAAATTTCCCTTCATTACTACATGTAAAGAAGAAATAACCTGTTTAGGCAATGATATAATCAGTACAAAATTAGAGTTTTCTAGGATAAGTTAAACATTTCTTAAATACATTTGTTTTAAACACTGAAGTAATGAACTTTGCCAATATCAAAGTTACTCAGGATTACATGTATGAAGTTATGATTTCTGGATTAATTCTGAATGTTTTTCTTTCTGTTTCAGGAAAAAAAAAAACAACCCAAACCTGAGGAGAGGTAACCACATGAATGCAGAGAACCAATGGAAGGAATTAGCTATGCCAAAATCAGCTCCTCAAATTCTGCTGCAACTAATAAACAAGGAATCTTATACTAAGTTCTTCCTCAATTCTTCAAATTACACGGAAGCATCAATAATTTAAAGATGAGCTCGCTCTTACCTTCTGAATAGCCCTGGCCCATATTGCTTTTGCAAAATTACTTCCGATTTGATCGTTGTTTTTCCTGGAGAAAGAAGAAATAATTGAAAAACCTCTGAGAAGGACATGGACAAATAGATCAAATCTAAGTACAGCTATTATTTGCTTTCCCAGTATTTCTTCTGCATATAGTATCTTTCATATACTAGATACATACTAGAAAGTACTAACTCTGCATAAGTCATTCTTGAAAAGGATTTTATAAATTTTTTTTCTGGTAATTAGTGTAAGGGCAACTTTTTACTTTGCAGGCAGTGAGCTTATCTGAAATCACACAGCATTATCTTCCTACTTCGTAATACATTAACCTGTACAGTAAACATTCTATCAGTGAGTAGATTCATAAGTAGCTTTACTTTGCCCTTACAATTTCAAACACACTATGTTTAAAAATATAGGAACTCTTCATTAGGATCTCTTTAGCCCTCATCTTGGAATACTTATTTTATTCATATCTGATTGATGTATTTTGAACTAGATCAATACTTGTTACAGGCAATAAACAGGTTAAAAGACAAATCATCTATCATGCTTTTTCTGAGAGGCAAATAAAGCAACGATCTATAGCAACCTAACATTATTAAATAGCTTTATATTTAAAGATATTAATTGTCAAAATGAAACATTACATATAAAAATATTATGTCTTGATGATTAATACTTCTATTGTCTTAGTTTTATTACAATCGTATATAAAGATAGGGAAACATTTTTCTCCACTTTTCCCTATTCATTTCTGCCTACACTGACACTCTCCACTTGTGCTGACAGCTGATAAAACAGAATGGAATGTTTATAGTGAAGAGTCCTCAAATCTGCTGGTGATTTAACTGTAAAGTGACTGTGTGACACACACACACACACACACGCACACTTGATTCAGCACACAGAGAAAAATAAGCAGGTACTAGAGAGCAAGCATAGCAAACACGCCAGTAACTCTATACGCTGACATTCCCTGCTGTAAAGCAATATCAGACTGCAGTTCTGAAACAATTCTTATCTATCCAGGCATTCTGAAGCTACGTTCAAGCAGAGAAAACTGGCTCACAATAACTCCTTTGGATTACAGGGAGTTTCAGCAATTCTAAGAGTATACTTGGCTTGCAGACATGATCCCAACCCTAATATTATTAATAGGGTATAAAAAAAGCATTGGCAAAGGAGTAAGTTTCCTCATTATACTGCTACATAAGTCAGGATGGGAAAACCTTTGGCATCAAACTGTGGGAGAAAAAGGGAAAAAAAGAGGAAAGTTAAAAGAAATGCCCTGAATTTTCTCTCTAAACATAAATCCTTTTAAGACAGAATTATTAGCACTATCATCTGCTCTTTGCGAACTGCAGCAAAGGAGTTACTGATAAAATACCTTGGAACCATTTACCTTTTAAGTCTTTTGAGATATGGTCTAAACCTCTACAATGGAAAAAGAAAGCCAGCACAAGAAAAACTTACATTTGCTCAGATAAGCATTATTAACAAATCTTTGAAACAAATCTTATGCCCCCATATTCAGAAACTGCACAAGACAATTAGAATGGAACTCCATTAACCAACTGTTTCACCACAGCTGTGAAGAACATCAGTTTGTGTTCTCCTATGCTAATTCAGTTCATGGCTGTTAGGCACAGGTTAAAGTCATTAGTATGGTCTCCAGGACTTTGGCAAGAATCTGATTAACTCAGAAGATACTTTCTGTTAAGTAGTAAACTGAAAGTATACAGTAAAATACACCTACATACATTAAAAAAAATGTATAAAAGACAATGGCAGCCTATCCACTAAGTAAGGTTGCAGAGTATTCATATTATGCTTTATGCCTACATAATTATCTTGGACTTTTGGAATAGTGTTCTTTTATTTGAGGAGAAAAATGTTCTCTTTGATATGCACAGCTGAGTGAACATGATGCAAATGAAGTATGAAGAGGCTTGTCTCACCCTGCTCTCATCTTTGGGGCTGCCTATTTGCAGGTTCAATCCTTTTTCTATTCACATCTACTATTTTATTCCCCCCCCCCACACACACCTTTTTTTTTTCAGTTATTATTACAAGGTAAATCATCCAAGTTATATTAGTAATTAGTCCACACTGTCTTATAGCTGTTGACTAGATGGGAAATATTAGGTAATAAATAACATTAGGAATTTTAAAAGTAATGAGCCTTAAGGTCAGACAGTGTTCCAGAAGGAAAAGATAGGAACACCTTTTACTGTCTTAACCAAAAGTAAGTAGGGTCAAGTTTGTTCTCAAGTTTTGAAGAATAACATACAAAAGCAGGAAAACAAAGACATTTAGATGCTTTGGATAATTTTGCAAAGTCCTTGATTTGTGACCAGGCTGCTCAACAGTGCAGACATAAGGCTGTTCAACACATTCCTCTTTATTCCAACACAAAAAGCCAGATATTATCTTAGCAGAGACAGGGCAGAGACAGCTTTTTTTATCCATCCTCTTCCTGCTATTACAGATACTGGTCCAGTTTAGATAAGCAGTGATTGTAATTTTCTGTTTGGATCTATTAAAGCTAGCTAGTTACCTGGCAGGAAATAGCTTCTCAACACTGAATGAAGCCAACAAGTGACACTTTATAGAAGTTCAGAGTAACAAAGACCATCAGAAACTGTTGTCAGGTGATGTGCAGTGCTAATTGAACTAAGTACAAGAGCCATATTTTGTTCCAGATAGATATAGTTTTTGAAAAAGCAAGTTAGGAGATCTTTACATGAGCACGAAGTCAGAAAACAGTGGAATCCTATCTAGTAATCAGAATTCCCCTAGTAGACCAGCCAAAAAGCTTAGTAAAAAACCAATCCTTTAAAAAGAGTAAAAACCCAAAATCATACTATTTCACTGTTTCCTACAGCATACTTCCATTTTGCAAGGATCAAAACAACCACCCTAGCTGAAGTTCATTTACCAGCAGAAGACACACTGGAATGCACAGGCTACATAAAAACCAAAAGCTGTTTACAGTCAAATCAAAAGCTAAGGACTTTTAACAGAGCACAGAAATTACACTGATACTTCTATTTAGTAGATGTTTCCCTTATCAATTAGGTTGGCCAGGTACATTAAATGTGGTCTAATATTTCAAATACAACTTGCATTTTCATGACATTTCCTGTAAAGTTAAATCTCACAATAGAACATGTTGTAAAGCAGTTAATTATAGAGCAATTGCAGCATGACCACATCCAGACAAATAATGACATCCTCTGAATACTTATTTGTTTGCAGCAGACAGCCTAAAATACCTACATTGATTTCTAACTTTCATCACTAATATTGATTCAGTCAGCTCTGAATGCAACTGGAAATGAACAACAGAAGAAAAATTGAAATAGTTACAACGTCTTTTCCTTCTTAAAAAATGTGTATTATGAGACACTTTTTAACCAGCAGTTTCCACTGCCAACTGCCACACAGTTGAATTACACACACACCTGGGCTTCAATAACCTTGTCTCGTTAAGGCACCTGTCAAGAATTTCTCTGAAGCTGGCCACAACGAAATTGTTTCCAGCTGAAAACAAAGTGCTTTGTATCAGGAGTTTTCACACAATTCTCCTACTTAGAAGAGAACACTATTCTTGTAGAAAAGCATGTGTAGAATTTGGAACCTGTAAAAAAATGGTATCCCAGAATTAAGAATTATCATGCTTTAAAGCTATAATTTCATTTTAATGCTTTTCCATGCCCTAATCTGTACAGATTAAAAGAATCACTAATATTAAAAAGCAGTGTAATGAGTCACAGTTTAGTAAAACACTGTGAAGAACTGTAGGTCATACACACACATCTTGGCTGCAACATGTTGAAAAGAAATGACAAAATATAAACTATTGAAAGGAGAATTAAGAAGAAAGCTACGGATTCCAAAGCTAGCTAGATCACAGAAATATTTCCAAATTAAATGCCACACATTCATAAGATTTAGCATTGTCTATGTCATGCATATGTACAAGTTCATATCAATTCCTACTCTTACATCTTAGTAACAACAGAAGGCAAACTTTGCTGTAAGATATCTTTCCTGTAGCACTAAATCTATATCCCTTTACATGTTTCTATTTTCAGATTCTTAAAATGCACTTCATAATTTTATTTCCAAATGTTACAGCAGAGAAATAACTTAGGTCAGCCGCTTATTCCTACAATAAATTTTCATTCTAAATTTGAGTATACCATTTTTTGTTTGCATTTTCTTTCTTAATATCACCATCAACAAATTATAGAAGCTTTACTATTATCTTTAATGATCTGCCCACATGATGCTTATATTAGAACCCTTATTCACTTTCAAGAATTTAAAGTTATAGTTCTGGGTTCTTGGTGGCTTTCCTTCTATTGAATGTACAACTTCAAAGCATGAGTTACTTTGGGACAAGTTGGCAGATTTCAATTTTCCATATTGTATTTTGAAAGCAACATTCTCTTTACCAATGAAATAATATTTTCTGATTACAAAATCATTTTTTCTATGTGCCTAATTGAAAACTTAGTACAGCAATGACATCTACCTATTAACCATTCCAACCCAAACGTTTAGTAACATGAACAGAAACAAGAAGGTCACTTAAAAATATGTATAACTTCACTAATTATTTAAGAGATTTTTGTCTCACACTTTTTTTTTTTTTAATGTTGGTTACGTAGTCATTAAGAAGTTAAATCTTATATCAAGGCCTTCATGTTTTGACTCACCTCTGAAGCAAAGTTCCCAGGTATGTTTTTATCCCTATAGTAAAATTCACTTCTATATTTTTTTCTCAAGTCCACATATTTTCTCTACTTCTTCCTAAGATTTTCACAGGAGCAACTCGCCCCTATGGTGATCTTTCCATTTTTCTGAAGTTATTTGTTCTTGCTTGGTTCTAAAGAACACCTGAGTTACAGCATTATCAGCACAGCTGCTAAGGGTACCCTGTAAATAGCTGCAGCCTTGTTACTCCTCCTCTTCCTGGGGATAATTAACCATTTGTTGCAAGATTATTTCTTCCTTCTCCTTAGCATTTCACCCTTAAGGCAGTATGTTTACAGATTGTTATTTAGGAAGTCACAGCTAATTTTAATAACTGTTTTCCAATAAGCTAAAATGGTTACTGGGGAAGGGAGATAACTTCTTAAATTGCTGCAAGTGGCAAAGTCACTGATTTGATACACTGAAGTTAGTGCTAGTGCATGTTTTACTGCTTTCTTTTGAGTAAGATCTTCGAAACATTCCAAATCCTCTTTGAGGCATCTTGTTACGTTCCTGCAGTCATCAGCCCTGAATCTACTGCTCTGAGCATTTTCAAATGAACGTTTTTGACACTAACCAAAATGGAGGATGGAAATATTCCAAGAGGGTAAGGTGAAAGTTTCAGAACAGCCAGAATAGGATTAATCTGAAGTTACCACTAATATTTGTGATCATTATTTGAAAAAAAAAAAAAAAAAACCAAAAAAAAAAAAAAACCAGATACACTGAAGGAGGAAGCAGAGATATAATCCATACACTTCGTTTACTGGGAAATGGCATTTTGGAAGGACTAAGCTGGAACTGATAGCAGTTAGTTTTCCAACCTTTGCGTAAGTGCTTTTAGTATCCCCACCTCCCTGTTTTTCCTAACATGAAAATAAGCAGTGGCTTAAAGCAAGTTAAGACCTATTGTTAGATCTTCTGTGACATAACTTCATTTATGCCACGATTTACATGTTCTGACAAACTAAACACTCTTCAGGGCACAAGTCCACAGTAATGATAGAGGTATTCTATTCTACTCTGACAGCAAAGGGCTGAAAGATTTTCTCTTTGTGAATCTTCAGTAGTTAGAAATCCATCAGAAACCACCACAGAAGGCAAGATGGTTTATACTCAAACTTGGATTGATACTGAACACCTGAAAGCTGCCATTCCGATAGGTGACTTTTTAAAATTTCAGTCTTAGTGTACTTAGTACAGTGTCAGTAAGTACTGATGCTATCCCCATACACAGCTGTAGAATAACAGCTTTGAAGACATTCTGTATTGTTTTCCCCCAAAGTATGTCAGACAGTAAATCAAATTGCCTGCAAACTTTCCTGATGAATGCAGGGCAGTTTTGCTAACTGAGAAATCCTCTCAAGATGAATATAACTGTTGCAGTGCTGAAGAGATAATGCATCTTCTCTCAAGAGAAAGACATTTATCAGAATAAAAGAACATGCAATTAGGATAGGAAGTGATGGACAAGACCAGAAGCAATCAGAAAAGACATACAATAATAAGAGTGAATAGGATACTAGTAAGACACCTTTCTACTACTATCCAGTGAAGCACCAGCTTCTAGTCCATCTTGATTGTCACAAAGCATCACCTAGCACAAGTAACAGTGAGGTGTTTTAATATTCTTTTACACAAGTTTTAGGCAAGTGGACATTAGTAAGTCAGAGCATTATTTACAGTAAAACAATGGAAGAGCTCTAAGTATTTATTTTCCCCATTTCTTGCACAAGCATTTTATTTGCAGTCACATCTATAACTCCAGTTCATCTGTTTCAAATTCCTCTACATTTTTACAACTTTACTCTTCTCAGTATATAGTTTAATCGTGCATATTTCTTTATGAAATCTGCATCCACAAACACGATCATAAAAAAAAAACAGCTTTTTATTTTTCGTGCTGTACATAGTCTTCAATAATGTGAATTGTGCAATGCAAAAATGTTATAAGAACAAGCCTCTACTTCAAAGCATAACTGTGTCATTAATACACATTATTCAGTAAGAATCTTCTCTAGCTTCTTCAGTCAATATAGAGTGGAATTAAGAACAATTGTCTGTTTCTTTCTGAAAATTGAAAATTTTCAATATAAAAAAAAAATCCAGCAACAGAACCTAGATAAAGTTTCCCAGAAACTCGTTGGAATACAGCAGGGCACTAGTCTTACCATGATTCATAACATCAGTGGGGAAAAAAAAATCCCCTAAGATTTACTCTAGGAATCTAATGCTCTTTATTATGTTTACCTTCCATCCAATACAATTTGCAACAAATAAGGAGTAATGAGAAGGCTGTACTATCATAGATAACTGTCATAGATATCTTTAGCATAAATTATTGAAAAAAGGAAAATACACATCTGTTGCAAATTATTTGTAATCTGATCATATTTCAGTCCCCTTTGAACAGAACCTGACACCACAGAAAGTGGAAGGTTTTAACTCATACTTAATCC
Organism: Lagopus leucura; assembly: GCF_019238085.1. Taxonomy (NCBI): domain Eukaryota; kingdom Metazoa; phylum Chordata; class Aves; order Galliformes; family Phasianidae; genus Lagopus; species Lagopus leucura. The sequence continues at coordinate 5,605,822 of NW_024962269.1, forward strand.
ATTCCTGTAGTGTCTGTAGTTAAGTGATGTTTTCCTTGCCCTTTAGCAATTGTTGCACCATTGAACAAAGGAGCTGCCTGTCATCTCCCTACCTACAGAGCTTTTCTGACCTTGAACCTTGATATCCAAGAGAGAAAGAAATGCTTCCAACAAAGATGATTGCACTGTTCAAAACTATTTTTGAATCTACTTATAACTTTGAGTTCAGACAGAAATCAAAATATATTCAAAATATATAAAAAAATACATAAAAATATATACATCAACACATCATATCAACTCAGTATCATTTGTTCTAATCTGCAATTTGCCTTGCCACAGGAAATTTCTTTTGTTCCCTACTTCTATTAACAGATTCACATATAGTCTGCTGGTTGTTGTGACAGTATTGCTAACTCCCTCAATATAATTGCTCAATTCCCCACATTTTTTCTCAGGCTGCAGAGTACATTTTCTCTACATACAGCTCCCAGTGAATTATCTTCTTTTCCTTGTTAGTTTTCTCACTCAAAGTCTTTCAACATATACAACTGCTAGTAATTTTATTCCCACAGTTAACACAATTAGAAAAATTAAGTATGGGCATCTTACAGAATTCCATCTCTTAAACTTCAAATTTGCCATCTTTACTGTAGTTAGTAGTCTCCAGTTCTGATTTTGAACATTGACCATACTTTCTCTGCTGTGGAGAGCTACCATAGCATTCCTTAGAATTCCCTGTGAAGATTTTTTCTTAAACAGACTTTGAAATAACATTTAACTCAAGATAAACAGTTCCAGCAAACTGAAGGAAGGAGATTTTTGAAAAAAGCTGAATCTGAACTCTGCAAGGGCAGCAGAGCAAAAAGGCCATTAATGAGCGTACTAATTTGAGTGACAGAGGAGAATTAAGCCTGAGGAACAATTGAATGAACTCAGCACTACAGTACTCTCAAAAAGGCTTCATAAAATTAAGAGTGTAAGCCACTGTTACAACAATCATCTAATATTGAAAAGATCTACCTTGCTGTAATAAAACAAATGAATATCATTTATATGTAGTTTTAAATGTATTCTATAAGGCAAAACTGAGCACCTAAAGCAGAATCTCTTCCTAATCACGATGTTTTCTATAATTCAAGTACAAAACCGCTGCCTAAGTGGACAAAATTCTCAGAGGAATGATTTTCAACATGTGAGAGATGCTCATATTGAGGGTAGATTTCTTGGTGGGAGCTAGCTGTGAACAGTGATCTTACCCTGCCATTGGAATGCACAACTATTAAAGTTACCTAGGGAAAAAAAAAAGCTTAAGTAGAAAAGCAAGCCAAAGCACAGCTGCAACAATAACTAACCAAGATTCCTGATTCTTTCAGACCATTCTGACAATATGGTTTGTTTTTCTATTCTTAGGGTACTTTCTATAAAGATGATTTTTTTTCCAGCAAACACCATCAAGCATTCAATACTGCAATACCGTCTTAGAGCAAAAATGCAAGTTTAAATCAGATGAAGGTCAATTAAGATAGACATGCAACAGCTATTACTAATACTTGGTCTGAGGCCATCTTGCTTAGAGTTTTTGCTGGCTATCCATTGTTTCTGTTTTCAATACTTCAAGTTCAGATCAGTTCTTACTTTCCCACTGGATGAGAAAAGAAAATCACATTTTCTACTTGCATTTGGAAGAACACGACTGGAAAACAATAATTTAGGCCAAAGGAAAATAGCACACAATAACAGTGTATTATGAAAGCACCGCGGATCCCACCACGCTAAATACTACAGAAATAAATAAAAAAAATATTGGTTTTCATCTTGAATACCTGCCTATTGTTTCGTTTGTGTAAACTAGAAGATGACACTCATTTTCTCGTTCCATATACAATGAAGTTCCACACATGCCCACTGTAGTTTCTGTATCAAAGCTCAGTCACTATTCTGAAAACAGATCTGATATAGCTCAATTATTTATAATTGAGATCTAGAATTATTTTTCCTCATTAGTTGAGGTTTTGAGGAGGAATGCAAGAGTAAGTTTTAATATTGTCTTTTTTTAGAGAATTGGGTAATTCTTGTCCCTGAGGCTGTAACTTGACAAACCTAGCAAGTAAATCTCATTGCTTTCCATGAGGCTATTAAATCTCAGTGCTGACTGAATTGCTCAGATATTGCTGATGGACAGAATGCCTTTGGGTGACATTTCTCAGTGTCTAAGGACATTTTAAGCAAGTGCTTTTAAAAAGAAGTTTGTCATTTTTAATCCAATATTTAAAGTTCAAGGATCAGAAGCATGTCTAGTCAATTCATGGTCTGACTGAACCTTACCCAAACACTTTAAAGTAGAAGTAGGCTGCAAACATGCTTACTGGATAAAGTCTCTTTCAAATCTTTTGTTTTTGGAACAGCAATGTGCTTTCCTAGGACGTTTTCCAAGAAGTTGTGTCCAAGACAACTGAAATGGTGGATATATATCTCTGAAACAGGCAGAAAGAATCCAATTCAGATTCAGTGGCCTTCAGACGCCGCTTGAGATGAGCCCAGGCGTTTTAAAGGCCATATGAAACATCTGCTATACATGGAACTGTGTTACCACGGGGAATATTAAATAACACTTGTTTAGAAAGACTAAAGTCTTCCACAAAATCTCATGTTATAAGATGCCTTTCACAACCCTCCAGAACAGATGAAGCTGTTGTCCTTGGATGTGATGGCTTTGTTCTTTAAGTGTGTTGAAAATAATACAGCATCAGTCCTAAGAAAGCAAAGCTCAATGATCCAACTGGAGCAATGCAGTGCACGTGGAATGCAATCACAACACACCTTGATTTTAGAAAAGCTGCCTCAGAATAGCAATTAAATGCAAAAAAAACAATCACCAAAATACACTTAAAGATATCAGCTGCCCTTTTTTTCTTGGGGGGGGGGGGGGGGGGGCAGCCGGGCGGGAAGTGGGGGGCAGTAAGGGGTAGGTGCATGAGGGCTTACTCCTTTTTGGCAGTAAACATGAAATGAAACAATACGCATCATGGAATAACAGTTATTCTTAGCTGTATACTCTGTAACTGTAACTCTGAGGAACAAGATCACAACAGAAAAGCTATGTGGACAAACATCTGTTTAAACAGCTGTGGGTACATAGTGGAAACATGGCTTTCATCTCAGAAGTTCCTTACGTGTAGCAAAGAAGTAGAAGCAGAAATTTTCACAGTTTATCAACAATTTTCTGCCTGCTCTGCATTATTTTGTCATCTGTATGTGAATAACTAAGCAGCTTACTGGACAAATGGCTGTAAAGCATGTAAAGCAATCACTTCAAATGAATTCAGACCTTAGTAAATACTAATCCCATAGAAGCAAGTCTTCCTTATTTTTAAATATGTTTAAGAGACTGCATGCCTTTCAGGATGTTTGAGTTTTAAAAGTTTTTTTTAAGTTTGAATTTATCACATTTAAGCATTCTTTTCAGTTTTCAACTATGTTATAAATAATCAGTATGTTACTATCTAATCACCTTGGCTTAATGAATACTATTTTAACAAAGTTCTCGTTTAAATCAACACAGAGATAATGACGCCCAGTTTTGGTAGTACACCTCTCTAACACTCAGCAGTTCATCTCATACACATTAGTTCAGAAAACACAAAATCAGAAAACCAAATGCTGTAGAACCAAATACTCAGGCCCAACTTTGTCCATCAGGTTTACATAGGCCTGCTGTGGTTTTGTTATGCATTCATATATTCATAATGGAAATAAAGGATATGCATACATCTACCCAGATGTCTGTGCAGGTGGAATAATAAACCTGAAGAACAACTTTTTTTTTTATTTCTTATATGTAAATCAGCAAGTCCTTTTCATTGTCATGTGATTTATACTTCTGCATTGAGAACACGTTAAAGATTTTTGTTTTACAATAATATTCATCTGTGTTACTCTAATGCTTTAGACTTCATTTAATTTTTGTTGGTTTGGACATGCACCTTGTCAATGCAATGCCTTTTGTTTCAGTTTGTGATTCACAACTGTGCTGTACTTTTGTTCAACTGATTAGCTGTTGACCCCAGCATTAACACTATCTAACATATTAGATTATTATTTTCAAAATACTGCATGTTTAACACTTCCTAAATCTGAATAACTAAGTTCTTTCGTAAATAGGACAAAGGCCTATTTATTGCTCAGCATTTATTTAGTGTACCTCTTCACTGTAGTTCTTTTGTTTCAAACAGTAGTCATACAGTGTAAGAAACAGACTGTTCTGATTATTCTGCATTATGAATTGATTAAAGGATTCATTTCAATTACTAAGAATATTTCCATTCTAGAGCATCAGTTAAATGAAGCGCCTCCTGAAGAGACACCATAAACTTAGCACATACAAACATCTCTCGTGCAATTTTTAGCCTTCATATGTTTTAGGTTGCAAGGATCCCAGTACTGCACAGATGTTTTTTATCCCAGTATACCTCCTCTGTGCATAGAACGTATAGCTTTGATGTAAAGATCTTTAGGAATTCAATCTTTCAATCTGGTACGTACTTAAGTCAATTATCTACAGTACTAACTCCCCTCCTTAGGGTAACATCATCACATACTGTTAATATAACAGATTTATATGTTAAGTACACAAAGGAAGCATACATATTGTATATGTGTAATTGCACTGAATTGTATATTCAGCATAATTGAAGAGTAACTCATACTTACACACGTATCTTCCCTGAAGTATCAGCAGACAATTACATGAAAAGCTTATTCACTATGATGTTCTCCAGAATTTGTATTTTAAAATTATATGCTGTTTTCCAGACATTCTGTTGTAAAAAACACATGGCTAGAAATATATGTAGAACATCGCAATGTATCTCAATGACAGAAAAATAATTACCATGATATCCATATTCTGGCTAGCACCAGAATTGAGCAATAGATACTAACCCCACAGACAAAATGAAAACATTGATTTCTCATATGGTAACTATACACAGCCAAATGTGTTTAGTTTATGACTTTCAGGAAAAAGCTGATCAGTTACACTAAATTAGCAGTCTATATCCAGAGTCAACAGCCATAAACACTGTATGCATGGAAGTCCAGAGGACTGACAAACCAGGGTAAAGAATGGACTAATATAAAGAATAGAAAGTGAGCTTTATACACAGAAAACCTTAAGTATTTACAGGATACAATCAATTTGGTGCATTCACAACAAAATCTAATTTAATTACTCACCACAGGGTTATCTGATGTATTTCATTAGTACAAATGTAGGGTTTTTTTTTTTATATATATATAAATCACAGCTATTTTAATCTTTAAAACTAGTATAACCTTTCTGGATAATCTTTGAAAGATGCCTCTAAGTATATGAAAACATTTCCGTTTTAAATTATTACCTTGTAATTTACTGATAATTCTTAATTTAGTAACACAAAAGCTAATTCAAAAAAGATCATCTGGGACAAAAAGGCTAAGGAAACAATTTCGTTATCAGGACAGATTAAGTTACTTTCATTTAGATTAATCTGCTCAGGGCTCAGATCTGTTGAAAAAGATGCATCAGCCCAGACAATATGCTAATGACTGCACACGTTCTTAGAAAAACAAAGTGAAACTGCTCTTGAATTACTGACATTCCTCACACTAAGGATGCAGTTGTACTTATCCACTAATATGCTGCAGGAGTTTGCTGGTAAATGCAAAAAGAAAAGATAACAACCAGAAAAATAATGCTGTAGCACCCTGCGTATGTATACTTTCTACTGATGAGCTTGATCACATTTTTACTAACTCGTGCTTGAACCTACATCAGAACTACAGCTTTTACCATACATGAAGAGGTCTTAAGTATGTACACGTTATACCTTCAGAGAATACATCCCTTAATAATACAGTAGCTTTTGTCTTCTCTCTGACAGCAAACACTGCAAGTTTCTGAATTTTTAACACCACTGAAGTAACCTCAATGTTTAGCCACATAGAACTTTGCACCAGAGCATAATAAAAATCAACTGTCTGTTGACTTTGCTGTCCCACTTAAGCACTCTTAGAAATACTTACATTTTTCCTACAGTTATCAGCTTTAACACCTTCTACACTTTAAAATTAAGCATCATGCAGGCAGCACACTGCTTCTGAACCACGAACCAGAAAATAAGGATAATGCAAACAGCAGTAACAGACTGTTTAATTCCTCCTGTTGCAAGAGAGATCGGTTCACAGTTCTGTGAGAAACTTTACCTGTTCCGTGCTTCAGTGTGCATCTCATTATTTAGACTTGTTGAGCCTCTGACAAAACGCTGGAGTAAGCAATGTCTGCCCCTGCTCATTCCTATTGTTTCTTCATGCTGCCACAAAACATTTGAGCATCTGCCAAGTCAAATGGGCTACAGAGCTGGGCTGAATGAAAATTAACCTGGCAAAACATGCTCCATTTACATACAGAATGGTTCCCCAGGCTGCTTTATTGACTGGCTATATAAACTGTTGTGATGACCTGGAGAAAGGAGAGCAAAACAAGGAACAGTGGTAATCACTGGCAGAGAGGAGAAAAAGATTCCAGTCATCTCTGAACCTACTTGATTCACTAGACAGGCAAAAAAAACTTAATCAAGTGAGAAATGGTGCTGCTTGTTTTTTGATTCAGAAAAAGGCTGAGTCCATTCCAACAAACAACAGTTCCAGAAGTGATGAAGATCAGGAAATGGGATTAACCACCTGGTGACAACTAGAAGGAAATGCAAGAGTAGGAGGAGTTGGAAAGAGGGATGGGTCATGAGAATGACTTCCAGTTCTAGTGAGATGTTCCTTAATTTGAAAGAAAATTACTATATATTTATCATTAAAAATCTAATGACTGACTATATTGTCTTTAAAATAGTGTCCTTTAAAAGCATCACCATAAATTAAGGTTAACAAATTTGTGCTTCTGAAGCTATCTGTACATAAGCATGTATAGAGTCTCTTGCACAGATTCTAAAGTGTTTACTGCTTTTGTATCAGTAACAGAGGACTGTTTTATAAGGATTTCCCAAATAAGTATTTCTTATGCACTTCTAATGCCTATATTTTTATCAGGCTAAAATCCCCTTTCCTGACAACCTGTGATTCAATGAGAGAATACAGCAGGAAACTGTATTCTTCACACTTCCAATAAAATATAAAGATATTATACTCTGTCCTACCATAAAGATAAAAAGGTGTTTTTTTTATAGCTTTATATAGGTTAATGAAACTTCTAGACACACACTTGCTTAAATTAACTGTGTATCACTGAATGTCACTCAAATTAAAAAGAAATATGATACTTGCTTGATATAACAAATTAACATACCTTAACTTGTTTTCTTGTTTGCTGAGACCACTTTCCAGCAATGACAGACCATCATATGCATCTTTATGTGAATGTTTTGTTCCTTGAAGTAACATCCCCCTATTGCAGCCTCTGTAATCTAAATCTTCATGCACATCTGAGGAGGAGAAATATAGAAATATTTCCGTCCATCTTAAGAAATGAAGGAGCTTCTAAAATAAGTGAATATTTACCCATAAACAATAAACTTGATAGTTGAGAATCAATGAAGTTGATAACAAAATACTACTATAATTAAATTCAATTTTCTCAAGAAAAGCAGAAATGCTTTCAAGACCTACAACAATAATCATCTTCTGTCTGTTGCTCTGAAAACATTACCTAACCTTAACCTAAGCTAGTTCCCTTTATGACACACAATCTTAGGAAAGGATTATTCCAAAACTGAAAAGAGAATTAGTGTTGATAATGAAAGAAGTCAAAACCTTAATCTTCCAGTACTGCTCTTTAACTGTCCTTATACCTCTTCTGTGTCCATGCATAGCATTCCAATTTTTTTATTTTTATTTTTAGAAAAAAACATCATATTTTTCTTTAACTCTATTTGCTATTGGCCTAGAACCATCCTTGTTTCTAGTTATTCCTTTGGAGGAACCTATTAAGTCTCAACTGCAATGAGAATCTGTTATTTCCTGCTTTTTATTCCATTAACCATCATACGAGCTTTAGTGAATAAAAAAATTCCATCTGATCCAAACCTGAAAAGTTTCACTTTCATAATGCTTAGAAAAATTCCTGTGCCCTTCTCTTCCATTTTTTGATACTTTTTTTTTGTGTGCTAGGTACTGTATTTTGATCCATTTCTTCTCACAGTTTATTTCATTACCTGCCAAAGATGATAATATTTAAGTAATATTTTGCTCATAATAAAAGCAACACCATCGTGAAACAAAGGTAAGTTGAAGAAAACACTCTGGAAAACAATGAGATCCTGTGGCTTTCCAACTGCATAAATTAACGCCAACTTTTAGGCTGGTTACGCACATATGAATTAAAGCAGAAACTGAGGCATTTCATATTTGGAATTTCATGCTTTGAGGCAAGAGTTTTCACAAACATTGATTTTTTCAGGACCACGCTTTAAGCAAATAAAAAAAACACTATGAAAAAATCTGTTTTGCCTGTTAATTCCTTGGTGATAACTCATGAGGTTACAGCCCAGGGGATGTTCAGTAGGCTACTTGTCACACAAATGACTTCAAGAATTATAGCTATTGCCAAATCCATTTCATTTAAATGAAATTATCTCCATCCTCTTCTGTTTGTATTGTGCCACGTTAAATCTTTTGGAAGATACACTCCACTTTACTCTATATACACGGAGTGCTTCGGAGATCAAACCCTTAAGGGAAACTTGCAGGTTTAACTGATTTTCCGGAGGTCCTTGCTCATGCTTGTATTCCTACTCACAAGACAAAAACATTTCTTAAGTATGAGCTCAACACAACTGCTGAGTTTCTAGGTAAAGATGTTCAGTGTTCAGCCTAAAGTAATATAATGAAACAGCAAAACTTGTTTAAATGTATTTAAACAATCACAAGTTCATCTTTGACCTAATGTTTCTATAATTTGTTATCAAAAAACCAATTGCTTCATATGCTTGGCACTTCACATTCATTGTATTTTCAGCTATACACAGACCCATGCTGTTTTACAAGATCATGCTTTTCTAAGACATTACGGCCTGCTCTTGGGTGTAAACAAAAAAATTCCTTATATTTTTATACTTAAAGAATGCAGGTCCAGTTAGAGAAAAATAAGAGGCTTCTTACTGTGAATTTGAATGCAAAATTCAAATTTGAGATTCCCATTTTACTTAGTGCTTTTACAGAATAAGATGAAATGATCACTTGTTACTACCAAGAGTAGCATTAACTTATGGAAAAAAAGCACCCATTAATAAAAGTTATTCAATACTAAAAGCAGTAATTCAATTCCACAAAATCACAAGTTAAGAAAAGCATTGGAGGGCTCTTATTTCTACTGAACATTATTTTTTCTTCCACAGATGAAGTACTGACATTCTCAAAGTCAAAGACAGATTCTCAGTTGATGATAGCTGAACTAAAGTCATTCGACAGAATAAGTAATCAAAATGTAATGAATTCATTTAAACTCCAGGTAGGGGGGTGAAAATTAACATCTAGCTTTCTCAGTACCAGACAGAATGCTTCTAAGTGCACCCTCTGCAAGGAGAACTGTGGTGTAAGAGTGACCTCTACAGGATTTCCTCAGCACTCTATCTACAGTACTGGGGACAGTCTAAAACCCTATTTCTTTCAAATTTATTTATTTGGTAGCAGTACACTGACATTCCTGCTTAAGAGCGGCCTGAAATCATTAACAACATGAATTTGGAGCTTGCAAACACAATTAGAGATTGTTGGTTGCCCCCCCCCCCCCCAAAGACATCCATCAGGTTTCTACATAGGAAAGCTGTACTTATACAAAGGAGATTTCAACAAGTATGCAATATACATAATAAATTCCAGTTGTACCAGTTTCTCTCCTTGTATAATAGGTATTTTACTGATATTGAGCATACTGTCTTTTTCTGCAATCATCTTTATAGCCCACTATTGCTTTTCACTAGTGATTTGGTTTTTTTTGTTTGTTTGTTTTTTGTTTGTTTGATATATACACAGAGATACACAGAGATACACAGAGATACACAGAGATACAGTCACAAAGAAGCATAACCAAAGAGCAAGGAAGGAAATCCTACACTGAAAATTGTGGAAGGTCAATGGGGAAAAAAACAAACAGAAAAACCACAAAAAACACAATGTTAAGATGACTTGACTTAGCTTTTGAAATGCTATATGATGCTTTCATGACAAATAACCATTTAAAAATCTATAGAAAAGTTACCATTTGACTCTATTTTAGGAATTTAAAGTAGAACAGAATGGTTTAAGAACTGGCATTGAAAGGTACTTCTCAGTATCTCCATATAAATTTTTTTTACAATGGTATTTGCAGATGCTTCCCTTCCATCCTTCCCAGTCTTTAACTCACCAAATGGTATTGCAAAGTAGATGTCCAGTAAGAGCTCATGTGAAGTTGGGGTTCTTGTGCCTTGAATATCAATTCCATTTTTTATTACTTTGGAATGCAGCGTCCACCAGGCACCTGGACCTTCCTAAGAAAAATATTCAAAAAATATGCCTACAGAGGATTTTAAGCATTTTCCATCCAGTTGCCCTTAATTCAATGTGAATACCTTTATGACACCTTACTTCCCCTTCCCCCCGCCCTTATTCTTTAAGTAGAATCATCAAAATGTCAGTTTGTATAGATGTTATTTCCTATGGAGAGATGGCTATGAAACTTATTGGGGGGATGCTGTAAGAAAGCTTTTCTGGTTTACTCTCCTTTAACTTATCACTTAACTCTTCACAGGAAAAAAAAAAAAAAAAAAAAGGAAGAACAAAGCTTATACTGAGGGACAGAGTAATTACTAGGCCAAATTATTTTTATGTGCAAGGAACAGGTGAAGGGCAGCTCAGGTGCTGAACTTAATCCATCTTCCCTAATTCAGGGTTACTTTCTTTTTAGAAAACAGACCCCACAGACTACATAGAAGAGATGCATGGGTGTGAGAATTGAGGAGTATTAGCATAAGGCATCTCTGCTTACTTTTATTCCTTTCAGACAATTTCACAGCACTTGCAGTTTGCTTCAATATTTACTTGCTCCTTGAAATCTTTCTCTTGATTTTCCAGCCTGAGAGCAAGCATGGTTACTCCAGTGGCTAATTGTGACTGTGCTAGATACTTAACTTCTGGGACTGATGGGTTTTCTCCACTTACATTTCTTTATGTCCTCATTATAATATTTCCTTCCTTATTACCATAGAGCAAATTTCTCTTCCCCTCTATGACACAGCAGTCGATTCCCACAGGACAGCATAACAGGGTTTTTCTGGCCATTTTAACAGATTCTTATTCCAGGTCACACAGTGAAAAGTCAGGCCAGGAACAGCAATTTGAAATTCCCTTGCTCAAATCCCACAGTCCAAAGTGCTCCTGCCTAATAATTAGAGTACAAATGAACTCTAACCCACTTACTGAATTACACCTGATTCTGTATGAGAGCCTGTTCTCCAGGGTATGAACAGCTAATGGATATCAGCTGTTACTGAGTCACATTTGCTCTATACCCTCAGTATTAGAGACTGAAGCAAGCAGACTATAAATTTACATCAATTATGTCATTACATTAGTCTGAGACTAAAAAACCCAAGAAATTCATTGGATTTTACTCTTTTGTATTGTCACAGAGTCAACTTACATCTGTTGCGTGTTCCACAGATAAAAGAGGAATCCATAAAACTCCTAACATGCTATCCCAGAGCAAACCCTTCTTCCACAGTTCTACAGTGAAGCCTTTTTCACCAGCACCAATTTCACTAAATAAAATAAAATGAATACACAAACCATTAAACTGAAAATGGTGGCTCTTTATCATAGTACCTTCAGTTAGTGTCTTACAGCACATTCAGAGGAGGTTCATATTCAGTATACCCAGAATACAAAATACCAGGCATAATATAAGCACCAGACTGGAAAAGCCAGTCAAATTGTCATTGTTCCCAAATGCTTTTTTTTTTCCCCTCAAACTGATGCTTGAAAAAAAAATGTGGGACGATTTCCAGCTGTCAGTAGCCTTCCTAGTAAGTAGCCTATTCTACTAGAGTAATTTTTCCTCTGCTTTCACAGGTTGTAAGTTGTCTCACACAATATCAATAGCTCAGACAAAAAACACCAAAGATGCAGTCAGTTGGTAAGGACTGCCTGAAACTTACAACATGAAGTCCTGCTCCCAGCAAGGTTCACTTCCCCTTCTTTCTATTGTAGTGCCTTTCAGGTTTTGAACTTTCAAAACAACATAAGTGTCAAATGCCTCTGTAAAAGAACAAGAACAATTAGTTGCAGACCTAAATTGTTTTTATTTTTTTTTTTTTTACTCTAAAAGCCAGAAACATTCAATTTGAAGGTTACAGAGACTTCACTATTTCTTCATAGAACACGTTCAGTGATTGCTTTCAAACACATGGACTTGAAGAAGGAAATCCTTATGATGATATTATATATATGATATATATATGATATTATAATAGAAAAATCCCATTACAAGTAGGAAATAATGTAATCCTAGATGCAAGCAGTTGTATAGGGATCAGATTCCAGACATGACTTCCCAGATTATTTACCAATTCCCCTGACAGATTTTGTATGAAACCAGCATGTACTCTTCACAAATTTTCTTCCATTTTCAAGTGATACAATAATATTGGTGATTGACTATTTGGCATTCATATTCAAGTAAGGCACAACCAAAAACTTGTCATGATGCAGTTCTGTCATGTCTTCGTATGGTAATCTAGTTCTGTGTGTAGTTACAAGTGTTAAATATGATTCAGATATTGTCCCAAAGAAACTCAAACACTTTTCTAAAATAATAATAAAAAGGGACTTAAATAGCTGGCAGATAAAACTGAAATTTTTAAACTATCACTGACAGAAAAGCAGAACTATTCTGCCATTCTGGGCCTGTTGCTCCCTACTCCAGGAGGAAGATGAGTACAAACAGCTACATTCTCACTTCTTCCCATAGTGGGACAGGGAAAAGAATCAGAAAGGTAATAGTGAGAAAGCTTATAAATTGAGATTAAGGACAGTTTATTAGGTCAAGCAAAAGTTGTGCCTGCAAGGAAAGCAAAACAAGGAGTTCTTCACTTCTTCCTGTCTGCACACAGCTGTTCAGCCACCTCCAGGAAAGCAGGATTCACAACTAATAACAGTTTCTTTTCAAGTCAAAATGCCATAGCTCCAGACATCCTTCATTTCCTCTGCCTTTACCTCAGCTTTTATTGAGGAACACAACATTGTAAGTTATGGAATGCCCCTTTGGAAGAATCCTCATGGTTATGTTCCCTCAACCTCTTGCGTGCACTCCAGCCTCCTCAATAGCATTGTGGCACGAGAAGTAGGAACACTCTAAATACTCTGTAAGCACTGCTCTGCAAAAACTGAAACATTTTGTTACCACCACTATTTCAAATCAAAAATCCAGAACACAGCACCACACAAAGCTCTGTGAAGAAAACTAACTCTACTCCAGGCAAATCCACAACAAGGCATCCCACAGAAATCTAAGGTGTAAAAGGGCATACTGTGTTGTCTTGATTTATGGAGCTGAGCTGTTCAGAAAGTCTTTTCAGCCAGCATGCATGGAACAAGCATTGTTAGCCTCCAATATTCTACAAATGGATGAACACCAGCAATTTAAAGAAAACCTACTGTCAAGGTATACATTAAATATTGGCAAGAAACAAGTTGTTTTTGAGCTGGCTGTATTAACAAAGGTCAATCAGCCACCAAGCAAGAGGGAAGCTGTTTCCATCTACAATGGTCTCCTGAATGGGTTGTCTTAAATTACATCGCAATTACCAAAACGCATGAAGGAGAAGGGCAACCTCTTTGCCTCTGTCTGCTTACCCTCTAGGTGTATCTTATTAGTTAGGACTGATAATATTTGACAAAAGGAATAAAAGGTATTAAGTAACGATTTCTTCCAAAGAAAACCAACAGCTGTCAATATTTTCTGTAATGTAGCACATCACTGTTCTCAAACATTTTATTCTTACTTTAAACACACTGTTGACAAAGTCAGTACAGATGTAGAAGAACAGCAGCTTATTTTTGAGAAATGGTGTCAACAATGCATGATTCCCATACTATCCTATTACTCCATTTAATAGAGATGAAAGGTGAAATTTGCAAAACCTTTTGTAGCTGCAAAATAAAAATATGGTTTGGAAGCTTGCAGCTTAAGTTGTGAGAAATTTTCAAAACAAGTTCCCATTAAATCATTTTGCTAAAAAACAGCAACCTGAAACATTTAATCCAACATCTTTGAACACCTGCACCCATTTCTAAACTTAGGAAGAAACAACTCCACAGCAATCCCACCCAAAATAAAAATTCATCTCCTTTAAAGGAAACAATAGAGAAGATAGAGCAATGAACCATATTACCACTGAAAACAGTGATAAATCCTGATTACTTTTATCTTTCCCAGCTCATTTTCTAGCATAAAACTAAAGAAATCTGTCTACCTGCATTATCATTTTTTCTTACTTGAAAATTTGTCATCTGCCCTTTAGAACTACTGTTTCTCCAAGAGCTCCATGGCCTCTCTAGCTTTTCTCTGGATACAGACACTGTCTTTCAGTGCTTTATTACTAGTTAGTCTTCTTTAGATTTCATGGGTTATGTTCAGTAACAAAATACAAGAGCCACCTTCCACATTACAGCAGACAGTGCATTCTCCTTCAAGAATAACTGTCAAAACAGACTGTTGTTACTCAGCTACTCCAGTAGAAGAAGGGAGTCACAGATTTTGTTCACACACAACCAACTCTGCTTCCACAAATCTATTATTGCAATTCTCAATCAAAAATGGGAGCCTTTGGTCAATACTGTGTGAGAAAAGAAAGCGAAGTTAAATAGCTTCTCTTGATTCGTGACCAGTTTAGATCAAATTAAGTAAAATTACTTTTTAGAATGGGAATATCTTAACTTGATTGAAAGAAAATCATTAGCAACTTAAAATAACAAATTGTTAGAGTCCATAGCTTTTTAATTTTTATCTTTAAAGTACTTTATTTCCTCAGTTGTTTTGTGCTGAACTCCTGTTGAGATGCATGGCAGTCACTTAGTTTACTATGAAGTATATGAAATAAAATTACAGCAGAAACTTAAAGGGAATTCAGACTTACCAGCTGCTTTATCCAACCTTCCTTTTTTAACTATAAAAGAAAAAAGATTTCATACCTTGATATTATACAATTAATAATATATTTTTTTTTTTTTTTTTTAAGGAAAACAATGCTATTTCAATGGTTTTAAAAAAAAACAAAACAAAGTAGACACTTCCACATATAAACATCACTGTAATATCATTTCTTAAAACACTTTTGGAAAAAATGATAAAGTTTGTTTTACAGCTTATTTGAGCTTAATAAATGTATGGATCCCATATAAAGGTAGAATGGAGACTGGATTGTTCTTTATTGTCCACTACCCTTCACTTCATAATGACAGCTCAAAATTCTAAGTAGAATTAACATAAAGCTCACAGCTTTCACATAATCTAAGCTAATGTCTAGCAGCCTATTAAGTAGTACTTCTCATTCAGTATTTATTCTGCCTGCTAGAAAAGACATGCTGCAGCAAACACTTTACCAATTTAAAAACTTGCATCTTGAATTTTGATTCATTTATTTTACAGCTGTAAGTTCCACTCTGTAGTGTCACTCCCACTTCCCTGGAACCAATTGTGCTGCAATTGACATAGATTCTTCCTACACATGGAAACCTGCTCATTACTTCAGATCTGGTATATGACTATTAAATATCATTTAATTTAGTCTTTAATCCAAATAAACATTATTTTTCCTGCCCTATCAGCACATGCAAGCCAGTTCAGATATATTTGACTGAAGCAACACTGCAGCCCTGCTATTTTCACTTGTATCATGCATTTCAATGGTATAATTCTGATTTAATTCCAATAAATTTTAAAAAGCAAATTTTAAATATTTAGCTTTATACTATTGAGGTCCCCATAGCTTAGCCCTATTTTTGACATCCACCTGCTTATCTACCTAAATACCTTCAAGTGCTCTGTGGAATTGCTACCTACTTATAAAACGTCTACCTAAACAATTTCACTGTGTTCTGCATGGTAAGATTTCTTTCACTTTCAGGGCAAACAGAGAGACTGTCAAACTGTCACTGAGCCACAGGCAGACTGGGGCTCCAAACTCTGCAGCAGTTTGATCACACTGCAGGAGCACAGGATTTACACACAGCACTTGCTTGACTTCCCTTGAAGAAAGCACTACAAGGAGGATCCCCCCTTCACATAAATGAACAGTGCACCCAGTCTCTGAAGGTGCCTCAAATAGCCACTACTAAGTTTGTTGTACAGGAGAAGAAGCCTGCTTGATAAGAAAAACCTACCTTTTACAGAGAGAAGTTCCATTCCAGAAGGAAGGTAATTTAGGAGACAACTTTAAACAGTTTGTCTGGGTGAACGTGAAATTACACTTCACCTCCTGTTCCTTCAGTACAAGCGTGTTACGTGTTTTACTTTTCTTACACACTCCTCCCATGTTTTACATGGAGAAAATCCAGCCAATTAAAAGACCAGTGACAAATTCTTTCTGCTTCAATAAACATCCAGAGATGGAAAAGGAATGGAAAAATTACAGCTGTTTCCTCTCCCTCATTTCCTTAGCGTCTATCTGACATACACAGCTGCCTCCAGTCTAAATAACATTTCTGAATGCCATCTCTGTCCAGCAATAACAAACATGGCAAAATGATTTTATTAGGAACAAACTCTGGGATTTCTTGAACTTTCATTTTTAATACTTTGTTGAAAAAACCTAAGTATTCTACACATTGGTTCACACAGTCAGAACTTCTATTTTTCTGCATTATCTACAGCTATGTAAAAGTAGGCTTAATTTACTAAAACAAAAAGCAAATAAATATCACAGAGACAAGCTTAATTTTAATGCACCCCGTGAACTCGTAATTCTATTGTTATACCCGGTTACTTTGCATTGATAAGAAATAATCTGTCACAGTGATCTTTGACTTTGAAACCACGCTCAAAACACCAAAATTACTACAAGAACTGAGGTATTTTTTACTGTTTGTGCTTGTTAATTGGGTTATTAACTGTGCTGTTTTTTGTTTTTAAAATTTTTTTAATATATATTCATATAGTGATGAAAAACTTGAATTTTTTCAGTCTGTACCATACAACCTGGTTTTTGTTCTTAGGTCTTAAGTAGAGAAATCAGATCCTCAGGGCAGAAAAGGAGACTTAGACCTTTCAGCTCAGGATCTACTGAGAGGTTGTTTGAGGCTCAAGAGAAATTCAATGAAAGGTGAATGTTGAGAAAAGAGAAAGAAGCCACTGGGGGAAATTTATCACTGTTTATAAACACAGGAGATAGTGGGCCCAACTTTTCTCATTGTTCCCTAACAACAGGACAGGAGATAATAAGCACAAATTTTAATTATTTCATCTGAACAGTACAAATATTTTATCATGAAGGTAATTTAATAATGAGGTTTGTCCAGAGAGAACGTGCAGACTCCATCCTTGGGGACGCTCAGAACCTGACTATACACAATCCTGGGCAACCTGTTCTCACTGGCCCCATGGAAGCAGAAATGCTAGACTAAGCTATCTCAAGTCTCCCTTCCAACCTCAACAATTCGAGAACACAATGGCCTACTCTATGTTAAGTATGACACAATCAAATATGGTGCACAACTTGCTCCATGAAAGTCTGCAGTCACTCTGCAGGATGTACCTGGTCTTTGTTTTGGTACCATGTAAGTGTCTAACACTGGCTTTAGTTTTACGCTACTATATTATAATGTAAAGCTGTCACAGTTAGTTTTCAGACTAATATGCTTACACTTCTCTGCTTGGAATGCCGTTTATTTGAATAAGTTGCCCAGAGTGAACGTTATGCAAAAAAACGGAGTTCCAGTGAAATTAGCACAGCTAGGTCTAGCATTCAATAGAGAATCCAATTTGGATGTCAAATTTGGACCAAATTAAGAAGCATTTGCTCAAAACAGAGGTGTAATCACTGTTCTCCAGCATTTTGACTTCTGCACAACATGCATGTAAGCATATAATTTGAAAAGCTCAGCCAGCACTGACACTGAAAAAAAACCTAGAAAATAACTCAATTTCAGTGAGTAATCACAAAAACAACAACAGAAAAAGACCAAGAAACCCACCCATGAAGGACCATCACAAGAAAGATTACATTTACAGATGGAAGCAAGCTACTAATGGAAAATACATGCAATTAAATCTTCCAGTTCCCTAATTAGTTTCTTGAATACTTGGGTTCCAGCAGCTCCAAGTCATTGTTTATTTGCCATGATGTCAAAGCAACTAGGAAAACTGCTATGATTACATAGCAGGAAATACACAGAGACTACCTGAACACAAGCAGAGCATTGCTATGTATTGAAGATATGTTTAGCATAGGTAGCCTTTCACTTTGAAAAAGCATTATGCTTAACAAAGCAGAGAGCTCTGAGCAGAAACAAGCAGTCAGGACAGCATTTGGCTGAAGGACTAGAGCAGAAGCTGCAATGTGACAAGTGTGTTTCACTAGTCAATAGTTTCAGTGCATTCAAGTAAATATCTCATCACTTAGTCATTCCTTCCCCTACATTCTCCTCCATTTTATCATTTCTTAATGCCTGAAATAACAGGTTCTCAAAATGCAGATCCGTGTCTAGAATCAAGAATGCAGGAAAATATTTTAAAAAGTACAGAATTAATTGCCTTGCATTTCTAGTCAAACTATGTAAAAACCACAATGGGTAAGAAGTATAAACAGAGAACAAGGTACAATGCTCCTATTAAGATATCAAGCTGATACTTGACATCACTGAGTGACCTTCTGTAAAGCATATGGAAATCTGTTCTGTTGCTTTTTGTTTTTTAGCAGTACTTTTGTTACAGTATTTCTTTGTACTGACTTAAATGGCACATAATAACAATTTGGAGCTGCTCAGCATTGAAAGCAAGGAGGTTTCAGTTTAATTATTACCTACTTGGCATTAGAACCACACATTGTTCTTCTCAGGAAGTTCTTTCTCTACAGGATATTTGTAATGCAACAAATATGGTCAAAAACAAATGATTTATAACATGTCACATAAGGAGAATGAGGATCAAAGCATATTTGAGAGTGTCAGAATTTGGAAGATCACTGCTCAGTTCCCACAAGAGAAGGAAAATAAAACAAAAAAATTAAGAATTCCATGGTATAAGAAATAATAAGAAAACAGTGGGGGAAAAAAAAAAAAACTTTTAGCCAAGTTTCAATTGATACTTGAACTGCATTTCTATATGAATATTATGAAGCCATCTTTTCTTAGCCATTCTTATTCTGAGCCACGTACAGATTGAGAAGAGAATCCCATACTGATGGTTATGTTTATGCAGCTTGGATACTCTTCAGACTGAAAGCCCCTGCAGTGATGGAGTTGTTTACAAATATGAAATCACATACTGCAGAAAGTCTGTGTAGAGGTACAGATATGCCTTAACACAAAGAAAGATAAAACTAAAAAATAAAAAAATTAAAAAAATAAAAAGTATTTAAAAAAATAAAAAGTATATCTGCTTTTTGGCATCTATTGTCAGTCACCATTGATTTTCTAAAAAATTCTTATTTCATCATTAGTTTGATCTGTGTAAAACCAGTTGCTCCTACTGGAATTCAACTGCTCACTATCATTCCAGAGGAATAAAGGGCCCAGGCTCACCAGAGGCCCAATGAAACATTTCAAGTCTCTTCCAGGTGTTTCATACATTCTGATGTGCACACACACAGCTACTTCCTAGACCTTTCCTTTACATTTACAGACACCTAGTGGAATGCCTGATCTGTTCTGGAGGACTGCAAGAACATGATAGAGAACAAACATCAATTGTTTCCACATCTTATTTTCCTCTTAAAACACCACTGAAATACAAACAACATGTGAAAAGCCTGGCATGGGGGAGAAAAAAAAAAAAAAAAAAAAAAGCCAAATTATTTTGTGAACTCTTTTCAAGACTCTTTTCTTTTTTTTGGACTCTTTTCAGTGGTGAGTGGAGACAGGACAAGGGGAAACGGCTGGAAACTGAGCACAGGAAGTTCTGCACAAATGTGCGCAAGAACTTCTTTACAGTGAGGTGACGGAGCACTGGAACAGGCTGCCCAGGGAGGTGGTGGAGTCTCCTTCTCTGGAGATGTTCAAGACCTGCTTGGATGCCTACCTGTGCTACCTGCTGTAGGGAACCTGCTTTGGCAGGGGGTTGGACTCGATGATCTCTGGAGGTCCCTTCCAACCCCTACAATTCTGTGATTCTGTGATTTTTTGATTTAAATATAATCCTGAAGAAAAAAATTTAGATTGTTTTTAAAATTATTTTCAATAGCGAACATAAAAGTAGTACCCTGCTTTCAAAAGATTTGTCTTCAGACACCCAGTTTTGTTCATTTTTTAACATGGTCTATCTCCTAAATATATATCTCAGGTGGGTGACATTTTCTTTGTTTTTACACATATAGTTATACAGTCATCCTTCTGCATTAGAGGTGGAGTGCTAGTTGCTCTGTTGTGTCAGTGGAATTATAGTGCAAAAAGGTACCTCCTCCAGCAACAATGAAAATAAATACAATTGAAAACAAAAATAAGCAGGCAGATAAGTCTGACAACCTTAATTGGACTATACTGGGATTTAGCAGAATGTTTTGTAAACCAGACTAAAGTTAGTTGCACGTGCTGTAAGTTCCATGTGTGTTCTCTTAGTGCTTTCAAAAGTTGTCCATGTTTGGGACACTCAGGGGTCACATTTAAACCACATGGCCTCTTCATTTGTCTTTCCAGAACTGCAATCTTTTCAACTAGCTTTGGAATTCTTGTATTCAAGAAAAGCATTTGAACAATCAGTGTTCATCTCCTGTGCATACCTCTATTTAGCAAACATAAGAGATTAGATTTTTAGCATTCCCTTTAAAAATCATCATTTCTATCTGTCTGTAACAGATCTGCACTTTCAGCCTTCGTTTCCAACACCACCTTATGCCCTAAAGACAAGCACTAATATTTCCTGCCCATCTGAAAAAGGGAAATACAAGTCTTTTTCCCATGCTTTTCCTTGCTCAAAAATATGTGAAAAGTATGTGAAAAGCTCCTGGTAACACAAATAGCTTTCATATTTGCCTTTGTCACATGATTGCACTAGATGCTACAGGGATACTACAGGGAAAGGTGCAGTTATGTTGTTCATCATGAGGAATTTTAAAGGGAAAAATGGCCCCACAAATTCTTTTATGATTTACTATTATAAAGATAAGAACTTCACATTCTTCCCTCAAGAAAACACAAAACTAAATACGTCAAACAAAACGGTTTTAAAGTAGCTTTGAGATAAAAGAAGCAAGATGTGTGCTTCTACTTAAGCCTTAATCTATTTAAACACCAGTTTAACAATACCGAATTTGTTCCCTCTTTCTCAGGAAAATTAAACAGAAGTGCTTTCCTCCATCTTCTCCCCTGGCTCCCTCTAGCGTCACAAAAAGCGTATTTCAGTTCATGCCCCATCACCTCAAACAAGCAGAAACGCACGTATTAGTAACAACCACGGTACTATCATACTTTCGGACCTAGAGATGGAAGCATTTTCTGGGGGGGAAAGAAACAATAAGATACATTTTTCAAACCAAAAGAGATGACATGAGATTGAACTTTGCCTTGGTTTAATCCTATACTGTGACAAGTAGCAGCTTCCATTGTCTGCTCATGCAATAGTAATTTGTGAAATCACATTTATTCTCATAAAAGCACTGATTTAATCAACAGCATCCTTAAGTCTCCAGGAGGGGTGAACGAACCCAGAGCTTACCTTAGCAAAACAATAGCTCAGTTGCTACAAAACTTGACATTTATTATGTGAAATGCTGACATAAAATCTGTTGATACAATAAATTCTCACTACTTGACAACTCTGTCCTAACACAATCTAAGCTACAACTGCTTCACACCTTGGTACATGACACCTGTCAATGCTGTTAACCCCTAATTGCTCATATTTATCTCAAAAACAAGCTTTGGTTACTAAATGAGACCATACGAATACTTTAGTTCACAGAAGCTGCATTGCTGCTCATTCAAATAAAAGGGAAAGTTCTTCTAGGGAGATGAAGATAAAGCTGGAGAAATTAGTTACTGGGTTACAATAATAATAATAAATTGAGTTACAGTTTGGGAAAATAAGACACTGATGTAGAAGCTAGCTGCACGATGTTTCTGCATAGCCTGGTGTCCAAGTTGGCAATAAACATAGCATTTCTGAATGAAGCACTCAGTGAACTTAAAGAAGCTCTCTTCAACAGAAGAATAAAAAAAACACATAAGCAAAAAAAAAAAAAAAAAAGGTAAAATGAAGTGGTATGTACATCAGACAGAAAACTGGGAAAAGAGCTGAGTTTAGAGCATACGTCTTCTGTAACTGAACATGAAAACAGTATTCAAGAAATAGAACTAAAAAGGACTGTAGCTTTAATGCAGGAAGTTTGCTTTTGGAGCAAAATAAAAAAACCCACAATTCACCTCCTTCAGGAGAGATTCTCCCATTGTCCATTTCATTCACTGCATGCACCCCTATCCTCTGCACATTTTTTGACCTATTAACTGCCCTTACCTCCTGGCTCCCAACAGTCCAGAGGTCACCTCTTCTTCAGTAGAGAAAAGTGATCTCTGTTGAGCTCGAGAGCAGAATCAGTTTTAGCCACGTTCAGAAATAGCACTTGAAAGCATCAGCAATGACACCTGACTCATACTTCACACAAACTGGGACAAGAGTTCATGTGGAAAAATGACATAAAAGTATTTCACTTGCTAAGAATAAACTACAGTAAGTATGCTTTGTTTTTAGTATGACTGTTACCAAAAACACAGAAACAAGCCCAGAATAAGTACTTCTAGAAGTTTTCACATAAAATACCATATTTAATCTTATATTACTTGTAGGGATGCAATTTAACTAAACATCTCCATTCGCACCGGGGCTCTATTTTCAATGGTAGTAAGTTCCATATGTGAAATCACTCAACATGAAAAAGCATTAGAAGTATCAGAAGTTCTTTCTCACAAAGTTGTTTAGAAGAAATAAAACACATTTCCAAGTAAACGATGAATCTTGCAAAAGCTGAACTGCAGAACTAGGTGGGGGGTAGGGGGGAAGCATGCTTCAAAGTTCCACAAGTTCTACAAACTTCTTTTCTTTGTTGCTACTGACCTCCATAATGTGCTCTAGGGATGAAAACTACAATCACCAGTACAATACCAGTGTATTTTGGAACATCATTTTTTTTACCTCAGAGCAGATATCTTACAGAAATATCCTTAACATACACATGAGCTGAATAAAACAACGATAAAAACAGCACACGTAAGGCACCACAGTGGTTACTGCATTAAAACGTGAAAGCTATAGGCACTAAAATACAAGCCTCTCTCCTCTCACTCACTATTCACTTCAACCCACCTGTGCTCCCTTTAAGCCCTCGAAGCTGAGCAGCGCGTACCCCCCCGCCCCATGCAGACCCCGCCCGCCCCGCGCTGTCCTCAGGCGCGGTCCCCGCACCTGTTTGCAATCGCGGTCGCTGTACGTTTTAGTATTATTTCAATAAATGTAAAACCAAACAAACAAAGTTAGGAAGTAATACATCTAGAGACACAAACTCTTTAGTAACACCGGCTCCCACAGTTTTGTTTCCAGCCCTTTACACAGCTCCTTAAGAGCTTTCCAGCATCTGTGACAAACTCACAGCACACACCGAAGCCAGCCCGTACTGGATACTCACAGGAACAACTTCCAGGTCTCAGCTACGTTATGCCTGCCATATAGAACAAGAAAAGCTCACAAACCAGCACCACACTCACCTACTTGCTTCTCTCCTCTCGCTCACTCTCTAATCGCTTCAACCCACCTAAGCTCCCTTTAAGCCCTCGAAGCTGAGCAGCGCGTACCCCCCGCCCCGCGCTGCCGTCAGGCGCGGTCCCCACACCTGTTTGGAATCACGGTCCCCTACAGCGCCCCCCTGGGAGCCCACAGCGGCCGCTCCGCGCCCCGCCCGCCCCTCACGGAACACCTGCGTCCTGCTGCCCCGAGCAGAAGCGCAATACCTCTCTGCCCTGTGCGGTAGTTAAACATCACCTGTGCTCCATCACCGGCTCATCTCCGGCTGTGCTCCACCACCGCCCCTGTCGGTTGGGGCGCGACCTCGCCTCATTAGCGAGGGGCGGGTGGACGGACGAGCTGTTTTCGAGTGGCTCACTTTTAACTTTTAATTTTCTGTGCACTTTTTTTTTTCTTTTTTGTTTTTCCTGTTTTCTTATTTTGCTTCTCCTTTCTTCAGGCTAACTGTCCTTTCCCCTCGAGCTATAAAGGTGGAGAGCTGCCGTGCGAGCGCGTCACCTCTGCGTTCCGACCGGGCTGCGGGCGGAGCGAGCTGCGGGCGGTTCGGACCAGCCCTGCTCTGACCGCCGTCCCACACCCGGCGGCGAGCGCAGAGCCGCGTGTCACCCTCTGGAGCAGGACGTAGCCTGACCTCGCTCCCTGCCTCTCCTCTTGGTGCTTCCCTCGCTGGCGGTGCTCGAAGCGGCTCCAGGTAGGGGGTTGCGCCGGCCCGGTTTGGCTCCTGTCAGCGCATCGCTGTGTGCGGAGTGCAGCCTCCCCACGGCGCGAGGCGAGGCGCGCGCTGTGCCCGAGCCTTTGCTTCTGCAGCCCCCGCGCGGGGCTCGAGATGGGCAGGGCGAGATCCGCCGTGCGCGGCCTCTGCCACCCTCCTCCTTCCACTGGCCGGCTGGGGAACTTGCTTTTTCTTTTAACTGTTATTTTGTATTTGGTTTTGGCCTGTCTGCGTATCTGTCAGCAACGGCTCTATGTTTGTGTTGTATTTAAACTTTAATTCGCGATGTTTGATGTCGGTGTTCAGATTCTAAAACATCTAGATATGTACGTACACTTTCCATACCTTGTTTCTTAGCAGTGGTTCTGGTTAGGAATTCTGCTCAGTTAATCAAGAGGGCTCAAATAGAACCCTGTGGCCTTTCTTCAGTCATTGCTCGGATTGCAGCTCCCTGCAATTGTGGTGCGGTGGGGCTCAGCCTCTGCTCCTGGGTAGCGGTGACAGGATGAGAAAGCATGGCCCTAAGGAGAGGTTCAGGTTGGATATTAGGAAAAACTCAGAAAGAGTGGCTGGGCGCTGGAACAGGCTGCCCAGATTGCTGGTGGAGTCCCTGTCCCTGGAGGCACTCAAGGAAGAATAAATATGGCACTGAGCGATATGGTCTCAAGCAGTCAGAGGCATGGCTTGGTTGTTGGACTGTGATCTTAGTGGTCTTTCCAGCCTTTATCATTCTATTACATGACATAGTGGTGTTTCCTGAATATGTTTGTAACTAACAAATTGCTAATGCCTTCGTTAAGGGCATGTGAAGTTTAGGAATGCCCGTTACAGAAACTGCTGTTGCGTGAGCTGGTTCTGCCCCAGAGGTCTGTGCTGCTTTCAAGGCTGGTGGAGTGACAGGAGCAAGCTTCTCATTAAACACTTCAAATGTTAAAATTAGAAATGTACTGTAACAAGGAGTGCAATCTGTGCGTTGCAAAGGATTGAGTCAGGTTCGGACTTTGGTTTTGCTTCATAATAAACTGTGTCTTTGTATAGGTCTGACTGTGTGTATATTATAAATCATTCAGGGCTGTTTACACTAAACAGCTGTGTGCCCCACAGCAGGGAACATTGTGTACAGACCTGTTTGGTGATAGAGAGTACCTGAAGAGCAAAAGGAAAAAGTGAAGAGTTCTCAAATAGTCACAGTTGGGAAACCTTCATGATGATGTGCTTGATTTACACTACTAATTAGTGATTATTGCATCACTATATAAAAGCCAAGGGCTGGTGAAATGTTTTATTTCTAGCATCTGATTCCAATTTTGTTTGTTATTTCAACGTTCTGGAGTACAGTGTAGCTGAACCCAGACCAACACCCTTCTGATGATGTATCTTCAGTGACTTCAAGGTCGCTCAGGGAAGACAAACTGAATGACTCAATCTTTGATGCATATTTGCTGCCTTTTTCTTGGGGGTTTTAAGTTCTTCAGGTTTAATGTCTTGACCTTGCTAGATTTTCTTCTGTATTAAAGCAGTGTAAATAATGAATTCTGTAGACTTAGTTATGGCTGGTTTGTTACAGAATACGGTGTTCCATTAAAATGAAAGTTCATTGATGCTCTTGTAGGTGATACATGACTTTGGCTTCTATCTGTGAGATTTCTTGACACAGGCTTGAAGTTCATTACTCTGTGTTTTCCTAGGAGTGTAGGTCACGAACTTGGAGATGGAACCACCTTAGCAGACCCTTTGCATGTAGGAATCTTAAATGCCTTAAAAGACACTAATTCATCTGAGCAGAGTTGTTCATAATTAATGGAAAAATCCACAAAGCTGTCTGTTTGCTAGTACAAGGAAGCAGCACTTAAAAACAAAAAAACTTTACAGATAAACATAATGTACAAATAACATCTATAAAAGTTAAGGTTAAAGCATGTCTTTATGTCAGTAAGATGTAGCTTTGTAGAAATCAAAGCGTCACTTCTGCAGGTGCTGATGGCTGTCTTCTTCCACACGCTTTCCTGTAAGAAGGGAGGAATGAGTTTCCTGAAGCCATTTTAGCGACACGTTTCACCATTTGAATGAGTAACTCCCCAGAAGACTTAAGCGATACTGTTTATACACTTCAGATTTTAGAAGAGGCCAAGAATTCACGCACTTGAAGGACTGCTCAAAACCTTTTCTTATAGACAACTATTCTATTAGATAGGATGTTAGGATAGTCAAATTGCAGACAGTAAAACAAATATAATTTTTCCAATTACATTTTTATGTCTCTGAGCACTTGTATGTTTTTTCCAAATGAACTGCATATACGCAGTATGTTATTTAAAAACAAGTTTGTTAGCTCACATGCGTTAATGGCTATTGAAAATGTAGACAGCTATCACATCCAAGATTTTTGTTGTTGAAGCATTTAATGATGGTGGAAGAAAGGGATTTTATAATCTTGCAAGAATTTTTTGGTTTTTTTTTTTTGTGCTTGGAAAAAGTGTCTCACAATGCTTTTATAGCAAGCTTAAAATAAGTTATGGGGCAGTGCTAACTTCAAGGAGGTGCAGGTTATTCTACTGTACCCTATAACAGCATGTACAGCATGAGGGTTCCAAGTTGCTGGTGTTTTTGCTGCCCCATTTTCCAGTTTAGGAGCAACGTAAACTATTTTAATTAATATTGTGTCACCAAAAGCTTTTCAAATGGCCAATTGAATTCTGCCAAGATAGAGTCTTTTGATGAAAACATATCTTTATTGATTGTTGAAGAAGAAAATCATTCTTAAAATGAAATCCAGAGAAAAAAATCATATCCCTCAGAGAAAATTTCTGAGTGGCAGGCTGAGATTAACATCATAAAATTGAATTTGTGCTGCAAACCTTTGATGTAATCAGCAGCTGGGTGATGGTGTTGCCCTTACTGTGCTCCTTCTGATTGTGGTGAATTACTGTGTGGAATGAAATAAGTGTTTCTTGTGTCACTCGTTCAAGAAATACAAACAAGGTATTACTAGGTGGTTCTTGCTAGTTAAAATGAGTTGTATTGATCCCTGGTCCCAGGCTCTTGCTCCCCTGGACTGTGAAAGCAGCGCAGTCACACCCCAGGGGAGATCTGGTGGTCACTCAGCAGTGACTCCTCTGGCTGATGAAGGTGGAGGCCTGGCAGGTCTCAGAAGAAGTCCCATTAAATCTTAAACTAGCAGTGTAGTGGCAGCCAGGGTCTCCAGAATGAGAATGAGGGGAAGCTTCCAAAGCCAAGTAGAGGGAAAGGTGTGTGATGGTTCACGTTCTTGAAAAGCGTATTAAAACGTGAAGAGGTGGGACAAAGAACAGTCTTCTTCCTTGGAGCCTTTTCATCTCCATTGTATTCTAATTTCTATTCTAAGTTTCTTTCTCAGCATTTCATTTTCTTTTCTAATTTACTGTATTGCTTAAACCTATAAAAACCTGCTTGTACCCTGCATCTTCATGAACTGCAAAATATTGTTGCGTTCAGATTCATAAATACAATGCCATTCTGAAGAGCAATTTGTAGCAAAGTTGTGAGCAGCATTGCAGGCAGTGACGTGATGTCAGAAAGCTTGCAAATACAGCATTATGTCACATGAGTAGAGAGAAAACCTTGTAAAGATATTTTGGTATTTGTGCCTCTTAGTTGGACTTGGTCTGTATTGTGGACAAGAAAAAATCTGCGAGTTGTCATAGCTATATAGAATGTAGGGACTGCAAGTCAATGCAGTATTTAAGTAAAGTTTTTACACCAATTTATTATTAATAAAATGACAGATAAAGGCAAAAAATAGACAGAAATCCATAAGGGTTTGTTGTGAATACCTATCAGTCTCTAATTAAAACTTAGCTTCTTGCCGTAATATTATAATAAAACTAAAGAAGATTGAAGGGGCAACTTGCACTGTTTGATATAACTATCAGGTCTATAAATGCTTGGGCAAACAGAATTTCGTGGACTTGAAGATGCATGTTGCCTTCATAAAATTTCAATAGCTACTGTTAATCAGTTTGCCCAAATATTTGAGTTTTGAACCCAAAGCGAACAGCTAAGTGCTTCTCATTTCATTGTTCTTCCACAATTGTATAACAATTTCTGCATTCTTTTTTTTCTGCCCGTTCTGATAATTACATATGTAACTGGATTTTGCAACAACCGACCATGTGGACAGTGCAGGTTGCTTAGGAAATGCAAAATAAGTAAATGTAAAAAGCCAGGAAAGGGCTCCTGATTTTTTTTTTTCTTTGATTTCATGTATGCAGTCTTTCTCCTTCCCCAGATAAGTTATAAATTCCTGTTTGGTTGCTTTTATCATGGAATGTTCTGTAGCCATGAGAAGAAGCATTCTGCCAAAACCATTGTTTTATTGCTTGAACAATTTGAGATTACATCTCAGGCAAGTTAACTTCCTAGTTATAAAGACCTTGACGTGCATTGGAGCCAATGAATTCTGAAGTCTGCACACAGAATGTTTTTGTTTTTTTAAATGAAATGATTCCTATAACTGTACTTAATATTTTTCCACATACTTAATATTTTTCCACATATCAATTAAAAGCTTCCTTAATGCTTTTGAGCAATGTCTGCCTGTAAGTAAATGCAGAGCCAAATACTGAATGTAAACTCTGGACTTGATGGGGAGCAAAACGGAACACTTGACTTTCTGTTGAACTTGGTATGAATACGTGCTTAAGAAGATGTCCAAGATCACAGCCCCTCCTCTCTGCTCTGTTACAGTTTTTGAATGGACTTCTAAATACATAGCAGCTTCTCTACAGCAACAGTGGTACTCAGCATCTCAAAGAGAAGTTTTGATACTGTATAAATTGTCCACATTTGTTAAAACAGTACAGCTGAAGTCCTCTAAGCTGTACAAGTTGTGATTATTTTCAAAGTTAAGAGGCTTGTGCTGTGCTTCTGGTGAGATGTGTTCATAAAAGTAGGGGCAGGATGGTGGAGATGTGACGTTACAGATGGAATGAACTGGTATATTTTTAACTAAGAACAAAAAAATTTTTACAGTTATGAGGGAGTACTTTCTGGCAGTCAGGAAGGCAGGACAAACGAGTTGATTAGATTGCAAGCAGAGAGAAATGGGAACATGACTGAGGAACCTGATTTAAAGTTAGATTATGAGTTAACACTGTGAATCAGACATGCTTGAATGGGTAAAGCTGGAGGAATTTAACATGCCGATAAGCTTACATGCAGGCGAGAAATGCCTTGGGCAGTATTTGACTTTGTGGAAATGCTTTACCTCTTTAAAGGAATAGTTTGATAAATCACTTGCTTTTAAAAAGTAAGAAATTTTGCTCTAGGTGCTATCAGCTTCACTACATACCTTTGATAAAAGTAATATTTTCAGACAAAGTGTGAATATGTGCATTTGTGCAAATAAGCATGCAGTATTTCTAGGGCAGCTGTGGTATTTGTAGAGTCAAAACATTTATGCAAAGTACTCTTTATCTTGTACATCAATATCTTGATCTTAAAGTTAAGAAGAGGAGGAAGATTTAAGGACAATAATATTAATGCAAGTTCATATGCCTTGCCCTCTGTTTCTCTTGCACTTCAGTCACAACACAAGGACGAAAGTGCAAAATGTTTGTGTGAAAAATTACATATAAAGGATTTTAGAATGATTTGTCCAGAGTAATCTGTTTATAAATCGTAACAGTTATGGTCTGAAAATGTACAAATGGATTATCTTAGATTGCTCCAAAAGTAATGTCTTCTATTTATTTCATGGAAAATACAACAGATACGAAGAGCACAATAGTACTACTTGATAGAGGACATCCTCAGCTATAAAACACTATTTCAACATAAACGCCACCCTTAGCTATGCATTTTCATCAGCAATAAACAAGAGCCTGTTTGCCATGCTTGTAAAAATGTGCAGCAGCGTGAGTGACCCACTGTTTCACAGCTGCTACGATGTTGCTCCTAGGAAGATGTTGCCCACGTGGCCTGTCTTGGTGCCAAATCTGGACTATATGGTGTGTGTGATAGGATAGTCCAGCCAAGACTGGCAATGCGTTCCATCGTCTTCAAATTCGTATGGGGTCTGGCCCATACTGTGTTGCAAGAGAGAGTTTATCTACTTCTCTGGCCTGACTCTGGAAGCTCAAAATTTCAGCTTAGTAAGCGTCATGATGCGGCAGTCACCGCTGATGGTTTGTCTGTGTTCTAGGAAGTCCAGAAGAATCATCACTTTGTTATCCCAAAAGACACCGCTCATCACCGTACTTGCTGAGCACTTTGTCTTGAACTTTTCTATTTGATCTTTTGTGAACAGGTTATATTTTCACACGTATTGCATATTCACTACATTCCCAAATTCATCATCCTATCCATTCCTAATGATTGCCCAAGAGATGTAGCCTTATCTGGCTACCTTCATTGTCAGCTAGCACTGTGATGGTCCGCTGTAGGTCCATTGTTAGTCATTGGGGTGGTCGTTTACTTCCTCCCAACACTCCTTTTGTTCCAAAGATTGCTGTAGAATGCAAGGACAATCAAGAAGTCTTTGCACGCAGAGGTAGGGAAGACAGAGGGGAACATCCTGATGCTGTGTCACATTCTAGTCAATCCACTGTTCATCACCATCTGAAACACTGCTTGCATTTCGTGATCCTTGTTACTACTGCTGAAATGCACCACCTATTGTCTCACTGTGCTCACATCCACTGGTTGGTCTCCATAAACATAGAATCATAGAATCATAGAATCACCAAGGTTGGAAAAGACCTTCAAGATCACCCAGTCCAACTATTTGCCTATTACCAATAGCTCCCACTAAACCATGTCCCTCAACACAACATCCAGCCTTTCCTTGAACACCCCCAGGCTCGGTGACTCCACCACCTCCCTGGGCAGTCCATTCCAGTGCCTGACCACCCTTTCTGAAAAGTAATACTTCCTCATGTCCAGCCTGAATCTCCCCTGCCGTAGCTTGAAACCATTCCCCCTGGTCCTATCACTAATGACACGAGAGAAGAGGCCAACCCCCAGCTCACTACAACCTCCCTTCAGGAAGTTATAGAGAGCAATGAGGTCTCCCCTGAGCCTCCTCTTCTCCAGGCTGAACATTCCCAGCTCCTTCAGCCTCTCCTCATATGGCCTGTGTTCCAGACCCCTCACCAGCTTTGTTGCCCTCCTTTGAACACGTTCCAGGGCCTCAATATCTTTCTTGCAGTGAGGGGCCCAAAACTGGACACAGTACTCAAGGTGCGGCCTCACTAGTGTTGAATATAGGGGAACATATAACAAGCATTGATGAATGTCACTAAGTGCTATTTCTTTTGCAGGTGGGTATTTAGTTCCACCCCTTCGCTTCAGTGTTCCATCAGACTGCCCCTCTACTGCCATCTGTCACAGCAACAAAATGTAATGGAATATTGGTGGGAAGGTTCAACCTCTGCTGCCGCACCACCACCATCTGCCTCTGATGTTGTGGGCCAACACAACAAAATAGGAGGCATTACTTTCAGAGCAGCCCTGTTCAATAACAACAAATTCTAGGGATTTTAATTTTCAATTTGTAGTTAATTCCACTACACACCACTTGCTCAGCACTAGGTGTGCTAAGAGTATTGATCTTGATTCTGTATTTCTCTCACATGAAAATATGACTTAAGGTTTTTATTCAATGCAGTATGAACCTGCAATCTGCTGCTCTATGGTGTTTTACACTAACTGAACATTTCCATGGCACAAGTGGCTATGTGATATGCAGGAGAAAATACACTTTAAAGAGCTAGGATTTGGTTTATCACTCAATAGTTAACTCAGAAGACACCATTCTGTAAGGATTATAATAACAGTGAAGTTCTGTTGTCTAGCCAATACCTAAAAATATGTTTTTATACTTTGGATAAAACACCTTCCTTTTCAGTACACTAAGCAAAAGAAAAAGACTTTATTCTTGTTCAGTAAACATTATACTTAATATATCCAGAAATTTGTAAAAATAAGTTTGAGAGAAGTCATTCTAAAGCTGAGATCAATTACTTCTCTAAATATTTTGATGCATACCCACAGCAAGATTAGAAAATATGCTATGTGTGAGTTACCAAGGAAATTCTTGTTTTTTGAGGTTTTTTTTGAGGTTCCTCTTCTGCTTTGGATGTTCTGGCTGACATTGTATGGTAGGTTGACCTGCCTTGATAGACTGCCATACCAACCATTTCAGTCCTTTGTCTCAGTCACTGTCTTCACTGAGCTCAGTCACTTCTCTTCACTGAGACTCCTTCAGTTGTTTGTCCATTTTTCTCGGGCTAGTAGGAATCAAAATTGCCTTCACTAAAGCTTAAGAGAATTTTGGTTTTCTGTGGAGTTGTTTGATTGGCATAAGTCCATTCACACCATTCTCCATTCCTGACAAGAGCTAGAAGCAGACAACAATGTTTTGACGTTATTTTCCAATAAATTGAAAGGGAAGGAGATAAATAGATGCTCCTGACGCATCTGTATAGGTTTCCTGGAAAAATGAAAGAGCACCATAGGGTAGAGTATTGGTACTCCACTTAACTGGGGAACCTTGAAGCAGCTTTTACACACTGGAGTAGTTTGCAGTTGGACTCGGGTAGACCGTGGTGTTTTATTGTGGGAATACTTCATGTAAAGACACTGCTAGGTATTGCTCATCTATGCCTTTCTTTGGCAACCAGTCCTTTCACATAAGATGACCCAAAGGATGAAATTGCGTGTGTTAAGTTCCCTGAATATTTGTCTTAACAGGACAAATAGAAGCTCTTTAGGTAGAACTGTCTATTGAAGTACCAAATAATGTTCTGCTACTTGCTGGCTTTCATTTTGAAGACATTGTTGGGAGTACTCTAGAAAGATGTTAGACACTTTGGAATGCAGGAACCTGAAGGCAAGAAAAATGCAGTAGAATGCTTATGAGATCATTGAGATAGCATTTTTATCAACTATTTTGATTGAAGTGAAGCAAGTACAGAAGGCTGAAGTGTTTCTAAAACAAACGTCAAATTTTATATGTGGAGAAGTTGAATTTTTTGTAAAAAGGAAATCTTCAGTACTGTTGTTTGTACGTACGCTGGCATATTTTCTTACATACTTAGTTCACAAGAGCGTAGTGACCAGTATTCATTTTGGACAGGTCCAATTTCTTACTAGTGATTGAAATTATTGTGCTGATAAATCTTTGGGACAAGGCACATGTGATTTAGGATGAATTAACTGTTGTGTTCAACAATTCATTTCCCAGCTATGTCTCCGCCTCACACCTTCCTATTGGAGGTTCTGCTCTCCTGACCACCCTCAATCCGTTCTCTCCTTCCAGCCACTGCTATCTTCATCCTCCTTTACCTTTTGAGGAACCACAAACTCTTTACTGATACCCATTTTCACCTGCCAACTTCTGCGCTCTGATAGTTTGCTGCTGAGCATGATTAACACCCTTGGTAGGGGGAGATAGGGGAAGTATGGTAGTACTACCAGACTAAGTCAGCAAGAAAACAGAGTGGGATATGCCCACCAGAGATCAGGCATGTTATGTAAGGCAGGCTACGCTTATATTGTAATAGTACTTGTCCTTTTTGGCACAGCACAGATTTAAAATAGCAGCCCTTCTCTGTCCTTTCTTCTCAAGCTATTAATAAAAGCGTTAATGAGATACTGGCAACAGCCAGACTCCTTCATCAGCTTTTCTGAGCTCCCATTTTCAAATGCTGATTGAATTGCTTGGTTGTGGCTTTTTTTTCTCAAGTGTGTTGTGTGTTTTTCTGTTGTGGTTTTGTTTTGCTTGTTTGGTGGTTGTTTATTTTAATTATTTCTCTTACGTTCCATGTGGCTGACAGTCAGCTCACCTTGACTTGTTTCTGTTTTCAGGTGGGAGCGATGAGGGTATCAGTACCAGCTGTGGCAGTGTGGGGGAGAATTGCTCCCTCTCACAGCATCACTGCCATTATGATTACAGATGACCAGCAGACTATTGTTACAGGAAGTCAAGAGGGGCAAATATGTCTCTGGGATCTTTCATCAGAATTAAAGGTTTGTTTCTACCAAATTTATGAACTGAGGTTTTACCTTTTACAGTGGAATTCCCTAGGCTCTTGCTTTTAAATTAGTTATTAAAGATAAGTTTCCTATAATAAGCCATACATTGTGAAGCAAAGTTGTAGATGTTAAAGCACCTGTACAAGTGTAACCAATAATTTACAGACACCAGAAAAATTTTCATAGATGATTGCTGACTTATGGGTTATTTTGAGATTATGTGCTGTAATTGTTGTAAGTGAACATACAACTACTGCAGTTCTTACACTGTGAAATCTTTTTTCTTTAATACAGTGGTTGAGTATGGCCTGTCATTTCAAGATGAAATATTGTAATTATGATGTAATTAAACTGCAAAGCTACTGACAAGTTACTACTATTCTATTTCATGTCCATCTCTCTGAAAATAGAATGAAATCAAAGCAATTCCAAAATTTTATTCTGTGTTCTTAGTGATGGTTCTGTTCTTGGATTTTGCTGTGCCATTTCAGTTTGAACATGACACTTTAGTTTATGCTTTTATGCTGCTACTTTTTTCCTATTAAGATGATCTTTGCATGAGATGAAGCTCATCGTAGTCAGAGGTGTTACTTAAACGCACAGTATTAAATATATGCTTACGTGCTTTGTTATATCAATTCCCTGCTTCACTTGCCATTTCTCCTTTTGCAGCATAGTGTAGGCCAGAGAGGTTCTGTACTTTGCCTGCTGTATAACATTTGACACTCCAGAAATTTTTCAGGAGAGGTTTCCAGACTACAGTGGTTAAAGACTATAATTCCTATAGGCAGCATGCAAACTTGCATAATCTGTACTCATCTCTGTATATTTCAGAAACATAGCTGAAGAACATAAGAATATAAAGCAGATTGTCAATTACTGGTAATGTCTACAAGTAGGATTTACTAGCTTTTGATCTTCGTAGTTTATAAAGTGCTCTGTTTAAGTTAAACCGTTGTATTATTCTCCTAGATTTCATCTAAAGAAATTCTCTTTGGCCATACTGCTTCTGTAACTTGTTTGGCAAAGGCAAGAGAGTTTGAGAAACAGCCATATGTAGTGAGTGCTACTGAAAATGGGTAGGTAACTGAATACTCAATTTATTTTTCAAATCATGAAATGTAAATCAAACATAGATCAAATTCTGCATTTGGCAGAAAGTTTTTAAACCACTTTCTTGATTATAGAAAAAGAATAGCAATTATGATAATGACTATTTCTTGTATACAATAGGCTAACCAAGAATTCATCTCTTAAGCAATAGAAGAGCTTGGCAAATTCAGGTAACCAGTTAACACTCAGGAGAATGAGTTATTCAAGAGTCAGGCCCCATTCAGACGGAGGATAACAGACGGTGGAGGGAGGGATTGGGAGGTTCAGAATTTTAATATCATGATGACTTTTTTCTTCCTGAGTTTGATCTCAAGAATTGAATCAGGAAGGAAGCTCATGTACTTGATGCAGGTTGTGCTTGCTCAGTGACCACATCTGGAAGCACAGAAAAAAACAACTCTTGAATACAAGGTGTTAATGTTCTTTGTCTTTACTTAAATTGCATCAGCTGTCTTGGTATATGACCCTTGAGTTTCCTGATCTTTTCTTGTATGTTTGTTGTGATTTGGCACTCTACTTAAATCAAACTAATTTCTGCAGTACTGCCAGAGTAACATATGAGAGTTTTTATTTCTTGGTTATTTTATAATCCTTTGTGCTGGAATCTGAAGCCTATCTGTTGAAGATTTCAGCCTTTGAAAGCAGTTAGAGCTAGTTTTTTACTTCCTTAATGACTTTTCTTAAAAGACTTTGTCTTGAAGCTTGATGATATTCCTCATTCAACTTAGGTTCACCTTTTTCACTTAACAAGGCAGCTCTGTTAAAACCTCTTCCCATGATGAACACTTGTTGCCCTCTCCAGGCTACAATTTTTGTTGCCTTGAGGGTTCTACTTTCTCACTGAGAACATTGTTTATCCTTTCCA
The DNA here is from genome assembly GCF_019238085.1 of Lagopus leucura. Lineage (NCBI taxonomy): Eukaryota > Metazoa > Chordata > Aves > Galliformes > Phasianidae > Lagopus > Lagopus leucura. Next base: position 5,642,479 of record NW_024962269.1, read on the forward strand.
TCCAGCTACTAGGATCTCTAACTCTCTCAAACTTCAGGTTGCAAGGAGAGGCTAACTGAGCAATGTGATTCGGGCGCTTTAATCAAACTATTTACCTCTGTCTGCCCAGTGGGACAATCTAAGCTTTTAGGATTCACCAGAAAACAAAGGTGGGAGAACTACAGAACCAGTTTTTGATTGCTCACTGATAATTCTGTTCAAGAGTTCAGAAGTGAACCAATCTTTCATCTTAATTCTGAAGCTCTCTCAGTGCAATATCATTTCCAGATCATATTGGAAGAAAAGGTACTATTTCTAAAAAAGCTGTGATAAAATGTGTTAAGAAACAAATGAGGTTTTTGCAATAGATGTGATACATACATTCATATTCTGAACGTTCTGTCATATAGGGCTTGCTTGGAATGAATATTGCTAGGTTTAAACAGTTTTCAATCTGCTTTAAATACTTACTTTGCAAACTAGAGCTATTGCTTGCTTAAATTCTATACTGAGTAAATGCAGAACATTTATTACTTATCCCTGGAAGGTTACAATATGAAGTTGAGAAGTACCAATAGGAAACCTCCTCTTTAGGAGATATGAAATTGAACTATTTTCTGGCTTGTGAGTCCTTCAATTCCCTGCTATTCATAAATTTTCACTCGTCCTGTGTCTGCCTGTGGAATGTGCTGTAGGACAGTATTATCAATGTGCTGCACCCCTTCTTCCTTTTTTATATGCAAAGTAAATTAAGTGCAGCGTACAGATGCTGAAGCTGTTTTCTGTTCTAATTTGTGTGTGCTTGTATGTATTATAGCAATTTCACTGAAGTGGTAAAATTCCATGTATTCTGATATAAACAAGAAGTAATTCACTGCCTTGAAATGATTACTGAAGACTAAAAGTTATTGTTTTTGCTCTATGAAATCTGACATAGTACGTATATAGATTGTACTCCTGCAAAAGTGAAAAAAAAAATTAAGTTAATGAGTAGATTAAAATACAGGTTACTAAGTATTTTTGATATATTAAAATATTTCCCCCTAATGTTTAAAACTCCTTGTATTAAAAATGCCTTTGAATGTAGTCTGGGAAATTGTGGATATAATTAAAATTTGAAGCAGAGATTATTATTTAATTGCTGAGCTATGACTACAAGCCAGGTAAAAATTCATTTATAACATTTAAATAGTTGTTTTTTTCTGTTGTACTCTAGTTCAGTAGCATGTTGACCAATGTTTCAGTGAGGAGGAAAGCTAGCTGATGAGACTTTCTAAAACAGCTCCTACATGTTATGCAGTAGAACTGACATTAGGGTTGCCGAGAGACTTCGGCAGCAGCCTCATGGTGGCACTGTTTCTTCTTCACTGAGAGCGTCAGTTCCTCCCTGGAGCTGAAGCCTGCAGCAGATGACAGCATTATGTGTTTCAAAACGTGTGGTTTAAGTTCAGTTGAATGAATCATTTTCAGGAGGATGTCGTTCCAACGAATGATAGTTATAGTGACGCTTTGACAAGCTATAATGGCAGTATACCTACAATTTGTTGTAGACCAGAGTTGGCCTTAAAGTCAGGTTTGCTGCGAGGTAGCAGGGTGTAATTACCAAAACAGAAAGCAACAGATACTGTATGTCATGCCCTGCTAATGACTGCAACGTTTTCATACCCAGTAATCTGTAACAAAAAGCCACATAAATGACCAGACTGCACTTAAGTACAGCACTAAAGAAAAACTTGCTGGCACAAAATTATTCCATCCAATTGAGTAGAAATGACAGAGAATAATATGAAGTTATCTTTGGCAGGGAGATGTGTGTTTGGAATGTCACTAGTGGACTGTGCATTGAGAAAACAAAGCTTCCTTATAGGCATACAGCAATCTATGTAAGTATAGAAACTTCTCATGAAATATCTCCCTTCATTACAAGAGGAGTTTTTCCTCTATTAATTTTATTTGTTTTTTTAATGCAGTTCTAAACATAGTTCATAGAAAATCGTTGCAATACTAGTTGTATGTTATTTTTCCTTTTAGATTCCTTCTGAGAAAATAAAAAATTTAAAAAATACCTTAATGATTAACCTCCAAGACTGCTCTGCCTCACTACCAAAAATGCTCTTTCACTCATTGCACAAATCAGGGGGTAGATTACTGTTGTGCTTGTTCTCACTGGCCAAACTGCTTTAAATCTTCAAATCATTTCAAGCATCTGCCTTGACTGGATAAGGTATATACCAAATATATACTGGAACTGGAATATGAGGGTGTTTAAAATGTGATTTAGAGCCTAACACATGGGTTTGATTCAGAGATGCTTTTATTTGTGGAAATACCGGCAAAAGAGCTCAGAACTCATATGTTAATTAAAATGATGATCTTCAGTGAAGAATTCTACCATGGAATTAAATTAAATTAAATTGATGGCAATCTGAGACTTCACTGAGTTCTCATGTGACTCTTAAACTATGGCCGAATCACAAAATAGAAACTATAGATGAATGGCTTCTTAACAATCTATTGTATTCATACGTGTACAAAAACAGTCAGCTGTTTTTCTACTTAGTATTTCTGTATGCGTGATAGAAAACATGGTTTTAGTGTTTAAGTACACATAATATTAATGCTCAATTATGTATTTGAAGTATGGTGCGATCTGTGTTGTGTATTGCTTTATTAAATTTTAATAGTTTTGGAGATCTTTCACAAAGAAGCAGGCAGATGTGACCTGGCTGATTATCTGCTGATTTGTGTGTTTCTGTGAAGAACAGAGGCAAAAGCTTAGTTCTTCTCCTTCAAGTAGGCAAATACTTTCAGAATAGTGTTACTTTTCTATTAAAAGTAGTGCAATTGTGACTAGATAATGACTTTTTTGGTCTATGATTTTAGCACAGTAAGATGGCAAAAGGACAATGTGAGCACCTAAGAACAAAACTTCCCTAAGAAAGAAAATTCTGTAGCTAGGACAAGAAACAATTCTTAAAATACAGTCTTCAAGTACTAGTAATTGTTTTGTTCTTTGGTATTGTTTGGCTGTGGGGTTTTTTTTGAGTGTTTTTATGCTTTTTTCTCTTTTTTGTTCTCCTGTGGCAAGTTCAAAAAGTACTTCACTTCATACAGAATGTTGTCTGGGAGTTGTAGTGCGTACTGTTTTAGCATCATTATTTAAAAACATTTTGGTTGCCATTATCTGGCTTAGTATGTTCCTTTTGTTCAGCATCAATAGTTCTAATATAAATGGCAGATGTCAAGCAGTTCAAACAATACTTCCAATTTGCAATGAAACTTAACACCAAGGTCAACTGCTAACCATTTGTGGGATCTTAAGAGAAGTGGGATCTTCTCATTAGAGGACTGATTGATTATATACACTGAGGACTATCCAATTATATATTTGAGTAACAGTTACAAATTCTTCCTGTTTCTGAGCATTTCTCCATCTGATTGTTCATTTCTGTGTACTTATCCTATTCCCAGTTATTTATGGAACCTTTATTTTCAGACTTGAATTAGTTAACTGATACTTTGAGAACTATCTAACCCAAACTGGAAATATAGAAAATATCCTTGAACATATAAAACACCTGGAAAAAAGATAGTCACTCTGCTCCCTGTTATCCAGCCCTTTGCTCTGTGTTCTTCCTTTCTTTATTTGATTTTTGAGAAATAATGGGTTTCTTGAACAGGAGGGCAATTAGTATTATACTGAAAATATCTTGTGGAGTAGAAATTCTTCCTGGAAAAGAATTGGAAATTCAATATGATTCCTCTGCATTTTTACCCAACTTATGCCCAGTCTTTGTCCTTCTTGATAAATGCAGTTTTATCAGATGTTTGGAGGAGATGAGCTCTCAGAAATCACTACCAAACTGTTTAGCAGTTTACAATGAAAATCAACATCTTTAGTGACTTCAGAAATCTTAGTTGCTAGACAGGGCAGATAGCAATTTCAGTATTAAGTCCCCTTTTTCTGAAATTAAACATCTATTAAGTTGTTATAAATGTATGTGGAACACTTGCAATTCTACCAAAGTTTTCTACTGTTTCATGTGTGTAATTCACTATATATTTTTAGTAATTCAGAGTGTTGAGTATGTTTCTGTGATATGCTTAATGTGAATGATGTGCATGCACATTTCCTGAGCTCGTTATGCTGACTCTCTTCTCTCCACTTGTACAGTATTACCATTGCTCATTCCGAATGATAGGTGAAGGCTGGCTTCTTTGTTTTGGAGAATATCAAGATGTTCTTATTATTGATGCTAAGACTTTGGATGTTCTGCACACTTTGTCTTCTCAGTCTTCTGATTGGATAAATTGTATGTGTATTGTTCGCTCCGCAAGAATTCAAGGTATGCAGCATAGATATTAGTACAGACCAATGAATTGAATGAAGAATTTCTGTATAACTTGTGGGATCTTACTAGAATAACAAATATTCAGTTGTGTTGTACAATGCACTTATACGTAAGACATTGTTTCATTGTTAGAACTTAAGGTGTCTATAATACCCTTGGTCATGTTTCATTCTTTGTTTCATAAAGAGAAAAACAAAGGACCTCTACGACTGTAAGCAGCTTGTTGTTTGGAGATGAGTACAAATTAATTTGGTAATATCAGGAAAATCATGGAACAGAACTGCTATTTTATCTTTGTTTGGAATATAGGTGATTGGACAAAATAATTATTCACTGTTTGCTTGCATGCTTTGTATTTCTAAGTGTGAATGAGCTGTTTCATATTTTGTTCAAACAGTGCCCTGTAGAATCCATCAGATTGAGTGCTATGTAGCACACCAGTGTCTATGCCAAGGTTTTTTTTTGTTTTTTTTTTTTTTTTGTTTTTTTTTAGGTGTGGTTTGGACTCTGTTTCAAACTGATTATCTTTTGTTATCTTTTCACAGAAGACTCACTGGTTGCCGTGTCTGTAACTGGAGTTCTTAAAGCATGGGACCTATCTTCATCTTTGACCAGCATACAGGTCAGTTTGTGAAATGACAACTGCAACAATAACATAAATGTAAAGATAACATCAAGTGAAGGTGCACTGACGCAGAATATGAATGAGTGAAGATCTTATGACTATGATTTAATCCAGATTGATTAATTTTGTCTGTTTTTGAAGGTGCTAGACTCTAAGTTTCTACAAAATCCTGAAAACTCATCCTCCTACTGCTACTTAGAATTAATTGGGCTATTGGCAAGTTTTTGCCATGGCATTGCAGTGTTCATATCTTTCCTTAGGCTATGAGCTCTTAAAAACCCACGCTTTGTACTCCGTCTTCATCTTTGTTACTTTTCTCAAAATGATTCTTTAGATTATATTTTTTAATATTTTTCACAGTACTTTCTTCACTTAGAAAATACTCTTGCTGTGTCAAGTGCTCAATTTGCCCATCTTCAGACTGCCTGTTTCTGTTGAATTTTGTCAGTATTCTCAGCAGCAGTCATTTGACTTGCACAGATGCTAAAAGTCAAAAATGGTGTTCTGGGTTGGAGTCAAACTCTGAGGACTAGTTTCGCAAGGAGATGAGAGCATTATAGCTAAGTACTAGGGATTGTCATCAAAGTGGCAAAAAGTCATCAATCTTCTCTTGGGCATCCATAATACATTACTGCCTTATTTGACAAACTGCAGAGCATGCCACTGCACAACTTGTTAATTGATAGGATCAGGCCCCTCAGGACAGTCTGTCAAGTTTGATACTGTACAAGTGTTCACATGATATGTTTTTGACTGTTCCGCAATGTTTTGGGTCTTCCTTCTAACATTCCCAGGGGAAAAAAATACTGTTACACTGTAGAAATTCTGGGGACTGTACAAACTGATCAGCACATATCACCATACCATGTGCTTCCTTTATTTTACTGCCTGGGACTTTCTTTGTAAGAGAGGAGAGCGGAGTTGGTAAAAATCAAGTTATTGCAGATGCTTAGAGAACAGAATTTTAACAAATATTGTTGGATTGAATTAATATCAATATGAGGTGAAATGAAAGAATGGTTTGCCCTCTTACTGTGCAATGATTCTGTAACCTGCATACCCCTTTTCAGGGAAGTTACGGTGCCAGCAGTTATCTTTCAAAGCAGAAAATGTAATTTTTCAATCATTTAATCAATAATTAAAGTAACTCCAGTATAATCATAGATGAAGATCTGAGCCATGCAGAATGTAATTTATTTATACAGTGCTTGTGAACTCTGTCTTCCAGTCTTGTAATTAGGAAATATATGTTGTTTTACGTGATTTTTCAATAGTTTCTTTCTATTCTAAAAGTGAAAGTTAAGCTGTCTGGAATAAATCACAGCTCTTTTTTTTCCTTCTCTGCTCAAAGGAGAGGCAAAATGTGTGTGAAAAGGAGTCCAAGTCTCTGGACTGTATGAACTGCCGAGCAATACGGTTTTGCACTTACACAGAAAGGCTCCTTCTGGTTGTGTCTTCCATATGCTGGCAGGTATGCTGTTGAGCATTATATTTGTTTGATTGTTAAGAACCTTGAAAAGCTGATGTAATCAATTCTGACATGTAAATGCTTCCCTTAAAATTAGTGCTTGCTAATTGTCAGATGTGTGCTCTCATCCCTTCAGTTATCTTAACTGTTTTACTGAGGTTTTCATTTTAAGTATTCCTGCTTTAAAAGGTTGATATTAAATCGGCTCTGTAGGAAGGGGATTATTTTCAGTATCCCCCAGTTTTAGAGCATTGGGTGCATTACAGCACACTCTGTGGTACATTAAAGATCAAACTGGTGTTGTGACATTTTTCTGAAGGTGATTTTGGAGTATTAATGTCTGATTCAGGTGCCTCTGGAGGTGTGGAAAGCTGCAGTTCATAGAGCTGAGTCAGCTTTGTCTAACGCTTTCGTAGGGTATTCTTGAGTTTCCTCTTGGGCTATTTTGGAAAAAAAAAAAGCTACATAAAAGCACTGATAATTTTCTTGTACAGAATGGGCAGGTTTTGCATGGAAAAATAGAGTAATATCCTGTTTATAAACTTGTGATGCTTTTCACAAAATGCATGTTTCTTATAGTGTTTGTGTACTTATCTATATGGCTGCTTCAAACAGCAGATTATACGCAAGTGGCTTATTTTAAACTTCTGTTTAAATAAATATATACCTCTCAAGGAAAAGATGATGATGATATTACTGCTTAAATAGAAGGTTATGCAGCACGTGCCGTGAGAGAGACTCACATGTATCCTTAGTGACTCAACTCACTTCTATAGTTATGAAAACATTGAACAAATAATCTAAAAGTCCTGTGCTCCATATAAATCATAATAATTCTCATTCTGAAAGTTTTCCCCATGCCATTGGAGTAAGTTGTAGAATGTGGCTAAGAAAACTCTTTTCAAGACTACTAGGAACATAGACAAAGACCATATCTTGCGTTGCCATGTGTTTGTTTAAGACGGGGAGGCCAAAGGTAATAAGCTACTATTTTATTTCTAGTCTTCAAAACAGAAAAGCTACAAGAACTCTCCCAAGTAAATCTCCTCACTTTCAATTAATTTGTGGAAAAAAAAAAATTGTTGTTCAACAAACAAAGAAAAATCTGTTCTCCTAAAATCTGCCGAGATCAGCAGATTATTGGTTAAAGAATACATAAAGAATAAGAACAGAAGCATTAACTGCATGTATCAATCTTCAATGTTATGTACTAAATTCATTGCTTCTACCCAACAGTCCAGTAAACATTAATAATGAACGCAAAGCAAAACAAACTAAACTCTATCTAAAATCCTCTAACATAACAGAAGCCCTCAATGTTTTTTGCTTTTTTGTTTTTTCAGTTTATCTTTCTGTTGTATGGTTTGATTCTGACATTATGCTAGTGTAAAGTTATAAATATTGCTTTGGCTTTAAAAGAGGTAGTCGAACTACAGAGTCAAGATAATGTTCTTTTTATTGATCCTTTGCCTAAAACTAGCTTGAATGAATCTGATTGTGTCAATATTGTTTGTTTGTGTTTCACTCTTTTTTGGGACTTAGGTCTATGATTACTGTGATTTCTCTTTGCTGTGTACTGAGTTCTGTAAGAGTGGTCAGTGCTTTGCTGGTGGAGAAGTACTAGCAGCTTACAGGCTTATCATCTGGACAGAAGATGGTTACAGTTACATCTACCAGCTGCTAAACAGGTGGGCTCAAATGGGAAATTCACACAAAAAGTTCAGGTACAGGATGAACTTTGGGAGGTTTATTATGGAAAATCTCTGCATGTTGCAAGTGATCAAAAACCAGAACAAAAACACTTTGGCACTCAAAGATTTGCCCTGAATTTGACAGCTCTCAGTCTTTGTTTGACACAGCAGGGGACACAGGAATAAGATTAGCCATGTAGAACTTGGGCAGCTGGCGCTGTGATTTCACAAAGTCGCTTGTAATTGCTTGGTAACTTTTAATTTAACTTGCGGATCTTAGATGTTGCTGTTCTCCTTCCTTTAAAAAAAGAAAAAAGAAAAAAAGGCTTTCTAAATCTTTTCTTTCTGAATTATGCAGTGGACTTTCCAAAAGCACATATCCTGCAGATGCGAAGGTGCTGAAAGAAACTGTTTATCCTCATTTACTCTGCTTTACTGATGTGAAGGAAAATAAGGTAAATTCATAAAGATTTACAGTGAGATTCAAAAGCCGCTTCAATGTATGTTTGTAATTTCCAAAATTGCAACAAAGATTTAAGTGCTGTAAGTGTGGGTTTTTGACTTAAACTGCAAGGAAGACGTTTCTTCATATGAATGTGTTTACTTATAAAGTTGGAGATGTTCGCAGTGTTGTCTTTAATTCTGGCTTATTTAATTTTTTCTCAGAAATCCTGCATTTTCAGCTACAGGTGTTTCCTGCTTTTTAATAAAGAAGCAGAGGTTTTCTTTAAGTTAAAAGCACTCTAAAATAGCTTTAGAACCTTTTACTCTCACATCTGCTTTAAAAAAAAAAAAGCAAGCAAAGAAAACCAGGTTATTTAATTCCTGTTGTAGTAAGAAATGCATACATGTTTCAGTGTATGCCTGTCCTGACTTGAACGGTTTTGAGTCAGTGACATCTTATACAGATTACTGTTATATCAAGCCTTCGTAGTCATCATCATACATTTAACTCTTACAGTGTGGGGAAACTGACAGAACTTACAGTGAATGAAGTTAAACAGGTTTTTAAGCAGTTTATGTAGATCTCAAATAGATACCTATTTTTCACTTGTTCCTGGCCAGAGACACTCTCAAATATGTAGGCTTTTTCTAGTGAGCTTTTGTTTTTGTTGGCAGCCAGAGACTCTAAGAAACTGTTTTTGTTGCGTGCAGAAGTGGGATAACCGCTGAAGGATGCCAAAAGGTCAGATACCTTTCGGTAAAAAGAAATAGCCAAAATACATGGTTCAGTAATGCTAGGGTGTTACAGAAGGAAGCTCATATTTTTCCTTCCCCCAAATATGTGCATTTTTTAATAATGTCTGCTGCCATTTTCTAATATTTTTCCTCAAATATTTACCACTTAAATAATTTTTATAGTGGATTTGTTTTACAGGACACAGCTCCTTTGGTGACAGTCTGTTTTCATCTCTTTAGATTGTAACCTGAGTTACATAACGAGTTGCTTATTGTGAAATTTACTCCCAAACTGCGATGTTGTATATAAAACGCATCCTGCTTATGGGGATGTTATTAAAATGTCTTCAAGGAGCATACAGCCTAGCTGTGTTGACACTATTAATTAAAGCTTCTCTTTAGAGGAAAACTGTGCTGATGACTGTTCAATCCATGCTACTCAGCATGCATTTTTTTCTGGCTTGTTTTTTGGCAAGTCTCTTTGTGTCTGAAATGCAGCATCTGTGCTCCTGCATGCATCTTTCAGTTCAATTTCAGCCAGAAGGAGTCTTGATGTGGTACTCCAGGATGACTTCAAAACACAAAAAAGCAGCACTAATTTCCAAAGTACACTCCTGCTCTAAGTTAAAATGTCTCACAGGAAATACACCTGGAGTTTCCTATTTTCTTATTTTCTGGAAGTGTGTATTGTTTCGTTTTTGATATTTCCAATGTCTTCTGATCTCAAACTTGGCATTTGAAATTAATTATTGCATTATTTTATCACCTCTTCCACATCAGGAGTTCGACTTACTGTTATTTTTGGCAGAGTTTCCCTTTTGTCATGGGCTTTATGAATGAAAGAAAGGAGCCTTTCTATAAGATTCTTTTTTCCGGTGAAGCTTCAGGAAGAATCACTTTGTGGCATGTTCCTGATGTTCCTGCATCTACATTTGATGGTTCACCAAAAGGTTTGGTAACTCTGTGCTCTCAGTGCAAACTCTTTAGTTATGTCTGCAAATCATGAAAACTTGTGAAAATTCTTAAAGGTAAAAATTGCTGTTTATCCATCCGCTGTGTGGTGATTCTCTGTAGGCAGCAGCAACACACGGACAGGGAGTGTCCAGTAACTGACACTTCTGTTTCATGTGGTCGGATGAATATTCTATTTCTTTTCAATCTGCTCATAAGCACATATTTACCAAATGTCATGGAAATTTGCTTATTTGATCCTGCTTACGGTGTTCATAGACAGGTATATTTAAAGTATTTTAGTGAGATGATGTAACATGTTGGAGTGACAACCATTAACTCCAACCTAAAAGTGCAGGAGGGATAAGTTTAGAAGTGGTTGCGAGATGAAAAATACATTTTGGTTTTCTTTTGAATTTAAACAAATAATGTTCCTGCCTTTTTCTCCCCACACTCTAGAAATCCCAATTTCAACAACATGGACTCTTCAAGATAATTTCAATAAAGCCCATTCAGTGTCAGAGGGCATTATAGATCATCTCTGTGAGTCTAAAGATGGAATTGAAAATGCAGTTGTGACTTCCTCTGTGTACATACCCGGTCTGGATAAGCTTGTGTGTGGATGTGAAAATGGGGAAATTTTCATAACGCTAGGTCTAGAAACTGCAAGAGCAAGATTTCTAGGAAATGCATCTTTGAAAGGTAAGTATTAACAATTTTGCTTAACTATCTGAATGATGCATGGAAGACTTCATGTTTCTAACATTCCCTTCAGTCATCCCTTTAAACATTCGATGAAAGTGGAGGTGAGGCTCAGGATCTGAATGAGGAAAATAGATTATGATAGTCTTTGCAGCCTCCCTGTAGGTGACTTATCAAATCACTACCCGACGACTTGGTACTGCTAGTCCTATGATGGATGTGGGGATTGGAGTCAACTGGAATTAGAGTTGTGGGATATCATAGAGGCAGCAGTCATCTTTGTCATTTTCCCTCTGAAAGATAATTCCACTTCAGAAATAAAAAAAAAAGATGCTTTCTGGTGGATGAAGGTCTGAATGTACACCTTTGCTCTCCTTTTTTAGAGAGAATGTGTCCAAGATTGTTTAATTCATATAGGAAGTTACCTTTCTTAAAACTCTATAGATAAAAATTTAGCTGTAATTAGTCTTCTGAACCTCTTGATTGTTTTATGAAATGTATTGTCAAATATGGAACTTCTACTTTTAAAGAAGATAAATAACTTAATTGTTGTTTCAGGTAATCTACCTCATAAAGTTTTGAATGGTCATAGTAGCAGAGTGACATGTTTACTTTATCCACATGGTAATTCAGTAAGGTTTGATCCCAGCTGGCTGTTATCAGGGGGCCAGGATTCTACTGTGATCTGCTGGGATATATTTACTGGAAAAATCTTGCACCGATTTAGTCTGCAATCTGGTCCAGTGACAGAGCTATTGAGATCTCCAGACAACTGCAAAGTAAGTATACTTATAATAATAAATAATTTATAATAAATACACGTGCTTCTGCCCTGCGGCACTTGATCTTTGATTTGCAGTTGTTACTCACTTAATTGTTTTGTTTGAAAGCTGCTTTTAACTTCAGGATGTTGATTTTGTTAATTTATAATTTCAGTGGTACAGAAAAATGCTAAAATGGTGATGGATTTAATTCTTCTTAACAGTCTATTCATCCTTTTTCACATCATGATTGTAAAATTGTATTTCAATCTGACAAATCTTTGTAAATGGTATGTATTTAAATACTTCACAAAGGGCTAGTTCAAGGTCTTAATGCTTGTAAGGCTCTTAAGCAATTTTTCTGGCATCTAGATAAACTGTATTTACCTACTTGGATGATGATCCAGTTCATTTATGGGGCTGATATTTTCCATCAGGTAAATTCCTTCATATCACCAAAAATTACTATGGGAACGACAGAATCACAGGGGTTAGAAGGGACCTCAAGAAACCATCAAGTCCAAATCCCTTGCTAAGGCAGGTACCTTACCATAGTACTCGCAGGTGGGCATCCAGACAAGTCTTGAATAGCTCCATACGAGGTAGACTCTACAGCCTCTCTGGGCGACACCTTTTAGTGCTCTGTCACCCTGAACGTAAAGATGTTCTTCTGCATGGTAGTACAGAACTTCCCATGTTCAACTTTGACTGCTTTTACAGGCCAAGTACTGGTGTTTAAACTATTCTTACATTTGAAAAATCAAAAGAGGATCTAGGGATCTGTTTTACAGCTTGCCTGCTAAAAATGACTTGGAGATGTAGTCTGAAATTAAGCATTTTCCAATATTAGTATGTTCTGGGAAATAAATGACTAAATAACTTCCAGGCTTATGACAATTATATCATGACTTTTGATGCAGTATTGATAACAAAACTCTTCTGTTTTGCAGTTGCAGTATCATAGTGTAGTGTGCTGTGTGTGTAGTGATCACTCAGTAGCAGTTCTACACCTTCAGAAGAAAGTTTGTCTCTTACATGCCAGAAAGCATCTGTTTCCTGTGAAGAAGATAAAATTTGACCCCATTGGAAATCTGCTAATTGTTGGGTGTGAAGATGATTCTGTTTATGTTTGGGAAATTGAAACAGGTAATATCAGGTTATTTGTTCACTTGAAGTTTTGTCTGTGAAGCTTATGAACATCTTAGATTAATTAGGGAGGTTAAAATTTCTATATTGTTCAAGGTATGTCACTAATATAATAGCTTATCTATAACTCGTTATATAGAAATTTAAGTCAGATTCTGATGACTGAATGATTAGCTGGTATTGCAGTGAACTGAACTCAGCAGTCATTCATAAATGCAAGCATTTTTAATAGAGATTATGGTGTTTGAAGATGCTAACAGCCTCTAACTGTTCCATCTAAATTTTTTTCCTCTTCTAAAATTGATGGTGAAAACAATATGTAATTTAGGTGGGAGAAATTGTGAAGTAGAATGTTTTCCTTGTTTAATACGCAACTAAGAAGGGCGCTTCAAAATCCTGTGAATAAGCTGTATATAAAAACTTGAGTCTGAGATGTCCCTAAAGGTCATTTAAACTTCATTGAAGATTCAGTTGCATTTAAAACTGTAGTAGAGCTTGGCAGATGTGACAAAGAACCATGGAACTTTTATTGTTTCCTTATTAATCTGTCCTTATCATTGCTATCATTTTAACTTGTTCTGCATCAGTTATTCTGTATCACATTTCTATCCTATACAATGACTAAAGCAGCCCAAGAAGTTAAAATGCTTCAAGGGAGATGATTATATGCCAGTTGCAATTTTATTCCAGTGTGATTAGGTAATATCATACAAAAGTGCAGTGAATAATTTGTAAATCAGTGGGACTTAGTACCATAGCATTGTACTGGTACCAAGAATGCAAAAAGCAGTATGCATTGAATTCTCTCTCCTTTAGCCATGAAAATGATGCTCATCTGACAGGAAGTAAAATGGATGCTCACATATTACATATTCTAAATGGGTCAATTAAAAGTATGTTAAATTACTCTTTCTGTTTCTTGTTGCCACTGGCTGGAATGAGGGTTGCAATCACTACTTTTAAAGAATGTGTGGAGCATAAGGGATGCAGTTATTTGCTGCAGAAGCCTGTATCAACTTTCTTTTCTATTCCACTTCTGCACTGGTAGCTGAAAAATGTCATCTAAGCCAACCAGGATATACTTGCTTTAACGTAAATTAAATCTTTATTATGGGAGAACTTGAGAGGTCGTAGCATTGATCCTTGAAATTGGCCTGACCTAGATCAAGAACCGTATAGATACTTCAGTGTCACCCAGGCAGACAGAGTATTGTTTAGATGTATGAGAATGGTGTATCAAACAAACTCAGAAGCAAAGCCTTTGAATACAGTTTTCGTCTGTCAGTATTTGAACAGACAGATGTGCATGTACCACTTGCAGAATTGTTTACCTGTGAGTTCCCAGATAGTTGGAGAGTACACTTAGCAATAGCCTTGTGCTCAAATTCCATCGTGGATTTGAACATGGAATAGTTTTAGTAGTTCCTGTTGTCAAAAAGTAGTTTGGTTCTTTTTCTTCCTCTTCTGAGTGTGCAGTTTCATGACTGAGGCTTTGCCTCTAAATGGAAGTCAGCAGAGGACCCAATTTTTGTGTCAGCCTCATACATCACTGTTTGCATTTTAAAAAAAAAATACTGAATGCTGTTACTGTACTGGAGATAATGGATAACTGGGAAAACGGCCAATCTGCTTATAATTTGGGGATGTGAAATAAGGAATCTCTATGAATATTTCAGTATTTACATTGCTGTAGAGTCAGCAGTAACTCTGAATTTGACAAAAGACTTCACAAAAATTCAGGGACTCTTAGTACCTGATAGTTGTTCAGCTATACCACTTTAGCTTCAGAGCTGTCCTATCAGGTAATTAAGAAAACAAATCCTTAAGCAAAAGAAAGCCTTTATTATATATTACAGTTTATCTTCCAAATTTCAGTGAGATACTGATGGCTGATACTTTTTTCAAAAAGTATTCTGAAGTTAAATTTAAGGCTCTTCTTAGCAAGTGTACTTTTGTTTCTCTTATGAGGTGGGAAAAACAGTCATACAGATTAAAATCTAACCCAGCATTTGTGTGCAGCCTGTATCCATCTCTTTGTTAGCCTGTCAAAGATTTTATTTTTGCCTCATAAATGATAAACAATCTGAGTACGATGGGTTGCCTATATTATTCCAAATAGTCATTTGAGGATGGCTTATGTTGAAACGCATTAAATGACAGAATGACAGAATCACAGAATGGACAGGGTTGGAAGGGACCTCAAGGATCGTGAATCTCCACATGCAGAGCCACCAACCTCCCCATTTAATGCTAGATCAGGCTGCCCAGGGCCCCATCCAATCTGGCCTTGAACACCTCCAGGGATGGGGCATCCACAACTTCTCTGGGCAGCTGTTCCAGCACTTCACCCTCACATCCAACCTAAATCTTCCCTCTCTCAACTTAAAACCATTTCCCCTTGTTCTGCAGTTACCAACCCTTTCAAAGAGTTGATTTCCCCTCCTCTCTGTAGGCTCCCTTTAGGTACTGAAAGGCTGTAGTGAGGTCACCCCGCAGCCTTCTTTTCTCCAGGCTGAACAAGCCCGGCTCCCTCAGCCTGTCTTCAGGGGAGCTGCTCCAGTCCCCTGGTCCTCTTTGTGGCTCTCCTCTGGACCCTCTTCAACAGCTCCCTGTCTTTTCTGTACTGCAGGCTCCACACTTGGACGCAGTGCTGCAGATAGGGCCTCACAAGAGCAGAGTAGAGGGGGACAATCACCTCTCTGTCCCTGCTGGCCACCGCTCTTCTGATAGAGCCCAACAAGGTTATAGTTAATTTCAATTGGAATTCATCTGAACTAGGGACATCCATTTATGCTTATAAATATAAGCTAGTAACTAGCAGCTAGTAGTTTAGGCTGTGTCTTTAATGTTTAAGAGAAATTAGGAATAAGTAGAAGGGCTTATCTTTTCTCCATTGACTGCAAGGAGAGCATGAAGAAGAGGGAGTGAAAACAAATTACTTGCTGCTACTATTACAAGTCCCCAGTAAGATGAACTGAATCTCATTTTAAGTACTTTTGATTTACTCAATGAAGTGAAATTATGGTAAGTTTAAATGTTGCTGCTGAACGTGCGTGTGGTTAGTGATATGGAAAATGAAATAGATGCTATGAACTAGTATTTGTGTAGGCAAACATTTTGCCTACATTTTAATATATGGATATGGTAAGTTCCCATTAAAGTAGAATATTTTCCATGACAATAAATATTGATCTAATAATACATATGGAATATTAATATAGCATGTGCACAGGGTATGTTCCAAACTTGTGTGCTGGAAGATGAATGTGAAAATCAATAACAAATTTTGTTCTAATTAAAGTGTAAAATATTTCTTCCAATAGCCACCACTTGAAGTCCACTTCAATAAGGAAATTAGCTGTAATCTATATTGCTCTTATGTTTTTCTGAGGAGTTGATATATTTGAGATTTTTTTAAAAAGGTAATTGGTATAAGATGTAACAACAGGATCATATTTTCTTTCTTGGTTAAAAAAAAATCATGTGGAAACCTGCCAATGGAGCTACATCTTTGTCTAATACACACTGAGAGCAAGGAAATAGTAGATAGACTTAAAAGAGGGATCTTCTTTGTTTTGAGGTAGCAAAGCAATCCTCATTTATCGGAGGTACGTTTAGTTTTGACTTGGATGTGATTTTTTTCATCATTCTTGCAAAATGTAACTTCTAGTAATTTACTATATTTTATTCTGTCTTGGAAGTGTTGCTTTATTTTATTGTTCAACTATGTGGTTACTGTGAGTTTAAGACAGAACAAGATAGTTAAATCAGACCTTTTGTTCTGTTATTATTGCTATAGAGCAAGACTTTCTGTTAATGGCAATTATGATTTTTTTACTAGCTTGCTTTTACTAGTTGCTTGAAATATGGGCTGTTGGGAAATAAAATTTGTAACGTAATGCTTGACTATTTTGTTTATGACTAACTTTACATCTGAAACTGTTTATGGATCTGTTATCTTTTGTGCAATATTCTGTACCATGTACATGCAGGGCAATTTTATTAAAAAGAGAGAAGCAAATAGCCCTCACTTTTTACATTAAAACAAATTGCTATGAAAGAGTAAAAAAGTTATTAAAAGCAATGTAGGTAGTCACGTAACTAAGATGTGTGTTTGAAGGGAAATCTCTTGCATCATATACATGCAAGAAACCTTAGTGATATTTTCTTTGCTGTTCTGTTCCATTTCTGTCTCTTCAGCATTATGTTAATTCTTCATATAGTGGTAAGTGAAACGCTGTGATTGCTGCTTAGTGAAAGTTGATTCTGTATGCTGGTATTTGACATGAAGTCTGCATAGCTGTCTTTTTGAGTAAACAGAAGTGGTAATGAGACCATGTAATTATTTTCCTTAAAGTTGTCCTGTTCCCACCAGGAGGACATCAATGCTGACTGTATTTCACAGCAGCGTTCCATTCAGTTATGAGACCGTGTCTTAAGGCATGAAGACTTTATGGAATGGTGTTGTAGACCAAGCTTGTTTCACATTGACTGACAGACAGACTGGAACATCTTCAAAAGCTGTTCAAAGTTATCTTGTAGATATCTGTGGTCCAACATTTTTCCATCTGGTGCCAACAAGAAATCTTCCAAGTTTGTGATAAGCTCTGCCAGAGTTATATGAGCTGCAGAATACGTGGTGTTTCCTTTCCTTTTTGTAAGCTGACCCTCACTTAGTATTTCCGACAGCTTTACTCACTCCAGAACAAATTGATTAAACTGTTAAAAAAAACCTAAGATTTAGGTTTCTTCTAGTGTCTGTAAGGATATAATCTGGACATTTTTAATGAAGCTCTCACAACTGTATCAAAGTAAACTTAACTGACTGTACGTTTGTGCATAGGCAGTTGTAGAAGCAACCATAATTACAATTCTCTAACCCTTTTGTCCTTGTAAAAGTTAGTGATTTACAGTCTCTTTTGATATTTTTCATTTTTTTCTTTCCATCTCTCTTGTGGATGAGTATGGCCTAGCTGATAAATCCCATGGTTGCTTTTCATATGCTAGAGGCTGTGGTACAGCCAGTGTCAAGATCATAGCAGTCAAACTATTTTTTTCTTTTTTCCTCCAATGCCCTCTGCATAGCTTGAAGATCCTGACTGATACAGAATTCACTTTTAGATTCCTTGGTAACTGCATCTGGCAATGTTTTTGTGAAGCACCATGTGTTCAGGAAAAAAAATACTGCATGGTGCCATGTTACTGGGTGCAAAAAACAGCCTATAAATATAAACTATAAACTCAGAAATCTGTTTACTCGTTTACTTTCTCCTGGCTAATGTATCTTTGTCTCTAGGCCTTGTGCTCGTGGTCAGAAATTCAAGTTGCTTACACTTGTGAATGTAAGATGCAGTAACTGTAAAATTGTTTTGTTAGGTAGAAGGCACCAGATTGGTCTCTGTGCAGTTCATGTGGGCAGGGCAATGAACTTGATGTAACTGATAATAAGACACAAGGTCTTCAGAAGTGGTAAATGGCCAACTTCTGCAATAGGTGTTACTTGACAGAAAAGCTAATCGAGTCTTTTTTATCAAATCCTTGTTAAACTTTTGGCTAGCAAAATAATGGTAGTATTATAAGCAAGTTATTTAAATAAGATTCACCTTGTCAGATGTATATCTGTGAATAAGCTCAAAGTCTGCTTGCTTATACAAAAACTACTTCACTTTTTCTGATATTAGAATAAATAGTCATTTGATTTTTCCTAATAATGATGTAAAACTGTTCTATTGCACATAATTTCATCAATCACTGTGAAACTATAAAGAATAGCCCTTATGAAACTGTGGCTCTTATATTAAGTGTTCTTTGCAATATTAGGTGTTTATTGAGGACTGAAAAGCTTATTTCTTTCCTGAAGGGAACTTTTAGCATTTGGAAAAAGGCTCCAGTGATTTTAGCTCTTCTGTTCTTAGTTTGTGTTCTGACCTTCAACATTAACAGTTGAGGCAATTACCATGTGGGCTGAGATCTTCACTTCCAGTCTGCCCTCTTTCCTTTCACGTGTAAGAGGTATCCTTAGAGAAAGGGACACCTTGCAGGCAGTGATTTAACCTTGTTCATGCTGATGAACTAGAAAGAAGATGACTTCTTTGGCCAGAAGTAAGGAAGTTTATGAATTTGCAGTGCAATGTTAAATAAATTCTGGTTAAAAGAATGTTTCTCTAAGAAAGCATCTCTGGGCAGAAATTCGTTGCTAAAAGTGTAACAGTGCAAATGATGGTGTAGTAAGTTGGAAAGTGATGTATCAACTTCTTCCCAGTGCCTGACTACTTTCTTGGTGAAGAACTTATTCCTAGTATCTAGTTTGGACTTCCCCTGATGCAGCTTTAGTCTTTTCCTCATCCTATTGCCAGTCAGAAAACAGATCAGCATCTCCCTCTCTACTCCCCCATCCTGAGGAAGACGCAGAAAGTATTGATGGCACCCCTCAATGTCCTCTGCTCTGAGCCTGACTTACCAAGCAGACTTAAGTTCTTTTCTAAAAGGCAAATTATCAGGAAACTTCTGTTAGTTACCTTCTTTTGAAAATGTGAATGATTCAACATATTTCATAAAAATGAAAATACGTATGCATTGAAGAGAGTTTTTTATTTTGTAAGGCTTGAACTTAAAACTTTTTTTTCTTTTTCATGTCATCAGGCAAGAGTAAGTAAGCCTTGTGTCAGTCTGTAACATGCACTTTAACACTTTATAGTTGTCTAAATTTGAGTCTTTGTTCAGTAACTGCTTAGAGATGCAGAATAATAAAAGGTACTGTGGTTCAGATGAGTATGTCTCAAAACCAAACTTCTGTTCCTCAATCTAGGGAAGCTAAAAACGTGTGTTTATGTAGAGAATGATGTATATTCATACGTCATGAGTCCGTGTATACTTCATGGATATTCAGTGGAGTAATGCATGGAATTAGCTATATGTACTTAAAAGAATTCTTAACAGTTGATAGCTGCCAATTCTTGCTTGGCCATTGTAGTTAGAAGAGTTCAACTGTATTATGGAAGACCTCGATTCTAGACACTGAGAGGGTGGCCTTCTTTTTCTTGCTCCGTTTCACATGGCAAAGTAGAAATAGAGTAACTGCCTGTGTATCTCCTGTTCGTTTCCTCCGTTCAATCCATCTCAGTTCATTTACCGTGTTTCAGCAATTCCTGTTATAGGGCTATTTTCCTTTGCTGTTTACGATAACTTAAGCAGAGTCAAGAAACAAATGTGAGTTTTAATGGCTCTTCTATCAGAGTGTTTTTTCTGCAGCAGAATACTTGAGACAACTATTATTTTGAATAACTGCTCTTTTTTTTTTCCCTATTATGTAAGCCTATGCTATATATATAATATTCCAGAGGCTTTCTTTGCATTGTTCTCAATTACTATCTTTGATTAAAAGACATTCTGACAAGTTCGTTAATGCAGGTCTGAAAATGTCAGCGATGTTCAGCAGTTGGGCTGTGTGATGTAAATCCTCAAAATGAAAAAAAATCACAGCAGTGTCTGCCAAGTCTGTTTTCCTCTATTACTCTACGTGATCCTCCAGAACACTCAGTGCTGAAGTTCTAGAAAAATAGCCTTTTACATATAAGTAGATTTGAGGAGGCTGGATTTTTATTTGATCCATCCCATCTATGAAGACTACCCTGAAAGTGATGCCTGCTGTGTTATTATATGGAAGATTACCCACAACGTCAGAGGCGGATTCTGGTGGGATGGCAGTAGAGATTGAACCTTTCTGTCAGTATGCTGTTACATTTTGTTGCTGTGCGATAGATGGCAGCAGAGGGACAGTTTAACAAAATGACATCTGCTTCAGAGGCACTTCCACATCAAAGATGTGAGATTGCCATTTTTTTCTGCGTGGAGGAATTCACACATTGACATTCGTTGAGTCTTGCTTAATGAAGATGGAGACCAAGCAGTGCTATCTGCACACTGATGCAGGGGTGGTGCATGTCGGCAGTGAAAACAGCAACATAAAAGACAAGCCATGTTCTGGAAGCTATGTAGATTTTTGAGTGCAGCATGCAGGTTCTTGTTCTTAGTTGGCAAAAAAAAAACCCCATAGCTAATAGTGGTGTCTGTAGAAAGCAGTGTTTTGTAGCTGAGAATGTGCTCTATCCAGCAGTGTTACTATGCTATTTGCATCTGCTGTAGTTTCCATGGAAATAAATAGGAGGTATTACTTTTGGAACAATCTACATGTATATTTTTTAGACCGTATTTATTAGGCTCGATATTGGTTGGAATGTATATTTTTACTTCTGAAGAGTTTGTTCCATCTGATTTATGCTATGTGATATTAGCAATAGAACTAGCAATTGAGATTTTTTCCCACCCTCCCAAGTGAAGTGCTGGAATGGTCTTGAAGGAGAGTAGTAGACTTGTTTAAAATCAATAGAAGTCTTGTGAGGAATGCAATATTTGTTTTTCTGATTCTACTAGATAGAATAGAAAATATGTGGTTGGAAGTTTTTAAGATGATAAAGGATGGAAAGTGTCATTGATTCTGTGAAAGGACTATCTTGACAGAAAATAAAACACTGAGAAACAGCTAATACTTGGCAGGTGATACTTGGTCCAAAATGTGAGATGTTCTTTGTTTTGGACACTAGTAAATTTAAAGAAAAAGGTTCATTCTTGACTACGTGTTCTTTTAGAATAAAATCAATTCTAAAACCATTTCTCATGCACACAGATTACTTATGCTATGAGACTCAGTTGAGTCGCTAGGTCACAGTAGCACTGCAATACTGAGAATGTCTTTTCAATACTTGAGCTGTGACAGCGAACAGAAAGCAGTGGAGCCTGATGATATGGCAGGTCATGTGATGCCAGTGAAAGCCTCGTCTTGCAGCAGCATAATATGCATGACCTCCCCAGCAAAAATGCATTATTCAGTAAGAGCAGAATCCAGAGAACTGCACAGACAGCACTAACACCCAGAGACCCAATTTGTACTACTTGGTCCAGAAGAAGAATAAGATGTTGTAATAGTCTGTAGCTAGTCACATCTAGTGGTCCAAAGCTGCCCAGGAGGATGAAATACTCCACTCTTGTCTGTTCAGGAGACTTGGTTGCCATGGTCACAGCCTGAGAGAGACTTTTCCTGTATTTTGTGTGTGCATTATGGGGTCACAGCAGTAGTGATGCTGCTATGCAGAAAACACTATCTTTTCTCATTCATCCATTGTCATTTTATACTTCCCAATATAAAATTTCTAGGTTTTCTTTATTTAAAATACAAGTTTGGGACTTGTGTCACTTATATTCTTTCCTACCACCTTGCTCTTCAACTTCCTTTTCCTTCATATCTGGAGAACATTTATCTAAAGACTGTTTCTAGAATAAACCACTTAGCTACTGTATTCCTTTGACTGTGTATGGTGTGGTATATTCAGGTTCACCAGCAGCTAGCAAAAGCCTGTTTTGCGTATTTGAAGCTCTAAGGCATGATTTTACATATTATTTATTAAATTTAATACCAGGCCCTGAAAATTCTTTTTATTTACTGAGGATTTATTTATCACAATCTAAACCTCACAGATTTATTGTTATTTCAAAGTATTTAATATTTAGTGAATTGCACAGATAAAAACAATATAGAAAACGCAGGAAGATGTGAGACTTCTAGAAGCAGATAGCAGAGAAAGCCAAGCTCTCTATACTTGAGAGAACTATTTTTATGTTGGGTTTGGTTGTCTTGTGGTCTGAACATTGCAGGAAGTTGTTTGCATGCTTACAGAGGCCAAAATAATATTAAATGAATAACTGTATTATTTCTAAATACGCTAATACTTTCAAGCATATTTACTCATGCAAGTCTAGTACAGATTCCATAATCCTCCCTTGATCCTGTGTGTATTTATGTATGTAGGTTTTGCTCCTGAAATACTTAAATATATTATAATGTTGGAAGCTTTGCAACTGGTAGGGGTTTTTTTGTGTGGGGTTTTTTTTTTTTTTTTTTTTTTTTTGAAGTACTCATAGGTGATCTGACTTCAAAGATCTTAGAAATGTTGCTTTCCTTACAGTTAATATTCGCTTTTGTAACAACCTCTGACTCTGGCTGCAAATCCTGAGGCAGTTGAATAAAATGAGATATTAAAAGGAATCAAACCTCCTCTTTTTTTTTTTTCCCTCTGTGACATTACAGAATAATCTATGGCACTCAACTGAGTTGTAGTGGACAAAGAGTCAGTTGCATTGCTTTTTTCTGCCCTGAGTATAGAGGCTCTTGGTCACATAAGTAACTGAAGTGATGCTACAGTTAACAGAGATGGGTGAATTTCAGAGAAATAATTTCTGATAAAGAAGTTTTATACACACAAACGTGTGGTATGAGATCCCTCAATCCCAGTCCAATATTTTTTAGCAGGTGTTACTGTTAGAACTTCAGTGTTACATGGTTGTTTTTTTTGAGTAGCAGTGAAAAGGGAAATTCATGTTGTATTACTTGAGGCTACAAAGAATTCAAACTTAAGAGGAAAAAACATTTCAGGATATAGTAGATATTCAATACTTTTATATCTTTCCCATGTTTTATTTCATTTATTTGTAGGAAATGAGTAATTACAGTTTAATTCCTATAGGAAATACATGGTATATAAGAGCTTGTTTAAAACATTAGGGCTATTCCAAAAGTAATGCCTCCTATTTTATTATGTTGGCCCACGACATCAGAGGCAGGTGATGGTGGTATGGCAGTAGAGGTTGAAGCTTTGCACTGGTATGCTGTTACATTTTGTTGGCATGTGACAGATGGCAGCAGAGAGGCAATCTGACTAAAAGGTGCCTGATACAGAAGTGCAGGTGAAGTAAAGGGGTGAAACTGAATTCCTTCATAGAGTAAAATAGCACCCACTGACATTCATCAAAGTTTGCTGAATGTTTCTGGAGACCAACTTTTGGATGTGAGGTGATGGCTGGTGCATTTCAGCAGTGGTGACAATAACATGAAAGTCAAACAATGTTCTGGATAGTCATGCAGATATTTATGAGCATGGCATGCTGGCTCTATGCAGTAATCACTGGTAAAAATGCATAGATAACAGTGGTGACTGTTGAGAAATGTTTTGTGACTGAGAATGTGTTCTGTCAAACAGTGTTATTGTGGTTTTTGTATCTTTTGTAGTTTCCATGTAAATAAATCACATCTTTTATAAATCTTTTTGTACAAAAGATACAAAAACCACACTATTTTTGGAGTGATTTAAAACTATTCAAGATTAGTTTGATACTTAACATTAAAGCTGTATTTATTGAACATACGTGCTTCCTTGTGTCATGAATAACTTTCAATTGTTTATAGTTAAATGTTCTGCAATCTTCAGACTGATGTTTTGCTTCTAGAGTGTTATGAAAAATACGTGGGGAATCTTTCAGCAAGGCCATATCTAGGGCTAGGGTTGGACTGAGAAGGTATTATGGAGTGCTAGGTTAGGAGAAACGTTAAAGATCTGGTTCCAACCCCCTTGCCATGGGCAGAGTTGTCACCCAGTAGATCAGGCTGCCCAGGCTCTGAAAACAACTTGGCTCTGAATGCTTCCAAGGATGGGGCATCTGCAGTCCTCTGAACAGCCTCTGCCAATGCCCAATCACCTTTGAGTAAAGAATTTCTGCCCAACATCTAACAAATCTCTCCTCTTTTAGTTGAAAGCTGTTTCCTCTTGCCCTATTTTTGTTAGACCATGTAGAAAACCAGTTCTCCTCATGTTTATGAGCTTTCCTCACATACTGGAAAGCTGAAGTCTAAGCTGAAGAAGCCCAGCTCTCTCTACCTTTCTTCAAAAGGGAGATGCTTCAACCCTCTGATCATCTCTGTGGCTCTCTAGATCTACTTCAACAGTTCCACATCCTTCTTGTTTTAAAGGCTGCAGACCTGGACACAGAGGCCTCAAGAGGGCAGAGCACAGGGAAACAGTCCCCTTCCTTCCCTGCTGCCACCCCTGCTTTGACACAGCCAGGACACTGTTGGCTTTCAGACTGCAAGTGCACACTGCTGCCTCATGCTGAGTTTTACCTCTGAGAGGACACTGAAATCTTCCTCCACAGGGCTGCTCTCAATGGACTCTTATCCCAGTCTGTCCACATATCTGGGACTGCTCTGATCTATGTGCAACACCTTGCGCTTGGCCTCGTTGAGCCTCATTACATTCTTGAGAGCCCACAGTACAATGTGTAAAGAAGAAGAAAGAAAACTCTAATTGGGCATGTAACCTAAAGCAGAGGGAATCAGGGCAAATCTGTGTGGTGTTCAGGCTACCTGACTGACCCATGAACAGTCCAGGATCGTGGAAGAGATGTTCTGCTGTCTTCAAACAAAATTAAACAATCTTGCTCTATTTAGTAATGTCAGCCTCCTGCCCCATGGCTGGCTTGATAGCATTTAATTCCCTTGCACTAACCTAGGAAATCATATGAAGTGTGGAAAAATACAGCAAGAAGGAAGTAAAGAGAATTAAATCACCTGTCAGAAGTTAATTGGTTTTAGGCCCTATGATTTTTTCTTTTTCATTGGCTGCAATAAAAGAAGCCTAAAATAAGGAGCTGTCATTCAGCATATGCTACCTTTTTTCTGATTCACTCACTGGGAGGAATAGGGGAAGTATGGTAAGAATGAAAAGTAAAACTGAGGAAATATCTGGAGAAGAACAGGGACAAATTCTTCTAATTAGAGAAACAGCACTTAAATCTATTTATAATATGGATATGATGCTTAAGGGAATCAGATTCTTTATATCCACACAAGTGAGGAAACAATCCTTTAAAACCTGTGTTTGTATTCTGGGCTTTTAATCTAGTTGTGCTGTATTTGTGTTTATACTGTTTAAAATGTTTCAGAGGGAAAAAATTGAGCTTTCCCTTGCTGTTTGTAATTTAGAACGCTAGAGGACAGCACTAAAATATTACATAAGTGTTACTGTTTGCACTGTTAATTATGTACATAGCAAAGGCTTGAGGGAAGAAAACAAATGACAGTTTTGAGCAAGTCGTATTCTAAAATTCCTTTTCTCCTTTTGAAAAGTGCATCTAGCTTCTTACATTATACAGAATATCCTATGTTTCCTGAAGTTTAAGATATTTGCTGCAGTAACATCTAAAGAAGTTTTTAGGTTTTTTTTTAATGTAGTAATACAGTGAAATAGAACCTACTTTTCTAAGATCTAGAGAGCAAGGATTTAGTTGGCTAATCTGTAAGTGTAGTTTCATGACTTGCATACTCCTGTGAAATATACTAATATAAATTGCCTTGTGAAAGACTGTAGCTCTTAAAAAATTACAACTTGTGTTTCTCTAGGCACTCTGGAACGGCATGAAACAGGTGAAGTAGCAAAAGCAATCCTTTCTTCCATTGAAGAGTCAGAATACTTAGTGGCGGATTCTCTACATCCTGTATCTCAGGAGTCTAGAAGAAATAAAAATGTTCAATACAAATCCTCCAGCTCTTATAAGCGTGGTATGATCTACAATCTTACTCAGACAGAAAAATCTTCAGATAAGGTAAGAATGAAAATTAATGTGCGAGGAAATAATTGTGATCCAAGTTCTTTAACTTTTCACCTTCCCTGTGTAGTCCTGCATTTGTGTTGTATAGCCTTGATTTTAAGTTTGTAAAGCCTTGCTCCTATTTGTTTAGTACTATTACGTAGAACAAATTGCTGAGCACAGTTTGAGCATATCTCCTTACAAACCTAAATTAGGACTGCATCTATGAGTCATGCCCTCAGAGCTATTGCATGTGCCAGTTCAGGTGGATGAGTCTTGGGAAAAGTCTCATATGTCTTTTCTGCTCTTCTACAGAGGCTGATTTCTTCTGTTATCCAATGGTAGCTTTTACTTGGTGTTTGTTTTGTTAACTATGGAGAACAGAGTGAAAGTGCCTTTCATTGATGTTGGTGCAATTAACTTGGCACTTTATTGCTTTAAAAAAAGAAAAAAAGAAAAAGTTCATTGTGTGAGATATTGGGCCACAAATGTATATATCAGTCTTCAGGAGTGATCTGGCCAGGAAAAATACCTAGCTTTCTCTCACAATTTTTCACTGATATCATTAAACTAAATAATTGCTACAGATAGAAAAGTTACACTATTGTGTTTTGTTGTTGTTTTTAAGCAACAGATGGAAACACCTTACTGTAGCTACTACTAACGTACCATTAAATCCAAGAAAACTAACAAGATATACTAGAAAATGAGAAATAAAGTTGAAAGTGCAATAGTAATTTTTTATTTATTGCTTAAATGTGTATATTTTTAATTGTTATTGTAGATATTTTAAAAGGCTGTGTTTGCTCAATGTAAAACCAGATTTTAATACAACCTTGGTTTTGTTGCAATCTCAAATACAATATGTATAACCCTTATTCAGACTGAAAGACAAAGGTTGGTACCGTTTCTGACACTTAGTTTGTATACCAGGAATTAAGTATGTTTAACTGAACTCTTGATACAAAAGAATCTTAAGAATGGGACTTCAACTTTGCTTGTTCAAATGTAGTCCTTCTTAGTTACTAGTTTTTCAGGATGGCTTTTCCCTGCAGTAAAATAGATGAAGCCATTGAATGTAGATCAAAAATACCTGCTCATAAACGTGGGAAGATGAGAAATGCTTTACTTCGACTCATATGTGGAAACAGCTTTCTGAATGGTTTCTGGCCTTTTCCTTCTTTAAATAGCGTTAAACAAAATACTAGATTTTCCAAAAATCAGTTTGATAAGGGATGGCTTAATCCAAGTCCTTATTGTAAACTTTCTCTTCTGGTCTTTTTCCTAATTGTCCTTACAATTTAAATATGCCTTTGAGTTTATAATTGTTCAACTCTTTATATTTCTCTTTGACCTTTTACTAATCTTAGTCTGATTTCTAAAGTTCTTTTTGATCCCATTTTCTGAAAAGTCTTATTAAAGCATAATCCTGCTGAGCATGTTGTGGGGCAGATGGTGTGCTAGTTGGCCATTGACACAGAATCTGATCTCACTGTTACTTTAGTTAAAGGAATAATTTCTTCTAGCTTTTTCAAAGAGAAATAACAAAGTTATAATAGATGACTTTGGAGCAGTGTTTTGGCTGTACATATTATATTTCAATTTTCAAATTGCATGAGTTTAACAAAGTGTTTAAGAAAAAGAATGTGCTGTTCATGGAATATGGGAAAGTAGTTTTTGGCAAATTGTGAAGTGAGGAGTTTAATGTACTTTGTGGATTACCATGATTTTAAATTTGAAGTAATGTCACAAGAGGTGACAGAGTTGTAATAATTTATAGCACTCTTCTTGATCAGGCATGTGTCTTGACTGCTCTGAATTTGCAATGAAATATTCTATTTTCATCTTTCAACTTTGTTCATTAGTTATCTTGCCCTAATGAAAACTCCTTAGAAAATATTATTGATGGCTCTTAAACTTCGCTATGATTGACAACATACTTTTTTTTCTTTCACCTTCTCTATTTTGTCCTTACAGTCATGTTAGTCTAATTCCCTAACAAAGAAATGTCTGTACTTGGAGAAACAGCATTCATCAAACTCTGCCACTATTTGCATCCAGCATTTCATCTCACCTCCAACCCCGTTAGACCAGATTCTGTAGATTAGTGTGGGAGATGCTGGTGGCCAAATGTATAGGAGGTAGCCAACTTGAGCGTAACAATTAAGTGAACAATGGAAGTCTGCATAATGTTATTCTAGAAACCTGGTATGGACTGCACAAAGGGACCATGTGGCTTCTTATAGTTGAAGCTGTTTTGTTATGAAGTCCAAATCAAGGGCTTCTTAAGAAAAATACATTTTTTATAGTTCTTAATCTGGAAACTTTTTTCAGTTTTTTTCCAAGTGTTTGTATTGACTTTTTTGAATCACAGCATTTTAACATCTTTAAATATATTCTTGAAATCTGATTTCATGAAGCTAGTGGAAGTTCCATGGATATAAGTGAGTTCAATGCCTTCATGCCATATTGTATACAATGTCCTCTCAGATTAAACTATCATGAAAATCTGAGATGCTTTAATATGCATGTATACAATCAATATTTCATTATCCATTTGCTTCTCTGACAAATTGTATAATAGGAAGTTAACATGCTAAATTGATAATAACACTCCAATTTTACCAAAAACAAACAAATTCCACTTCAGTCTGCATAAAAATTCAGTTTCAAAGACTTATGTAACAGAAAATGTTAGGATTCCATCTATTCTGTCAGGTCAGCATTATGTTTGTAAGAAATACTTACTTTGTACAGTGATCCACATGAACTTCATAGGCAATATTAATATTTATTGCATTTTTTTAATCATTAATAATATATTTGAGACAAAAAATCCATCTGCAAGACAATGGTCTCTTTCTTCCATCCTAAGAAAAATATCCTCACATAGCAGACCAGCTTCAAAGGCTTTATTTCAAAACATTTGTCATCATGTGAATCACAGATACAAAGGCAGAATGCTTTGATTTCATGGTGTTTTGACCATTTTAATTCTCTTATTGTGGTGCACGTGCCAGTGGGAGTACCAATAACAGATGAGTGTGACAAATGCAGTTAAGGCAAGATCCATATTAGTATTGTCAAATACCCTAGGTATATTTAAACAGATTTTAATTATTTTCAATGTCAGAAGACCCAAAATATATGGTTTAATAGTTCTTCAAGAAAGCTGTACTTAGTATGTGAATGTAAAAATCTCTCATAAAAATGAAACTTTTATATTGGCCTTAGTCATTGACATAGGGTATTCATCAAGTCAGCAATTTGTGCGGCAAAGTGCCATTTGAATAGCGTATTGTTAGACTACTTATGGTCCACTTGACAAGGGTTCTTGCTGTAAATAGTGCAATTTGACTCCAGCTGTTAAAGAGTGGCTTTGACAGCAGCCAAATAGAATGGAGATGCTTTACTGCACCGCAGAAAAATCAATATTGGGTTCTTGTTCATAGTAACCTGTTTTTTCTTTTTTTGCAGATTTATAGAAGACTATCTAGAATTCATTTTTGGGAGTTTAAATATTATTTTAAGATTCTGTTGTGATTTCAAATTAACATTAGTGATAAATAATGAGTCAAAAAAAAAAAAGAGAAAATATTTTGAGGATTTATGCATGCAATGCGGTAACAGTGTTATTTTAACTCCAGCTTATGTGGATAGATATTAGGATGTCGATGCATAAGTTATATAACTAATGACAAAGAGAGTCTTTCCTTCTTGATATTACTTTTAATGATCCTACCATATCCCTATCATTTTTCGGTTGTTTTTCTTCGTTGTTATTGTTGCTTTGTTGGTTTTTTAAAGGATTTCTTTTTTGTTCATTCTGTAACAACCCCCACAGATGTTGACAATCTGTAGTGCCATTGTAGATTTTCCTGAAGCATAGTCTTGCTGGTGCTGAACAGTTTTCCAGTAGTATTCAATGACATAAGGTTGCTATGATACCTGGCCAGTAGCAATAGGTATTGAATCTTCTGGTCTTAATTACAATAGACTACATACTAGATTGTGTGCTTGTGGTGTTTGTATGGAACTAGCTGTTATTATACCTTTAAATCAGCTATTCTTGAAAATGAAACTGAGTATTTAAAAAAAAAAAATTTAAATGCCTTGCTTTATGTGAAACAATTAAATCTTCACATAAAAATTGAATGGAATCCGTTTTCCTGATGTTCCACAAACGTTTCACATTAGAAAATTTTCCAGCTGCTAGTTGGA
Organism: Lagopus leucura; assembly: GCF_019238085.1. Lineage (NCBI taxonomy): Eukaryota > Metazoa > Chordata > Aves > Galliformes > Phasianidae > Lagopus > Lagopus leucura. The sequence continues at coordinate 5,673,030 of NW_024962269.1, forward strand.
GTAATTTGGATATAAATCTGTTATCATGCATTGCTATTTTTAGTGCATGGTTAAATAATGTAATTAGAGCTTCCTTTATGTAAAGATATAGGAAGAAGAGAGGCTTCTACAATTTGAGTGATCACTGCTAAGTCAAATTCCATTGAAATCCTTGATCTGCTGAATTATACTATAGAAAAAAAAATTTAAGATCATTTTCATAGCTATGTGAGATGAGAAAGATAATGAAGGGGAAGAAATACATTTTTATAGGAAAATTTATGGAAATATTTACCGCTTGATATATTTCACTTGACATTTCCTTAAAGTACAAATCTTTGAGCACATAACCATTAGAGAATGGTGCAGAAAGTCAAAATTTCTGAAGTGTCAACTCAAGATTCATAAGAAGTCATTGGGCTTATGCAGCTGTTAGAAGAAAATGTAACTGGAGTAAAGTACCAGTTACTATAACAGTACTAAAGCACATTTTAAATTTGTTATGTTGACATACCTAATATTTGTTCTGCAGAGCTTCCCATTCACGTATGTGATAGCATATATATTGTTTTAAACAAAATATGTGTAAGCAGGATGCCTATGAAACAAAAGTATTTCCTCAGTAGGAAGTTAGTATTTTTATAGAATTACTTAAATCAATGTGCAATAGAATGTACAGAAATGATAAATAATAAACTACTTTATGTTGCCTAGAATAAGCAAGACATAAGTGAACTGGAACAACAGCAGTCGTTTGTTTTAGTAAGTTATTAAGTGCAATTTAATTATTGGGAAACTGGAAAAATCACGACAAGGTAAATTTTACCAGTGTGAAGTCTGATAGAATAATGGACGTGAGATATAAACATAAATACAAAATATTACTTTTCAAATATGAAATCAGATACTGTAAACTGTGGAACCTTAGGTGTGTATTCCATTTATTTCAGTTTGATATCTAGAGTAGTATAAGAGATACAGATTTTTGATCGCTTTAATTTAAACTATTAACACCAAGTGGGAGAATGTCAGTAACAGGAAAAGGGTAATTTTTTGTTCTTCTGTCAGGTTATTTCTTTTTTTTATATATAGATTTGTGTTCAGAAGCTATTTATATATATATATATATATATATATGTGTGTGTGTGTGTGTGTGTGTGTGTGTATGATAGTAAGTTATTTAAATGCAATAGTAAAATGAGCAAAGAAACAAAGGTCTGTATATGGATTTCCCGTGATGCAGATGCAGAGCATTTCAGCACCCTGTTTCCTGTGAAACACGCAATGAGACCAACATGACAACATAACTACAATGAAGGAATCACTTCAGAATTATTAGATCAAATAGGTGACAGTCAAAGGGCATCACGATCCTGAGAGAGTGATAGCTTGGACCACGTGCCAGCATTGCTGAAAGTTACTGCAGTTTGATGAACCCCTCTACCAAGTTATGAATTCGTTGATTTTGGTGCTTTCTCCACTCATTGCCACAAATCAGAATAAAAGGAAAAGCTACCTCTGTGATATTGTAGCATAATTTACTTGTACAGATACAGATAGCGAGCAACACAGACTGGCCTTTGCTGAGGTGTACTCCTTTGTCTATTAAAAACAGTGGTAACTTTTTTAGAAATATATTGAGAGTTTAAATGTAATGATGGAACTAGGCCTTGCAAAATGACTTCTGAAACCAAACCAAATTTTACTCAGCAAGAAAAGATTCACTGTCTTCCAGTTTCCTTCTGATATCTAGTTCATTTCTGTTAATTGTTAGAGAATTAAGTACTAAATTGTGGTTCAATTTTGAAACAACAGAGACAACAAAGCAGCAACACCTGTGCATACATTTCCGTTTTTCTATTGTTTTTCTACATTTTAATCCTCAAACCTAAATTTGTTTGGATGGCCAGGTTCTGTTCTTTCAGTAGTTCTAAGAAAGATGAATCAACAAACCAGGTATGTCTCAATATGTATTTTTCAAATATTGTCCTCTTGGAAACATCTCCAATAGTACTACCTTCAGTAAGATTCCATGTTGCATGTTATAGCTTTCCTTCCAAAGTGCTGAGTAATGCTGAGGAAGTTTTCACTGCCACCCATCTCTGAAATCTATATGTTTCTAGAGTTGCATCATTTTTTGTTAGAAAATTTACTTCTACGTTGGTATGTTAAGATGCTGACATAATTTATGTACTGAATGTGCAAATACTAATGTCTTCCTTTAAAAAAAGAATCTCATACTTTCCTACCATCTAAAATTTTCATGGCTCACAGACTGTCAGTGTAGAAGGTGGGTCTGATTTTGAAGTGGAAGGGTCCTCAGTTCATTTTGACATTCTTTCTACAATAAAAATCTGAGAGGCTTTGTAAAAGGTACTAAAAGGATAAATGATATTGAAAATTATGTATGTCTTTCTCAAGAGGATCCTGTTTGACCGATATCGTAACGCCTCTGGTTTGTGTGATCCCCTGTGCATAAAGACAGCATTGGTTTGGAGTAGGTAGTTCCAGCCTGTCTGTGCCAGCTTTAGGAGACTATAGAAAATTCTAGTGATAAACTGTTTGTATTCCCTAAATTGAAGGGATCCTTAAGCAGGGTAGGCATGGGAGTGTGTATGTATCTGTAGGAGTTCTGTTGGGATAGAAGGTGCTTCTTGCCTGTTAATATGGAGGTGAAAGAGCAACTGATGATTTTCCTCCTTCATCCCTGGGCAGGCTTTTAGCAATGGTGTATGTTTTAGCCATTTTAGTTGCACACCTATAATTTGCAGCATTTTTGACCAAAAGCATCTTTGCCCATATCCTGGATTTCTCATTGATTCAACAAAGCTAAGAAAAAAAAAGCTGCATATTTATAGGGTTCATCATTAGTGAGACTGCTTTGAATTGTTGATTGAATTCAGATTGTGCTTGAAAAAAGAACAAAAAATGTTTTAAGGCAGTATTCGTATAAAGCATAAATGACACTCTAGCAGAACATGCAGGTCAGAACTTTACTTCCTAAGTGATTATTTTCCTGAAAACAAAAGCAGTGTAAAAAAACAAACAAACAAACAAAAACCCCTCAATTTCATCCAGTTTAATAATTTTTCCACAATGAATCCAGTTGAGAGAGCATTACCTTTGTTACTTAAGATTATGAACTTATCAATGCAGATTTCTGATGCAATTTAGCTGAAAAGATTATTCAATGTCATTAATGAACAAAATTTATATATAATTTATATATTACCAGTATTTCAGACATCACAATGAACTTTGCTTTCTCTTTAAGTGTTGTGTGACTTAAATTTTGTGTACTGATTTAGAGAGCTTTTTGAATGCTTAAGATCAGGGAAATCTGAAATTAAACTCCAAGCTCTATTTGAGTGCTCTATAACATCTATTTTAGTATTTCTCCACTGTATGATCTGTTGGAACATTTGGTATATATTAGTCACAGAAAAATGCTGGATTAAATTTTCATTAATGAACCATTAAGCTTTATATATTTAGTAGTAACTTCATGATAACTATCTGTGAAGGCTGTATCAAGCCTTTAGTTTTATATGTTGAAGCTACAAATATTTTGTAGTTGATAGGTGTTGTATTCATAGTATGAATTTAAGAAATGCTATTTGTAATCTGAGATTTTTTTGTGAAACTTGCTTGCAATATTTTATGTTCATAAACTAGTTTGAAGCCCCAAACACAATTTCATTTATCTTTACATTCTAAGCTTTATAGAATCTGCAAAAGTGTCCATCTGTTCAGCTGAGATTGCTTCAAATAGTGAGTGGTCAGAGAGACTTAGATGATAAAGGTCAAAGGAGCCTCTTGACCCTGTGATACTTGCTAAAGCAATTGGAGCATAGGGACTGATATACAGTTAGATATAGCTTGCTAACGCAATCTCCACTTTAATTGGTAATGATAGCAGGAATACACAGTAAAGTCATTGCTGAAAGAAAACAAAAAGTATCCAATATAGTAATTTATTACCAGTCAGTGGGTTTCACGCATAGGTTGTTTTACCCCTGCAGTGGTCAGAGAAAGCAAAAAGGTACTCTAACACTTAACTGAAAATGGATGCCCTGCTGCTATCAGAGATGCATGGTGGTCAAATGATTGCCTGTGCCATTAGCTTGGTAATGTTTTCTCTATTGTAAACTCAGCTCCCCATGTTCTTCCTGTGCATCAGCTGCAGATTGAAGGCTTTCTCGTTTGTCTTCTATTTGTGCTGCCAATCATCAAGCTGCTGTCCACCAAGCACATCTCAAGGAGGCAATTTTTTTTTACTACTATCGACTACCATCTCCAGCAGCCCAGGGCTCAGAGGATTTAGAAATGAATTTAATGCTTTAATTTGCACTGTGCCAACCATTTTGTGCATTTTTAGAATGTACTTTTCTTTGAGACAATTCCATGAGAATTCCACATTTCCTATTTTGCAAAACTGTCAAAGATTGTGCCTGCAAACCTGTCCCTGGAACATAGTTGTTTCTCTTATATATACTACCTAGTTTGCTCTGAAAGTTAGACTTCCTATTTATTTTTGTGAAAACCGCAACAATTACAAAGAGAACAATAATACTATTTTAAAGAACCAATTCTGGAACTATTTTTTCAACTGTTAACCATGCATTTTTACTAGTGATGAGCAAGAGCATGCGTGCTGCACTCATAAAAATCTGTGCCAGTGGAGGTGACTCACTGTCACCACTGCTGAAATGCACCACCCATCACCTCACTGTGCTCACATTCAATGGTTGGTCTTCAGAAATGTTAAGAAACATTAATGAATGCCCATGGGTGCCTTTTTTCCACACGGAGGAAAAATGTTTTGCTTTATCTACACTTTCATGTCAGGTGCCATTTTGTCAGACTGCCTCTCTGCTGCCATCTGTCACATGGCAATAACATGTAATGGAATATTGGTGGGGAGGTTCAACCTGTACTGCCATATCACCAATATCCACCTCTGATGTTGTTGGCCAACTTAATAAAATAGGAGGCGTTACTTTCAGAGCATCCCTTGTATCTGTAATTCATCTCATTTAAAAGATCAAAGAGAAAAGGACCTATGAAGATGAAGCCATTTATTAAGCTATTCCATATTCTGTTTTTAAAATGACAAAAACAACAAATGACATCACAAAGGCAGTAACATTTGTTTCTTCCTGCTATCAGAGACTAAACATCATGGAGAATAGAGTAGAGCTATCCTTTCAGAACAAGTGGATTTTTAAGATCCCTATGAGCAATAATCTTGTTTCAGTCAAAATATTTCTTCCAGATACATGAACCAAAAATGTAAAAGACGGGGTAGGAGGAATGGATGGTTTCTTATAATCAGCTGTATGACACTTCCGTGCTTTTCTTATGAGCCTGGAGAGAGACCAGTGCTGGGTCATGATTCTGAGAAAAATTAGTTCTGAACTTCTGTTGACATGCTGTTAACTGTCATGATCAAGAGACAGGAAATTCCTAGCTTCCAATAAATTTTGGTTGGCAAATTCTGTTGCCTCATCTTTCCTCACTGTAGTGTTCATTCTATTGAAATGAGCGTAATGATAGTTTCGTCTCCCACTCTGGTACTATTTCAGAAATATAGTCTGTCTGTAATGACTGTAAAGAGCAGTTTTAATGATTTAGTTGTTTTTTTTTTTTTGCTTAAAAACGTGTGGAATGGTGAAATATATGAACTTTTGTTTACAGATTGTCTTCCTTGAATACACATAAACAGGATGGCGGTATTTGATTAATTAGCAATTTCTTTTCAGTACTTATATTTAATAAGGGATTGTTTATTCTCTAAAGTGGAATTCTCGTTCCTTTGATGCAGATATTATCATGGGACTTTAAATGCTCTGTTTTGTTGGGTCAGTGTTAGTAGTCTATTAAGAGTGTATATGTGAAAATAGCAACATTTAAATCTGCTAAGAAAAAATAAACCAACAAAACAAAACCCAAATCCTCAGGATTCTTAGAAATTATACCTTGCTCTTCCAAAATCAGAAGCAGTGCTTATTTTAATGAATCTTTCTTTTGACAGTACTTTGAAAAATCACTACCACCTGCACCCAAAATCTAACTAAATTCTATTTTTGTGCAATGGGGGGGTGGAGAAGAAGTAGTGTAGGAAGGAAGGGACGGATATTTCTCATCAGGCTAACTCACGTTTACATTACTGATTCACTTTGAAGGCACTGGGAAATTTCAGACCTGTTTGTTAGCTGTATGTTATGTTTGATATAAAAATAAGTACAATGGATAAAGAAGACCAAAAGGATATAAGAATTCCATTTAATACTTTCAGGCATGCTTTTGTGTAGAAGTTGATACCACTCACTTTGAGAACTATTTCTTTCAGTGGTATTAAAGTGACCCCTAAGTATTTTTTGAGTCTGGTTTACTTTCCAAAGTCTGCTTACCTGTTTATTTCTTTTGCGTAAAATGAACGTCAGGATCATTTTTGTCAAATGTATTTTTAGCACAAAACTCATAAAAAAAAAAAAAAAAAAAGTGCTTCTGGTAAAGAAAAGTGGAACGCAAAATAAAGTACATATACACGAGGATTTGAAACAATACAGAGTCACTGCCAGCTAATGGACGTGTGTATTTTAAGTGGAATAGTGTTCCTAGATTAAGGAGGATCCCAGTGGGAAAGTGCCTTTAGAGAAAAGGCAGCTAGATAAAATAAGATTTGAATTTTACTTCCCGTGAAAGTTTTGTAATGTGTATGCATTTAACTTTTTCAAGGTAACACTGATGTATTTCATGACTATGGAGAAGGCAGCCCCCAAATCCCACAGGAAAAAATACTGTCCTGGTGCTAAGGTGATTTGGTAAAGATTTGTAAAGGGAGAAGGAGGAGTGTAAAAGAATAATCTTCCAAGAGCAGGAAGGGATTCCATGTCAAAAGAAATGAGAGATTTTTCAGTTTGTTGCAATGGCTTTTGTCCTGGCTATAATACCTTTAGCAGCAAATGAGGGATCTCTTATCTTATAGTTTCTATGCACAGAACATAACTTGCCATTTCAAAGCCCTCCTGAATCCCTGTTCTTTCTTAGATATGGAAAGCTGTGCTTCAGTCCGAAACGACGCTCAAGAGATTCATGAATGTGGTATCATTTTGGTCTGTAGCCATGCTTCTTTAAAAGCTCACAGGTGAAGGCTCAAAGGGAACACTCTCAGTGAATGCAAGCTTCTCCTAGAAGCAAAATATTCTGAATTCTAATTGCTAGCATGAATGTCATTGATGTGAAAAGCTTTGTGGTTTTTTTTTTTTTTTTGAATGAGGGATATCTGGCCTCACTACTGAACTTTAGCATCTAATGTTTTGCTGGTTTGGGTGGTGGTGGCAACACTCTTACACTGGGATTGGGAATGTTTAAAATAAGATTTTATAAGTCTTTAAAAGCTTTGTTTGATACTTTGTGACTAGGAAACATTTTAGCTGAAATGGTTGATGGTGCTTTTGGAATGATGCACGATGACACCATTTTCAGATAAAAATGAAGTACTTGCTACTTCTTAGTTTTAGATTTAAAACAATGAGTTAGCTATGTTATGACAATGGAAACACTTTTAGCTATGTGTTTCAGTTTTTACACTTCATGAAAATGTTTATTTTTTTTATAAATTTGTCTTTCTTGACTGGTACAGATATACTTCAGATAGATTCCTTAAACTTATTGCTAGTGATGCAGAAGGAGAGCGTATTCAGCTAATTCTTATAAACAAGTCAAGTGGAGCGTCTGAATGCTCATAATTGTTTTAGAGTCACACACTTTGACAGTGATGAAAAGGACAGTAGCTAGATTTTAAAATCTAGATCAACTTATTAAAACCATGAAAAGCTTTTTCCCTACAATAGTTTTCAGAAGACGGTTAAAAGTAATCTTCCTAATTGCTACTAATGGAAGTAGGTAAAAGAAAGCTGGTGTATTCATCACTGAAGAGTCAGAAGGTAGGCTATATCAAAAATAATTTTTTTAATCAGCAAGGGTGAATTAGAAAAAGAGAAGATCTCTATACTGTCCTTTGAAATTGGTGATTATCAAAATCTGTGGGTTATGCTTAGTAGTACAACACAGAGTTGTCACTTAACTTGCAGAACTGAAGGAAGCCTTTGTATTATTGGAGGACTTCTTAATGTAATAATTTGAAATTCATTTGGGGAATAAGGCTTGAATAGCTTGATATTTGGATATAGAATATGATCACATTAACCCAGGACTGTCTTTCAAACTTTAAATAAAACTGCATTGAACAAAAATTGTCAAAAAAAAAAAAGCAAGACCTGTGTGATGACAACAGGGAGAACTCTGAGTTGGACCACATGGCTCAGAGGCAGTCCATTCTTTGTTACTGCTGCTGTTAGCCTACTTTCAGATGCCATTATTAAACTCTTCATGTGTTTATTATAAAAATAGTAATTAATGACAATACCTATCTGTAGCCAATAAATCTAGTTTTGTAAAACACTTGTGGAACTTTAACAAATTCACCATTCAGAATGTAAATAACTTAATCTACTTTTCAATAACCATCATCAGATGTTATTCCCAGCACTCTAGTTCAGTTATTTTTATGGGCTTCCTTCCATTTTCTGTCATCTTATGTTAGAGAGAATAGCTTGTCCATATGTCCTAAATAGTGTTTTATGTTTGTAGCTTTAGATGTCCACCTGCTTTCACTGAAATGAAATGCCTATTGCAGAGAGCTAAGACAACTTGGTAGATGCTTTTAGGATCAATGTCAATAAGCTTTCGAATTGCCAATAAACATTTATTGTGACCTCACGCCCAGTAGCATCACCAGATTCCTCAACCAATTGACATTGCCAAGATATTTTCTTGTTCGAGTGGTGATTTTTCCTAAAAGCTTCTAAATGTGAATCAACAAAATATAAGTGTATAAAACAGACAGAAATGTATGAATCTTCTATTTATTTCAGAACTAGTTTGTGAATTCCAGTGTGTACTTTACCTGAGTGTTAGGAAGCAGTATAATTAAAGATGGAAAATAATCCTAATGCTTAACTACAGTATTTTTTTTTAATGGGAAGAGATGGTGGGGGAAAACAAAAAAAGCATGAACATTATCCTATAACCCCTTGTTTATCTAAGGATCTCCATAGGGAGGCTTAATGTTTTGTATTTAGAGTGTGTTTTCATCTGTTTTTAATATCATTCACTAATTAACAGAACACTGGATCATTTTATTTCTCCAAACTAAATAGTCAAATAACTTGTTGAATAAATAGAGTCAAAAGTTTTGTTCGTGGTTTTCTTGTTTGTTTGTTTGTTTCTTGTAACAGATCAGGAACAATTAATCCTACAAAACTTGTTCATAATGTAAAAGAAGTTATGTAAAGAGTACTCTTGAATGAAAATGGTTGACATCATTTTCAAACTAAATTTAGCTGTCAATGTTTCTTTTTTTTTAACTAATATCTGATGGTTTATTTTAAGATTCAGCTCATACGCATAGCAGAAACAGCTCTTAATTTGCACTGGTAGAGTATTTCTGATTGTCACAATAGAAATTAAATGATCTAGAAAATCCTGTTTTCCTCTGACACTATTGCCTCTCTACAAAAGCTTCACTGGGCTGAAAATTTGCTCCTTTGTTATGTTTCTGCTTGTACGTACTTGCTTATGGGAAATGGTTTTAAGCTGAGGGAGGGGAGATTTAGGCTGGATGTCAGGGGGAAATTCTTTACTGAGAGTGGTGAGGTGCTGCAGACAGGTCATGGATGCCCCGTTCTTGGAGGTGTTCGAGGCCAGATTGGATGGGGCCCTGGGCAGCCTGGTCTAGTGTTGAATGGGGAGGTTGGTGGCCCTGCCTGTGGCAGAGGGGTTGGAGATTCATGGTGCTTGAGGTCCCTTCCAACCCTGTCCATTCTGTGATTCTGATTCTGTGATTGTAAAGATGAAATCCCTAGTATGAACACAGTACTGAGAGCATAGGCTAGTGCAGGACAATAAAAGCATATGAGTTGTAAATGCTTAAAGAAAAAAGGTAAAGGAATCAAAATGAAGTTTATACTCATGTCTGCTGCTTCCTGAAGATAGAAGTACTTCTTTAACAATAAATCAGGATTCTGATAGCCGTTTTGTCACCATCTCAGAATTTGACTTTAACACTTGGTGATTCTCTTAGCACATTCAGAAAGCTCCCCTTGGCAAAGTGAGTCACAGTGATTTCTGTGAACTAAAGTAGTTGCTTTTCTACAAAAGCATCTGAAGTGTGTCTCAAAAAAAATATGTATTTTGATCTCTGCAATAAAAATGTATTGGAGTATTCTATATTTCAAAGTCATTAAAGAATCCTGATTACAATATTTAAAAGCATGTCACTTTGCATAAACTATTTAAAAGAAAAATCTTGTTCTGAAGTAGCAAGTGAATGAATGCAATTACGTTGAACTTAATGGGGGATGTAATGGATTTAGCCTATTCCTTGTGCAACTTTGCTGAAATCTCCAAAACTACAAAATACTATGGATTTGTTTGAATGCTAAATATTTTTCTTTCAGGTAACAGATAACAGCCTTATTCAACAGCCCTTTACTGTTTTACCAGTTAAGACAAAATGGAACAACGCAAACTTTCATGTTCTCTTATTTGATCTGGAAAAACTTGTGGATATTCTGCTGTCATCTCAACTCTGTGGATTGAAGTCATCAAATTCATTCCACAACTATGATGCTCTAGAAAGAGCCAAAAGTACTACTGAGAAAAGAGCGCTAACATTAAAAAGAAATAAAACTGCTGGGTTCACATTGTCAGTGGATGGACAAGTAGGTACTGTTTGTGCAAACCAGGTCAATATAGATTCTAACACAATTAGGCCTTTGGAAGAAAGTGGTGGCATAAAAAGACAGAAAAAAATGAAGAGTTCAAGAAAGACTAAAATGCAGCCATCAGGAAACATTGATGTGAACATCACCACAGATACAGCTAAACTGCTTTTGTCATGTCTCTTACCCTGGGGTGTAGATAAAGAAATAGATAATCTTTTTGTTGGGCAATTAGATATCTTAAGGCTGCAGAGCCCGGTTGCTTTTGGACTTGTGTCAAATGAAAGCCACCTCTCATTGATGTTGCCGGGATGGAAATGTACTGATGGTGGTGTGCTAGAAGAACACACTTCAAGCAACTTGTTTTCAAAAAGAGTGCTTGATTTATCAAACAAGTACCTTGCCGCAACCGAAGGGCACACTGGTGAGAAAGATGGAGCAGTGAATAATGTTTACGGAACAAAGGGAGCTGAAATAATTTTTTTCTTATTAAGCAGAATACTTTTAATCAACAGAGTTTTTAACGTGCCTTCAGCATATACGAGTCAAATTGAAAGGTAAGAAAATCTTTTCTTCCTTAACAGCAAATTGCTTTCTTCTTCTAGAGCTTTGTTTTGTAGAATGCTCTTAAAATGAAAGGAGGTTGCAAGAAAGTTGAATATCTGTTTTTCTATTTAGCTGATGAGTAAACTTGTTTCATCTGAAGAAGAATTAGAGCTATCCAACTTCACATCCTGTCTTTCAGAGGGAATGCTTTTTCTCAGAGTTTAAAGAGAGTAATGAGGTCTCCTAAGACATATTTGGACGCATTAACACATTTGTGCTGTGTTGACTTTCACTTCCTGTAATATACTTACCCTGTCTTCATAGATAAACAAAATGTGAGCCAAAAGCAATCTGTCCTAGTTATCCTATCTGAAGTAACATTCTCGTGTTGTAAGAACGATCCCAAATAGCATTTGTTACTCAAAACAAATTTAATTGACTTAGTGCTTCTTTCAGCATTAAGGGGAAAAAAAATAGCATGCTCAACATTATTTGACACAGCCAAATAGAGCATACTAATCAGGCAATGGATATTGTCTGTCCACAGACTGTTGTCATTCAGAAAACCTATGTTGGTCTGTATTTAGTATTTTCGGGACAATTAACTTCAGTGTTGTTGATGCTATAGCCTAGAGGCAATAGGAAGAACAAAAAATATTGATCCTTGTGCTGCAAAGGACTGTGCATCTTCCACAAAGCTGTAGGCGTTCAAGATGCCTCAGGAGATATGCAAGATCCTACAAGACAAACATGGATTTCTCAGTTGCTCTTCTTGCTTATTACATTGCCTGCTGTTCCATACTCAATGCAAGTTGTTACACAAAATGATATTTCCAGGATTCCAGATTGGACTTCAATTTCTTTTTGTACAAACAAAATTTGTTTGCACTTTGTTGTACAATGCTCTGGCAGAGATGTATAAATATAGAAACATTTTAGATTTGAACATTTTGCCAGACATAAACTCTGTATTTGGAACATCTCTTCCATAAAATTATGAAAGCTGTATAGAAAAAAATGACCTCGTCTGAATAAGAGCTCTTGAGTTTCTCCCTATGCTTTGTTTTTTGTGTTTTTGTTTTTGTTTTTTTTTAAATTGTTATGTAATATTTATGTGTATTTTTAAGCTTTGAATTTTCCTTTTGCTCTCCTTAGCAGGAATAGCATGTGCTGTAAGTTTGGGTAGAAATAACATTCTTCTTTTTGTCCTGGATGTACTTGCACACTCATACGAAGTTTAGAGGCTTTTCCTTCTTTATTCTTTATCTCTCACGCATCTGGAAAATAACTGAGAAGAAGCTTTTTTTTTTTCCTAATATAGAAGGATAGCACTCTTTTTCAGGGAACTAGATCAGAACTAGACTACATGAGGTGAATCAACACAGACCTGAAAGGCTCTAGTCACCCGGCCTTTTCCTCTGTACTGCTGATGACGAAGTATTTTTCTCATCATGGCTCTTTCTTCATATTTTTTTCCTATATATTGCAAAAACTGTTACAAAATGTTTGATATGTGGTCCGTAAGTTTCCTTTCCCCCTTTTTTTGTCCCCTAATTCTAAGCATAGCATGAATAGGACTATTTATTTAACGTGATACTGAGATTCATCATTCATTTAACTTTTTCCTCTATGATTTCTCTGAGGGAATTATCACAGTTGATGTTAATTCATTCTTGAAATCTTCCTGTGTGATATATCCTTTTCATTGTTCACTTTGTATTCAAGATTGAAATGAGCTTTGTTTATGTTGAGTTGTGGTACAATAATGCACTTTGCCTATTTAAGAGTTTGAAAGAAGCTAAGAACATGTGACTTTCTACAATTTGCTTTCTAAAAGTACAAAGTAGCCACACTTGCTCGAGCAGTTGATTTAGTTAAAACTACTGCATGCTCAAGGGAAAAACTAAATACTGAATTTTAATTTGCTGCAGCATTTACTGAAGAAGTTAATAAGATGGTTTATACAGCTTGCAAGGGTCCTGATCTGCTAATTATTACTGCAGTAACACAACTCTTACTAGCTCAATTACTAATATGGAAGATAAAAAGCAATTTCATTTTCTTTAGTCAGGATTCTTCTGTCTTTTCAGTATTTTCATTTTCACAGCTATATAACCTTCCATCCTGTGAAAGTTTATTTTCTGTTGGCACATGAGTACAAATCCAAGAAATGTGAAGCTTTATAACATTTAAGTTCAGAGCAGGTTAAAAAAATGTGTACAGACTAGCCAGTGAGTAAATACTTAATATGTATGTAGCTGGTATTCAAATTCTTGCCCAATTTCATATTAATAGATAAGCACATTTATTTCTAGCAGTGTAGCTGAATGTCCTGGTATGTTACTACTACAATACTACCATGGCCTTGTGGTTTACGCTTTTAGGATTCTAACTTTCTTCTGCTAATGCTGTATCTCTGCATGTGGCAATGAAATACTCATTGGTCTATAGGGAGAATTATTTCATTGACAGACAACTGTGCCTAGATCCAGGGAATACAATAATAAAATTTAAATTTCTTTGGCATATCTGATTTTATTACTACAGGAGAGCAAAAGGATTTTCTTTTCTGTTAAATAAATACACTTTTAATCTGGAGAATCTAAACTGGAAAAATGCAGTTCATATATTATTGCGTATTCTTGGATGAAAATGATCTTATTTTGAGCAGAAATTCTGTCTTTGTCAGCATGTGTATATTTGTTTCTGCGTAAACCATGAATTTGACTGTTAAGCACCCTCAGTTAACATGGGCTGAAGAACTCTTGACGAGCTTTTGTAAGTTTTCAGGTAATGACTTCAATCAGTAAGTTTCAGGATGTAGTATATTGGTCTAATATTGTCTACCAGACTGCATGAATAAAATTGTTGGGATGTGAAAACAATGAACAGTGAATTACATGTTTTGAACATGCTATCAAACCAGTACTAAACTGTTTTAAAAACAAATAAAAATATAGTATCTTTCAACAGGATTTGAGCATTTCACAAAACAAACAGTTTGCAATCCAAAGAAGAAAAAAGTATGAAAAGCATGATTTTGGAAGAAGTTGGAGATGAGTCTATAAACTATTACTCATGAAGATGTTTTTGAATCTGCAATTTTTTGCAATTTGATCACAGTTGTGAAAATAAAGGAACTTGCATAAAAATATCATTATAAAAGTGGGATATAAAAAGGAAAAAGCTATCACAAGATCTTAGTTTTGATATCTGTGTCTATAACAGCGCTCAAGCTGACAGTTTTCAGAGTTTAGTAGCATGAAGTTTTTGTAACAGTACAACTTACTAGTTGATTTTTAAAGATGAAATATTTTTAAATGCTATAACTTCAGAGTCACTATAGAAAAGTATTTAGAACATTGTTTAAAATAGTGTAAGAGTTCAGAAAGGCTTTTCCCTTGCTTTCTTCTGTTTTCATTCTTTTTCTTCATTACATTCTTAAATTAGTCAGAGACAAGTACTGAAGGGTTTTCCTAAAGAGGTATTCATATACATGTTAGTCTCCTAAGTTCTAGCTCTGTATCAAAATCCCAAGTATTACAGCCATATTCTAAATGAAAATTTAGAACTCTGAAAGACCTATAAAATAAAGCTATCGCTTTTAGACTTTTATGCTATGTAATAGATAGATGACCCAAATACTGCATGAAAATTTTATCTTAATGCAATTCTTTACATCACGTTACAGTCATAATCAAAATATTTTGGGTTGTATGTACAGTTCCTGCATCTAGATGATGGTCTTGGGCTTATGGATATTTGACTGTTTCAATAGCAAGTTGAGGGTGAAAAATTCAAATTATTCTTGAAGAGAAATTATATCATACGTAAGTGAAATAGGTAGTAAGAACATTTAGATTAGATGTTAAGGGAAGTTTTTCACTGAGGGGGTGGTAAAGTGCTGTAACAAGTTGCCCAAAGAGCTTGTGGGTAGTCTGTGCCTAGAGATGTTCAAGGTGGGGTCGGATGGGGCCCTGGGCAATCCAATCTAGTACTTGATCTAGTGGCTGGCAAACCTGCCTGGGACTGGGGTTGAAACTTGATATTCCTGAGGTCCCTTCCAATCCAAGACATTCTGTGGTTCTATGAATATCCACCTTTAATCAAACATAAAATTTTTGTATGTTCAGATTTTATTCAAGTTTCATATTCTTTCAGCCTACAGCAACCAGAATCTGTACACAGCAAATGGCAAAATGTGGAAGCAGCCATATCTTCATTTCCCAGTTTCTATGGAGAGTTACCCCGCAGTAAGTATATGGAAGTATGGCAATACTAGCTTTTTATGGTGTTATGTTTTGCATATAATTCATCGCCTAAAATATATTGCTTATCTTCAATAATGAATATATATATACATTCTTTAGTTTTAATGATGTTCATAAAGAAATTGTATTAATCTGTTATTTTCTTTTGTGAGTATCATTTTTACATACAAAAGCATGTAGACTGATAAGCAATGCTGTATTCAAGGAAACATTTTGTGTGGCAAAACACATTAGCTGAATTTCTTAAGATATTTTCTAATTATCTGAAAAACTGAAATATAATGAAATGGTCATCTTTACCCTCCCCCATCTCCCTCAGCACTGTTACATGCCCACCCTGCAATATATACAACCCTTCAAGCAAACTGTTGCCTTAGTAATGTGAGGGTTATCTTGACTGTTCAATAATGCCCTTAGACTTTTGGCTTGAGGCAAAATAAAGTAATCTCTTCATGCTAATGTCCCATAGACAGTCATTCACTGATCTTGGCTTGCAGGCCACTGTAAATTTGTTCTTACAGCACGCAGTGAACCAAAGAATAGAAGCTGGAATGTAGATTTTTCACAATATGTTACCTAGCAGATAGTGTTCCTGTTATAGGTTAAGTCCTGTCTAAACTGCTAACATGAACTCTTTTAAGTAATGGCTTGACCTTCTGGTATGTAAATAAGCCTTGAAAACCCCATCTAAATCAGTTTTTATTGTATCTTTTCTTCTCTCTTAGACATGCTGTAATTATTATGTGATATAACTTGTGATGATAGCAAAAATACTTGCTAGAAAAAAGAAGTTAAGGGATGATAAAAAGTAAATGGATAAATTGCACAGAAGTAGAGATTACTAAAATATTAACGACAAAGTCACATTAGAACAGGATCCTTCAATGTATTTTTACATACATGGACATAAAGCTGAAGTCTGCTTGGATGAGAGCAGAAGATAATGTTGGATAGGATACTGTTTCCTGTACTCTTTTTCAGTCTCAGGGATGCTTGTTGAAAGATCACTTTGTTTACAATAGAGTTGCTTCAGGTTAGCTCTTCTATCAGCTAGTAAGAACCATCTCAGTGGATGGATGGTTGTGTTGTGTGTTTGGGTTGCTTGTGAATTTTGGTGTTGCTTTAACACTTAGAGTTGCCAAAAACAAATCAGTTTCCTGTTTTCAAGACATTATATTGTATTGGCATTCAGATATTAGTGTCTGGATTCAAAGGGTCGTACAACTAATTTGCTTGATTTATGCCTGGCAAGGAACCTCATAGCAAAGTCCTGAAATGTGTGACATTTCTCTATTGAAGTCTAAATGAGGAAGAAGTGGACTGAACACGTGATGTTTAAATGCTTGTAGTTTAAATTGTGCTTTACTTTAGAAAGCACCTGAAAAGTCAATGTATAATAATAGAAGCCATACACAAATATATGGAATATATTTCATAACTAGCAGCCCTCCAGTTTTGCTTGCAGTTATTTGACATCCTTCACCACAGACAAATATTGTTGCCCGTAAGCAGAAAAGCAAATTGGGCAGATTAACTGCACAAAATGTAATTCAGTGTATTTTTGCTTAGACTTTACTGTTTATTGGTAAAGAAACATACAAGTTGTTGTAGAATTTACCTAGCAAAAACCATAGTTACATGCTCCGAATCTGAATAGTATTAACAAAAGAGAAAGAACATAATGAAATGTGGTGGACAGATTCTTGGTCGTTCTATACAGAAGGACAAACAAAGTCATGCGTAGAAATTGGAAACTGCAGAAGTGTATGAAAATGATTTTCTGATCTTACAACTTAAAAGTATAGGTATTTTCTTTAAAACTGTAGGTTACATAATTTCATGGATCTTGAGGAAGAAAATCCTGTAATAAGCACTGGATGTAGAAAAGACTAAAACATGGTTATTTCTAGGTTCTTCATCAGCTTCTTCTCCAAGTTCAGAGGATCCACCACCTCATAATAGCATGAATAATAAAAAACTGTCAATGCTCTGCTTGTTTTTCTTTGTATAAGCAACTTTAAAACTGTGGAACAGCTAATTTTATGAGCATACCGCATTGCAGAATCTGTAGATATGCTTTTCATTGAATTAAGGTAAATTTGCTGCAAGCTGGAAGTGGGAGCAATATAAGTAGAATAGAATTATGCTTTTCCATCTAAGCCTGTTTTCTCTTTCTTATTGTCATACACTTACAAGGATCAAATGAGGAGAATTAAATTTTTACCTACTAATCTGGGTATTATAGCTTTGATTCTTCTAGATTTAGTTGATTTTTGACTAATTTAAAAAAAAAGATTTTCAGTTCTTTCATACTTAGCCTTGTCCTATGTGAAACATATCCTATAAACTTCAAATTTAATTTGTTTGAAGGATCTTGGTACAAGTCTACAAAATGAACACTGAAATGCTCAAAGATTTGCTAGTCACAAAGCATAAATTCCTGGGTTTGTATAAATTTGCACACTTGTATAGATCTCTTCTAAATTAACCATCAGATTGTACATAGTATAGTATGTTTAAAAGCCATGATGGGTTTGCTCTCTTTGCAAATAATTAGATCACTGTAAACAAAATGAACCAATATGATGTTGGATGAGAATAAATGTATGCATGCCTTATGCTTATGAGATTAAAATGTTTTCTGAGAAATTATTTTCGCTGAATTGTTATGTTGCTGAAGTGAAAAATTCAAAATGTTAAGTATCCTTCTTTTTGTCAACTGTGTATTCTGTCAGTTCATAAATCTCACATGTTTTTTAGATAAGAGTAGACGCCGTTCCTCTGATTTTGCAAATGCTGCACTGCTGAAACTCATTTGTTGTTGGAGTGACCAGTCTATAAAGGTAGGAAACAGTCTGTGCTAATTACAATAATGAAATCTTTAGGTAATATTGACCTTAGTATTTGGAATCTTTCATACGGTGCAATAGTTAGTAATGTATGGTAAAAATATCACATATCTCATGTTAGTAGTATCTTCAAAAATCAGTAAAAATTTCAGTATGGCATATGCTACTAATGAAACTATCTTGCCTTTCAGTACATATTTAAATATGGGAAAGCAGCTGTTCTTTAATCTGAATGAATAGTAATTATCAAGCAAAGCATGCTTAATGATATTTTATCTTGTGTTTTAGAGATGAGTTACCTGTTCTTCGATAGCTAGATGTAACTTATAAAGGCTATAATAAGGGCATCATCATACATTAATGTATTATGCAGGAAACAGAAAATGCATTCTTAAGGGGATATAAAATTAATCCCATATATAGCATTAGAACACTCCTCAGGAATGAGCTAAAAAACAATGTAAGTTATAGGTTTCCAAGTCAGTTGAAGTTGTGTCAATGAAAGCTCGTGTTAGTGAAAAATCCCATGTCTGTAGAGATAAATTGATTTTTCCTGAGAATTCACAGGAAACTATGAAGTAGTCTGAAGAGTGAAATGTAGAATTCATTTTTAATTTTGGAAATATGCATTTAAATAAATGCATGAGTCAATTAACGTTCAAATTTAGGAAACTGTAGACATGATACAGCATCCACAAGGGATTTTACTCTAGAAAAGGAAATAACTGTAAAAGGTCTATTTTATGATGCTACTTTTAAAATTGACTGCAATTCTTTGCTTGATTTCAATTGAATGAATATTTTCCAGGGCTGACACAAGGGATGGCACCATGGTGGTAGATCTCTGTTCTGTTAGAGAAAGATTTTAATGGTTTCTGTAAATATATCCAGTTGAATTCAACATTTTATCTTGAATTTATTGGTTATTTATCATATCTCCATTGTCTACATGTCTCGCATATTATTTCAGCATTCTTCCCTCACAAACTGCCCCCACTTCTCTTATAGTAATTTTTTTTCTTTCTGGAATCTTTTTTTAATGAAAAAAAGGAAAATAATAACTGAGTTTCTATGGCTGCAATTGTCACGTGAAATCCATTTAATCCCTTGCTGGCCTGACCAGCTGCTAAAATTCTTTATCAAGTAGAGTTATATAGTCATGCAACTAGCATTTGCAGCATAGCTGATTATGTAAGATCTATGTATTTATATCTCCCGATGAATTTAGTGCCTGATCAATTTATACAATGCTAATGGTCTTATCTGCCAAAGGAGATTAGTCTGCAGCAAGATATGATGTAGCTTATTCCAAATCTTATCTTTTTCTTCTGAAAAGATTTTATATTCAGTGAAATTGTGAAGTACTGCAAATACCATGCTATGAGCTCTACTCACATTTTCACATTATTCAGACAGTGGTTTGTAGCTGCAGCGATCTTTGCAAACCAGTTTTGTAGCACAGTTTTTTGTTTGCTTTAAGCAATTGTAAATATAATATTCGAAATCATTTGTGTTACCAACAGTAATGAGTATTCAGCTACCCATGGCTTACATAAAATGATTGTTTTATCGATAATTGGATGGCATTATTAACGCTCTCTTTATACACCAACAATTCCATTGACAACGTATAAATCCTGAACAGCCTGATTAAGCAGTCATGTACATCCAGCCCAAGTTACCCTGCTTTAAAAAAAGTTTTCTTTTTTTGTTTTCTTTTTTTTTTTGTGGAGGGTACTGATTCTGAGACATGACTCAAAGGACTTGCCATTTATTGATTCTTCATCTTCTTACTGTACTGTAACAGCTTCTGTGCAAGCAAGGAAACGGAAAGAACCTGCTGCAAATGATTGATCATGGCTTGACTGACTAACTGACTTATTGAAACTGAAGGGCCAAGGGAGGGTCTTTGTCTTAAACTTTAAAAATGCATGTATTTTTAAAATATTTTTCCAACGATTTTCCCCAACTGATTTTAACGCGCTTTCCTGTTCTTCAAGTGAAATATAGCATTTTGTTGCTACACTCCAACCTTACCCTGGAATTTTGCTGGCCTTTTTAGAAGTGTGCATGCGCGCGCACACACACACACACACACACACCCACACACACACAATGACTTGCCCTGAAATACATAATAATGAGGTAGCGGTGATTGTACTTGTGCCCTTAGTTGTCCTTTTTCTATATTTAAAATAATCTGCTACTCTATGTTATCTTATTTGGTTATATTTTATTTTTATATTCTACATTATTATTATATTATTGGTGCTTTATGAAACCTTTTTATGTCAAAGAATGCACATTAAAACAAAATTTCTAAGAAATATTTAGTAAATGGTCAAACTGCAGCACACGAGTAGTTCTTTGATGTTGCTGGATCTAACAGAGATAAGGATATTTTTTTTCCACCAGGCACTTTCTTTTAAAATAATTCCTTTGCTATTCCTAGGCTCCTTTAAATGATAGATGTTTAAACGTCTCCTGTCTTTGCTTCTATAAACAAGGATTCAATTCATGACAGCATGCAAGCAGTCTATCATACTTGTATGGCACACATCAGTCTATGGGTCCTCAGCAGTTTGCCTCTGTGTTATGTATGATGCTATCAGGGCACTGTGGTGTAGCACACCCATATGGAAATGTCTGCTTAATCACATCAACTACTAATACCTTCATCAGCAATAGGAGTCCTGCATCTGTTCCTACTAGTTCAGATATACCTAGTCATGAGACAGTTCTAATTTTAAAACTGTCCTCTTATATATAAACCCAAGTAATAAGATCTTGTTAGAACTTGGCTGTATTAATTCAGGATCATCATCAGAAAAACAGTTTATATAGCTTCAGTGTATAGCATTTGGGTCCTGATTTGGATGTTCACAACCCCTCCCCCTCCACCCCCCCAACCCTCAGCAGGTATTCTTGTTCTTTGCAAGAAACTTTGCACTATCTCTAATTAGCTAGCCATTTAGCTAGGTAATTCTCCCCTTAGGGAAACTAATGATGTCATATTTAAATCTCTGAAGTAATCATGTGCATGAGGATTGTAGTTGGTTTACCTTCCCTCTTTCATCTATGGGAAAAGATGGACACAGAATAGAAACTGTTCAGATTTTCGGACTCTGGACTTTCTCATCTCTTTCTATTAATTTATGCAAAACATCTGTATTTTTTTTGTTATTTTAGTTACTTAATTTCTATTAATATCTAAAATAAGATGGGTGAATCTGAAATATTTTACAAAGATTTTTACTTGAAAATGTTAGACCACCTCATTTCAAGAACCTTGCTGATAAGATGATCTATCTTCTCTGCTGATGTTGCTTAAGTTTGCACTGATTTCCCTAACAAGCTCTGAATGCGTTTCTTTTTACAGTACCTGATTCTTTACCTGTAGCCAACTGACTACATTATTAGTGTCTAAACAATAATAATTCTCTTGATAGTTGCTGCCCAGTAGATCCCCTGTATAGCCATACCACTGTGCTTTAGAAGGAAGGAAATTAATTTACTCTCAAAAACTGCTCAAAAAATCATTACAGCTAGTGCATGGTAGGTCACAGCTTCTTCTTCCTGCCCTTCACCACCTCCCCCCTCCCTCCCCAATATATCTATCTGTTCTTGTTGTAGGAGCTTTAAATTAGAGGAAAGCAAATTGGGTACTGCAAGTCTGATGTTTTGATCTGTAGGGTTTTGCTCACAGATGTGACTGTTATGGAGGTATCTGGGAGGCAGCTTCTGGAAGGCTCAACCCTGCAGAGGTTATGGTCTGAGCAATAACCAGGGGTGATGTCTAATGCCTTTTCTCATCAAGCCCAGTCATTATAAAGAGAATAGTAATGCCTGGAAATAATTGATTAGGAGTAGAAAGGAAAGCCAATATAACTTTTCACTTATCTTTCTGAATTGTTCTCTGGTATTGCAGCTGCAGACCCTGATAGTCAGGCAATTGCCTTTTACCCTTGAATATCTCTGTTTGTAGTTGGACATATGCTATTTATACTTCATCAGGTATAACCTTAGAGAAGCATAATTTCTGTCGTCTTTCACAATCACGGATAATAAAAACACATTAGCCAACAAGATAGCCAATACATGTAATCCAGAAGGGTGCTAAGAGTGGACTGGAAAATGTCAAAGACTAAAACTATTCACTTAAATGTGCTTTGTGTTAAAAACAGGTAAATCTTCATGAGGTTTTTAAACTTTGTGATAATGTCAGATGAGGTATATGGATTGCTGGGGAAAACACAGTGAGAGAACAAAACCAAACGTGAAACCACAGCGAGCCCTGTGGTAATGTGGATTCAACAGAATGATAGACAGGCTGCCTGCAGAGACATACAGGTGCTTCCACAATATCATGTTGTGCCATTTGGAGCAGGTTTTTTATTCTACTCTAAGATGTTAGAGGAAATTACATGTTACAAATGCTGCCTGGATGGCATACACAACAATGGAACAGATAATGAATATCTGATCCAAATTAGTGACATGTTTTTAGCAGATCAAAAAACACAAGAAATAGGTAATGTGCACAATTTCCTTGTGTGATTCTTGTCAGAAATATTTGTTCTGTCAACAATTTTCTTAAGACAATGAAAACTTCTCAGGGCTTCAGTCTCTTAATTACTATAGATACGTTGTAAGAGTCCGATATAAAGTAGGATCTGTAATCACCAAAGCTCAGTGTTTTATGGATGTGAGGAAATGGAAACTGCCTTTGGTTTCCCTTGTAAAATAAAGTACTATTATGACAAGATGAAGGTTTACACTATGTAACAGTACATAGAACTGGGTTCATTTGCTGTGAAATTTCACACTGTGGACTTGATCAGGGTATTCTTGTCTATAATAAGATATTTTGTCATGAAGGACACCTAAAAGCCTTTGTTCTGCTTAATGATTTGAATTTATAAGAGTGGCTAGAACTGTGACTGAGGATGGCCTGTGAATTCACTATACTTGATTAGTGAGATGAAACTCCTCCAGGCAGTTTGAGGGAGTCTGCATTTAATTTATTAACATTAATTTACACAATATAAACACGAACAAATATATTTATATTATAAATATTCTATATTTAACTTATTTTCATATGCAACTTAAATTCACATTTATATGGTGTAAGCTGTCTTGGAAACTTTATATTTTCTCTGTCTTTCAGTAAGTTTCTTGTAGTTGAGAATGACTACCTGAGGGGGTGAGAAACTTTATCTGCTCTCTGTAAGACATAATAAATTAAAAGAAGGTACGCGTGCTGCCATTCTGTGCTATGCTGAAATGTAGATTGACCAGGAAATGCAAAAACCTGGGTCCATTGTGAAAGGTTTCAATGTGATTTAGAAATGCCTTAGGTTTTAAAATTTCCCAGGTTCTCCTTGGGCTTCTCTGCTTAAGCAAAGGCAAGTAAACACTGTAACTCTGCCATATCATTTACAAACTGCATTATCTTAAAGCCTGTATGTGGTGCAACACGTATCATGTGCCATTTATAGGCTGTCCATATTTACAACAGTTTCTTTTGGATAAGAGGAGTTAGTGGGGAATTTTACTCTTCGTATTGGGCAAAAAAATTGTATTCACATGATTAAGCTGGAGGAATAGGAGATTACTACTTATAGCAAAATATTAACAAAATTTTTCAGAGACCAAACACACTTCTAAAAACATCAGAATAGGAGGTTCTTATTCAGTCCATAAATCACTGTTGCAAACATACAAATGAAGGTATTTTCTTCAGTAACAAGTATTGCAATGGCCCCCTTGTATTGAAGAGGCAGTAGACTGTTGATTCTAATTTTGAGACTAAGGAAAATGAATGTTTAATTTGTGAAGAGTAGTCACAATTCATAACTTGCATCATTTTACTGCTATCCAGTTAACATTTGGTTATTCATATTGAGCCATGTGATTATCACTGTCTAATGGTAAAAGTTACCTTTCTAATGGCATCTGCTGGAACTGTCTTAACACTGTCTAGTATTTGTTTAAAATTGTGAAATTGAATTATCAGTATCATCCAATAATAATTTGCATTTATGGCAGATTATTGAGGCAATGCAAGCAGTGCTGTTGGCAGAAGTTCAGAGGACTATGACAACCTTGAGAAAGACAGCAGCCTGCAGAGAGCCATTGGCTATATTAGAGAATGGAAATGGTAAGTTGCAGACATGGCCAAAGACTGGGAAAGCTAATCAGATGAATTTGCAATACGTTAAAAACTTTGTTATATAAGTACAAAATTTATTGGTATATTCCTTTAGCAGAACATCTTCTTGTACTCAAAAGAAGTTAGCAGAATGAGTTCATAATACATTATTACCATGCAAGACAAGTTTACTGACCTACTTCTGATGCTAGCAGGCCTATAGTTTTTTTCAAATGATTGCTGGGGAGTTAAAGGACTTCTATTCTCTCAACATTAAAGAAGAACAGATAAAGTCTCTTTGCTTGTGCAATTTTTCTTACAAACAGTAATTCTGGTATTGTAAATACATAAGGGAAGCAGTGTGCTTGAAATAGGAACAGTAAAACCTCATTAAAATTTTTACAAATTTCTTTTCCATGACATCAGTCTTAGCACTAAAAATTAATTGCTTGACGTTATAACTTTGAAATCTAGTATAGAATATTTTATTTTTCTTTTAGAAATAACCTCTCTGCAAGGAGATATCAAATGCATTTTACAATTAGATCATTTCATTTTACAAGAAGCCTACTCTCCATAACTTTACAGTGGTGCTAATGTTTATAGTAAAAAAAAAAGATTGAGCTAGATTTTATATTATGAAACTAAACCTTCTTTTTCCCCCTAATCCATTAGCTGAGTCTTAAAATAAAATGGCTTGTATTTCGGATCCTATCTTAATTGTGAGCCCTCTCTTGGGAAACTAATTTATGATCTCATTGGATGTGTGTGCCTGTCACAAAAAAAAATTGTTATGTATTTGTTTCTTTCAGGGTGCTAAAACCAATACTTGTTTCAGGCAGCAGAACAGTATGGTCTCTCTAAAACTTGAATTGCTGGAATATAACAAACTGCAAACACTTGAGTAATTTCTACGTATGAACTTATTCTTTGTTTACACTTGAGATTGCTTTGGATCACTTTATTGCTGTACAGTCTGAGAGAAGATGCACTGTAACTGAAATATCCCAAAATATTCATCACAGTATATAAGCAAGTAATCTTGTTTTAGCCTATTATGGTTTACTGATAGGCACAGCAAAACTTGCTGATTTTATTAAGAATTTAACAAAATCTTCAGGGCTTTTTCGTAGGTTAGAATAAAACTGGTTTGGGGATGTAATTATATGTAGAAATTGTTTAAAACTCGCTCAGGACTGAGTCCAGTCAGTGTAATTACTGAGACACATAATTATATCTGGTTTTACTCATTCATTTGATACATAGGTCATTTTATATCTTACTAAATCTGTATAGATGAGTGGCACAGTAGCAGTCATCTTGTGCAACATGAAGATAAAGGTTAAATATTGTTTCAAGTTCAAGTCATAGTTCAAGACCGGGAACATGCTCTGACCCCTTGAGTAGAAGTGGAGATCTGAATCATTATACTGCGTGGAATTTCTGTATTACTGGAATTAATAAATTCCCGAGATTTTTTTAATGTTGATTTACTCATTACGTTGCTACTGAAGTAAACTGAATTTTTATTTTTATTTAAGATGTTGAATAGAACTTTCAGGATTTGGCATTCTTATCTTTAAAGTTTTTACAGATTATTGCTCACAGGGCATTAGCTGTGTCCTACTACGTTCTCCTATTTTATTAAAAGGAAATAGAAATGCAAACAGTTGTAATTTTCTAATGTCAGAGATGTGATCATTTGGAACAAGTTCCAAGTATATTGGTAAACTTTGGTTCTGTTCATCAGAGAAGCTGAAGTTTTATCTGTTTTGTTTTCTTTCTGACATTTATTTGTAATTCTGAGGAAGTACATTGTACTGATCTTGTTTTTTCCCAAACACTGATAAACTCATATTAATGGTACTACTAATGATGTTGTTTTCCACTGCCAAACTAAGAGGAAATGAATCTGCTGGTGTTCTTTTTTTGTCTTTAATTTGCAGTATTTGATCTTATGACATACATACGTAGTAATACCCCATCATGTGCCAAACTTGCTAGACTACTAGAAAAATGGCAGAAAGGCTCATTCCATTTCATCCAATAGTCCTCTGATTGGATACAAGGAAAAGGGATAGTCCCTTTTTTATTTCATTTGAGCCCACTGGGCATTCTGCAGTGATTCTTCTTGTGAAGTTCTACAGAATTGTTTATTTTCTAATGGAAATCTCAAAACACTTGCAAAGGTAAAAGTTAGAAATTAGCTTCCTTCCCCTCCAATTGAGTGTTGCATGTAGGAGTGTAAATTCTTTTTAGCTAATGCACTGAAGCATTTTCCTATGTGCCATCCTTGGATGCCTATTTCTTCTAATGCATAAGGATCCAAAATTATATTATCTGAGACAGCAGTAGAGGAAAAAAGTTTTTCTGGCATTGTGCCTCAGTTTTTTGTTAAATGTGAATAAATACATGAATGTGGATTCAATTATATTTCAGAAAAATTGTTTTAATTGTTTTTGTGTTCTGGTATTCATGATCAAATATTAAATTGAAGATTTGATACAGATGATATTTCTGAAACACTGAAAGCTGGAAAAATTAAAAACAAATACAAGACTTGTGCTTTATTCCAAAATACAGTATATTATTTTAACTGCCACTTGGATTACACTGCTACATTTTGATTACAATAAATTCTAGTTAACACTTAAAAATCCTTAGTTCGAGAAACTAATAGTTCTTCAGGGTTTTAAGTATGTATATTTGAAAGCTATTATCTATAACCTTGTCTTTTATATGTGATTTTGGAGCTTTTTAAACTAATAAATTAAGTAAATAAGTTCTTGCAGGAAGAACAAGCTGATTCTGATAAATACCAGCATGAGAGCAGAGTCTAAGTTTTAGAATTTAGTGTAAAGTATTGTCAAATACTCATCTACATATCTACAAATAAAGAATTCTATTTCCTCATTAATGATAAATCAATGCAAGCCAAGATATAACAGCTTCTGTTCACTTAGATGTGTGTAGTGAGCTGCAGCAGAGGCTTTCACTTATCTTAATTTCAGAAATCAGTCTGGGCACATGCAACTTTTCATGTGACCTTCATGCACATCTTTTAGGAAATCTGTCTGTATAACAAGTGAATCTTCTTGATTGCCTGCAAAGTCTTATTGTTTTGTCAAGAAAGTGCAGATGAGGACAAGGGTTGTTCTTCTATCTTTGATACTTTCTTTTATTGTCTTCTTCCTATAGTCTCCTGCTTATTCATATTAGTGGAGGTGAGTTTTTTTGGCTGTATATTTAAACAAAAAAAAATTGGATTGTTGGTGAGATTACTTTCAATGAAAACTTCAGCTTTGATTGCCTGACTGCTGAAAACATGACTGATGTCTTTATACTTCCTTTACTATACTACTTTCAAGTTTTGATTTAATTCGTGTCATATTTAATATTCATTCTTTAAAACAGTTTTTCTTGCTGTTGCTTAGTTCTATATCCAACAGTAATCAAGTAATCAAGCAAAATCTGGAAAAAGGTGTCCAGTTAGAATATCTTAGAACTAGCAGTCACCAGAAAAAAAATAAAAGGAGATAAACAGCTAAAAGGGAAAGGATAATGGGCAGAAAGAAACTAAAGTTGACATGAAAGTCTAAATAAAATATGAAAAAATATTTTTAATAGAAACAGCAATGTATGTACAGCAGCTTATCAGTCTTCTAGTGGAAATCAAATCCAAGAAATTGGCTGTTAGTTAAAAAACTTTCAGGAATAGAATTTGATCTCATTTCTGATATGATGAAGGTTATTGAGATTGGTTTGTAGATGTAGTAAAAAGGACACTTTGTGCATGATTTTTCCTTGAAAGAAATTCACAATCGGAGAATCATTGGGATTGGAAGGTACCTTTGGAGATTGAGTCCAACTCTTTTTTAAAGCAGATTGCCTAGAGCAGGTGGCATTAGGATGGAGTGCAGCTGGGTTTTGAATATCTCCGGAGCAGGAGATGCCATAACCTTGATGAATACATATTGACTAGTACTGATAACCTCCTTCTCTTCCAAATTGAGAGAAGAGATTAAATGTGAAAACAGTTGAGAGTCTAACAGTGTACATTTTGAAGTGGAACATAGGTTTATTATTTTTTTGTAAATGCTCATTCAAATAACACGAAGCAAAAAAAGACCAAGGCAAGTCATCTGGAAGGCAAAGAAAATTAAAAGCACCATTCAATATGGCAGATTTCCTAAAGGAAAGCAAGTAAACAATTTGTGCAAGCTTTCATAACCTATTTGTGAGTCTCACGAATCTTATCATATTTTTTTGATACGCAGATTTTTGAAGGAAGCAAAGATGGTTTACCTCATGCAGACTACTTTAAAGATTTTTGTTGATGAGGAGGAACCAATAGTACTTCCTGCTTCTTTCTCAAACTAGTTCAATTTATCAAGGGTATGGAGATTAAGCATCGTTTACAGTTCATTGTCTAGCAAAATCTGAGGAGGTCACCCCACCAACCCAGAGTGATAAAAATGGAGATAATAGAGCTAAGAAGGTACTGAAGTTAGAGACATTTCAAAGAAAAAGGATAATAAATCTACCCGTTTTGTTAGAGAGGGAAGTAATTCACAGTTCACTTAAGGAAATTGTTTACAGATTTTTTTAAAATGAATATGGGAAATGGTTTGGAGATTATTGATACAGAAGAGTGACTATACTTTAGAGATTCTAAAATCAAAATTAATCTAAGAAGATAAAGATATGTGGAGTTGCAAAAAACAGTCAAAAAGTCAAAGTCAAAAATTTGATAAGAGTTGAAATGAAACAAATATGGTCAACTTTTTTGAGTAGTGTGAGGGAAGAAGTTTAAAATGCTTCAACTTCTTTCTGAGTAAATACATATTTTTCCTAGAGGAAAATTCATAATTATCAGAGATTTGAGCAGTCAGAGAATTGCATGAATTATGTTTTATTCAGTAAGATGAAACTGTAAACTCCTGAAACATGCTTTGCTCAGGGAAGATTCTTGGGTTTCACTTGTGGAAAACAAGCATATTTTCACTCTGAACTAAAAATGATATGTTATCTATAAAATGGAATTTATTTTCCCTGTCTTCTTATTAGCCAGGAGGAGCAGAATGTTCTGTAGGCAAAACTGAAGTTTTATCCTTTGTGTTGAACAAGTTCATCTGTTTAACAAAAGCTCATTAAATTATTGGAATTATTTCAAGCCATTAAAAAAAACTCTGACCAGTGTGGTGTGTGCACATTAGCAATAAGCAAAGTAAGAAATGATTGTATAATCAACCTTTCAGCACTTAATTGGAATGAGATTTATTTGTAATCTCATTTTAGATTTTGAAAGAGCAAACAAATTAATCTAGCATTTTTTTTTATGAATAGACTTTAAGTACAGGTTGGTAATAGCAGTAGATTTCTTCTGTACTGAATATGCATTAAAAATGAGTGTATTATATCCTAGGTTCATGTTACGATTATTTCCAGTAAAAGAATACAAATCAATGTTATATTTTAGCATCTAACCTGTGGTTTATCTATACTACTGTATCATCTCCTATATATCTAATTAAAACTGTATTTTGATCCAGTAGTCTTTAATATTAGTGGTCAAGTATTAAAGGAAGCAAGCTTAAAGACTCATTCTAGAACTACAGCTTATTTCATTCCATGCATCATATATTTTACTAGAGAACTCCTTAATGTAGCAGAAATCAGATTTAGTGCATATTTTTACACAAAATCAAATTGTACAGGCGCCATCTCAGACTCCTCCAAAACATTAGGAGGGATAGGATTGCTCTAGGACACTGGTCAAGGAAGGATTAAGGATGACGCATATTCTGAATTCAAATGTACAATATAGTTTTTGTGCTTTTTTCAGTATTTACATACTGAACAGGAAAATTTTCAAACAACTTTCTATTTCGAGCTTTAAAAATTAAAACGTTTGCTTATGTAGACAAAATTATCACTGGCTCATTTTTAGTCTATTTCTGAAATTTATTTAAAGGTTTATTTGGTAAAAGCAAACTACAGTACAGGACTTAAAAACATGGAAGTTGGTTCTGAGTTGAGGCTTCAATATAAATGAATGGCAAGTACTTCTTGTATGAAGTAGTACCTTAGCTGTCTTGAAATAAGCCTAGCCGTCTCTGTTGTCTGTTGTTTTATTGAAGATCCACCTCTTGTCACACCTCGCTTCCTTGTTCTGAAGGTGTCCTTGCATAAATTATTTTTCTTCGTCAAAGAGTTTTCAGATTTCTCACATTTGATTATCCTTACTGTTTAGTTTGAATCCTTTTTTTAATTCTATCACTGAGAATACAGGGCCCTTAGTCTAATAAGCCTCTTGGTGCTCTCTTAGAAATGTAAGAGATGTGAACATAATGTGGAAAATAAGCGTGTAGATTACAATGTAAAGTTTGATTTCTTATATGTCAGAATTTCTTTTCACCGTTATCTATGAACATGAGCTAATCAAAAAATGGAGAAACTAAAAAATCTTTTTTTAAAAATTCTATTACATTACATTTTGAAGTTTATTCTTCTACTATATTGACTGTAAAATATCCAGAATTTAAGGGCTCAGATTCTCAGTTGTCCATTGTCTGTACTGTAAGCAATTCACTGAGCACAGTTTATTTGTCCTTATTCCACTCACTACAGTGATAATGACTAAAACAACAGAAAAAAAAAAGAGTGCACAGAATACTTTAGTTCTAAGAGCAGCTCCTCCTCTGGAGCTATCTCTGCTAGTATTTGTGAAGTAGAGAATTTTCTATATGTCTATCATGAAAAGTAGGGAGAAAAAGTACCCCTATGTATAGGCATTCATTATGAGTATTAGCTTAGCTCCATGCTACTAGCTGCAGAGCAGAACAAATCAATAACATAATACTTAGAGTAGTTTTCCACTATTTTTTCTGAACTGAAGGTGATGCTCTGCATTCACCTTTTTACAATGTTTATTAATTTCTTCCTATAAAATAATTAGCTTCTAACTTTGCTGCTAGAAGTTCACAGAATCTTTTTTTTTTAAAAAAAAAAAAAAAAAAAAAGCCAAGTCAAATGCAGCCTCAGGCCTGTAATGGAACACTGCATGTGGATTCAATATGAACTGAAAAGCAGGATGTATGTATGAGAGTCTTAAATCCTACACGAGAAGGACTGGAGAGCTAGATGCTTCTCTGAGAAAGGAGTAGGGGAAAAGATAAATAAAGAGGGAAGTTCCCTAGGTTAGGGGAGTTTTTTCTGTGTTTATGTGCCCTGCTTGAAAAAGGTTTGGAAGAAGTTGGCAGTACTTTTTTTGGGCTGTGTTTTCTGTCTGTTTCTTATTGTAAGGAGTAAAATGGTTTGAGTGGTTTCGATTTCAGGTAGCTATGACTTCTATTGTCTAGGACAGTTAGGAAGCCGGACTAGTGTGCCATGTGCAACTAATGGATTATGGCATGCTTTGATTAATCTTGTTATTGGAGTAGTATTGGTTTTATTTTAGCTTTTTTTTATAACATAAAGCAAACCTCAGTCTATGCTCTTCTTTGTATTACTGGTTTTGTTTTATTAAATTTTAAAAAGTTGCTTCCTAGCATCTCTTTCAAGCATCTGCAGCTTCAGTGGCCTTACACTCAGTCGTGTGAAGGACCTCTAATGCATAAAATCTGTTAATCTACATTATTTTCTGATTAATCCTAGATTTAATTTGCTGAGCATACTGTCAAACCTGAACCAGTTTATTTCCTCATAGAAAGCTTTCTTTAGCTCTGTGTTCACATAATGATTATTTCATTGTTTCAAAGCAGATAAAAGATAATAACAGAAATAGTTTATGTTTTTCATGTTTAGGTGGTATGTAGAACCAAATAGCAGAAAAAGATTTCCAAATTTGGGAAATTCATAGCTGTATTGTTCAAAGTTTTCTGCTCTCATTCCTATTCCACACCAGGTGTTTTAACAGAAGCTTTATTTTTATTTTAAGTCGTAAAGTTAGGTCCACACATATCTTGCTTCACTAATCCATTTTAGATTCACTTCTTGTACTGTACCAAAATAAAGTCGATTCAAATGATAACAAATGCAGAAAAATTTCCAGTGCACCTAAGGATTTTGCATCAAATCAAAGTAAATATCTGCACAATATTTTTTTTCCTACTCTTGGAAAACTTCTGTCACACTTGAAATACCTATTGCTTATTCCCTAAGGACCAAGTGCCAGCATTGTTCTCATATGATGGATGTTAGTTGCATCACCTGCTGCACTACCAGAAGATGCTCAGATAGCCTAGTGAGGAGGGTGAAGGAATCTGAAACTGTGAGATGTTTTTTTTTAAAGTAATTAATAGTTGGTATGTACATTCTATTCTCTACCACTGCTATATCAGGTCAGGTTTACGATTTATTTAGCAAAATCAACACATTTTTGTATTTAGATATAATATAAGCAGGCACTAGTTTTAATCTCAATTTTCAGAAAAAAAAAATAACATTGATAAAAAAACATAAGGGAGATCAAATAGGTGTGCCCCTGGTCAAGTTAGCAAATTAAGACCTCCTTCAGCCACAGGAAAAAATTAGTTAATTAATTAGCACCTCTTGGAAGGTTCAAAAGGAGTCAATTTTACCAGTGACCGTTGTTATCGATGTCAAGGCATGATATATGGTATATTATATAAATTGTACTACTGGCAATAGGCTACATTGAAGAGTAGTGAGGTGATCATGATTGCAAAGCTGTGCTTTCCTTTGTGTAATGAAATTTAATGATTTAGCTGCATGGTTAGGAATGTTTTTAAGCTGGCTCATATGGGGTTAAGGACTTTTGTGTCGTAAGAAAAAAAAGATCTAAAGCATCAGTAGGAGGTCAGATCTGACAGAAGAAGCAAGAAGATCTGCCTCACGTGTATCAGGACAGTAAAGTGTTACACTGATAGAAAAGTATAGCAAAGAGAATCACTTTTTCCAATCTCTTCTTGTGATAATTGCATATAATAGCCATATTTGCAAAATCATTTATCTGGAGTTTGCAGTTTATAAGGGTGTAATTTCTCTCTGAAGTTAGCCTGGAGTAAGCTGTTTTTCATACATGATCTTGAATGGTCGTCATCATAGATGTGTGCTGATTTTTTTCAGTTATACTCTAATACAGTTCACAGTTATAAGTCAATGCTCTTGAAAATCTTCTTCACTCTTTGACTGTGTCTCTTAAAACATGTATTTCACCATTTGTGGTGAAATTCAGTGCAGTCACCTGGAGTGGATACAAGAAAGGTAGCTGCTGTGGGGTAATAGCCTCCCTCCTCTCTCCGCTCATCCCTGTAACTAACTCCAAAGTTGGTATTGCAGTTTAAACCTTAATCGTGTGATGAAGATGCGTTTTTCCAAAATTGATTAATGATAACATTATGAGCATAATCTACTTTATGCAAGATTAGTAATTTTGGGATCAGCAGATACGTTACAGTGTGATTTCTGTTTTGTTGACTATCCTAAAAATAGATGCTTTGTAGAAACAATAGAGGAGAATATAATAATACAAAATGAAGAATTTTCAGTATTTTGCCAGCTGTGTGATATTTGCAATAATATATCAGTCTTTTTAAGGAAGAGGCTGTCTCTTATACAAAAAGATAGATTTGTAGTGCTCTGTGTTTTCAGGAATCAAGTAGTAAATGTCTTGCAAGAAAACAAAAACCTTTAAGACCTTGTTTATTGTATTCTGTTGGCTAAAACTGCCAAAAATAAATTAATAGCCGTAACCACTGCACTGTTTTTTTTGTTCACAAGAAAAATATCTTGACGTATTTTTTCATTTTGTGATTGGTGCGCATTTCAAGGGTATAAATTAATCTTCAGAGGATCCTAGGGAATATCTTTCCTGGACACTTCACTTATACATCAAGTTGGCCATGTTAGCAATCTAATCACAAACCTGTAATTCAGTGAACAACAATTTCTTATTGTGAACAGTGTAGCAGCTTTTACTATCATTTAGGTCAGCCTAAGATTGCTGATGCACCATATGTTTCAGGCCATGGATGATGGATGGTATCCTCTGGTGCCCATCCCTAAGTGATTGGAAAGATTGAAGACACACAGTTCACTTAAGCTTGCTTACTATTACATCAAGTAATCAGCGTGATAGGCAAACCTGTGCTCTCTATGTCACACTGACCAACTTTTTTTCAGGGACATTGTGTCAGAAAAACAATCTAAGAACATTTCCAGATGACAGGCCAGTTACTAGAACAACCATTTAGCAACTGGATTCATCCAAAAATCTTAATGAAATGAAAAAGCCAATGCACATTTTAAAAACACCTTTAGTTATTTCAAGCAGACATGGTGTTTTATATTTAAAGGGATTTCATTCCAAGGCTGACCTTATGCAACCATGCAATCTCATAGATCAATTTTAGGATATAAAAACAGTGCTCCCAGTATTAAACAAAGAGAAATGTTGCTTTGAAATAATTGAAAACACATTAGATGTTTCTTTTGAGTTTTGTAGGTACATACACACTATCAGATTGAAGTTTTAAGAAGGAAATCTTTTTCCTAACGCCTGTCTTGTTAATAGTAACCAGTGTATTCAAGTATTTAGCCCAAGCAATTGAGGGCCTCTTTATCAGGTTGCCCTGTGGTGAGGAAAGTCTTTTGCATGTTATAGGAGCAAATCCTAGACTAAAGATCTCCTTTTGCATAAATCCCTGCAAGACTTGTTACTGTATTCACTGGTAGGAATAAATCCAAACAAATCAAATCAAGTGAAGTGTTTAAAACAGTGTAGTTTAAATCAACTATTGGCATATGTTATTGTATAATTGGGTATTTTTTCTTTTAAAGTAACTGAGTTGAAAGCTGAGCACACAAGTTTTTATCCATA
Organism: Lagopus leucura; assembly: GCF_019238085.1. NCBI lineage: Eukaryota > Metazoa > Chordata > Aves > Galliformes > Phasianidae > Lagopus > Lagopus leucura. The sequence continues at coordinate 5,708,462 of NW_024962269.1, forward strand.
ACAACCATGAAAAAGGAGCTTCTGAATTCAAACCTAAATGCTCATTATTACATTCAAAATGTAATAATACTATCATTAATTAATGTACTTGTCTACGTATTTTCTGTTTAAAAACCGTAGCTACTGCATGCACTTTGTTTTTTGAGCAGCTCACAGAATTACATAGTATCTTCCTGACATAAGAGGTACTGTTTATTTTGAATGCCAAATCCTGGCAGGTATTCTGCTGTCAACTTTGCCTTATTTCACCAGATAGTGATATCCTAGCTATTATATAAACTTATCTAAGGTGACTGTGACTTAACATCAAGATACATTTGTCATATTTGGAGTGTGCAATTAGAGGAAAAAATAGTAAAATCATTTAAAAAAAAATTTATAACCAGCCCCTCCCGAGTCAAGATTTCAGAACAGATTTCCTCCTGTCAATCCTGTGATAGCTAAGACTGAGTTCCATAACAGGAGACAATTCTGGCAGCAGCCTCTAAAGTAAATATTAAACCAAGGTAATGGAAAGAAGAAACTATTATGAGGAAGACAGTCAGGGGAGCAGTAATTATCGCAGACTTTAAAACTAAGGCAGATAGAGGTGGTGAAGAAATGTATTGAACAGATGGCTCATCAGTAAGGCTCTTTCCTCACCTGTGAGCAGAAATTGTTAGAAAGCTGAGTAGTCTGCGTATACAAACTTTCCACATTAGAATTTTGCTTTTTGCAGCCACTGACACTTTGGTTTTCTGCTGAACCATCTCCTGAGGAGGCATAAGTATTTTGGGCTTTACCATAAAGCGTTCTGATCTAAGCTCTTGCACTTCACTGAAACAAGGGAGCTAACAGAATAGTACAAATTGAAATATATGACTGGCTGCAAAGATAAATGAAAGTCTTCCAAATATCAGTGGCGCTGCCTTGGCCTTGCCAATGAGAGAGAGAGAGAAAAAGAGAGAATTAAGGAAAAACCTTACATGTCTGAAAATACATTTTTTCTTCAAAAGAGTGTAAATGAGAGCGATGTGAGTCCAACGTCTGCTGAGCCTGCTATGAGCTTGAGATAGGGACTTGAGCTAAAAGAGGGGATAATCAAACTCATACACTCTGGAAAATTGTTTGTGGAAATTTCTGCTGTTCAAAAATCAGAAGTATCAGACAGTGTGAAACAGGCATAGTCTCCCCGTGTTTTTTTACTTCTTTATGACTCTTCAGAGTTGGACAGCAGTGACAAGATGATGGTTATCTTCATTTGAAAAACAGAGTCTGAAAGTGTATTCAGGTATGCAAAGCAAAGGATAATCAGAGAGATGTTCTGAGTACTAGTGAGCAGGGTTTAGACAATTAAGCAGTGAAGAAAATGTTCATATATTCTCCTATGTATGTGTATGTCAGACAATAATATAAGGCTTAAGTAAGCGCGTAATTTTAAATGTTGTAGCCTATGTTTGCTTCACACCATGACTCAAATGGCAGAACCCATTGGTTTCTGAGACTGGGAAACCTGGAACTGCAGGCAATTGGCTATAAATTTTTTTACATCACTAACAAATGCAGAATTGACTATTTTGCTTTGAGGATATTTTCCCCATATAGCTCAAGCATAGAGATGAACGTATCATTTTTGCTAAAAGCAACTGTAGTGTAATTTTTGGTGACTGTATAGTTAGTCTATGAGATCTGTCAGTAGCATCATGTCAGTGTAAAACAGAACCACACTTGAAAAATATTGGGTAGAGAGAGATTATATTTTAGAAAAGCACAGCAGGTTGTTACTGCCTTTTATGCACAGTGGTGTTTTTTCTACTACTTTTAAATGAGACACTTGTTCCTGAACAATCAGCCCTTTCTCTGCAGTAAGATGCCTGTGATAAAAATGATTGTATTATTTTCAGTCACAGACAGGAGGCAAAGCTTTTAACTACTGCAACCTACTGTCCCTTTTAAAACCATTTAAAGATGGCAGGCGTGTTAAACACAGTGGATTGTTGGTAAAAGTTACCCGTGTGCATCCAAAAGTGGCAGAATATGGACTAAGGTGCAACCTCAATCTGTGCTGTAATAAAGTAGCTGTTCATCTGTGGTCAGAGATCGTCATGAAAGACCTTGAGTTCCTTCACTTTATTTTGCAGAAAGGCCATCAGACAGCTTTGCATCATCTAACTCTATCAATCAAGGACCTCAACCACTGCTTTCTGCTGAAAGCTTTCCTGTTTGGCTCTGTTTTTCACAGACAGCTCAATAACTTGTCTGTGGAGCTGTGATAAATGTACCATGTGCTTCTAAACTGTCTCTTTAACACTGAACTGAATTTCAACTTGTAATGCTTGTGACTAATTGTTTTCATCAGAAACATTTTGTTTCTGCTATCCAATAGTCTCTGATTATCTCATGTTTTCATTTATTCTCAAGGAATGGTAACACTTGAAAGTTGACTTTCATATAATTGACTACTAGAAATCTAGATTTGATTAAAACAAATTCATATGAATGTGAAATATCAATTTCTAACACTTATTTTTTTACAAATTATGTTTCAAGTCTATTTTTAATTATGAATTTTCTTTTTTCTGATTGTGAGCTAGTCATTAGTGAAATATCCTTGTGTTTTTGTCACCATATATAAAATGGGGCTGATATCACAAAACCTTGTGCTATTTGGGCACAATTGCCTGTTTTTGCTGAGAAGGCCCAAAATAGAGCTATTATGGCAAATGAATAACTTCTCAGTCTGAAAGAAGGTGGTTCTTTCTAATCAGGTTGTAGGTCAATGGCAGGGCAGGGTAAGAAAACTCACGTTGCAGCTGTCTGCAAATGAGCTGCACTTCTGATACAATATAAAACGGACTTCAAGGTTGGTAAAGGTTAAAGAATGGATATGAGGACAATTGCATAGAATATGGGGAGGCAGAAGAGTTTTCATATATAGATACAAACTTTACAAGTATTTCTGTAGCTCACGCATTTTTAGCATTTTATCTTTTGGCCTTAAAATCTTAAAAAACAAACAAACAAACAAACAAACCCAAACTGAGAAAGTATTTTGATTTTTGACTAACAGAAACCATATAAAATGTGTTGCTGGGAACGAAGATAAACTGTGAAATAAAACTAGATTGCAATATGTTTAATTGCTATAAAAAAGTTGAAGTTCTACTTAAAAAATAACCAGTTTATGCAAATTACAAAACTGCAATACGCGGTCAGCATCAAGGCAACTCATAATCTTCTCATGGAAAAAATGGCTTGTGAAAATACATTGTAATAGAATTTAAAAGCCACAGAATGCAAAATCTGTTCTGGGACATACAAATGTAGGTCCTCTGGAGCGTAATTGTGCTCAAGATTAGCAACTAAGACTACAATTTGGATCAAGATTAGATCAAACATGCGCAAATGAAACATTAATTTTCTTATTTTCTCTGTAGCAGTTTTAGTAGAAAAAGAAAGAAGATAAGGCATGTTAATTGCTCTTGGGAATACGTTATTTCTGGTTAAGAAGAATAAATATTGTACAGTCTGGAAAGCATGTTGATTTTTAGCGGACAGTACTAATTTACATTTTCCTCATTTAGAGTTCAGAAGTAACAGTAAAAATGCATCCTTTGGGTTTGTGAAGTAAACAATACAGATATAGAGACAATTCTCATTTTCTATGACATAGATGTGCAGTACCAAAAGTAAAATTCTTTGTGGGTTGGCATTGTGCTGCATGAAAAGGAGGGCAAAGGAAGGAAAATTGCAGCTTACCTTGAGTTAACTGTTGTCACAATTGCACAAGGCCAGGGGGTACATTAGGGCACAGCTAGGAGATTCGGTTAACAAATTCACTGTGAAAGACCTGCTTGGGATGATTTTCTATGAGAAATATTTGCCTATTTGCTGTTATTGTGTTACCAGTTGAATACAGTAACATTTTTGACTTCTACTTCCCATAGTGAAGTCCCAGAGATCCACTCTGTAGGGTGCATTTTTGGCTCCTGGCTCTCAAATAGCATATGTGAGAGAAAGCTGCTGTGCAAAGCAAAATGGAATTTCTGCTTACAGGTGATACCATTTGCCAGAGCTATGTAGCTATGGAGCTCCTCCTCTCTCTTGAAAAAAAATATTTTCAGATATGGTTTAAGAAATGCATCTCAGGGCTGTGAATCTAATTCCAGACTGCACTGCTCTGCCTCCAGTTGTTTTACCAGTAAACAGCATAAACCTATGTGATGTATGTAATGGAATATTCACTTTGTTGGGCAGAAGCTTCTGCTGGTGCATATAGCCTCTAGGGACTCATCAAGTATGAATTTTTTGCAAACAACTCTTCATTGGCTTTCAGAATGACTTGTGCTTCCATGACTATTAAATAGAGCAGTCTGGATAGAGGGATTTTTGTTTGTTTGTCCTTTTATGATATTTCCCAAAGATCCCAGGGTTATTCTTTTTTTTTTTTTTTTTTAAGAGAGGTATGATGTTGGAATACCAAGGCACTCGTCAGTAGGATGAGGAAACAGCATGGAAGTAGTTAAAGTTGGTTTGACAGTGGTTGTCCACTATAGAACTCATGTCAGTTGTAAACCAGAGTGAATGTAATATTTTTAAGGAAGTCTAGCAGACTCTCTGGAATACACATGTTATTTTGTGGCAGAAAAGCAATCAAGCAAACCTAAATACTTTTCCTGATGCCCTGGATGCAGTAAGATTTTTTTTTTTCCTTATGTAGTCTGCTGCTGCCTTAAATACATGAAGCAAAGGTACAAGGAGATTTTTTAAAGCAACTTTTATAATCTAATATATTTATAATCAAATTTTATTTCAATTGCATACAGGCTGGAAGTACAGGAGCTGATTAGTGTTACTGGTTCCCTAAATGAATGCAGTAAGATTTAAAAGCTGAGTTCACTAACAATGAGTTTAATTGGTATCTGCACACAATACTGAAGTCCAAGAATTGCATTCTGGACACACACACATGGTTCAGTGAAAAAATGGGATAGATTATGTAGAGACAGTGTTTAATTCTCCTTGCAAAGTCTTTACAAGTGCAAAGGGAGGACATGTGGTCAAGACAATCCCTTGTGCTGGATACCCTAGCTATTGGCTGCTACAAGGTCTTTAAAGGCAGTGATAAATTTGAGGATAGTCATCTGACTTGCCTTAATCAGCACTGATTAAAAAGATCTAAATGGCTCCTGGCAGCCCCTGGATCAGATGGATGCAGATTCTCTCTCCCTAGTGGTATGCCACTCACCACTGTGGAGGTAAATTTCATCTATAAATGTCAGGTGTTGCATTTCAGTCAAAAGTTGCACAGCGGCACTCAGATGAGCTGATAGACTGTGGGAGTATAAGAAGAATGTAAATAACTCTGCAAATATTACAAAGTTATTACATACATTGATTGTATGGCCTTTTGGGGAGGTCACGTTCCTTTCCGTTGACTCTGTCTCTGAAAATATATGGCTAAAATAGAGCTTAAAGAAAGGCAAGAAAAATTATAAGGTTTCTTTATAAATGTAATTTTAAAAGCTGGTTGATTTAAAGAGAATATAAATATTTTTAAAAGTCACAGAAGTATATGGAATTTCAAATGTTTTGACAAATATAAAGAGCATGCCAAGAGCATGTAGACGTTCAGCTAAACTGAAAGGTTGGAGGAAATCTTAAAATGATTGGAGGAAAATCTTCATGATATATAATGCCTCCCTTTCTCCTATTAAATGAGGCAGCAGTTTTTCTCCATCTCTGTTCAGTGTTGAAAGGTTCTAAGTTCTTAAATACCAGCCACTATGTAAGTTAAATACTACTTATGCACAGTAATACAGAACTGAACAGGCCACAGTTACTTTTCTGTAGAATTTTAATGTAGACTCTAGACTTCTGTATCTAAGGAGCATTCTTTTGAAAAGTAATTTACAGCAACTTTTAAGACATAAGTCCTAAGAGTTTTGTAGCTCCTGTATTTTATCCATAGACAAATACTTAGATATCGGGATAACCAAGCAGTTATTTTCCCTTGCTGATCAGATCTCAAAACATCTTCCAGAATGGTATTTAGAAGCTTAATATGAAGCTGCTAATTAATGGAGGACAAACACAAAGATGTAGAAGTATTGCTGCAAATTCAAGCAAGTAGCTGGAGCATAGCTGACTAAGGAAATAGCAATCTGTGCAGCTCAGACCCAAATGGGGTAGTGATCCTAGGCCTTTTGTAGAGTGGAAACTAATGATGGATATTTAATTCTAGTATTGTGTTCTATCTTCTTCGCGAGTCATCTGCTTTGTAACTCTTTCTGACTAGCACGGTTTACGAAGTGGTCAGGAGAAAATCATTGTTGGCCTTACATACTTTAGGCCTCTCTTTTACCCCCTAAATAAAAAATTTAAATGGAATAAAACTGAATATATCTTATAACGGATTTTTGCTGACTCATATTACGGGAGGTACTATCAAACTTATGCCTCTTCTAAGTACATCCACCAAACGGGAATTGTATACATATGAAGAGAATAGACCTCATAGGAAATGTTAGTAAGGTATTATACTTTGTGGCTAAAGGCAATCTAGATGAAGCAGTAAAATAATTGCTGTAGCGGGGATTACAATGTTGTATTACACCTCTCTGTAAGTATCATTTTAATTTTTTATGGTGTAGATTATCTGGAAGTTTATTTTATATACTGCGTAGCACTTAAATGTCACTGGATATGAAACCCTTATGCAGGAAGCTCATTAGTTGAGCTGTCTGCGTCTGTATATCTGCCATCAGCATCTGGTGAGAGGACTGCTGCTGACCCTGCCAGACTCGGGTCATGAGGTCAGCAGGTCTCATTTATTATTCAAAATTGCTTTCTGACCTTTTATCAGCTAGGTCAAAGTATGCTGCATTCTCCTTGGTTGAATTTTATAGTGAAATCAGTATCATGTGCAGATAATATAATTACCAATTCATGTGAATCTCATCCCTCTCTCTCCTAAAATGTACTCACTTTGAGACTGATGAAGTTCATTTAGTTACCTGTACAAATGCACATATGCTTCAAGAGCACGTGTATACCTTGTCATAACACATGTAGCTTTGCATCTAAATTCGTCCTTCAAATTGTGCATCTGGTTTCCACTATGGTGGTACTGAAACAGCTGAAAGCAGAGCTCTGTTGCTCACAGATAATCTCTCATTTTTATCACTGCCATTCTTTTAGGTTACTTTCCAGCGTTTTTTATTTCAATATACATATTCACTGTATTCTTCAGTAGAAACTGTACCTCCGATTTCAGTTGCACATATGTTTATCCACTGACAACGGGAGTACTAAGAGAACTGTAAAGCAAGAAACATGAATAAAAATGAAGAGGGATTTCCTGGAGATTTTAGTAGACTTTGGAAGGAAAAACAGTGACAGCCCCAAATAGTTTTAAAATATCTCCTGATTACAGATGCAGTACAGATGCAGAAAATCACTGGTAGGCATGATTTCCCTGCTCAAGCAGAACTAAGATTGTCTCTAGTGAAATAAATGAAGAACCAATTATTCAAAATTTTCATTTTGTAGTGAATAGGTAGGAAGCATAAATAATATCCAAATAAGAAAAAATATTTTGAAGTTTTACTGGTCTAAACTTGGAGGAGAAAATTAGCCAAAATTAGCTTAACAAGCCATGCTACAGTATGGAAAATTGGAAACCATATATGTCAGATTGATTCCTAAAGGGAGCTGTGCAGTATAGCATTATTCCTGTGGAATGATTTCATCCTTTTTAAAAGAAGGTGTCAAAGGTCACATTGGTTCTTGCCCTTGAAGCAGATGATATGAGATGTCAGTGTGTGTTTTCTGACACTGCATATGATGAATAACCTTGACATAGTAATAAACAAATAACCTATATTAACGTTTATAAGCACAGTGAAGTATTAATGTAATATATAATACTTTGACAATGTACTGTGAATATACAGCTTTCATAGAAATGAATTTCCTCTAGCAATACTGTAGTAAATCTAAAGTTAGTTAAAAATTGCTGTAAACTACATATTCTTGAAGTATCATAATTGATACATACCTGAAATGTGGCCAACCCAGTTTAGAGGATAGGGGTAAGAGAAGTACTTTCAACACTGGGTTAAGAATATGTAGAATACCTGAACCTCTGTATTCAGAGAGAGTCTTACATTGTTGTGAAGAGTTTTTGTCTTCTAAATATCTTGCGGTCAATTGTCTTTGTAGGTGCAGCTCTATCATAAATCAGTATTCAATGAAATTATGAGCTGCTCTCTTGCAGTGAAGAAAAACGACTGCATACAAGTATGAATTCAAAGCATACATTACAGCTGGTTGGAACAAGGGGTTTTCTAGTAAGAATGGGGAGCTAGGAGATTTGTTGTTCTGGAAAGAATTATAACATGACGTAATAGTCCTTTTGATCAAATTATTTACCTTTAAAAGCAGTTTTGTATCTGTTACAGCTCTCTTGATGTGGTTTGTTGGTTTGTTTGTTCACTGAAAATTAAGTAAAGCTAATGCGTGATACTGAAATGCAGGCTAACTTTCTAGGCTGTTTCTAGGTCCCGTGCAGGACATTTTGAATTACAGCATTTCACTCATTCATCAGTAATATCTGTATCTTGCAAGTATTTTTTTCTGTGTATCATTTTCATTTGCTTTAGCTGTATAGCTGTGTACCACACTCCCAAACAGGTAAGCTGTTTCTAGTATAAACAAACTATTAATGTTAGTTTTCTTTCTGAATCTTTCAGAGAAGTCACCAAGTACTATCGCCTGTGAGGTCACTCCAGGTTCTACTACCACTTTTATTATGCCGTGTACAGCCGTGCTGCAATGAATATTCACACTATGTCACAGAGTCTGAGAAATGCCTTCACTTGTGAAACATCCTAGCACATATACTGGTGTACTTTACAACGTGAAAAAAGGCATTTGTCATTCTTTTGTCTGTATTATGAATGTTGCATGTCCGTGAAATATACTTTGTGGGATGTGTATATGCAAGAGAGGTCGAGAGCAAATTTCATAGGATTAAATGAAAAGAAAAATACATAGAAGACATAAAAGTAGGTTAATGAAAAGGTTTTATTTCATATTTTAGCAAATGGTTATCTGCTCACAAATTTTCATGCCTTCCTGGGGATCCATCATTGTTCCTATAATTACATATTGTGTAAATCTTCAGGTGAACTGTACATATTGCTTTTTTTTCTTGTCTAATCTTTGTCATAGACATATTTTTCATGCATGCACATGCTTTTAAAGAAAAAAATGTGTTCTCTCATTGTGGGTTTTTTGGATCTTCAACGAGCTGTGTTTAGTATTATACATCTGTTTCCCGTAAAGAGATGACAGAGGGTAAATTAGTTGGAACTGCAGTGTGAATTATTTCATTTAAGGATAGCGAGATAGCTGGGCAGTGTTTACCATAGTGGAACAATTCCCAATTCAAAACTCATCTTAAACACATCATTAGTAATCTTTCCAGTCATGATCGGTTTCTGTGAATAGCTAACATGAGCTATTGCTGGTGTTTCCATAAGATACTGTTACGTCATCTTTTAAAGGAACATGATTTACGTATAAAGAGCTTTGCTGATTGGGCTAGAACAGGCAGGAATTAATACAAAAAAACAATCAAACAAAAAGTAAACTAACAAAAATAGTAAGAAAATGGATAGATGGGTCTTTACATAAAGCATTAAGTGAAGCTGGACTTCTTAAATACTGAAATGTAAAGGAAATGGCATGTATAAACATCCAGTAGAGTTCATAGTGCCAGTGAAGCCATAAAATAACATCTGCTTTTTAGATGTCATTGTAAGAATAAAAAAAATAAGATGAGGAAAGTAACCCCTATTCATTTGCACTCAATAGCTTTCCTCATGGACTAAGACAAAACAAGTGCTTGTTTCCCAAAAACCCCTTTGCACCTTTCTTTAGCTCTGAATAATGGAGCGATTCCCTTGAAGTAAAACGTGAAGTGGTGGTTGGAACTAAAAGTGTCAGATAAACAGAGATAAAGTGTTTGATAATAATATAATATGGTAATACCACTGTGAACCCAAATGTGTAAATTTGAATTTAACTCTCCACATTGATAGAATTCCTTTAAATTGTTCTTTATCCTATGTCTATGTCCTGTTTCCAGCTGGGACAGCGTTGATTTTTTTCATAGTGTCTGATATAATGCTATGTTTTGCCTTTAGGGGAAAAAACATTGTCGATAATGCACCAGTGTTTTTTGGTGGTTGCTGAGCAGTGCTGCAAAGACCAAGGACGTTTCAGTTTTTGAGTTTCTCTTACAAGGAAGGGGCTGAGAGAGACGAGAGATGGGGTCTGAAAATGTAGAAATGTAAAGTGGAGCTCTCTCGGCAGAGCAAGGCATTTCTCTTCTGTAAAAAGCATCAGGCCTTGGGAGCAGTCTGTAGCTAGAAGTTCACCTGCGTTTGTCATTTACCCGTGAATTTGGTTGTGCAAAGACTGAAATGTCCAAGAGCCTCAGTGGACTCTTGCATTTAACTAATCATCATTGAAACTGGGCATATAGCTGTGCTACTGCTGTGTATTCTCAAATTTTTGGACTAAGAAAACTGAAGCTTTCTTTCAGATTTGGGTCTTGATTTCACTATATCTAGGAAAGGATTAGAAGGAATCTAGAGGGCCAGTTATATTCTGGTGATGGCAAGCTCTTCTGAACATAATTATGGAAAGTTGTTTTACGCACTGTATCTGTTCTTCTCTTTTTTACGTACCCAGAAGAATTGGGGTACATAAAAAGCACTACTTGCTTGGCCAAATTCAGGTTGTAATTAAACAACGAGATGGGGGCTCTCGTTAAAGTGCATCTAGATAACACAGGTGTGAACTCAGTACCCCGAGCATTTTGTGATTCACTTTATGAGAACTATCTGTTCTCTGTTAGTAATGCTACAGTCATTGCACTGTGTCTTTGAAAACTGCAATCAAGGTCCTGCTGCACATTTGTACCTTTTTTTTGTGCAAGAGCCCTTTTGGCTTTTCCACTTCACTCATCTTACAAGCTGGTGTGCAACCTTTAGAGCTCTCCTGAACAGGCAGTTTTGTTTCCTGAAATACTAAATTTGTTTTTATCCTTCAATATGTAGAGGGATATATGTGACTGTCCCTAGATTCACCTCTGACTCTGTAGATCAGCTGAAAGCATATAGGAGCAGAAACAAATTAACGAGTAAAAGAGGGAAGAGTAACAGGATTTACAATTTGGAACAGGTAGGGCACTTCCACATGGAATTTCTTGTTGATAGCTGGATCATTTCCAAATAGGCAGCGTATGCTTACCTTTAAAACACAGGAACGTGCATAAATAAGTATCACTATGGAAGAATTAGGTTTCAGAAAACCTAAATATATTTCCAGTATTTTGAGTTTTATATACAGACTCCTGCTGGTGTTAATGCAGGAGCTGAAAATCACTTGAGCAACAAAACAGCCACTTTTAGAACCAGAAAATCAGAGGTTGCATGAAATGATATATTTGTTTTATTTAAGAGACAAAGATAGTTTCTTTACTGAGCACGTTTCCACAATGGAGCCAATTTGATTTAACATTTTCTATGATAACTGCTTCTTTTTTTTTAATGTTGATTTTAAGTTCAAGAGAGAGAAGTTCTCACTGTATAGACCCTAAGGGAATCCTTTGATTTCAGAATTAACAAGAAACTAATTATCAGACATGAATGAAAAATCAGACTATAAACACTGACTTGGCTAACATGATAAGAGGTTACCATGAACATAATGTAACTTCACTAACTTTCACCATTTTATGGCCAGCCTCTAGCTACAGCATGTGTTTCTTTTCTGAAAGTCCAAGCAAACACACAAACGCACGTAGGAAAGAAAAGAAAAAAGAAAACAGAAGAATAGCATTCCTGAAGAATAATAAGGGCTCAAAAACTGGAGAGACTGAATACTTGGGAAAAAAAAAAAAAGAGCTAGGAAGAGCTCGTATTCGTGTAAGTCGTCAGCTCTTCATCTCCCTGTGAAACTTAACTGCAGTAAGAGCATAGTCTTGTACCGTGTTTCACGTATCAACAGAAAGATCATCTGCGTTTTTAGAACAGTGCTTTTCAGTTCTTCACGTGTGGTTTCACACAGCCTCTGAACCACAGTGATACTGGAAGTCACCTTCTTAGATGCCTTTGTCCTTGCCAGTGTCCATAGTGTCTTTTTTACCTATTTATTACCCATCTCAAAGCAGAGGATCCAGGCCCTTATTTCCACTTACGGATATTCTTGCTGATGGTTGAAGTATGAAGACAAACACGTGCAAATGGTGTTAAGATGCAGTATTAGAGAGAGGTTCTCTTTTACCCACTCTTTCACCATTACTTGGCTGTCCTCTCATTTCTCTAGAGCTTGAAGTGAAAGGATCTGTTTTCCAAATTTATGTCTCTTGTAGCTGATAGTGATGGTGAAAATTCATTATTAATATAATTAATTTACAGATCAGCAATGTCCAAATTTTGTTCTCAATTGCATCACAAATGTAACTCTATTTGAATTAATTTAGAGTCATGCTTCTGTAACAGAGGCCAGAATCATTGTCCTCTTATGCAAAACAAGTTTCCAACAATACGAGAAAAGGGACGGTTAATTGGAGCAGTTTTTGTTTGGGAACAAGCACAAAGTAATACAAATGTGTCAGATGCTAGTTTGCTGCCCTAAACACCAGTTCACTGCAAAATTTAAGCATGTAACTGAAAATCATTAATTAAATCTTGTGCAGCCAGGAATCATGCATAATGTAACAGCTACTGCAAAATGTCCACTCCTGCTCATTGACATTTTCTTCTTGCTTCTACAGAGATGAGGAGCCAGTATGTGAAGTAGTCCCTCTTAAGATTTTGATTTTACGTTGTTGGAGAATGTCCCGTTGTGTATTTGTAGGATAATGCAGAATGATTACATATGTGGATTTTTGCTTTTATAGTATTAAGTCTAATCACTGAAAAAATACCTTGGCAAATATTTCCTACACTGCATTGCATGACTACATATGCATACCTCAAAATTTTTTAGACTGGATGGAAAATAAGTGGCCTAATGCACCAAGCCCTTAGGTAATAATACTATAACATGGCTGTGTGTGTGAAATAGCTACTTCTCAATTGAACATGAAATTCCATATGAAAAGCAGAATTTCTGTATCTTTCTTCTATTTTTATGACAAGGATTTTAGTAAACAGTCCACTATGAACAGCAGTGTTATTTTTGTAGTGCCATCATGTTCGTGGTGAGAATATAGGTTCCTACAGCAGCGTGGCTAATGTTCAAGAAGACAACTTGTTTAAAGGACAGAAGAGAAAGCAAGCGGTGTTCACAAATTAAAAATTGCACAGCAGTTTCACTACAAAACCAACTACTACTCATACAGAAGTATCCAATTAATCCATTACTCTTTAGAAGAGGAATCCCTACATATCCAGGTACAATCCTTGCCAAATATCTGGACACAATCATAGGCTTTTAGGATTACAAGTAACATAATAACGGATAATGACCAAAATTAAGCACACCAATACAGAATGCTTGGGTTAACTGGGCCTGCCATGTGCACTTTAAGGCAGCAGTCTGTTAGGTTTAAAGTGAGATTAAGGAGTTGTGTAACCTACAATTGTGCCGTTTTTCATTAAAGAAATAAGATGATTGGGCTCAGTAGGGCCCTTCCTTATATTTACCTCTGTTTAATTGGATTGGGAACTGCTTAAACATCTTTGAGTTGGAGCTTAGAAGAAGATGATCCCAGCTGTTTTTCAAAGCTTAAGACAGCAGGCAGACAACATGATCATGTCAAGACTCATACTAAAGCCTTAATCCTACTTTTTCATCAACTAGCACTACAGCTGAGTCTTTAACCTCCTAAGTACTAAATGTGCTTTGTATCTCTCACAGTACATTTGCTGTGAAATGTTACTGTCCAATAATATTAATTTTGTTTCCTTTCTGACAGGGACTTTAAAAAATACCCTCTGTCTACCTGAGTTTGGAGAGCTACAGTGTAAGCTTATGTTTTTAGTCTTTTTAAAAATATAAGCCTGCTCCTATTGAAGTCTGTTGTTCTCTGTGGAGGTGAGGAATTACATCGACCCATATCTCACTGTTATACTGTAAAACGCAGCGTACTGGTAACTGTTATTCACAGTACGTGTGTTACCAGCTTGAATATAATTTTATTTTCAATAGGAAATAAATGGCAACAGCTTTAGATTTTTTCCGGTCTTTTTTTTCTTACCAACTTTTAGCATGACCAAAAGAAATTTTATAGATTCCTACCCTCAAAACTTGCACACTAGAATGTTATTTAGCTTGATAATCCTCAAGTTGAGTAAAGATTAAATGTTCTAATGAGTTTTCCCTGCTTTTGTTAATAGTGTTCTGTGTAATGCCATAATCCTCTTCCCTCTTCTCTTTCTTTTGATTTTTTTTCTTTTTTTTTTCTTTTTGCTTTTTTCTTTTATTATTTTTTCTTTTTTTTTTCCTCTTTCTTTTTTTCTTTTTCTTTTTCTTTCCCCCCCCCCCCCCCCCTTTTTCTTTGTCAGGTAGTGCTCCTATTTGTCCTAGTGACACAGGGCTGCCAGCAGGAAAGCAAGCGTAGTTAATGCTCAGCTGCTCAAACCAGTCAAGCAAGCTAGCAAGTCCCAGCTGTGCTACTTGATGTTTTTTGATTGCACCTAGTCCTCAATCTGTGAACTGTTTTCTGGACTTAGATTCATCAAGCTCTGCCGCTTTAAAAACTCATGCAGGCAGGCATCCTAGGATATGCCATTATAAGCTGCTGCCAGGGGATCTTCTAGGAGATAAATGGAATCTGTGTGAAGTAAATTAGTGTGAACCAGTCAATCTGTGTGTCAGCCTCAAGCCACATCCATGGGTAACTAGCTTGCTGACTGAAAAGTCTGCTGTCTTTTGCCAATCAGAGGTCTCAGCCACCAGGAAGCAGTCCTATACAACATTAGTTTCTTGGAATAATGCCTGTTTGACCAGTTTGTGAAACTCTTCAGTATACAATACTGTACTGCCTGAGTTTACTTACTGCTTACAATTGAACTGAAAATCTTTTAAAGTCAGATAACGTTTTAACAGTAGGGAGCATCACAGAAATGTCCTGGAAATAAGTACTTCCACTTTCATACAGCAGCCATTCAGCAGCTTCATGCTGTGCTGAGTTGGCTTTACCTCCCTATCAGTAATGCATCTTCAAGGCCATAATGCAAAATAATAACAATAATCTGGACAGAAGAGGTTAATAAAGATTCTCTGTATATTTTTTTCCCTGTGGATTAAGCCTTTTGGAAAGCTTTGATCAAGAGACAGAAAGGATATGCAAGTGATAAGATCCACATTATGCAGAGGGATATGTGAGTGTCATAAAGTGCTGCACATTGTTGTTTCGTTTTGGTTTTTGAAAGAAAATTGAAGAAATCAACAACTAGAATTCTTGTGTGTAAAAGAAGTAATTAAAAGCATTTTACAGTTGAATACCAAAAAAATCTATCTTCATGAAAAAAACTAGCAGTAATGTAATTTTAAAAATCTGAAGTATGGATTTCCCGATTTGTTTGTTGTTTTTGGAGAAGACATTGATGTACTGATAGGCAGTTATATCTACAGTATGGACTATCCAATACCATTGTTCTAATATGCTTCATATTTTTTAGAAATACAGACAGGATAGGAGATGACATTTATTTAGTAACTACCAGAACTGCAGTGAGGCCTTCTTTCCTAATTCCTATAAGAAAAAAATGTATTTAATAATTAAAAAAAAGAGGTGCTAATAATGATAATCAACTGATTAAACGACTCAGTCCTACATCATGTTTTGTCAAAAAGACATGTGGGCTTTCTGGCTAAAGAGGATGTGGAGAAGAAAAAGCAGTATGTAGTGGTAGAAGAGTTAAGGATGGCTCGAGGTTACATTTTCCTTTTCATAATCCTCCTAAGTTTTACAGAAGCATATGCTCTGAGCTTTGCAATAAACGCTTTGTGGGATTTTATGGGAAATAATTTTATTTCTTGTAGCAGAACCCACTGAGACAAATTTAACTAGTTGGGTATTTTATTATATACAGTACATAGAATACATGGGCACATTCTGGTGTAAATCATAACTAAGATGGAGACAACTGCTTTAAAATTGAATGAATGTTTCATTGCACTAATGAAACAAAAATGGATGTCCTTTGAGAATGTAATTTGTTACACAGTGCCATATTTTAGTTGCGAGAAGAAGGGAAGTCCCTCCGGGTGAATAAAACTGCAAGGTATATTGGGGAAAAAATCACTGAAAATTTTCGTTTTCCTGTCTGGGGTAATTCTGTCCTCATAGTTATAGAGAGGGGTGGAAAATAGAGTTTCTAGTGTGTTTTTGTTTTGTTTGTGTGTTTTAATTTAAAATCTAGAAAAATCTTAAAACAGATTTTAGACTTTTTCTAAGAGATAAGTTATTTGGTTGCAATTCAAGAAGGGAGTGGAATGAACTTCATTTGCACACAGAGTGCAGCAGTTGGCTCCTGCTCCTCTGGGTGCGTGGTTCATATTTTTGCAGAATGAGCTGTGCATGTAATACACGTCAGTGTTTGGACCTGTTACTGCATTTAATGCAAGGATTTAAATTACTTTAGCTTCCAATGTGACTAGCTCCATGCTGGGTTATTTCAGAAACTGTTCCAGCTAGCTCTTGTGTGATGCTACATTCACTTTAGAATTACACATTTTGCAGGGTTCCTTTCCTAATCTCTATTTTTAAAATTTAAATATAATGGAGACTTAGAGAGTGTGGCATTCAAACATCAGAAAATGGCATGCCATCAGCAATTAGGTGTTGACTAAATAAGTCAGTAGAATGCTTTCTTTATTTCTTGTTTGTTTATTTTTAATGGGACTAAAGACTATGAAAGGACCAACAACTGATGTCCTTCATCCCTCGAGTGAATTAGTGGTTATATGGCCTGAGAAATGATTTGGGAAAAAACACCAAAGTTGAATTCAATTTGGAAAGCAAGGTTTCTGGGTGGACTTGGGTTAGTTTGCATACAGACAGGATGGGAGGTAAGAGCAAGGCAACAGTTTTTCAGAAAACGATCTGGATACCAACTGAGAATGATTCAACAGTGTTCACACTGTGGCAACAAAGGCAAACCCCATAGCAGGCTCTGTGAACAGGAGTATCACCTGCAAAAGCTGTGAGGTCATCTGTGTGCTCTATTCAGCATTGGTAACACCTAGGCGACAGCCCCAGGCTGCTGCTACACTGCTCCATTGCACTGCTCTCATCCCACTGTAAGGGAAGGTGCTCCTTGCAGTCTGGAGTTGATTCATTATTTTCTTGCTTCTAGCTGATTGTAGTAAGTACTGCTACTATTTCACCTGCTATTTCACCATACTATTTCACATGAGTACCTTTTGCATTTTTTGTATTAGTGAAATAATTATTTCCTTTTAGGTTAGCATCAAAATACACGGAAAAAAAACAATGTAGCCCACTAATCCTTAGCTATTGAAAGAGGAAGCAACAAAGGACTGTTAATCACAGATGTCATGGAGATGCACAGCGCTCGTGCACCTTTTCTCATACCAGAGCTGGGGGGTTGACATGAAGCTATCAGGATCTTATCCGAACAGACAAAAGGAGATGCTTCCCTATGTGTACAACATAGAGCCTCCCATGTTAAACAAGTCAGGATGTAGGGTGCAAAAATTTTAGACGTTTAAGGGAAGAGTGGGAAAAATTTGTGGAACAGAAATATAAAACAAAACAAATAATAAAAGAAGACTAGTTTTGGAACCTGAGTTTCAGTTTGAAGTTTTGGAGACATTTCTGATGAAGTTTTACTAAGAAACGTCCTTTCAAAAATGGTACCCTAAGCATTTCCCAGCTGTCAGCCCAGCTCCTTGGGTGTAATATGGTAACTGTAGGCCTAGGGCATCCTGGAACTGCCATTGCAGCATTGCAGCAGAGTTGGTTTAAAGCCCTTTGGAAATGAATACTTATCAACAGTTTGTTTTTTGTTTTTAATAATTTTATATATTATTTTTAATAATTTGTCTTCAAATTATTAATCCCTCTGATGAATACACAAAGCATCTTATTAGAAAGAAATGTTTATTTGTTGATTCACCTGTGTTCTGCAAGCTTTCTCCAATATGTCTGCCCTATGCAAGTTGGTATAAAGAACAGGTTTCCTGGAGTTTGGTATGTGATAGTTCATTTCTGAGTGGAACAAGGCTTTCAGGGCTTCAAACATAACATGAAGAAATAAGGTAGTGATTGGCTGTTGCCATGATTGGTACAAATTCACAAAGAAGAGCTTATCATTTTGCAGCACTCTCACATAAAGGCCATTCTTTCATAGACTTATCACAGATGAGTCCATTATATTTTTATGGAAATAATTTGTTTGGGTTTCTTTTTTGCATTTGAAATATTTGGAAACTGTTTACATGAATGTTTCATTGAGCACTGTGATAGCATTCATTTGCTATTCTAAATTTTACACCTATTTTGCCTGTCTTTTTCTTTTTAGTGCTAGAACATAAGACAATCAAGTTCAGTAAACAATTCTTAAGAGCTTATTAATATGTATCAGGAAAAAATTATTGCAGTTCTCAGGACTGATTCCGTACAAGGAAGATATACCTCATTTTAACATGCTGTTTGATGTCATTTGACTCCATGAAATTTCTCCTTTTACTTTACTTAACAAGAGTAATTTCTATTATCTATGTAGCAACTTAAATTACATTTTACTGAGCTAAAAAATAATTGGGGTCATTTTATCAGAAATGGCTGATGCTTAACTTTTTTCTCTGACTTGCAGATTTGGAGCTTATTTACACTCTAGATATTTACATCACTTGAGCTACACAAATTATCTTTCAAATGGAATCAAAAGTAATGTTAGGATTCATTTAAACCCAGTATAGGACAGGGTATCCTCAGAACGAGCAAAGATTGTACTGTCAATGGTTCCATTAGTTCTGAAATTCCACCAATGTCCTGGGCATGAGAAATTCAGAACTATCTTTCCACTACTGACATTTGAGCATAGAATTCTATAACACAGTAAAGTAGATATCTATTTAAATGGAATTTTAAAAACTTTTTTTTTCAAAAATTATATAATGCTTTTTTTAACTTTCATGCTTTATTTGGGCCACACTGTTCTTTTCTTATTTTTAACTTCTCAATTCCCTTTGTTCTTCCATCTTCTATGATATTTTTAAGGTACTTTCCTCTTCAAATTGAGCATGTAACTTGATGTTTAAAAAAAAAAAAAGAAAAAGAGACCTGGAGGCATCTGCCTAAATCCCTTTCTTTCTCACTACACTGTTATGTAACATCATAAACTAGGGTACTGTGAAGTGTATCTGCCTGAGTTCTATGTAGGAAGATATGCATACACTGGGGTAAGTGACAAGGTTAAGATACATTCCCTCACTTGCACAAGTCGCCCTAGCCTGATTTTCTGAAAGGTCCTCTTGCCAGCCTCATTTTCACCTAATGACCACCATTCTCCAGCAGCTCGTTCTACTTTAGCTATAGCTAATTGAGTTTTGCTTTTCTGTCTCTGCAAAAGCCCTTTCCATCTCTGTTTTCTGCTTCCTTTTAAACTCTTCCTGTAACTCCTTTCCTACCTGCCATCAGTGAAAGTTTCATCATTGTTTTCCATCACATCAGGTTATATCAGCTCTGCTCCTGATCCCTTTTTCTCATCTCACTTCTGTCCTTCTTGGGCTTCTATAACTCCATCTTCTCTGGTATCTCCCATCACTTCATAGTGTCCTGATGTCATCTATGTCAGCTGTCATCTCATCATTACCAGTTCTCAGCCTATCTGGCATTTCTTCTGGCATTAGAACAAAGAACTAAATCAGATCTCTTCGTTATCTCTTCCAAGCCTTCCCACTACTTTCTGATTTAGAGCTATCTGCTCCTTATACCTCCAAGTCGTGTTTAACTGAAAGCTCTTTCCACAACCCTACATCAGTATTTTAACAGACCCCTCTATTATGTCACTTTTGCGTGTTTGGCCCAGACCTGAGGCAAAGCCTTTACTCTGTTAACCTTTTAGACACATTTTTGTCAATCTTGGTGCATGTTCCGCATGTATCTCAGCTGAGAGATATGATTTCATGTCTGGTTGTGGGGATGCCTAGAAAACTGTGCACCCAGTAGCCCTGCTTTAAGCATTTCAATTCTTTTAGTTAACAGAATGAGCTGAACTGAATCAAAAATGTGTTATATATGATAATGAGTTTATACTGTTTGGTCCGTCCCCATCAAAGATCTGTTTCAGAGGTGTATATTTTGCTTCAGCACCGCATTACACATTAAATTAAACACCAAGCCAGTTTTTCATTGTTGTTGTTCCACTGGAATCCCCTTATCTTAACTAAGCTCAAATTATGTCGCTTCTTATAAGTAGACCCAAGAGAAACTCAGAGTCATTTACTGAATGAAAACATTATTCACAGTTGATCCTGAAGCTGGGAGGTTTCCATTTCAAAAGGCTGATTCTGAATTTTTGGTCAGTGTTAGTTTTTTAGAGAGGTGATTTTATGATTTTTCCTTCTCTCTAGAGGTGCTGCTGTATGCTTTGTTTTCGCCCTTTTACCACAAAGTTCTCTGGTGGAAATTTTCTTATTGCTCTGCTTCAGAAGAGTTCTGTCTTATAAATTCATGCTGCTGTAATGGCTCAATCTATCACTCAGCACAACAGAGCTGAGTACTTGATAGAATGAACTGTTTTAGAAAAAGTGTTGTAATAAATTGGGAACAAAAGAAATGTCTAAATATAATATGCAAACTCGTGGTTTCCAGTTTTTGTTTTTGAAGTGGGAATGCCAGCTTTCAGATAGTATGGAAAATTGTTTAGATGTTGTAAAAATCCGAGGAAAACACAAAAATCTTTGAAGACATTTTTTTCCTGCACATCATAGTTTTTCATGGAAAAGAACATATTTATTGTAAGTTATTCTTCAGTGTCGGTTTTCCTAATGCAGGTTGTATTGTCAACACTTCCATGGCAGAGTTATGAACTAATATTCTTCCTTATGTGGAGAGGTTGACCACTGATCCAAGTCCACTGTCATTTCTTGTAATGTTAGAAATGTAACCTGTGTTCCTGCTATTCCTAGGCAGTTTGTATGCTGTGTACTTACCATCTCTGGCAGCTATTCTTAGCAAAATCTACTTTTTAACTTTTTTTAATTTGCTTTTTTTTTTTTTTCCAGATGAAATGTACAGAGTCATAGATTTTATTATTTTATTATATTGTAATGTTGCATTTTCAAGGATCTGCCTCCACAGTCATGCTGAAGCATGACTGATTCACATGGATTCTGGGTAAATGTCGGAGTTGAGAATTATGGGAAGTTTTGATGACCTGGAGTCAATAGCTGCAAACCAAAGGAATGTACAAAATAACGAAGTGGAATATGTGTATTTTGACATCTTCCTATCTGAACAGTACACTGAGGCTTTTTTAATTCACTCAAATTTTTGGAAAATTTAAATGGGTTCTGAAATTAATTGTTCAGCAAATATTCATCTGATAAAAAAAAAAATCCATCAAATGCAAAAAGGGAATAAATTTCTTGTTTTGAATACAGGACAAAACTGGAATTGTAGCCATTGTGATCCTCATCCACGTGGTCTAGCTTGAAGTCTAGGATTTTGCTTACTTTTAAAGATATTAGAAAAAATGTCTTTCTTAATGCCAGTCACCACTGTTTCCTTAAGAAATGAGAGTTTCAAGGGCACTGAATATTTGAGATTTAGTCCTTAGTCTGCTTTTCTGTAATGTAGCTCCGGGTTCATAAAAGCAGAAGTGAAAGAAATGAACACTGTCAAGAGAAATACCCCTAAGCTTTTCAGGAAAACCTATGTGGAATTTGTTTGAAAGCTAAGAAGGCTACAGGTTGTATATTGACAAATAATTATTTCCATGAAAATATTTCCCTACTCAAAAATGAAAATATTTTTTGCAATTAATGAAAAGAATCAAATTTGACCATCTCTAAACTGCATTTCCACCTGTATCCTACTGCATGTTGAGTTACAACTGATTTTATTGCACGTTCTAGCTTGGTATATTCAACATATTTTCATCTTAACGTATTTTTTTCTTCCTACTGATTGTCTCCAGCCATTACTAAACCAGCTAACTAGTCTTTGATATTGTATACTGCATTCTTTCATGAAACAGGATAGCACTTTTTATGGTTATGAGATTATGTTCTTATTTTAGGATTGAGCCAGTGCCTCAAACTTCTCCCCAGATGAATTCTTGTCTATAGACTTTTCAACAGTGTTATGGCTGCCTATAAGTACTTTGAGTTTGGGTTTTATTTCAGTCTATCACTTGTATTTATAAAATACATCTTCAACATTGAATGGTCTGCAGAATATCAGGAAGTTTTTGTTTCTAAATATAAATTACGTCTCTCCCTCTCTGTTTTTATTCTTTATTGCTCCAGTTAGTGTGCTGAAGCATGACAAGAGCTCAAACTCGGCAAACTTCCAAGACGCAGAGGGTGCACCTGACAGATGTGTCTTAGAAGAATCTGAGAATCCAGGTGAGAACCATTTCAAGGCAGTTACCGAGTATCATGTGATAAATCTGACACAGCTTTTGGGTGGGTAAAATAGGCACACTGTAATGCTGTTTCCTTTTTAGCAGCTGCAGTGTCAAATTAACGGTCACCTCTAGGGGTCACAGTGTTATCCTTTCCTCTTTCATCAAGAATTCAGGTCTTAGAAAGGATAAGGTCTTTATGACCAAAAAGAAAGCTGACACAACTAGTTCATTATAATTAGTTTTGGACTACACTTCTTATTTAATATATATGCGATGTCTGACCCTTTGAAGGTAGAATGAGGTTATGAAAAATTAGAAGCACTGTATATGCTGCAGTTAAACTTAGCAGTGGACATTCAAATACTGTATCTCTGGAGGAAAGCAAATTGGTAGTTTTAAATAGCTTGATTCTTTTCTCTAAATCAGTTCACAACCATTATTTCATTTTAATGACTCTTAACATTGATTCAGTTAAATACAAGAACATCCATAAAGTGCATTATTTTTGGTGTCTAAAAGATTTATCTTCATGTACTATCATTATCTTCCTAGTTATGGAATATCTAAGAAATTCATTAAATGAAACCCAAGGGGAAACAAGTATGAAGTACATCCAATCACAGCTGATTAAAACATTCTATGCAACTAAATATTAAAATCTTACAGTCTATGGGCTTGATCCACATACACCATATATGAAACCTGCACATAGTACTCATTAACGAAAGAGTTAAACATCTTTCTTCACTCAGTATTTTCCTCCCCTGCTTTATCTGGTTTCTGTGTACCCTCTTGCATCTTTGTGTGCTGATCCGTGTATCATATTTTTGATTCATCGTCTCTGTGGCCTGTCAGCTTAGTTAAGAGATTTCCAAATCTTGCAGCCTGTGCTGACAGGGGGCAGCTGCCAACAGTCCCCTGATCCTTCCCCAAGGAACACTGCTGAGATTTAATTTTCAGTCAAAGGGTGCAGTCTGAAATCCATGTCAGGTCCCCTAAGTCATCTCAGAACCCAGAAAGGACCCCTGTCTGGGGGATTATATTTCAGCACACTCCACTCCTCCAAGATTCCTTGGGAGTTCAACTGCCGTCATATACCTGATTTGAACTACATTCCTTTTTCATCTTTTCCACAGAAATGAACACAAGTATACGTTAGAATAATTGAAACCAATGAATTGTAAATTCGTATTCATTTTAAAGCCACGTTGTCTTGAACTCACTGCTGTACAGCAGAAGGCAGTATGAGATTTAGAAATATGTAATCTACTTGGGAAGGAAAGCCATGTAATTTCTTTGCCATGACCACCTCAAGCTGTTTCTGGTGCATGGTGCATCCTTCAGAAACCATCTGTACAATGGTTTCTACAACGATTCTGTGTGAAAGTGTGCGTTGCCCAAGATCTGTTCCAAGGTCTGTTCTGAGGTGAAAAAGAATTTCAGCAATGTGATGTGAAAGTGTTGAGGTGAGAATTAATGTACATTAAAGATAACATTAATTTGAACCTTAATTTAAATTATTATGCGTAGCAAAGTGCACACATTTGGATGGGAACTTGAATACCAATTCTACATTCTGCATGTCTATGTGAAGTAATGGAAAAGATAAAAAGCTATCAGGAGGTGAATGTTGGCTAGCAAAAATACATGTTGATAAAGCATCTAAACTTAAAAACTGAGTTCCGTGCAGTCCATCTGACATCATTAAACTGGTAATAAACAATGAATTACTCTGGCTTTTGTTTCTGTCCATTCCTGCATTTTAAGACATCTTGTCTTATAGGTCTGAAAACCTCAGGAGATTTCACTACTGGTCTCACTGCTTTCCACTGAGAATTTGTGGCTTGGTTGTCATGGAGACATCGTATTTCTCCAAGAATTGCTCATATTGATCCGTGGACAGGCGTAAATGGCCAGGCGAATGTGAGGAGTAAAGGGGGTTGGGCAGTACTATAAAATGACCAGAGGTTATGGGTCGGAAATAAGCTCATAGCAAACACTTAGGTAAAGAGAAAGAAACAGTTTCATTTTGTTTCAGGATTTCGTTTTTGCACTTTATGCCATTGTCTTCTTTCACTATAGACTGAAAGAAACTTGTTAGTCACTTGTCATGTCAGATCTTTGGTGCTTGTCCTGACACAGCTGTCAGCCTTCCAGCTCTGTGCAGTTCAGGGACACACAACAAAGAGCCAGGAACATGAATTATTTATTGCTCCTTGTGCGGATGAAATTCTGTGATAAGAAATTAAGACACTTCTGACCGAAGTGCTTGTTTGAAAGGAGAGATTTGATAACAGACTACATTCACTTAAAACTTACTACTTACTTTTAGTAGCAAACATTGAAACAATAATATGGCATTCAGTTGGGTAAGATTTTCTCTAGTGTTTCTCAGGTGTTTTGACTTTGAAATGGATCTTGGTATTTAAGAGTGCCTGGAAGGTTGGCATTTGATTTGGTGAAACCTGTGAATTTAGCTTTCTCTCATATTCAGTGTCAGGACAACTGACAATCATTTATAAACTTTAACTAAAGAGCTGTCATTATGTTTGTTTTGCAGACTCTGTTGCATTTAGAATATGTTATTATATGTGCAAAAGTGATGTTAAGAAATATCTTCACTTTATTATCTCTTCTGACGAGGAAAAGATGAAAGTATAACAGCATACCAGAAAGGAACTACAAATATTTCTAGACATGGTTCCTTGTTGCATCTCCTACCAGCATCAGTGAGGCTGGAGTACATAGCCATTAGTAGACATATCTGTTTACTGTGCTTTCTACCGGTGAAAAGTGCAGCCTCTAACCTTGACATAAGAGTGAAAGTTATTTTCAAAGCGATCTAAATTTTCTAAATCACATAAAGAGTACTCTGCTTATTTTACTTTCACACTCTTTATATTCCTGTACACGTTCTTACTGCTCCAGAGATAGGCCTCCAGCAGTCATGGAAAAAAAGGCCTATACTCAGATGGCAGGAATCCATCTGACTAACCAAGACCCCAATCTGAGATTTACCTGTGATTTCTTGTATTCAGTGTGTGATCCAAGCTACACTTAGGTAGGAAATGAAACCCCTCAACCTGCACTTTTCTCTTGGATAATTCACAGCAAACACTTTTCATGTGTGATGGACACAGGTAAATGTCAGACTGCAGTTTCTTGTCTAAGTGAAATAGATTTTAGTTTCTCCCTTTGTGTGCCTACAAGCTGCCATTATCTGTGATAGTGGCTCACGTCTATTTAGCCCTCACACAGAGGAGATACTGGGCTACTCTCTCAAATGCCTAATAGTAGGTTTATCACTGCCATTTTCCCTACATGCTGAGGACTACTTCTGTTTGATATGCAAAGCCTTGGCTTTTCAAACTCTTCTCTGGCCTTGAACATAATAATCAAATAGGAATTGCAACAGAATTTTGTAGAACTTTTAATCACATTGAACTGCTGCAAAGAATTCACTGCACCTTAGAATGGTTCGTCAGTAGAAATAAATATTCATAGCATTGTTTTCCATTTCAGCAGTCATTTTTTCTGCTCTTACAGAAACCGAGAAAGAATCTGAAGCTGATCAAACTTAGATGTCTGAGTTCTATGAGCTATTCACCCAAATATTCTTATGTAAACAGTGATGGAAAATTCACAGCCCTAGAAGGCAGATAATCCTATTCGTAGGGCATTGCTTAAGAGTGAAGGGTATTGAAAGTGCTCTGAATTTTGTCAGTCTGAATCTGAGAGGAACATAGCAGGAGTTTACACAATTGCAGATGTTTTAGTTTTCATATGTGCTGCAGTCCCATTAAAGAAGCTTCTGCAAGCATAGCACTCATGAGATTAAAAAAACAGATTTGAGTGGAAGTCAGAAGGAACAATATAGGCACAGATGCCCCTTACCTCTTTTTTCCCCCAACAGAGATATTGCAGTAGATCAAGCAATAGGTTGTAGCTTTCTTTGGTAATGGAGGAAAATTCAGCTTGATTAAGCAAAACAAAGCAACAACTGAAAGCTGTAGATTGGAATTAAATTTTTTTCTATCTTTTGGATGAAAACCATGTAAACAGTAAGAATGTATGTGTGGCCTTCAGTAGGCAGGAAGTTTGACTGAGTCAGCTGGTCCCTTCTGCAGCTCGTGATTGCTCTCTGTGATATCTTCACTGCAATAACATCGTAGATATTAATTTTTTCCTTCTTCTTTCAGGACAGAATGTGATTCTGATCATATGACAGATAACAGTGAAAATACAAACAGTTTTCACAGTCTGCCATAGTTGCATGTCCTAGGTAGACCTTGACACAGAGATGGGAGAGATCTTTGACTGCTCCCAAAGTACAATCTTTTAGAGGCTGAACTGCAGGAAATAGAAATGAAAATGTGAAGATATAACAAGATCAGATACTAATTAGCTGAGTATGAAATGCTAGTGTCTGGAGATAATTGCAGAAATTAGGCCCATAAGAATTTCACTGTATTGAATGTGTTGCTGTGTCCCATCATCATTCAGCATTGCTAGTATTTGTTTGTTTGGTTTGGTTTGACCTTGTAAATGAAACTGTAAAACCAGAAGATTATATAGTTGACAACAGGAAAATGTGTCTCTCTTTATGTCTAAGACATAGATAGGCAGATAGATGACAGACAATAGGACAAACTGAGGAGATAGCCATTAGGCTGGGAAAGAACAGCGTGTTTCATGTACTCATAAAGAGTGCTGAATGTATATAAGCAGTGCTTCTAATTTAAGTAATACTTTAAATTCAGGTTGTAAATACATAAATATATATGAATTAAATGGGAGAAAGTCATGAAGCTAAAAACTGATGACTGAGATTACTCCTTACAAATTTAGCTATTAATGCCTTATTAATAAAGCTGCTTACTACTACTGTTTACAGCTAACACTGGATTGTTTCTGTTGAAATATATATATATATAATTTGAAAATGCTTTTTCCATAGGAAATGCAAATCCTCTATTAGATATAAACTGAAATTATTTTTTGTGTTTCTATTAGAAAGTGTTTCATTCAAAACGAAAAGGTGAAGAAGACGAGAGGAGGACTGTTTCACAGAAAAACTCTGAGGAAGGCTATGCATTCTCTTAAGCTACTTTGGATTCCATATTTCCTCATGTAAATTGCAATTATGATGTGAAAAGAATAGAAATCTTCTGGATGTCGATTTCTTGGTTTTTTAACACCACTGTGCTGATGCTGAGTCTTAATTTCATTACAAAAATATAGATTCTAAATCTACAAAAAGATTTTCAAATAACTTTTTTCTTTTTTTTTTTTTTTTTAACAAAATATGTTTCTTTCTTTTCCAGATGACATGAAGGCACATCCCTGGATATCTAAGGTGTGCTCCTGTAAGGTGTGTTAGAAGACCCCACTTAGCTGAAGGAATACGAAGATGCACAAGAGCAGCCAAGACATAAGATAAAGGTGGAATGGACATGGAGTGGCTTACTGTGGTTATTATTTTATACCTTCATTTTCAGAAGAAATATCTTCCATAATGTCAGCTGCTCTCTGCTGATTTACTGAATTCAATTCACACTTCTCTCACTAATAGATTTACAGTTATTCAATTTAATTTGATATTTTCTAACATAGAAAATACTGAGTCCTTATTTTAGATGTTTTTCATTAGCTACAGCAGTGATTCCAAGTACTGATTGACTGTAAACTTGCTTCAGTTTGATTATTCTTTTGAATGCAACTAATTTAAATAATCAAACTTATTTTTTTCTCTCCTTTCTTCTCACTTTTATTGCCAATAGCATTTTGACACTAATAGAAAGCATTTGGCTAATTTGAAAAAATAGAGATTTTTTTTTATTATTATTTAAATGAAAATGCACTGGAATATTTAGAAACAATAAAACATAAACAACTTTGTGCTCAAAGGTCTGCATGGGAAATTGATTTTAAGTCTGGTCATGTCTAGCATCTGAACTTTCCTTTTATACTGCCAGCAGTATAATCTGAATAAAGGTGCTCTGGTATGAAGATGGGAGAAGCCAATCTAAGTTCTCAACTGATGCGCTTTGTGGAATTGCTGTTTGTGCTCATGGGGAAAAGAAGATACACATCTTTGTCCTTTAAAAAAAAAAAAGATTGTGTTTGGAAAATATTTGCGGTTCATGAGACTCATATATCACGTAGAGTTCTGAGGGATTTCTGCTGGTCTGCTTCTCTGAGCAGCACATTTGCTTTCTGTATTATCAATAGTAGGAGGGCTAATGAAGTCAAAGAGACTTGAAGATGGCATTGTTTGGATTTGTATGATGGTGGAAATCATAGCCTGATATTATGCTTCCTGTTATGTTAGCCATAATCTGCCTTATCTAGAAAATTGGATTTCTTTAGTGCAACAAGATCCTCTGGCAATGAATCCTTGTCCTCTTTGTGGGGAAATGTCGTGGCTGTAGGTGTGACCAAACCAGGTTGCTGTTATTACTATGGCTTGAATTTGACTGCAACATCGTAAGAAATAGTATTTGAATTTTATTCCACTGAAAATACAGCAATTAAAATAGGTTGAAGCCCAGGGCAGATAAAGATATTTAATTTTCTTTCTTCGGAATTATGTATACCATGCATAAAATGACATCTTTTATAGAAAAGTCAATGTGTTTTACATATTTGGTATGTTTCAGGAGGAGCTTTCATAGAATCACAGAATGTCCTGAGATAGAAGGGATTCATAAGGATCATTGAATCCAACTCCTGGATCCATACAGGACCACCCAAAAATCACACCATAAGCTTTCCTTATTCTTAGGAGTCATCATCATAGATAAACCATGCCTTTTGTTTATACAGGCTTATATTTGATTTCTGGTGACTAAACAATCTAGACATGGAGTGGTATGGCTTCAGTCTTTCATTTATCATGCTGGATGTCTGCAGTAATTTCACTGACATATTTATACTTGCATAATGCAAGTTCTACACAGCCAAGAGCAGTAAAAAAATTCAGCTGACATAAACCCCCATCTCAAACTTTATGCTAAAATCAAAGATCAAAATATCAAGAAAGTGAGAATTAAAGTTATTAAAATAAAGTATGATTACAGGAACTTACTACAAAAAAATCTGCAGACAGTAAACCAAATGTACCAAAAGCTTGAACCTTGCTATCTTCTTCACCACACACCCTCATCAACAGTCATCACTATTTTGCTTAAATGATCTTCCACTGGCACAGAAACATCCATCTCCCTTCTCTACCAACTTTATTGCTTTATCAGTATCTGTAGACTTGCATGTTCTTAGTACAAGAGCAGCAAATCTCCTAAAGCCATTTCTACGAGGTATTCTTAAAAATAACTGTGTGTTCAAAAAGGTGTCAGAGCTCAAGGAACTGGCTTTGTCCACAACACCCAGTATTGCTGTGGCAGCGATTACATTTGTGCAGCACAATATTTGATTGCTTGTCTTTAATTCATTAAAGCAGTGCACATCAGCAGACTGCCAATACAGACAGCCCTTGGAACAGGTTGTGCGATGACGATTGGTGTTTGCTACGTGCTTATGTGTGCTTTGCGCTAATTACAATTGCGGTATCAGCGAGGTACGTGTACTGTGTCTGGTTAGGATGGAGTTAGCTGTGCTCTGGACTTGTGTCTCCAGGTCTGCTGCCCCAAAGGCCAGCAGGCTGGGGATGGGCTGAAGGTGGGGAGAAAAAGAGCCAGGACAGCTGAACTAAACTCGCCGAAGGACATTCCGTACTGTATGATGTAATGCTCAGCAATAAAATCTGGCTGAAAGAAGGTGAAAGGGGGAACTCTGTGAAAGTGTTGGCCTTTTTGAGTGTACTTAGGCCTTACTTTCCAAGAACTGGATGAATAATTTTTCTCCTTTTGCTTCCACATGACCTTTGCGTTTTTTTTTCCCTTTTCATTAAACTGCTCCTTATCTCAACCCACAAGCTTTTCTTTCCTTTCATTGTATTTTCTCCCCCTGTGTTTCTAAGGAGGGGGAGTGAGAGAGGTGTGGCGGTGATGAGCTGCCTATCGGTTGTTAAGCCACCACAGGAAGACAAGAATTCTTCCTATTAGGTACATTTATGTCCCAGTAAAATGAACCTATTTCCAGTGTGCTCTGGATGCCTTTCAAGCAAGAGCTATACAGTATGTGCTCAGGATGAACTCTTGCTTTGAAAAATCTTTGTGTATCAAAGTGATGATTTTAGAGCTCTGTAGAAAAATACATACTAACCCCCTGCAATTGCTTCTCATGAGCCGTAATAACTGAAGAAATATTTATGTTCTAATGCACTCTGATGTACCATTCTGTTCACTGTTACGGAGATTGATTTTACAACAAAGTTGCAAGGTAATTATGAATGTATCTCTCTGTTGTGTTACATTGGAAGACTCCTACCAAAAGAAGTCGCATAATAATATTTTAGAATACCCATCCAAATTTTAGGTATGGGATAAAAGTTTAATGAAAGCCTACACTGCTTGGGGAGCAAGGCTTTACTTTTTGCTTCCTCTGGAAGTCATAGGGTCTTTGAAGTCAAATGATCAATTCGTAGTGTTTTAAGCAACATTAGGACATCCTACCACTAAACAGAGCAGCTTCTCCCCACTTCAGCCTATGTTTTTATGTCTCCTCACTTATGTTTGCACTCATATGACTAGGCTGTGTCAACACGAACACCAGTCCCAGTGCATGGAACAGAGGAGTAACAAGCAGCTCAGGCCAGGAGGATGGGTGAGATATCATGTAAGTTGGTGGCAAGCCACAATTACACCAATATTATCTCAGCACAAAATTGGAGCTTTAGTATGCTTTATGAAAGGGTGTTTCTTGAAAATAGACATTTGGCTTTCAAATCGTTTAGTTATATTTATATATAAGCTATATATGCTATATGTATAGTTATGCTTATAATATGTTATATTTAAAAAAAAAATAAGAATCTGCTGATTCTTTATTATAAGCCCAAGCCTAAAGTCATTGACATCTCTTTAATCTGATGGATTTTGAGTTTTCCAAATGATTCATACTTGTTAAATGATCACTGATGGAGATTTCTGCCTGAAAACATCCCTAAATACTGAACCATTCATTTATAGCTCTAAATACAAGCCATTACATTTTGAAATCTTATGTACTTCCATTCCTGGGTTGTATTTTTTTTTGTATTTTATTAAACAAGGCTTATCTTCCCCAGTACAGTGGAAAATGCCCTTAAAGTACATTGGTGTAGAACTTGAAATACTTATACGAGATTCAGAGAGAAGAGAGTGAAACTCTTCAATAAGACCACTGTGTAATAGAGCCACAAGCTCCAAAAACCACCAGGAATCTATAAATGGAAATGATTTTGCATATCTGACTGAGCTAAAGGTGTTGAAAATTCTGGAAACAAAATGGGAAAGGGTGTAACGAAGAGCATCACTTCAGATTTTTACTCCTTTGGAAAGAGTATGTTTTCTGAAAGCAAGCTAGGGGAATGAGCTAGAGCATAAATCTCAAAGTCACTGTGCCAACACTGAACAGCTAATAGATGTTAGTTCTATGAGGAAAAAGTCCTGCTCCTCGTGTTTCAGATATTTCTGTTGATTTTTACAGGCCATTCTTGTATGATATAAGCATGCAGAGGAATTTAGAGGATTGATCTTTACCTTTTCCCTCACTCATGGAAAAGCCAGTATGAAGTGCTTGGCAGAGTTCTTGGTAGTATTACTACAGACTCCATTGATTTATGATTTGAGTCCACTGATCCCCAAGTAATTATTATTACAGATCCTTCAACAATATTATTTGAGATGGATTGAGATGGATCTATGGATGCAACCAAAGTAAAAAAAATAATAACTCAGAATTGTCTAATCGAGGACCATGGGAAGTTTATCTCTTGAATGGCAGCTGCTGGATAGTCTAAAGGGTGACCAGGAGCTGTGCTGCAGGACAAAGGTACCTCGTGTAAACACTGCCTTCTCCACCTTCTGATGAATATGGGAGTCCTGGCTACAGTATGATCAGTAAGTACAAATATACCTGCCAAAGTGAAGCAGCACAAGTTCTTAAACAATATTAAACGTTAGGATATCTAAATACCTGCTGTTTTCTTTTAGGGTGGACTGTATACATGATGAAATTGTTACACAGTACTAATTTAATTGCACTTATCTTTTTATGTAGTTCTAGAAACTTTAGCTAAAGAGCAGAGCTTTGCAGCCTGATTTCCCTTTAAGTGTCTCACAATGTAGGGCTAAAAGCTATTTTTCTTCTTCTGGCAATATACTCAGTAAGATAGCCAGGAAAAGTACCATCACTCGAGTAATATATGTCGTTTAATTAAGTACATCACTCCCTCCATTTTTACAGCAACTGAGAGAATTATTTTTGTATTTATTTTTAGCATTTGGAAGCTTAATACTCAGCAGAAAAATATTAACAGTATCCAGAATTAGTAAAATAATTGTATTTTTCCTATTTATTCTCAGATTTTATATAAATAATTTGTAAACTTCTTACTAATACAGATCTGGAGAACTCTTAAGTCACTACAAATTTCCCACACAGAAACTTAAGGCAATCAAATATTCTGTCCAGTTTCATAACTTGATTTTCTATAGCCACACTGGCAAACAGTGTGCCAAGTAAAATGCAGCAAGCGTATTGTTGTTTGTGTCGGTTTATAGTCTTCCTGCCATGTAGATGGCAGCAGCACTCAAGCCTTGAAATTCACACCAGTGAGCTTATTCCATATCTCCATGCTTAAGAATATTATTGTCATAAATGAACTGAAAGTAAGATTATTTTTAAGATGGATATCAGGTTAGTTACATGTACTCTTAAACAAGCCTGTAACATCATGAAGTCAATTTTTAAAAGGCAAGGTATTTTATCTGCCCGCGAATATAGATGTCACAGTTTGTTCTTTGTCCATTATGACATTTTCTTTCTGTAAATTAAATTGCTACTATTTTTTTTTTACTGTGTTAGGTTTAGGATATGCAACGTTTCTGAAGATCCAAAAATGTTAAGAGTTGCCAAGATATATAGGTTTCCCTGCAGAATGAGAAGCAGCTAGCAGGTGGTGTTGTCAGAGCATTCTTGTTCATGGGAAATGCAGAGAAAGGTAGTGGAATGCACAATGTAGGATTTTGTGCTGTAGGCTCTGCTAATTGTAGTACCTCATAAAAATATCAAGAATATCCTGAAAGAGTACATTTTGAGGTACAAATATCTCTAATTGTACAGAATTGTCTGCGCTCTGACATTTGCTTTGCCTAAGAAGTACAGAGAGGTTTTGAAAGAGAAGCCACAAAGCAGAGACCCGGAATCAAATTTGTCTTTACAGCCTCTGTCTCTTTGCAGCATCGGCTGAAACCTCAGGGAGGCTTTGTGGGATCATCCTTAGGCCCTGGGAAGTAAAAGCAGTTGTTACAAGTGTGACTGGAAGTATTCACTGATAGGGCACAGAGGAAAAATTATCACAAAAAAAGAAAAGAAGTGTGAGGATGTTAGTTCCTTGTGTTAGGAAATACTTTTTAAACACTGACTGCAAAAAAAGTTGTGTATCTGTACTTTGCAGAATAGAAATAGTGACAAGGCACAACCTTGCTGTTTTGAAAGGGTGGGTGGGTGGTCACTGCATATTGTCAGTAAAATATAAAACAAAAATTACTCAATAAAACGTTGATAAATCCCTGCCCAAACTTTTTAGGCTTGTCCATCAAAGCATGCATTTCCTTGGTGACTTTTTTGCAGAATCACCTTGGAGTATAACTTAAAACTGCTCTTTAGGAGTGTGAGACAAGCAACAATGAGATTTTTAACTTCTAAAGAGGTTGAACAATTTTAATGGATTGGATCCTGAGAAAAAATTGGGGATGACATTACAAGGGAAGATTCATTCTAGCCACTGCTTCTTATATTTGTTGCTTTCATTATATAGAGTGACAGCCCAATGAATCACTGGATGGACTGTTGGTCTGACAATTTGGGAATCATCTGAGCAATTAACAGGCAGTCAGCCAATTGCAGTGGCTGGTGATTAAATTACAGAGGTTCTTTGGTGGTTTCCATAAAGAAATCTCTGGGAAGAGTTAGGCGAATCCACCATCTATCATATCATGAACATGAGTCTTCTTATGCTTACTTGCTTATTCAACTAAACACTCAAGAATATTGTATCACTTGAAGTGTTGGTATTTGAAAGACATTTCATGCATTTAGTTTTTGCTGTGCTAAGTCTGGACATTAGGAAATCTTTATCTTTAAAATTCCTTTTGCAAGAGGTTTCAGAAAGTCCTTTCCTTGCGTCTTAAATCACATATCTGACTAACTCTGATTGCTTCACTGGTTTCTTTAGTTTTCTTACTAAAAAGTGCCTTCTTTTTATTTAAGTCCTTTACACAGATTGTTGGTTAGCCCACAAAACCGTATCAACTTCTGTTACTCCTCTGTGCCTAAATCTGTAGATCTGTGTGTGCTTCTTTCTTCCTTCTGTGTGTGACAAATCTATCACACTGTTCCCAGAATTCTGAGTTTTTTCTTCCTTCAAGGACACTCAGGGGTTAAACTTCCATAGGGAGAGAACAAGGTAAAAGCAGCAGTAAGGAAGAATAGGAAGAATTAAACTCCATTAACAAGAGTAAATATACTAGCATGGCCAAATTATGGTCACAGTGACCTCCAAGCTGCACTCTGATCTTTTATGGTAATTTTGACCAGAGCTGCTGAAGGCAAAAGATAGGTCAGTACTCTAGGAAGAAAGGATTTATGGGAATTTACGTAGGATACATATAGCCATAGCCACAATCCTGTACACAAGTGCAGTGGGCAAAGTTCTCCACTGCACTGAGCTCACTCTCAGAATTTTTGAAAAGGAAATGGAACAATAAAATGGACCTCAGCAACACTTAAGATTTTCTTAAGCATTTAACACTTTCCCCTGGAGCTAGACTTTTTGGATTGGCCAGGAAAGTGTCCTTGTTAGCTAGCTAGGAGAGAAGGTAGTCCTACACATTTTAACACTTATACATTTTCTCTAAAGGTATTAAAACATACTTAAAACAGGAGGGAGGCTTGTATGACTTCCTTAGAGATAGATTCAACTTCCTTGCACATACATTTTTTGCAAGGTATTGAAAAAATGAGTCCCACATTAGATGACATGATTTCTTATTGGGCATTCTGTCTTCCACCCACTTTTACTCAGCCAAAAACTACCTCCAACAGGGCTCCTAGGTACCAGTTTGTCAGCATCAACTAGTGGGTTAATACACACTTTACTTCTTTCTCTCCCCAGTGTTCACGAGAAGATGATGAGAAAGGGACAGAGCCAGAGGTTAGTGAGATAAACCAACTGGAAGGTAGAAATATGAGACTTGGGAAGCAGATGATGAAGAGGAAATGTTAGTCTTTATGTTCAGGTATTATACAGTTGAGAGAACTGCTGGCATAGGATAGTTTTCCAGTGTTAAAAGGACCATTTGGTTTGCTAAAGCATAGCAGTAAGTGATATAAAAGAGAACATAAGCAACTTCAGCTTACTAATCTACCTGGCAAAACAGCCTTTCACATTCCTATTATAGTCAGTATTGGACTATGTTATGAATTCTGTTATGCTAAATAAAGTAAAAAAGTAAAACTGTATGTACCTGTGGTAAGATAAGCAGTGAAATCTCTCCAAGAAATTCTAACAGGTGCTTGGATAAGCATTGCTAGAAATCTGTCTTGCATTTGAATAGACTATTGATAAAATGAGTGAACAGAACTTAGACAAATATAGAGAGATAATACAATAAAACAAATGGCCATACTAGAGGGCTATCCTGATTTGAATATCATCATGAAAGCACTTTACCTTTTGCTGAATCTTTTCAATAACCCTGGGCTGAAAATGGTGCAGCCATGTAAATAAGACAGTTGCACCTTGACCACATAATGTGAAAAATTGCTAGTTCTCCATAATTGCACTGTCAAAAAATTCCTTATCAGTGTGCAACCTCCTATTACAGACAAGCAGAATACAGAAAAATCTACACAGTCAGTCTGCAGCTTTCAGTGTTCTATTCTTACTGTTATTATCAGCAATGGCGATTATCTCAAAACGTTCAACAGTAAATTCAGGGGAATAAATGGGAACATTTCTCCTAAGTGGTGTATAACAATACCTGACATTTGTAAAGCACCTTTCATCTGTAAGAATCCCAAAGTGCTATACAAAGTCTGCTGGGATCACTTCACCCACCACTGAAATGTAACTATCTCCACAGTGAAATTCAACTTCTATTCCACACAAACACCATTGCACAAGAGTGTTTTTGAAAGAAGTGACAACTGAGTGAAATGCATTGAACTGTTCTTGTGAAAGTTATCATAGAATCCTCAGTGACAGCCAGTGGTTAAAGCTTTGGTTTGGCATCTGGAGCAAAAACCAGCAGCTGATTCACTCCCTCTGCCCTCATATGCTTCCTTGCCAGCACACACACATTCCTGTTCTCTTTTTTTTCTCACAATGCTGTGCTTACGTTGAGACCAGCAGCTCCAAGCATACTGGCCAGTTTGGCCTTGCTTATCTCAACTACAACCAGAAATGACTATTGAATAAACTACTACTAATGAATTCAGTACTGATGATGAAAGTAAGTCTGTAGTGCCTGTAGTTATCCTTAGAAAGTGAGTCATAATGAAAACAGGATGATTACAATTTGTAGCAAAAAAGGTGGGCACTACTAATCCAACACCAGGCTTCTTTCACAACGTGGGTCTATTTGAGCTTAACTGTGTGAAAATAATAACTGTGTGAAACTAATCTGCTTTGTTCCATGAAGTAAATCTGTTCTTTCACTATCTTAGTACTATAGCATTTGTAGTATACATAGTATTTCTAGGATTGGGTATGCCTGTTCCATCAGAGAAGGTGGCTAGATTTAGATGCTGTATCTGTAGTAGTAAAATAGAGCAAGGGAAAGTTCTCAGGTATAGGAACTATCTTATCTATGATAAATTAAGGAGACACTCCATGTTTGTGACCTGTAGGAAATAGCACGGTCCCTATGAGAACACCTAGAAAATGCTTGAACACATATGTCCTTGCTCTGCTGGAAGGCAAAAGCATTTTTCACTCAACTTTTCCTTCAGGTCTTCCACTGCCAGTTGGCTTTCTGCCAGGCAGCCAATGTAGGCCCACTTATTTTGCTATTACGTATATATGTAGCAAAAGCGTGTACATGAAGCATACATTAAGTGTAGTAGTTGTGCATTTCTGGAAGTGATAAAACTCAGATCCTCTTTTATAAGTGGATCTTATTGCCTTCAAGAGAAACATACGGAATGCTGTGTGAGTCATCTTGAAAGTGCTCTACACATATTAATTAAATTGTGGAGCTGAAAATGCATGTTCTTGTGACAGTTTCCTATTACATTTTCATCTCATAGCAGGCTGGGAGGAAGCCAAGGCAGGGGATACTGAATTTTGGAGAGCTTAGTTCCTGCTGTTGGTACAGATCTGATCCCTCCAACTTAGTTTATGTCTGTAATGAGTGACATTAAAAAAAATGTAGGTACAAATGGGTTCAACCCGCTGCTGGGTTACTATTTTATCTTACATGTTATCACTTCTATGGTCTTGTCTGTTCTTCGGCAGCATGGGACTCAGTAAGTTCTTTCTCTTTTAAGCCTGGGAGAACATTGCACATTGCCTCTACAGGGCTGAGGAAAAAAATAGCTAAATAGATAGAACTGCTTTACCACTGAGAGTGTGATGGTTTCTGCTCTTCCAGTTACAGGCAAGGAAAGAAACCAACAGAGGTTTTTCTGAAGAAGATACTGACTATTGTATTTCTTTACTAGAACAAATGCAGGTAAATAAATTGAGTTCTCATTCTGTACATAAACGTAGACAAAATAAGTACACATATTTATATACATTATATAAATAATATACATAATAGATTTTATATATTAATATAAATTTGCAACGTTAACTTTTAATGCATTTTAAACTCTGTCAAATTATATAATTTAGCATGTCTGATAGCAGATATTTTATATCCTAACATAGAACGTTTTGTATTTGCGTGCAAGACAAACTCTAATGGTGTACTCACACTGTGATTTCTTAAGATGCCAGTCAGAATATCTCGTAGTGGATTTAGAGTCATTATGTAGAGATACTGATAGATTTTATTCTTAATATTGTTACATAAATAACAGATGAGAAAGTTTTGCATGTTAACTTACAGTTTATATTTGGTAAGTATGTAGAAATAAAAGGGAAAATCTCAAGTGATTGTAATTTACTGTAGCAAGTTTCTTTAAATATGTCTTTTGCACAAATACAAAATATTCTACTGCCAGAGGAACAAAAAGATATGTGCTCATGACTCATATTGGTTTTCTGGAATATATGTTAGGATGCAAAATACCTAAATTAAATCATTTAATAGCATTTTAAAGTCATTAAATTGAATGTTGTATATATGTATTGATAGTATTTGCTGTATGTCCACTGAAATGCACTCACTGATTACAGATGATTTCAAATTGAGTCCTGTGTATGTATACATACACAAACACGTACACACATAGATATGTACTTTGATATATCAATTATACATCCTGTATTGAGTCCTATCTTAAAACAGAATATGAAGATTTCAGTTACATCATGAAATGTTAGTTACAAGACTGCAGACAGAATACTTAACTCTTTCCACTGTACGTACCTTTTATGCACCGATTTTTATTTGTATTAGTCCATGTCTTTTCATAATCAATAATATAGCCTCATAAAGCTTCCAAACTTTTATATAAACATTTAGATCTCTTAAAGACATTTTAAAGAAAAATTAGTCTGATTTTGATCCTGACAGTCAAACCAGAACATACAACTGATATATTTATCTGCACACTTGAAACAAGGCAGGTCTCAGCTAATATGGTAACAAGAGAAATCTAGTAGAACCTGGCCATTTGTTTTCCCTGTCTTCAAAGTCAGAGGCAGAAATTCATAATTATTTTTATAATCACTTAACGTCTGACCACCACAACTTCAGTAAAAGCCATATCCTCCTTAAATTGTCAAGCTTTATCCTTTAGTTGACAGACAGTTGCTAATCACTTGTATAATACCTTGAGCAAATTTCAGGCCATAGGGGGATAGAATAGCTTCCTGCATATTTTACCCAATTCCATCCTTACTTTTCCCACTTTATATTTGAGACTGGTTTGTATCTGTGAATGAATGCTATGATGTATACAGCCTGTGATGAGCACAGGGACAGTTTGACTAATAAATCTTTAAACATAGGTGGTGAAATTCAACACAGGCATTCAAATTCACTCGTAGAAAGTCTACATTTACTACTATCTGCCTGCTTTGAAGGGCTCTGCAAAAAACCTGCCAAGTACACCCAGTAAATTTCCCTTTTGTCAGTGCTGGACAGAATATTTTGCAGTTTGCCTGGCAGATAGGACAGGGTGGCATGCTGTCCTCCGTATGCTGCCCTGGGCTTTCTTGCCAGTCAATGCTGTTGTGAGCACAGGTGTATCAGATGTCTTTAGCTAGCTATCATGCAGCAATTACATGAGATCTCCAAAGAGATTCTTTATTTTGATCTCTGAAAGGACAGTATTGAGAAGAGTCACCTACTCATGAGACTGGATTAGAGTTTTAAAGATTTGGCGTATAGATTTTGATCTCTGAGTTGCCTTAACAAAAAGCAAATTCCATAACTTCCTCTGCAAGGTCTGTTTGACTTTGCTGGAATAAGAATGCTTGTTCAAAGCTAGCCCAGCAATCACCATTCATCATGTTGTCAGTCACACTCAGATACCAAGGTACCTTCAACAAATGTTTTGTATTGTAACCTGTTGGTTGGTTATTACATTAGTTTCCCACAAAGTTCCGGTAGTCAAAGGACAGTTTGTGTATCTATATGGGATTTATATTAACTCATACCAATCTTTACAAGGTTGCCAGAAGGTGTAAGAAAATAATGATTAGCTAGATTCTTCCTAGTAATTTAGAGATATTGATGATTGCTAGCTCAAGTCACTGTTAGTGGTGAAGCTTTACCTGCAGTGCTTCATTCCCACTTACCACAAGAATTAAGAAAGAAGTTTCCCACCCTCAACACATTCTATCTTTTCATTATTTTGTATTTTTAATGTGAAAAATACCATTGCTATATCTGTCAAAATTCATTTGCTAAGTTTATAGAACAGCTGAATAAATAATTGCAACCAAGAATTTATGGCTATATATTCAAACTGTTTGTCTGAAGAAGCCATCTTTCAGCTTCTGTTATTTACCAAAAACTAGTAATACTGTCCTTCAACTGCTGGCTTTGATGCAGAAATGTATCCCTTTTTCCTTAGTGCTTTACACTGCTGCAGTATGAATTCTGCAATTTGATTCACGATACTCAGAAGCAACTGCTGAAACATTCAGGTCCTGCCAAAGAGAGGGTCAACTATAAAGTGAGTCCTGAGTCTAAAGCAGATGCAGTATTCTCTTCAAAACTTTTTGTGAGTAAATATAGTTAGATTGGTTGGCACTAACACTGGAAAGGTCTTTTAATCTAGTATGATACCAACTAATTTCAGAAACAGTTAATGTGATCTCATAATATACGTGTAGGTTATCATAAACTATAGATTTAGTCTTATTTAGCACAGGAATGCAGGTTTAAAAATATTCAGACTTTCTTCCAACAGTCTTGTGTGCAGTTCAGAAAAAGGTACATATCTGATAACGTAATGATAATACCACATGCCCCTGTTCTCAGAGAAGGCTGTTTATTTAAGGTCTGAAGCAAGGTTTGATTCTGAAGAAAACTGGACAAGGACAATTTCTTACTTTCCTTTGCTAGCTGACAAAGAACAATAATAATGATGATAGGTGATGACATTCCAAGCTTTCACACAAAACACACAGAGCAGTTTATATGTATTTGTTCTTTGCTTTCACCTTAGTTTTTCTCATCTCTAGTTGAGATTTTCAAAGAAACCCAAGAAATAAGGCATTCAGCTCTCAGAGTTACTGAAATGCACAAAAGCTATGCTTATTCATCTACAGCAATATTGACTGTTTTGGAGGTCTTATGTTCAGGGCGGGAACGTCACATTCCTGGCACATCCTTGCACCGCTCTCTCTCTGCTGTGTTGCCAAATGGAATACTGGACACTTTCTGGAAGTATACATCAATTTTCTGTATCTTCTTACCTATAAAAGCTCAGCTAAGCATCTAGATCTGTTCTCCCACATCTTCTTTCCAAGTATCTGAACCAACATCCCATTCAGCCACATAGCTGCACTCACTCACCAGGTGATACAAGAGGTGCTTTCCCCAGTGCTCTCCATGAGCTGGGCAGAACAAAACACTGGGAACTACTGACACAGAATTGCTCACTTGAAAACCTCATCTCTAGCAGAAGAGTGATTCTTCTCTGATAACTGGCCCTGATCTGTGCAGTACTGTAATGAGACACTTTATCATTCCTCACACACGCTTTCTCTCTGTTTGATCAGTCCTGAACTAAATGCAAGAAGCCAGTGTTTCTTGGTCAGCTTTCTAATGGATATCCAAAATAGCTTACAAATAAAAGGGGCATCCATTTAGCTCTAGAAAATCCATTCACAGACCTTTTGGGTTGAAGCAGTGTATACTTGTAACTTATCTGTAGAGCTCTCCAACTTGAATCATGTACTAATCTGAAACACCTAAGTAACATTTTAAGATCTCTCATTTCTGCATTTTTCTTAGATTAGTCCTATCATCTTCTATGGAATAAAGTTTATACCTTTATCCTCTAGCTGGGCAAACAGCCCTGGGCAATCTTTAACCAGTTGCTTTTGTGAAGGGATAAAGATTTTTTTAAGCTCCCTAAGTCACTTATTTTAGATTTGGGCAGTAAGGTCCAGGATTTTAACATATTTCCCACATATTTTAGTACATGTTTCTGTGGTTATCTAAATCTTTCCATGGATTGAGCGCTTTTTGTAAGGCAGGCTTGTGTGTTAATCTGACTCAACTGCTGATTTCAAGCTGTGGCTCAGGCTTTCCATACAGCCTTTAAAAAGACAAGAGGTATCAGTGAGCAAACTAGAGCAGGCAGTTTCCTCTAATCATCTATACTATCATCTGTGCTGGATCATGGCAGCAGTTGATCAATAGAGGAGTATTTAAATATGTTAGAGCCTGCATCTGATATTCTACATGTTTAACTGCATAAACAGATCAATGGGGCAGAATTGATCTCCATTGATATTTGGCAGTTTTCAAATACAATTAAACCACATTTGGAGTACTGAAAGCACTTGAAATAAACAACTGGGCACTATTTATAATTTACAGAGCTACTCAAAAAATTTAATAGATCAAGCAGTTGTTTCAACAATGCCAGCGTCAAGGGAAAAGTTGAAATCCATATACTGTATATAAATAGCAAAGTGAAATTAACGGCAAACTGAAATTCGATGTGTTCCTTAGCACATATTATTATATACAAATATCTCAATATTTATGATGATAAGCTTGTACAATTAAATTGGCATTAGCTGATGTATATGAATGATTATGCCTGAGTGGAATCTGATATTGCATTATTTGATCAGTAGCGGCACAAACTCTACAAGAGCATAAATGCTGCCGTGGGTAACTGTCCCAGTGTGAGAAAGGTACCAGTTTATAAATGAGATGCTGATGACAGAATGGCAACTTTGGTTTTCCTGCATCCCATAAAACAGCAGAATACAAGAGTTACACAGCTGTTTGGAGGATTTGTTGACCACTGTTGGCTGTAACCACGCGGTCTTTGACAGGGCTCCAGCAATTCCCTGTATTCCAAAGCACTTCCATGATTTGACACCAGACATCTCTATTGTCCCTTCCAATAGCCTGAGTGGAGGCTCACGGAGCTAGATACTGAAAGTCATAAGGCAGACAAGTGCCTGCAGGTTTTCTCCCTGGAAATTTCATCTGAGTCACACCAATGCTCACCAGAATATTCCTTTTGGGGAATAAGATATATTGGCCATTCTGGTCTCCCTCTGGAGAAAAGCAATACAGTTTTGAAAAGCAATACAGAAGCTGTCATAGTGAAACCTAATGTGAGAGTTGTGGATTTGATCCAGAACATACAAGATGATTAGGAGGTTTACTTTCTAAAGAATTCTTTGCTAAGAAAGGCTTATGGTTTAAATCTATTTGAAATATGTAAAAGAAATGTGGATATGTAACACTGTTCTGCTATAAACTTTATTCTGACAATGTTCTGAAACACATGTAAACAGTAACAAAAGGTTTTACTTTCCCAGAAAAATAATTCCATCCATCTCTGCTTATGTCCATATCCTGAAAAGGTGGGAAAGTGATTGCCATGCATACTGTTCTCCTAAACCAGTGAAGTGAATATGTGAAAAATAAGGCTTTTTTATTATGAGGATTGAGAAGAGGAAAGGAAAGCAAGCTCCTTTTGTCTTGGGAGAAGGAGCTGTTAGGAAGCAGAGACAGTACAGTATATATATATATATACTGTATATATATATATATATATACAGTAGTGTATATCTATCAGCCATGGGACATTACAGTCCTTGACTCTTCAAGTCCCCCTGAGCCCCTCCTAGCCTACAGAGGTTTCAGAACACCTGCATATGAGTGTACAAACTTCTACTGAAAGCATATACATATCCTTCTCAACAGAACTGCTTTTCCTGTTAACACTAGAAATATTTTTACCTAAGAGGATCTTACAGGGTAAGATTAAGAGGATACATTCAGTGTTAAACTCTCCAGTGTTTTGGTAGCCATAAGTAATCCCCTCAACCAATGTATGTTGCACAGAGCAGTGCAATGAAAACTGTACAACAGGAACACTTTGGCAGTTTACCTGGAGAGACATGGTGATGACTTATAGTACGCCCTGAATAATATTTCTTCTCTGTGCTTTATCTAGACCAATAAATGCTTATGCTTCTAGATGCAGGAAGAGCTGTTTGTTCTGTTCAGCTGACATCCCATTACAAAGAAAATAAAGTAAACATATCAGAATTAGTCCCCTAAAGCTTCCATCAAGCCTTCTGCCATGAGCACTTTGCTGTTGTTTTTGTTTTTTCCCTTTGCCA
The DNA here is from genome assembly GCF_019238085.1 of Lagopus leucura. Lineage (NCBI taxonomy): Eukaryota > Metazoa > Chordata > Aves > Galliformes > Phasianidae > Lagopus > Lagopus leucura. The sequence continues at coordinate 5,753,177 of NW_024962269.1, forward strand.
GCTTTTGGCACTCAAGGGCAATCTATCTTTGGGAGAGAGAATACCATCACTCATCTTCCCCAGAATGTATAATCCAAGAACTAAAAATAGTGGCCATCCAGAACAACATCTGAGAGCTGCATAATAAATAAGTAGTCAAAATTGTTGAAAAAACCTTCTTTAGCTGGCAAGCAGTACAATACACTTAAATAGAAAATATTGCAGTGAGCAATTATAGGATAACTAATTGAAAGAAAGAGTTACTACCTAACCCTACTCAATGGTGGTGTGTTTAAATGCTAAACTGAGTTTATGAATAAATGCAGTCTTCCCAGGATAACTGTGAGGAATTATCTGACTTCTTTAGATTGTGCTGCATAAAAATAATATTCTAGTTTAATTGTTCATTGTCAAAAGGTAAAGAAAGACTTGTCACCACCAAGAAAATACATTTGATTTATTCTGGAATGACAGTCAAGCAATGGCTTTAGGACCTACTGGAAATGCAAACCTTCTAACAGCATTCAGACAAACTCCTGTTTTCAGCTGATCATTACTACTTCTGACCTTTTAAATCCTCTGCTGCTAAGGGAGAATCTGGTCTTTACAGAAAAGCTGTTCTGTATTCCATTCATAGACAGTGGAGAACTTAACTGTATTTACTGGTATTTAACATATGGAGCATATTTGCCTGGAAGGTAGATGAAATCTCCCACATTTAAGATCAAATCAATTTGAATTTAAGGTCACATTTGCAGAAGTCGATGTTCCATAAAATCAAAGAAAAGCTTAATTCTACTATTTTTTTTTCTCTACCGATCAACTGAGTAGTTTCCAATAGCACAGTTCTGCAGCCTTTCTCCCTTTCTGTCCTTACTCACGCAAATATTCATGTGGGAGCCAGTGACATGACTTCAATCTGACTCACCTGAGTGGAGCTGCAAATGTTTAGGTCCAAGACAAACATGAACTGTATCCTGCAAACTTCTTATTCTTGCTTTCACAGCCTCGACCGCATTACTGAGACTACTCACACAGCTATCCTACCTTACTGCTAAGAATCAAACTTTTTTTTCGTAAGATGAGATATACCCAATTTGAACCATGTAGTTCATGTGCTTTCAGGACTAGACAGAGAAAATAGGTTCATGTGATTTCAAGGTGAAAGTGTGTATATCTTCATTCATAAGCAAGTGCTGCTACTTCAAAGGAGAGGAGATTTGCAGGAATCAATGATCTGCAATATCTTTTTGCTTAAGGTGTAATTGCCATCTAACAGCACTTAGGGACTTTGCTATTGCAGAGGTCCAAAATACAACTTTCTGGTTGGGAGGTTTCTAGTATTGGAACACTGTCTTTGCACACTGCTAACAATCAGCCTTTCCCACTGAAAGTCTAAACAGGAAAAGAGAGAATAGGAGCTGCACTTGATTTCCACTTCCAGCTTCTTTGTGAAAGTGAGATACAGCAGGTCTGAAAAAGGCACTTATGTTGTTAATACTAATATTTCTTTATTGCTCTTTAAGAGAAAGTATTGATTACTTACTCTTAAGGAAATCATGAAAATATATAGTCAAAGAGGAATGGAAAAAAAAGAAAATGCAGCATTAAGTGCTTTCCCATGGCCTAAAAGAAGGACTTCTTTTAACACAAAATAGAGCAGAAAAGTGGGGAGAACTCACAAATATTAATTACTGGATTTAAAGTGACATACTGCACAAGGGGTATGACTTGTATAACTGGAATGTGTCTAGCAGCATCTCCTGTTCTGATGAAAAGCTGTCAGCCACTTGGGCAAATGGTTTTGAAAGATAAATAAGAATGTGATAAAACTTCTTTATTATCACTGTATTACTAACAGCTTTGGGGAAAATTTATCAGAAATATCTTACTAGCTGCTACTACTTGGATCTTAAGTAAACACATGGCAAGTTGTGATTCTTCTCTGTATTTCATAATGTTTGTTGCTAAGCTGACAAACTGCTCCTAACCTCTTTCTGCCTACCAGGATTTGGACCTGTGTTTCCATACGGTTACAGGGACAAATTCACCTTGGATGTAAATGAGCACAGTTCTACTGAAGTCAACCAAGATTCTTTCTCCTGTAGCAAGGCTTAATTTGGTCCTAGGTGTTTAGATCACTAAGCTCTGCCCTCTAGCTTAGCAACTCTTCAGCTGAAAGAACTTTCTGACTGTGAATGCTAATACTCTTTTTACCTTGGTAGCTGAAAAAGTAGTAAGTGCATATAAGTGTTTCATGAACTGCTTCACAGGTGAAGGGAGACAGCCTATTTCATTCTGAAAGCGTCTCTCACCATTCAAAGGAAGAAGAGGAAGTCTAAGTGAATAAAAGGTTAGTGTATTTTTGTACCTTTTGCATCAAAAACAAAAGAGTTTGGACCATTAGACATGAGAGAAACCTTCGTAACTGGTTTCCCTAAAGCACTCATTCAGCTTTGAATCAACAGACCTTGTAAGCCTCTGACATATAGACTGACCTGAGGGTGGCGAATGAAATCAGGATGTAATTGTGCCAATTAATTTGGAAAGCCATCCTGATAGACAATATCTTTAAAGAAAGTTTGATTCTAATCTTAGGCCAGAGTAAATCTAGAGTGATGTCAGTGAAATCAAAAAAGCATCTTCTATATACTGGTTGTAGCCTAAACCAGAATTTGGCATGGAATTAGTTATTCATCCTGGACAAGCTTTGGTAATTCTAGTCACAGCTCTCTAAAGGGAACTTACGTATTAAATACTAAATATTTTCAGAGCATCATCATTTTAAAAAAAAAAAAAAAAAGAATTAACAATTCTGTTTAACTACTTCAGTGTTCTGCTACAAAATATTTTTTGAAGAAATTTTGGTAGTACTTACCAGGAAGGGAAATAGAAACAGTAATGTGTACAGATCTGATTAGTAGGATTATTGTAAGACCTGTTGTATTCTACTGGGGAGTCAGGACACCAGGAAGCAAAGTAACATGATCTCCACAGCAGAATGGTGGCAGTGAGCCATCCATCATTTTGATCTATTTTACATTAAGAGATTAGCAAGCCCGGGAAAAAGTATAGAACAGAAGTACTTTATCCTTCTTCCTGAGAAATGGGTCATCTGTGAGTCCCAGGCAACTCTGTAGATCAAAATAAGAGGTGCCATTGTATTCTGCTGCTTTTCTCCTTGCCTCCCATCCCACTGACACAGAAGCAGAGTGAGCCTGTCTGCTCACTTCCTGTAACAGGGGTAAGCAAACGAGACGGGTGCAAAGGTGTCTCCTTTGTATGTAACTACAACACAAAGGAATGTGAGCAGGTAGCTCTTATCCTTCCAGTCCCATTTGTTGATGCAGGATTTAACAGTTTTAATAGAAGACATACTGACAGCAAACCCATAGCCAACACATAATTTAAATAATTCCTGACTAGTGAAATGATAATTTTAGGAGATATTGAGTGAATTGGAAGTTGTGGAGTCCCATTGAAACATAATATTGATTCGATGTCTTTAAATTTGCTAGAGGCAGTAACTAGCACTTGTATTCACTTATTTACTCTTGCCAAGCTATTTATTATTGACCAGAAGTAGGTCTGGATGAGAGCTGTTAAAACAGAAGTGCCAGGTACTGACTGGAACTGAATGCAGAAGAAAATGGTTGGAGTGGAACCTAACACAGATCTGATTGTAGTTGAGGCTGTTTAAACACATTTTTTTCCAAGTCTCTCTATTTTCTAACTCTTGTTCTGCTGCTTCTGAAAATAGTCTCCACATAAGAATAATTTTTCAAACATGACTCAGATTGCAGTGTCTTACCCAAAGCCACTCCAAGTGACCTAACAGTAATGATAGCCTACAGAAGAAGGCTTTTGTCTTGCTTACGTGCATCATTGGTGGAGATGTCAGAAAAAGAAGGCAGAGATGGTTGTTACCATATTTTGAGCAAGAGTTGCTCCATTTTTAAAATTACTATGAAGCTATGCTGTTTAGTGTAGAGGAAATGTTTGGGAATCTTAGCTCCTTGGCTGCCTTTAGCATAGCCACTTGTGTGGGTTCACTTGCTTGGTCTACCAGGGATCTAACTTAAACTGCCATAACTAAGTTTTCCACTCACTACTCTGAGGGTTAGTGCTAGCTGATCCTATTCAAACCTACTAAAATCCTACCAAGTCTTTTAGACTTGATGGCTGCCACCTCTGTTTCTCTGGCATTCCCAGACACAACTAGACATTAGGTCTGGATTTTCTAATTCATCTCTTTTCTTAGGAAAATGCTGCTGGGAAATTTAAGATCTGATCCTGTAAATTCTGTTTCACATGAGCAATCTCACTGCAGATTAAAGACTAATCATAGAAGGATTTGGAGGATTGGGTCCTTTGATTTCTCTTCATGTTAAGGCCCTTTTTTATCTGGATCATCCCACTGATTATCCTTCTCCATTTTTATATAGGGCTTTAGGAATAATTAGAAGGAAATAAGATTTTCCAACTTTAGAGTTTAATCAGTAACACATGTACTTTGAAAAGTTATATTTTTACATGACAAAGAATGCATCATCCAAAACAAATACCTCCAGGGTATTTGGACTTGCTTCTAATTGACAGCTTGGACGCTATCACAACTGTGTCATTTCTCTTTGTTCTGGCTCACAGACACAGTGAACGTTTGATAGATTTTCCTTTTTAATTCTTGATAACATTATGAAAATGTTAAGAAATGCAGCAGCAGATAACCTTTCTAGACCCAATAGCAGCATTAACCATGTGAAGTTAATAACTGACCACAGGTCATTTACTTAATTTAACTTAAAAAAAAGTTTTACTCACACTGCTCAAACTTTCCCTTCATTTTTATCTCCTTTTCTCCAAGGCCACAGATAAGCTTTACCTCTTACTTACTTGCAGGTCAGCTTTTCCATGAGACTCAGGTCTGCTTACAACCAAAACCAAATATTTATGGGCATGTGGGTATGAAACACCATAATGATAAATGCATGATAGTACACCAGAATGAAAGATTTCAAGACAACAATGTTTGCTGTCTGAGCTGGACATTTACTTAGTCTGTGTAGCAAACAGCAGGGACTTTGATATAAATCAGATGAAGTGTTTTTGAATGAATAAGTCTATACTCTGAAGTATGACTTCAGGGATCAGGACATACGAGTGCACAGGTGTCATTTTGCAATGAAAGCCACACTAATGCTTTCTGTGCATGTCTAAAAACACTTTGTTTCAAGGTTGTGCTTCAGAGAGGATATAGCTCTGAAGTTTTCTTTTAAAAGAATGAAGTGCTAAATAATGGATTAAAGGCTAAAAAAAGGATTTGAAAGGCCTTCAGCATATTCTTTGTACATTTCTGTTATACATTTTACTCCTCAGAAACACATTTACAGACTGTATTTAAATTTGAAGCATGTCATGGCATTGCATGTACTCAGACTGATCAGGCATCAGGCAGTATTGGAAAATTTGGTGTTTAACCTTCAATTATTACAGAGAAATTTGTTTTGACAAATAAATGTAGTTTGAGTTGCTTTAGGTTCTTACTGGCTTTGCATATTTGCATTTATACATGTATATTTGTATATATTTGTATATATACATATATATGTATGTATACAGACTCCTAACTTTATAATTTCTCTTCCAAAATCCTTATCAAATAAAGCAGATGCTTGGTTTTAAGTGTGTTAGTAATCATACTAATTTTATCCTTAAACTCTATGTAAAACTGAGGGCATAGTGAACTCTTATGAAACTTACAGTAAGTCCTGCAAAAATGTAAACATATTCTTTGCCCTGTGCACATAAGTAATGAATGTGACTACCAGTGCTTAAAGTAAACATTTTTGCTGGATGAGAATCTAAGTAGAAAATATCTTGATCATTTTTTCTGTACTTTGAAGGGATACATTTTTTAAGTCATGTTGTAATTCTATTCTATTTTTCAAGTAAATATTAGAGACAGAATCTGTGTCTAAAAGCAAACATTGTTTTACTGATTTTCCAGCTTGTTCCATAAGACCACAGCCATTCTTACAACAAGATGAGTGACACTGTTCAATCGTTTAAATTTTTGTAAAGTACAACAAAAAGTCAAAGTACAACAGAAACAGGAGAGCTGGGGAAAATGACCATTTTACTCCTATAAGATAGTTGCTGGCAGTTACTAACAGGGTTGGAATGGTTCGAGCACGTTTACATTTCTTTAGTGAAATGAGATTGGAGCTGATACCAATTCTCATTGTCAGTGTTGAAGTGCTTAGCATTTTCAGTTGTTGTTCTTTTATTTTACTTGGCACTATTTATAGTTTAACCTTAAAAATGAACAATTTTCCTCTTGTTTAGCAGATCTGATTTACACTGTACATAGAGCTATGGCATCATTGGAGATGTGCTTCATTGTGGTGACGTACTACATCTGTTCACATCAGAAGATCATTTAATCACTTGTAATGTTTTCCCCTTATCTAGGCCAGGGTTTTGTAAGGGTAGAGTTCTGCTAATGCACACTCCTGCCGGGAAGCTTCCCAAGGTGGGGCACAAAAGATGCTAAGTGGCAGGAGGAGGATGAGTAGAAGCCATTAACTTTCCCCCAGCAAGGTCAGATTTGATGCTTCCTTTGTTTGTAGTATCCAAATTAAGAAGATGCTTCTGTGCTCTCAGTGCTGCTTCTACGTAAACATACTCCTGGGTAATCTCAGGCTGGTCACATCTCCTTACTATTAGCTACCCATTAACAAGCTGATTGAAAAGGACCCAGCACAGTTTACACAAAGCACCGGCTATTTTCCAGGAAGACCAAATTTCTCCTGGGCTTCATCAACACTTCAGACTATCAATATACAGAATAAAACACTCTTGTTCTGAAAGACTATGATCACAGGAGAAACCTCTGCGTTCTCTCTTCTGTTTTTATTGCAAACATGTTTGGGAGAAAAGGTGTTATCTTGCTTTTTATTTTTTTTCCTGAAGCCAGTATTACTAGCCATTTTACTTCTACTTTACTATTATTATCTAGGTGATGGCTGTGACATGTTGATCATATATGGCAGTGAGAAAATTGATTTCCCTCAACAAAAATGCTTCCAATTTTCCCTGGGCCATAATTTTATGTCCACAACAAAATAAAAGGGTCATTTTCCTTAAGATGGGGGAATTGAAATCTTTGATAAAAGCCATAGTAAATGTTGTACTTTTGATTGCAGAAACTGCAGTTTTCACAAACACCTCTTCTGTCTGTACTGTGCGTATGTGGGTTTCTGGGGAGTAAGTGAAAGAAGGAAAGAGAGAAGGAAGGTAAAAAACAGCTTTAGGAAAGGCTGAGGTCACTTTAGGAACATCTGAAAATCTGAAGCTTTTTGGACACTAACATTTGTTTCCTGGGAAAACTTTAGGACTTCATTGCTTACTTCCAGTCAAGCTTCTCCTTTTCAAAAGAAGATTAATCAGTGCCATACTTCTTAACCACCTGTTTTTAGATTTGTTTGCCTTTCTGCATGTTCTGCATGTTTGTAAACAAATATTGGAAAATGTTAAGATTAATAGTTTAGTAGGCCAATGTAAAAAGATAGTACATCAATTTAAAAAAAAAAAATATATATATATATATATACGTATTAAAAACCTTTTTTGTTTTGTGGGTTTTGGTGTTTGGTTGTTTTTAGTTTTTTTGTTTTGTTTTTATTTTGTTTTTGTTTTCCTGAAGGAGGATCTCTTCTGTCTTCAAATAATCACATTTCTATATTGATTAGATCACCAATTCTGGCAAAATACAAGTTACTGGCTGGAGAGATTGAAAACTACTTAAGGTTGATTCTGCTGTCCAACAATTTCTTCGAACATATAATAGAAATTTTTGGAAATGTTTATTTCTTCTTTGGCTTTTCACATTGAAGTCGGGGAAGCTGACCAAACAGTTCAACTTTATTTCAGAATGTTTTTACACAAGTTGGATTTGTTCAGCAGTCTGGACAAAAATTTATGCTGAATCCTGAAATACTCAAGAAATCCTGAAAACTGACCTTTCAGTACTCTGCTACGTTGATCTTTCACGGCCATGGTCCCGTGTGTCAATGTAAGACAAGAGGTAATGTCTCACTAGAAGGCTTTTTCTCTACATAACTCACTTCTACAAGATGAGAGGTGCTTATAATTATCTTCATCTCAGTTTGGTTTGTGGAGCGGCAGGGGAGATGTACCCAATCAATGATGTGTTTCCAAGGTTCACAGCAAAGGAAAGAAACCAAGGGCCAACAATCCTCTCCATGTGAGACTGATCCAAGTCCAGTGCCCAGAACAAGACCTAAAGAATCACCATTATTTTGACTGAAACACATTATCAGACACACATGAACTTTTCTCTTGCTCTCATATGTGAGAATTTACTCTGTTTGATGGCCTGATGCCTTAAATATGGCTGCATTTTTTTCATACATATATGATACAAAATCCCTTTGGAAACTGGTGAAAATCAAAGTTGCTGATATTCCTTAAAGGAGATGTTTTCTCTGCTTACAGGCAATATGTGCAGAAATCCATCATATAGGGACCACAGGAGTACAAAGGTTAATTAAGATGCTGAGGTACTGCTAACATCTAAAAAGAATTGTGGTTTGAAAGTCTGACCATTCCTGCATGTTACATATGTATTGTTTGCAACATCCAGAAGGTGTGCATCTGATAGAAGAGTTAATCCCATGGTATCTTTGATTATTTAATCTGTAATCAGAGAGGAAAGAGGTGGAGGTGAGATGTGACTGATATGCTGTGTTCATTTCATTGGTACCATAAGCAGGAGGCAGTAAAACATGAAACAAGGATAAAGAAAAAAAATTCACAGCAGATTTTTTGAGACAGCAATTTTCACAGTATCAACAAAAGTAATTGTTCTTTCTTTTTTACTTGGATGGTATTTTCTGATTAATAGCCTATTACTAAAATCATATTTCTCAACATTTTCTTGAAAATTAGAGATTGCATTACATCAAGTAGTAAAAAACAAAAAGAAAGATCGAACCTTTTACATGGCTACTGATGGAAGAACACGGTATGAGGATATTTGTATTTTGACTTCCATGCATGGTATGTTAGAGAATAGAAGTGGCCAGTTGCGAGAGTTTGGGTTTCTGCTGCTGATTTTTGCTTTTTTTTTTTTACTGAGGCACAGCACACACATTCCCCCATGCATTTTCACATGCTGAGCTAGTACAAAACTACAGAGCCAAGGGAAATACATCTTATGGGAGAACAGAATTCTACATTATGTGTAGAAGTGTTGGGAAACAGCATGTGCAATCAAGAAGCAAGAATCACTTTCTGTTGGAGTGAGCAATGAAGGAAAGTAGATCAGTTTAATATGACGTAATGTCTCATCAAACGGAGAGGAAGCACGAAAATGAGGACTTAAGAGGCAGAAACAGATGCTAGAATGAGGCCTTTCATTTAATTCCTAGAATAGATGCACTCTTGAGCTCTCCTCTTAACCATTACTTCAGGAAATAGTGTAAGAAAGGAAAAGTTTGACTCTGAGGTGACACTGATATCAGCAGAGACAATACTGGTGACTGTTGCCATTCTCGCTCAAGAGAGTAAGGACTCAAACCCACTGAAAGGCTCCTGGATAGCCAGTGGCAGCCAGATTTGATTCCAGCTGAACTCAGAGACTGACAAATATGTTGTATATGGGCTGTGTTTTGCCTCTCTTGGTTAACCATCTGGAAATGTGAATTGGAAATGTGAATTGTGGTACACCGGGAGCAATCACCCATTACAGCTGAGAGTGGATGATGGGAAATGAGATGGGAAAAGGGAGCACAGGGTGTCTGCTGGGATTCTGAAATCGGCCTGAAAAAAAAAAAAAACACAGAGGAGCAAGGGAGGGTTGGAAATCTTAGGGTTATGTGATTATATGTAGTTCACATTCCCTATCCTACTGTATCCCCAAAAACTTTTAAGGGAGTTTCATCTTTTCTTGCTATGAAAGTACAAAACATTTTGGGACATCAGATAATATTCTGAAATGGTTTTCAGTACTGAGTAGGCCAGGATCTACCAACAGTCACACCTGACATTTTCACACAATTCTGTTCACTTCAATACATTTAGGAGACCCTAATTTCTCTCTCCAACATTTTTTTCATCAGAGTGAGAAATGTTTTATTAAGAATCAAATCCACATCTACATCTCATTAGTTTGAGAATTCTGTGAGCAGACACAATGGATGCTGCCTCAATAAAATCTGCAGAGATTTTCAACTTCTCAAGAGTGGCAGATAATGGCAGATCCTAATTGCTTTTTACCAAAACCAAAACTAGACAGCACTCCAAACAGATACATTTATCTTTGGATTTTAAGTAAAAATTCTTAGATCCCTACAATGGTGGATTTCACCCAGAAAGTTATAAGTAAGAGATTAGTCATAAACAAAGACATTATTAAATATATATATATATATATATATATATATATCACCCTTTTATTATATAAATAAGAAAACATAATTTTTTTGTGTATTGAATCATGGTTTTGTATGATCACAGGTTTATATACTAAGTGTGGACCAACATAGAGTGGAGCACAGCCATGTCAACAATTTCCTTTGTACCTCAACTAATCATATCCATTAGGTTACTAAGCCCTTACTGACGATGGACCAGTGTAAATGGGATGTAATGGAAGAGCAACTTTAACCCCACAGCAGTAACAAAGTTATACCTATGTCTCTGTATCCTGCTATGATGCTACAAACTGATTCTGTTTCCTGCTCATCCATTTTAAACAGTGTAGAATTTGGTACCATTTGTAAGAATAAGCCTTTATTTCTTTCATAATTTTTACCTGATTCTGCTTGCTTTCTCTCCTCAGCCATATCTCATAATTCTGTACTATCAGATTTGGTGAAATATCACTGCATATTATCCTCCCTGCAGATGGCAAGTAAAATTTCAGATTTTCATTTAAGGAGCTTACAGTGGTGTCCTAACATCAGGTACATATTTTCATACAAGAGAGCAGTCTGTTCAGTCGTCACCTAAATTCACAGCTAGAGGTTGGAACCAAAACCATTTCAGCAACATCTTTTACTCTTCTTTTTTAATGGGTAACAGGCCTCAGAAAGTATTATAAGTGATTTGGCACTTCAACATGCAATAGACATAGAGTAAGATGTTTCAAAACCACTACTTATCTAATTTGCATTGACTGAAGATCCCATGAGGCACCTAAATACTTCTGGACAACCTTACTGTGTCAATTCATAAAGCTCACATAACTTCCTCTTTCTCACATTGTGCGCACTCTTCACCATGTGAAATATTACAAATTCCTGTTCCCTTAATTAAGAGGCTAATTGTACTCATAAACAATTTTTAGCAATTATGGGAAACCTGTCTACACATTGCTTTTTTTTTTCTTGTAACATTCATTGCAGTTCTCTGCCGCCATCCTGCTGCAGAGCATGTGATCAGATTCAGATCAAAACAGTGTGATGCAACAAGCTGAATTTCCTGCCTGACCTTCAGCTCTCTTGCTCAGTAGTAATATGCAGCTTTGTGTTCTGTTAAGTAAAAGTCACAAAGAGGAGCCAAGTGATTTCTTCACTCTTTTGCAGAAACAACTTCTTTATCTGAGAAATTCTTTTGCTCGTCTCCACTGGAGATGGGATTGTTTATTGTATTGACTGCACTTCATTGGGGCTGGGTTTTAACAAATATGACAATTTATCTGTATCAGGGATTGAGGAAGAGGGGGTAGTTTTGAAACATTAAATACCTTTGCAATCATTTTTTTCTTTCTTTCTTTTTTTTTTTTTTTTAGTGCTATATCTCAGCATGACTGTATCCTGCAGTGGAAAATTACCACCCATTCAGAAATGTGCCTTGTTGCATTAGTCATATGTTTGCAGATGCAAAGCTCTATCTGCAGAACAAAGGCATGTTCAAAAAATGACTTAGCATCTTTATTCCTTTATCTCAACACTTTATAGCAGCATTTTCAACTTATTATAATCAAGTTATGTTTTTAAAACTAATCTTTTTGCTTTTTAACTTGTATAATAATCACACATCTTCATTAAAAGGGGATATTACAGATGCTATCTATCTGAATTTGTTTCTAGCAGTTTATGAATTAGTCTCTTAATGAATGAATGCTTTCACAGCACCAGATGACAAAATTTGCCACCTCCTCCTCTTTTTCACAAAGGTTTCCTGGGACAGCGTTTTCAGCAAATTGTTTTCTTAGACCAAATGCAGAGAGACACATTCCTCAGCAGCTCTGTGTGCAAGATGCAAAAGGTAAGAGGATCAGGCTGCACCTACCCTTTCTGGAGGGGTGATTGTTAAGAATTTCTCTCGCAATATGCACTCGGATCCACATTAGAAACAGTCAGAGGCTTTTAAGGGTAGAAAATCTCAGGACAGTGTACAAAATCAGAGCCAGGGTCATGACCTTGACTATTGATCCAGCCTCTCTTATTTCCACAGCTTGCTGAGGCTTGTTCTTCCAACCTGCTGGTGTACATTAGAGCAGAAATCCATAACATGGCCATGTTCATCCAAGCACAGGAAGAAACTAAATTAAATGTTAAAAAACAATCTGAGACTAGAGTTGGAGACAATTCATCATGATCCTAGACGTCAGGCAGGTAGGATGACCAAGAGTTCCTCGGCCAATAGACCCAAACAGAATATGGAGGGACCTCGCTGCCTCATTTGTCAGGTACACAGGAGGTAGTCGGAAAAGCACCAAGGAAAAAAAAGTCTACTGAAGGTCAGTGTTTTAATTCCCAACCATGCACAAAAAAATCATCTGCTGGAATACAATCTATAATTGAGGTTAGAGCAAAAAGTGAGGGAGATAAAAAAAATTATCTGAAGTTAATATATTAACAGCAAGAATTAGGAGGAAAAAAAGCTTTGCATGGAAGTGTACTAATAAGTGACAGCTGAGTTCTTACAAATCTGGAACTCAAGATCAGGTGAGAGAATTTGAGCACCAACTTTGGTAGCCTATTAAGAGTCTGTTTTTTCACTTTCAAAAGGTATCTTAGTGGAGTGCTAACCTTTCTTCTTGATGAAAGGGTTTAAAGGTATATAATCTGTGATGCAGAGAATGAACTCAGCATGTTAAATAAGAGAAAGTAGGCTTGTAGGCTTGTTGAACTGTTTAGAAACTGCCCTTTGCTGCTTCTCAAGCAGATTTTGTTTGTACTGGACACAGAACACGTGCTCTATATACTCATCCAGAGCATGTAACCTAAAGGATACTTCTCGGATTTTTTTTTTTTCTGCTGGGAGCTACAAAACATACATACCTTGAAAGTACTGTGCAAATATTACAGTAATTGAAAATAGTCACAAACCCCTCTGCAGTCAGCACAGCTGCTGTTCTAATTTAGCTATCTTGTGAAAAGAAGCATTTGCCAGTTTTGTGAACATGAATTGCATTTCCTGTTGTGGTTGAATTGTGTTCTCTCTCAGAACATTGATAAGCAGGTATCTGAGCTGAAAATAGTCCACTGCCCTTTAATTTTATTCCTAAGTTTTGTTACATTATTTGTGTGTTATCAGCATGTGCTGTTAAACCTCATCATGCTGAGTGCCAATCTGATGAAACATAATAAGACATAACACAGTTTGACAGCTAATATTTAAAGAAGAAATCTTATCTCTCACTATCTAAATAGCAAAGGGCTCCCATTCAGACACTTAGAGATTCTGAGTGGATATCTAGAGAGAACAGTTAACCCAAGCTTTCTTGGTATGATTCTCAGACAGAGTGCAGCTTTGTATATTTATAAGTGTAAAACAAAATGCATCCTCACTGGTCATTAAATTCATGCTGAACAACTTCTGTACTGCTTTTTCAATTTGTAGTATTCTAAGATTACATAAGAAATATGAAAGAACTGATGGAACTTTGTTCCCCCAACTTCTTTTACCAAGCACTCTGTAATATTTGAATCAAAACATGTATTTTGCAAGGCACTGATAAATCTGAATTATTTGCCTGTTAACAAAGATGGGAAAGATGTGATATGTCCCAAGTGCAGGAATTTGCTGAACACAAATTCCTGGAGGCTGTGCATCGTGCTTCGCTCTAGTTTCTTGTCTGGCTCTTTTCCACAGGATGGCTGCAATTCCATTTATCTGTGTTATTACTACTCGCTATTTACATAGCCAGAACCAAGTACTTGGCAGTTTTTATACAGTTAGAAGATCTGTATCCCACTCCTAAGGGTTTATGCTTTGCCATATTATCCACAAGCGCCTCAATTTCTGGGTTATGTTCATCCATCATTGCCTTAAATTATATCACTGAAAGCTCACAGTTAATGCTGTGTGTCAGTAATTTCAACATAAAGAAAAAGATATGGATATTTATGGATAAATATGGTCAATGCCTTGGGTTCACCACTTGAAAAATTGAAGCATTTCAAATTACGTGTCTTATTTGGAAAGTTCTAGTTGTACAAATGTTTTAAATTGTAGAATTTGAAAGTAATCATTTTGAAAGGAACTTCAGCACTAACGAAAAGATCCCAAAGCAGATTTTCTTTTCTGAACATAAGGGATCAACTTTATACCTAGCATCATCAAGCACGCTGTCACATGTACATACATCTACTATGACTGAATTCCAGAAATATCTTGGGTGCAGACTGAACAATTTGCTTGCTTGTGTGTGCAAATTCTGATATTCTGTGTCCAGATGGTAAAATGTAGCAAGGTCACTGCCCACCCAGTACACCACTGAGAGAAGAGATGACAGCATGCCACCTCCTTGCAGTGCCTACTGCAGTGCTCACACCTGTCCCAGCCAGCATGGACACACAAATGTCCATCATGCAATAAAGGTGAATCCTTTGAAAAAGTAGAAACAAACAGCAAGGCCAATTCTCAGCTCAACCAGGTAGGATCTGTCCTTGTGCCATTTTTGTTGCATACTATGGAACAGGTCTTTGTCTTCGTACTCTGACTCACAGAGAGTAAGGCTTTTATTAAAGGAAAAACAGATGGTCTATGTTGCAGGCGTTTCAATATCAAAATGAAACAGTTCAGGTTTCAGTCAGAAAATGGAACTGAGCACTGTTAGAAAACATTTTCATTTTTTACATTGTTGCCACATTAATGCTGTTCTATCCAAATACTCCCACAACTCCAGAAACGTTTAATGGTGCAGACTGGTGAATATGACCTCTGACCTCTTCAGATGTCAAAGAAGTTCCTAATCATACCTCATATCTGCTAATTAGTACAACTGCCACCTATCAATGCTATGTTTTACCCCTTTCCAAAGAGGAAAGTTCTGCCTTCTCCTGCTGCTGATCATTACCTCCTCGAGGTATGTTTCACACCTTCAAGGGAGTGGTGGTTCTGTTCATGAAAACTGTTCCTACCTGAAGGAAGAGATTATTCATCTAGTGATCCAAAAAGACAAAGAAAGGGGTCCCAGAGCTTGAATTGTTGTTACTTATTTTTGTTCAACACTTTAGTCTGTTCCCTGTTGAAGTATTCAAGTGACCTCTTCCTCCATGACTATGTCAACCAGGGCTACTGCTGCACCTCTCACCACCACACTGCTATTTCCTTCAAACACTGGAGCAGTGGGAAGAGAAAGAAGAGCTCCAAGAGGCAAATTGCCACAGGAAGAGTGAAGTTGTTGGAAATGTGATAATAATGCTCCATGACTGCTCCCTGCAAGCAGCTTGGCCTTGCAGCTGTAGGTGTCTGTGATCCATCATCTGCGAGCTCTCTCACCAAAAGTCGTTGTGTAGTTGTTCCTATTGTTGACTCTGACTGAAGGTCCTGCCTTGTATTTGTTGCTATCATCCAGTGTCTGTGAGAAGCCCTTGGAAGTTTTTTGGCTGTTGCTACAGAGCAATTAGATTTGTCTGAAAGTGTGCTTTAGAAGAAAAGCGAAAGGGGAAACTATGAAGTACTGATGTATGGGAAATAGTTTTGCACGAGAATCAAACACAATGAGAAAAAAGAAAGGAGGATTGTAGGGAATTTCCATTTCACTAAGAGGACTCGACAGGTGTCATGGCCTTAATTGTCAGCTGTTTTCCTTTGGTTAGACACAGGTGGGACAGTCTGTCCTTTTGGGAGTACCATATGCACTGTAGACCCTATTAAAATGTAATAATACTCTGTGTCTCTGTGCCAGGTGATGCAGTACTTCCAATCTCAAGCTTGGATTCGCATGATAACATTTATCTTTCTATTTTTCTAACAATCAAATAACAGAGAGCACCACCAGCAGGGTCTGGAATATTCTTTCAGGGAAATGCAAACAAAATTGCTCAAATTCAGCAACTCTTTGATATATTAATTTGCCATAGCATGTTAGTAGTTCGAATGTAGCTCTTTGTAGATGATTTCTACTGTTGCATATTATTGCTGTATCTGGCAGAAAAAAGTTGCAGAAAAAGCAAAATTCTACTTCTTGTAGCTGAAACATTAGTAAATAGCACAAGCACTAGCAGATGACCTCCTAGTGAAATAACAAACTAGTAATTTTATTTTTGTTTTTAATTCTAGTACACGTGTTTCTGAGAAATTTGTCCCTATAAGCTGACCAGGTTTAGAAGAATAAAATACAGTAATGGTATATGGCAAGCCACTCTGCACTGACTTTACAGTTATAGTTAAATTCCATGTGTTTATATTTTAATGGTGTCAATGTGATGTTTATTACTGTTCAACACTAAGTTTTTTTTCCCCAAGCTAAGGTCTCCTACAGATCATTTTGACCAGCGCTGAAATAAGAAAATGCTACCTGAATGACACAGGCACTGGTTAATTAAATGTGAGCTGAACACCCAGAACTAGACTATATATTTTACTTCATCGTGTAAAGATCCTTGGACATTGCTATTTGATCGTACAGATTTCTAAAGACTGACATACCATAAAAGCCTTTTTCCACCTGATGTGGAATTGGCATTACTAATACAGACGCTTTTTTTTTTTACAGACGCTGATAACGTGGAAAAAATTGAAAACACATCTGTGATCCACAAATTAGAATCAAAGTTCCCCAAGACATG
Organism: Lagopus leucura; assembly: GCF_019238085.1. NCBI lineage: Eukaryota > Metazoa > Chordata > Aves > Galliformes > Phasianidae > Lagopus > Lagopus leucura. Next base: position 5,770,207 of record NW_024962269.1, read on the forward strand.
GAATCCTAGTCTGCTTAACTGAGCCACAAAATTTGGCTCACCTGGATGTTGTGTTTGAGCCCACCCCTCTCTGCTGCTTAGCTAATAAGGAAGCGTGTGCCTCTTTTGAGTCCTAGCGTTTTATTTCTTGCATGAATGGAAGTGGACCTCAGAATTCAGGAGTGCCACATTGTAACTGGAACAGGGTCTGAAAAGGAGAGTCCTAATTCATTGTGAGTTAGTTGAAAGTCTTTTTAGGGGAGATAATCAAATGTAACTCAGCAATATTTTGCAGTGAAAGAAACACCATCAAAAGTAACACTTGGACAATTTTTTTTCATATTGCACAGTTCTGATTGTCTTTTTTAAAACATCACAAGGTACTTAAAGGACAGTGACAGATAAATGCAGTCTTTAAAACTACTCATGCATTCTTAATGGACAGCTTGTTAATTTGAGGTCTAGGTCATGAATTTGAATGCCACTCACTAAACACTTCTTTGTCAACAAAAGCTAGTTTTCCCTTAGGGTAAATTGTAACTCATTAATTGCAATTAAATTAAACATATGCGACAACTAGAAAACCTAGAATGCATTCAGTGAGGAACACTGGTACAGCAATCTGTGGCTGAGTACTGGGATGTTCAGGTTTTTTGCCAGTGAGAAGAAAATAAAGATCTGTAATTTAATGATAGCCTCAATAAAGATGGCAAGAAACTATCTTGCCTATTTAATAATTGTTTTATTATTTTCCTATTGGATATTAATATAAAAAGGTATATAAATATTACATTAGCAATAAAAATCAGGGTTTCTAATTTTTCAGGTTTGAGCCAGAAGTCATAATTCTCAACGTGTTTTGTATCCTTTAAATCAACCCTAAGAGGATGTAATTTTCCATCTGTATTTATGTTTACAGTAGTGATTAAACTATTTTAACAGCAGATGCCTTTGTACTTGGAATCGCTGTATAATCCATCCTCAGGTCCTGAGGTAAATCAGTTTGGTTGTCAAAGATGTGTCCCTAATGGGCAATGGTCCACATCACATAGCTATCACGTAATTGCCACTATTTGGCATATTTGGCAGTTCCTATTAGGAGAGGCCCAGGACTGAGCTTGTACACTGAAGCGTTACATCATCACAGATTGGACACCAAGAAACAAGAGCTGCGATGAAAACCATAAACTGGTTTGTACTTTTTGTTGGTTTTTCATTTGTTTTTGGTGTTTTTTTTTTTTTTTTTTTTTTTTTTTTCAGTTAAAATGTGGATACAGATTTTTTTTATTCTGGTGATTTGCAGGCTTTTATCACTTGTCTGCACATCAAAGATTTCTCTAAGTATCTGACTTTTTTTTTTAATCCATTTCCTTTTTTTTTCCATGATCCTTTTTTTTTTTTTTTAAACCAATTAGTTTGCTAAAACTATTTCAAATTCATGAATCATATGTTATGCTCTGGTGGGAAGAAATGCTTTCACTAAACTGCTTAGCCCACTTTAGTACAAAATATGTCAGTGTGCTACAGTCTGATACATGAGGAGAGAGTGAGCTGCTGTGCGCACTGTCTTCAGACACAGAAACTGCGGATGTGATTTGAACTGTAAGTGGTTAATGTAGAAGACTGAGGGCATTCAGAAAGAGTAGATAACTGACCTTGTATTATTTGTTCAGCTGAGATATGTGCTTATAAAAATTCAGTTAACATGCTCTCTGCAGCTTCCTAGCTGCAAATCTGTTGGGAGCACATGTCTCTATTTAAAACGTGTGTTGTTTAGCATCACTATTTGTATCAAAATCCCCACTGTGAATAGTCAGGTGACAAATATTAAAGTGGGGAACCTTGTATGAGCAGGAGTGCTAGGCCCCTTTGAATGTGTATGGTGAATGCTAAAAGGAGTTTTGGGGAAAGAAATACCTCACCTCTATCTGATGTTATGATTTACTCACAAGAAACCTTATAATGTGTTATTAATGAACACCACAGCGTTGCAGTTGGGTGAGATTTACATGAAAATTAACCCATGAAATCCCGCATCTAAGGCTTACTAATTTTACAACTCTAGGATACATCTCACCTTTATCGCTGACCCAGTCCTGGAGAAAAGTGTCTTAACAGCAATAAAGATACAGCATTTCTAAAAGTTCTGATTCAAAGAGGCAACCTGACTAACAGACTGCCAGCACTGTAAAAAGTGTTTGGATCTCTCCCCATTGTACAAAACGCAAGCTACTCTGCAAGCAATATGAGTACATGGGAAATGCAAACTCCCAAAGAAGGATGAAAAGCAGAGGGAAACAGGAAGATAAGTGTCGGGTTTGTTTCCTTCACTGGATTTAGAAACCTAATCTTGAAAAAAAAGCCATTGCCTGGGAGCTAAGCAAGCTTTAATGGACATGCTGGCTTTGTCACAAATTGTTCCTCAGGTCTTGGAGTTAATAAACCCAACTACCACAGGGAGTTACTCTTCCCTACTTCCAGTCACAAAATAGAAGCACTTAAATAATACAGGAATGATGGCTTCAAGAGTAAGCCATTATTTACCTCCTGCAACAGAGTTCAGCATTAACTACTTTTTCTTCATTTCTTCTTGTTTTCTACTTACTTCCTATTCATGTCAAAATCCTTTCTGAGAACTAGCTCTTTAAGATCTGGAAACCACCTTTTACTAACAGGTAAATGCAGGCTGCAGTGGAATTTTATACATGTCAATTTCGCAACAAACCTGTGAAATTATTTGTTCTGCCCTCTGTATTTGGCTAAATTTTCCCTTTCTCCATCTGCAATCAGTGTCCTGTTGACTCAACTCTGTCATCTGTCTTACGCATTCTGTGTGTGACTGGCATATCTATTTTGCTTTCTCAGGTGTCATAAGGTGCATTATTGCTACGGAGTACACATTTACTTGCTTTGTTCACCATAGTTTTTTTCACTGATTTACTACTTCATGAAGACAAATTGCTTTCCAAGCCCTGACTTTTGTATTCTCAGTTGTGTCCTCTCTGGCTATCAAAACACAAGAGAGAACTCCCACCTCCACTGAGCTATCTTGTATTCACTAACTCTAAATCTGTGGGAGCAGTGATCAGGGGTGTGGTAAGTACTAATGCATATAATGTGAGGCTTTGCCTTGATGCTTAACCTCCTCTGGAAAGCAGATAAATGAAGAAAGTGCTCCCCAAAGTTCTCTGTGTCCCATTGAACTGAAAGCTGTACAGCAAATTCTGACCTTGACTGGACACAGATTTAAATCCATCAAGCCCTTTTCCCAAACCCCAAATTTAGCCATTCTATACCGTAACATTTAGCACTGCCTCTTGACCACAGCTCCTTACCTTCCTACTTGGCCACAGATCACTTGATCACATTGGCTTTTGTTACCACAAGTAACTTCTACCCATAAAACTATGTTGTGCAGTTGGGGCACGATATAAAATTTAGATTTGAGTCCAATTGGCTTTGTTTTTTATTGATGTTGTGAAGAAAGTTTAAAATTGGGCAGGTACTTTTTCTATCTGGTCATCCCAAGAAAACCCTTTCTTTACCTCTGTAAATACTAGACATCCCACAGCAAGTATCAAGTATCAAGCTATGTGTAATTATCCCATGATGACAGTGATCACAGCTTTATCACTGTGGTCACAAGAAAATTATGGAGGCTCAATAAGTGCAGATGAAATACACCTTGCTGGCACCCTTGAGGGTTTGCTTGTGACCAGAATCTAAAGTCAGGAAGGGCTGCAGTCGCAACCTTCTCTCATTATTCCAATCCAGTCAAATTCTTCCTCTCCTTACGGACAGATTGTGGAGAGAGGGCAGCTGTGCCACTGTTTCTGTTATTATTTAATAATTGTACAATCTTCCAAAAATGTGAAGAATGGGAAATCATCATTAGAGCAACTAAAAAAGAAAATTGGTCACACTGACAGAAAGTACTGAGATAAGTAATGCATCTTACTCACAGGTTAGCGTTATCTTGCTTGGGGGACGTCAGCTCCTTGGCTGTCTGGCTGTATGATTGCCATTGTTAAGATCTGTCAACTACCTGTGATTTGATGAATTATGTGAATGCTGGGCTTCTTCACAAAATGAAGTTTCATATAGATGCATCGGTGCCATTGGAGATCATCGCTAGGCTGCTCCTCTAATGCAAGCATATCCTGTCCAAACAACCAGATAACATGTTAGCGAAATCAAATTTCAATGGAGAAGATGTCGGTGGTTTCTATGTCTATAGTAAGCCTGGAAAGTTATTTGTAACCAACAGCATTAATATTTCCTTTCTTGTGTCAAGAATTGATGGCATTGTATTTGTGTGTGTGTGTAGGTTTTTACTGCTTCTCATGTCAAGAACCCCTGTGTATCTTGGCAAGTTCAGACAAATTTAATGTCTTTTTTTTCACTTGCTTATTTTAGTACTGGGTAACCCCAAGATCAGTCTGTGGAAAATGAAATTATTTCTGAACCTGCAAAGAGAGTACAAGAAGCCATATCTTCAGCAGTTTTAACAGCGATGTAGCAACAGCTGCTCATACTGTCCTATAATGATGATGAATGGGATGTTAAAAAGCTTCATCCTCACAAAGAAGGTGGAGCAGAAAATTCTGTATCATATTAAACAGGAAAGTGCCTTGGTGAGATGGCCAGTAGTTGCTGGGTGCTAATCAACGTCACCTGTAGGCACAGGTGGAATCCCCTCAATAACGTATCCCTAAACATCAAATGCTTTACAAAGAATCACTTCTTAAAGCCACAGTAAAGTAAAATGTTTAAGGTTAGCTAAATACATTCACTGCACTCACCTGGAGGCCCACACCTGTGCCAGCACCACTCTGAGGCCCTGTGGGATGGTGTGGATCATGAAGTGTGAGCGTGGCAATGCCACGCTCTGGATGGCCCCAACCAGCTCCTCTCAGCGTCTCCTCTCCCCCATCTCAGGGCTTTGTGTCAGCTTGCCCTGCCTCAGCCTTGCTAGTATCCAGCTATGACTCAGCCCTGGCTCAATTTCCCGCCACTGCACCACAGCCTCCCTGAGGGGACTGAAAGCACCCAGCCTGAGGCCCTGCGCTGAGGTAGAGCATGTAGTTCTGGTGTGTGTGCTGGGCAGGCCTCAAATCACCTCATCTTTGGAGGAGGGGAGAAAAGGCACTGAAAAGCTCAGTGCTGGCAGCAGCTGGGCTTGTTTCATCTGCTGGTTTTAAGAGAGACTGCACAAGTGCTGTGACAAATCCTGACTGTGCTGTTAGAGAAAACCTTAAATATTCTCAGTAATAGGAACCTCTTCCTCAGGTGGCGCTGATTTGGGCCATGGGAAAAGGATTGGCTCACACTGCATGCAGCTGCCTCACCTCCCAAGATGGAGAGGCAGTGCTCCACATACATGGATCCTGCTCTTACCTCTTTCCATAAGCAAAGAGCGGTTGTTGTGTCCTCATGTGAAAAATCAAATGGACTTGCTCCAGAAGGCCGTGTAAGCTCAGCTTTTCCCACTTGCTCCTGCCACAGCCTGGGCTGTTCATCTTCCCAGGAGGCCATCGTGACTGAAGTGAACAGCGGCCTCTTGTTTCCTCTGTGCTGCAGACAGAGCTCTATCCATGTAACGTATGAGCTTTCTATAGTGGACGTAATGACTCTGGGACAGAAAAAGAAATACTTCAAGGAGCCATGCTGACAAAAGAAGATGGATAAAAGGCACCTTGCGCCTTTCTGTGACAGACTGCATAAGGACACTTGAGCTGAAGTGGCAGGTGGTACCTGCTGAGCTGTCTGCTGAGAGCAGTTGAGGTGTAGGTAAGAGAACTGGCGCGGGCTGTGGGTGCTCTCCTGTGTTTTGGATGTTATCATTGTATCCCCGGGGACTGAGGGAACATGTAACTCCATAAGGAAAAACAGTAACTAATGGTGAAAGTGCAGAGGGAAGAATATAGAGAATGTACTAGAAATGTAGAGAAAGCGACCTTGTCCCTAAATTTCTAGCTTCAGCATCACTCTCATTTTTGGTTACTTCATTCTGCTTTCTTGGCTGCTTTATAAGTAGTAAAGGCAAGAGTAGTCGGAAGCAATTGTGTGTGATTAAAGTAAACTGTTTCACCTGTTGCTATGGTTCTTGGTTGCTGTAAAGTTGAAAGAGAAATATTTAAAAAAAAAAATGGATTGTCTTAAGGGTTGATGTTGTGGTATGGATTAAGGGTTAAGATATTAAACAGCAGATATATTAACTGTTTTGCATCTGGTTTTACAAATGAAGAGAGTGGAGACTTACTTAAACTGCATCAGATGTTTATGGGTAACAGACGAAGAATTAGGAAGTGTGCAGATTAACACAAGTAATGATTAAAAAGAGCTTATGGACTTTAAACCCTATTAAGGTCTATGACAAATAACAAGAGATACAAGAAGGAGATGCACAAGTGTGGTTTGGAGAGGAATGGAAACATGCAGAGAAAGGGCTGCTTAGTTGGATTTTGAGTCCTGGAACATCATTAGAAGGATAAAATTGACTTTGACAGACTCAAGCACTGCAAATACCCTGTCGTTTATTCAGTTCTATTCCTGTGATCTATTAGCTCTGAATCTGATTGTTGTGCTGTTCTGGTTACATAGTATTCAGAAGCCCTCTGTGACTTGGAAGCCATGTCACCTACTAGCATGTAACTGCATATAGTCAGACTTGGAAGGGAAGTTTGAGTCATCTGGTCTCTAAGTATGAAATAGGCCACGTCCTGGCACTCCATTCTTGCCTCATTTGCAATAAAAAGGACTTACAGTGGAGATATAATGTGTTTTTTGAAGAAATCAGCATTGTTGGTGCAAAACAAAGTATGGCAGGTGCTTTGCAGAATTAACAGAGATTTGTCCATATTTCACATTATCTCTTCTACCTCTTGCTCTAGAATTATATTAGTATCTGTAAATGCTTGCAACTAATATTTGGTAACAATGTTTTTTTCTGGAGCTTGCTATGTTATGTCTGGAGAAAGCAAAAGGAGAAAGCTCAACCTTATAGATAGCCTTGGGTTGAAGGATAAGAGGAGCTTATTTGAAATTTATATAAAATATATGAAGTATATATATATATATATATATATGTAATATAAATATATATATAAAATAAATAAATAAATAGAAGAGGCTGTAAGAGAAAAGGGAACTGTGGAGTCCTGGAGAAGGGACTGGGCAAGTACAGGTGCTTGGGGGTTAAAAAACAAAACAAAAGAACACCTGAAATAAAAAGAGGCATGAGGTATGTTGCAAGAGGAATTTCACCATCAAGTGTGGAGATGAAGATTCCAAAGGTAAGTTTAAAAGGCAGCTACAAGTAGTAAGCTGATAACTTTCATGAATTAATTAGGAAGGATTTGGTGCCAGTATAATGCTGGTATTGGTCTGAAAATATTGCTGAGGAGAGCTTACAAGAAAAAAATCTTCTGAAGGAAAGATGTTGGCATCGTGGTAGGAGTAGATATATGCTGTTGTGCTGAAAATGTTTAGAACCAACTGGGAGAAATGTTTTGGTGAGCTAATAAATAAATAAACTGTAGCAGAAACACCAAGACATGACTTGAACCAGTGATTAAGCACCTGATGGGAAGGCAGGGCCAATATGCTCTGTGCATGAAGCTCAAGCTCATGTGCATGAAATGCAATGCACCTGAGAGACCAGAAGGGATGCAGCCAGGATCCACTCCTTCCCAGACCAGATTTAAATGTTGGCAGTGGAGGCAAGGGTATCTTGCTGGAGATTCCTGCATACCTGGGGCCTTCCAAGGGTAAGTAGACTTTTAATTTTTTGCTGCATCCACAACTGCTGCTCTTGGACTTATCCTCACTAGGAGTTTGCTACCCTGCTATTATTGCTGTTGCTGAGTTTTGTATTGTGCTATAACGTTACACCAAGGCAGAGTGAAAGGCTGAGGTAGGAGGAAATTCGAGGGTGTAAAATTGCAAACCCAGTTTTCCCAATGTGTGGGGTTTTTTTTGTTGTTTTTTGGTGTTTTTTTTTTCCCCCACTCCTTTCCAAAGCTGGGTACACTGTTCAATAAGAGCATGAAGGCTGCATTGGTTCCATGTCATCCTTCCTCTAGTCCTGGGTTTGTGGGGAGTTTTGTCTTGCTTTACTTTTGTTCAGTGTTACCCACCCCCATCCTGAAGATTCACTCTGTGAAAAAGCAAAGAGAGTGAAATTTGTTGAGCAGTCATGGTTGTTGTTCTGCTGTTTGTTGAACTTTAGTGTGAAATCTTCTGGTTTTTTTCCTTTTGGCACTCAGAAAGCTACTTTAGTTATATAGTACACTGTAAAAATGTTATACAGCTTTATGTACCCTACTGATTACAACAAATAAAATTTGAAAACCAGGGTGGAGGTACAGCTGAATTTGTAATTTTCAAGGGGATGTTCAGATTGTACCATAGTTCACAATGTGTTCTAGTAGTTGCAGCCAGAAAAGTAGAGTCAGTTTTGTCCCTGATGTTGGTTTATGTAAGCAGTCCCAGCAGTGACTATCAGGTACTCCTGGCTCACACCACTACGAGGCTCTTTTCCTTCAAGCTAGCAGTGGAAACATTGCTTGGTCTTTTGTAGAATGTCAGTCGCTGGTCAGAAGTGAAGTAACTCTTCCTTTTTTGTTTTTTCTTCCCTTCTGTGATTGTATTTTTGGTTCTGTTAATCCAGCTTCTTCTGATATTACCTTTGTTGTTCATGCTTAGGTGATACATCAGCTGAGAAACAGAGTAACTGTGGTTCTTTTTAAGCTAAATAATCTGCAAAGTGACTTTGTTTGTATTTGCTAATTGGAGAAGATGACTGTTCCTAGTGAGTTTTGGATGAATCAGTGACCGAATTCTTTGTCAGTACCAAATGTTGGACTTGTTCTAGGTTGGATCTTGGCTATAATACTTTGCCTTGTGCCCAGATGTAACTGATGCTTTGACATGCTGCTTTATGTTTCAATTACTGAATCTCATTGAATATTCTTAAATAATTACCATTTTGCCAGAAAAGCTGGTTTGCCAGAAAACTACATAACACTTGAGGGTTTTCACCCTCGACCATATGTGCATGTGCAGACCATATGTGCATAAAGTAATCAAGCACAGGCTTCTTTAGAGTTGCCTGTCATATTTTGATAACCTTGGTATTCACATTATTGTATGCTGAAGGATTTTCTCTTTTCCATCTTTTTTCTTTTTTTTCCTCCCCAGTATGAAATATATGAGAGGACTGGGGAAACCAGTGTCCTGCTTCTTCTGTACTGGATGCTGTTTGGCTGGATAGACATGGGGGAGGGTGGGAAGATATGTCCCCACCTAAAGGGCTCTGCTTTCTGATCTTGGCTCCTCTGTGGCAGAGAGAAGGGCAGAGGGCAGTTTCCAGGCTGAACAGTAATAGAAGGGCAAGGCAGTTGTACAGTGTGTCTGCGTTCAGCTTTGAGCAAGGTTTAGTGAAGAATCCCTCTGCCTGCTGTTCAGAGTTGATATATAGAAATCCTGGCAGTTCATAGAGCGTGGAGATAGTCTGTGAAGGGGATCTAACATTGTTCCTATGGGAAAGTGGGTTACCTCATTTTAAAAACGATCTTAAAAACACAATATTCTGAAAGGTCCTCTAAAGAGAAACAAAAACTGAAAAGCAAACTAAAATACAAGTAACTTTTAAATTAGCTACAGTAAATCAGATACAACTTAACAACAGGCCTGAAATATTCTGTAGCAGATATCACATGCAAGGGTACCCTACTTCAATCTGAAGTTGCATTCTCTTCTTGGTGTGACGACCATAGCGTCACCAAAGACCAGTGACCAGTAATGAATGTGTCGCACTCGAAGATCCCTCCAGGGTTCTGATTCAATCTTTTGAGTTATAGGATCAGGACAAAATGAACTATTTTTCAGGCTTGTAAATATGTGACAAATGACAGTGCAGGAACTATTGATTCCAATCACACTGATACAATGTTTCATAGTCAGGACGGACCGGCTTTACAAATTACTTGCAAGTTGAACAGCAAAGCCATACATAACATGCTTCAAACCATATCAATCTTCTAGGGTGTTTCTGTCACCAGTTGCCTTCAGATTTGAATAAAGTGCCCCAAATTGAAATGTGTTTTCTTTAAATATTTCTCTGGATGAAAGCAGTGCCACAGAGTTTTGACTTGAAGCAGAGTCAGATAACGGGATCTGGGCCCCCTACGTAGGGTTTGGGCTTTTGTATGGTGCCGAGCGTGTACTGGCGCTTGCATAACATTAGCAATGTTTAAGTAGCCTGTATATGTGGATAACTGACTGTTTTCTATGTAGAGGCTGTTCCTGCAATTACTACAGCATGAGAAATGTGTGAAGATAAAACAAGGTTGTCTCATCTGATTCTGAGGAGCCAGTTGTGGCTTCAGGAATTTCTTTGAAATAATGGACGTGACTGTAAATTAGTTTGAATTTTCTGAAACCAAGACGATAATAAGTGATCTTGTTTTTTGTTTTTTGTCTTTTGTTGTTGTTGTTTTGTTTTTAAAGAGTATTGTAGAGTTCATGCTAATAGAAAATTGTTACCCTTGACAGTACTTGCAAATGTCATAGGCAAGCTGTATCTCACATAAACTGTCTTCTCCTTGGAGATACTCGGAGGAGCCAACTACATGTGGCAAGTTGTTCATGTCACTAAACAGACTGATGCAAAGAGTTTAAATGCAGCGATGATGAAGGCAATGCAGTAACCTAAACAGAAAGGAAAAAAAAAAAAGTCTGGTAAATGTAGTACACAAATAGCTTTTTTATTTTCTGTTATAGCTGGGGGGGGGATCTACCATGTTTATAATACTTGAAATCTTTCCACTGTATACAGAAGTCAAATGAAAACTTTCTTTTTTAGGGATAAAATTTGAGGAGGTTTACGGGAGAAATGTTCATTTGATCAGCTGATAATAAATGGCATACGATCATTTCAGTGGGATATGAATAACAAGCTTTACCTGAGAGTAGCCCTCCGTCTTCTGTAGACATCTCCAAAGTTAGTTGCAGCTGGAAAGCAATAAAAATTGCTTGTGTTACTAATGAATGATTAAAGTGTACTTTCAGCTACAGAAAGGGATGCAATAGTTTTGAGCTTTATAACTACTACTTCCATTTCTTGGCTTTTTACCATTATCCTAAACTCAGTTTTAGTTCACCATGCTTTGTCTCTTTAAAGAAGCTCTGTGTGGTGATTTATTATAGACGTTTTCCTAATGCTTGAAGAAGCAAGTTGTGAGTATCATAACGATGGAAAAGTTTTACTGTATTTGTAAGGCAGAAAAGTTATTAGAAAGAGAAGCCCTTGTTCATGAAGGTACTTCTACCACTGCAAGCACTGCTGAACCAGCAAGGGTACAGCTCCATCCTTAGCTTCATACCCAATCATAGAATCAGATTGGAAAGAACTTTAAAGACCATGTAGTTCTAGCAGCTGCCATGGGCAGGGACAGCCCCCACTAGGACAAGTTGCCTAAAGCTCCATCCAGCCCAGCTTCTCTGAGCACCTTCTTCCAATGCCACACCACCCTTCCTTTTCCTTTTCTCTCCATTGTTTTAATATCTATTTTTCTCCTCTATTAAACTGTGGTAAATCAAAAGATGGGAGAAGTTAAAGCAACCACTAGCAACCTCTGATTAGGAAGTCAATCTTCTGGCAAGGCCATAATAAAGTAGACTTTTATTTAACTACAAGCCAATACCAGAACATATAATTGGCTCGCTTTGCTCAGTCCAAGCTTCATGTAGCGAATTCAAGTGAAACTGTTGTCTGGAAGCTATTTTAACTTTAGCGTACTGCTAAACCTAAATTGTAGTTGCCTGAAGTTTATTTGGCTGTGCAAGCTGGGGTATAACATAGTCAAACTGCAGAGAATTCAGCTTTGCCAGGCCAGGTTGAGACAGAAGTGTGGCTTCCCAGGTGAACTTTTCTCAAGCTGGAATCCATTCCTTTGCCGCTTCACTTGGTTGATCAATGGGTCCCATTCAGTGGTAATATTGACCGAGGAAACTAGCTCAGAATGTCAGATGAAGTTCATACTGCTCCAGTCTACAGGAGGCAATGATAATCATCAGCACTTTACAGAACAGCAATGGCACAAAGCAAAGAAGTTCTCAGTTCTTTCCCAGATCTCCAGGAATGTGCTGTTTCAGTGCTTTGTCGTATGGCTAGGAAAGCATTTAATTGCAATTTTTTCACTAACTCCCATGGCTTTCTGAACCCCTGTGTTTGCTATTCTATAACCAGCTTGGTTCACAATTTTCTATTTGATAATTCACAGGAAAATGCCTCCGTTTATATAGTGTTGTATGCAGCAATTGTTTAAAGTCTTGCATTTAATCTGCTACACTGTGACATTTCTTGACATACACATTTGAAAAGGGAGAATCACACTTTTTTTGTTTCAAACAAAGCAAAGAAAAATACAGTAGTACATTCCGAAACTGCTTTACAAAACAACTCTAAAGGTTAGAGAAAAGCTCCTACAAACAGAAGTTTAAATATCATGGATCCTTATGTTACCTCAGTCAGTTCAGGTCCAAAGCTGGTATTGTTATGGTCATCTTTATTTGGTGTTAGCTAGTCAAACATAGAGAAGAATAACATATTCTTTTCTTTTTGGTTTTCTATAGAAGTTTGACATTCCTGAATTTCTTTGCATTTGAGTGATGTATTAAAAGAGGTAATACATACTAATGCAGAAGTGTGGGGGGGAAGGAAAGAAAAAAACAGATTTCTTACTCCCTTACCACTCTCAACAAGAGGTCACTGCTGGTTGGGAACTTGGCAGCTCCACAAGCAGAGGCAAGAACTTGGTACAGAAAGGTCAGAATTTGTATGAACCTGTTGAAAAAATGTTTCCAAAATGTCTGTGAGAAATCTATGGGAAGGGGAAACGGAGTGAGGCTGTGGTCCTCAGCTCTTGTGTTCTCAGAAATGCATGCTGACTCCAGCTGAGAGCTTTCAGGAAAGCTACAATTAAGCGTTTTTCTATTTACAGCCTACATACAGCGTATGATCTGTGTACTGGGTGTACTCAGGTTAGGAATGTTAGTAACAAAAAACTCTGGAAGGCTATATGGGTAAACTTGCAATGCTTCACTGGGTAAGCAATTTCTGAATCTTGCATCTAAAAGAGACTCTGTTCTTACATTCATTATTTCTGTTTATAAGAACAGAATTCCCAATGAATACAAACTTCAATCTTGCTTAAGGATTTCATGTAGTGTTCTTAGAATTGCTAGAATTTTGTTCTTGCTGAGGACTCTCGTACTAAATTGAGGTTTAGAGAACAGGCTGAGTGGTTGTCACAGAGTGATGGAGTCCGGAAGGGACATCTTGAGGTCATCTGGTCCAACCTCTGTGTGTCAAATAGGGCCACCCAGAGAAGGTTGCTCAGGGCTGCATCCAGATGGCTTTTGAAGATCTCCAAAGAAGATTTCACAACCTCTCTAGGCGCCCCATGTCAATAATTGGACACCTTCATTGTACTGGGGATTCTATGCAGGTTTTTGTGAGGTTTTTTGTTTCGTTTTTCTGTTGATGTTTTTATCAAAAAGTGTTTTGCGATGTTTGGATGACTTCCCACGTGTTGGTTTCTGCTCATTGCCTCTTGTCCTGCCACAGAGCACCACTGAAAAGAGCTTGGTTCTATTCCCTGTGCCTTCTCTTCAGATTTTTATAGACATAGATGAGACTCCTCCCAGCTTTCTCTTTTCTAGGCTGAATTGTTGCACTTCTCAGCCTTTCTTCATAGCAGAAAATCTAGTCTCCATATCATTTCTGTGGCCCTTTTTTGGGGCACTCTCCAGCACATGTCACAGTTTTTGTTTTGTTGATTCCTGTATGCTGATCTATGCAGCATGTTTGGGCTTCGAGTTGCCATCTCCTTTCCTTGTAGCTCCCCGTGAATCTGTAGGAAAACAGGTATGTGCCTGTTCTGCAACCTTCCATTCACAGCTGTTGTGGTTAGCCATATGGACACTTGCACGTTAAACCTAGATGCATAATAAGCAGCTTTAATTGTGGAATTAGAAGGAATACCCAATTTATTCTGGTTTCTTCTTTAATATTTTTTTTTAATGTTGGAGCCTAGATACAGCCATGCTAGTGAAGTGTGCACTGCAGTAGTTCACAGCAGGGACCCCCCCAGAGTCCCTCTGCTTCTTGTGACCATGCTGATGGTGAGAAGGGATTATGTCTTGGCAGGGTGTTTTCACAGCCATACAGAAGATATCTTCTGTCTCTGAACTTGCTCAGAGGGTGACAGAATTGCAAGGCTATTCCATCTGCATGCAGACCTTAGGAGCAGCAGATGGCCAGCTTGTGTTATTAAAGTGTGCATCTTTCCCTAAAGAATTAAGGTTGTCCGAGTGTAATAACCTCTTTTTCATTTAAAGATTGTTCTCAAACAACAGTTAAAAGTACAAAAGCATTCATGAAACATCATTGTTCATCTTGGCAACTGTATTTATACTTGAGAATTTTGTATGACGTGGCCAAAGACATTTACATATTTACTTGGCACCTGGATTAGAGGAAAATGGAGGAACATTATCTATTCAGCTTAAATGGAGATTAAATGAATTGCAAGAAAAAAATTGTGTGTAGACTTTATACAATCATTAAGAGAGATAGGGACCCCCGAGCATCATAGCAATACTGTCACACCCCTGAACAATCCCACGAACTCTGGCTCCTCAAGCATTTTTTCCCCCGCACAGAGGGAACGTTCTTTGTTGCTCGTGAAAACAAAAAAATATTTCATTTAAAATCGGATATTTATGGCAAGTTTATTTCCTCAGGTGCCTGCTATATTTCAGTAATGCTGAGTGATGTCACCCTTTTAACTAATAAGATGCATGGCTAATAGAGCAACACATTTAAAGGATATAATAGCGGGCTTTAAAGTCTCCATGACTTGTAAACTCATCAGGTGGTGTTTTAATTTTTGTGGCATTACGTTCAGTAATACATTGCTTGTTCACTCAAGACTTCTCCATGGGGAGGAGGGGGGGAGGGGGGCAGAATCAGCGTAACTGATTCTTAAAATTCAAATCTGCTTGTCAATTCAGTAAGCACTAGTGTGTTTTATTTTTGTTACGTGTGGATGCTTCACTGTTTTATTCAGTGCTTAAGGCAAGGCTGTGTGCACGATTTTACAGAAATAACTGATGTCCCATTACTAATAGCCTAGTTCTTAAACCATATCATGCAACCTCTCCCAGCGTGAAACAAATTAACTATTGGAAATCTAAACCAGAAATCATTGATAGATCATAGTTAGGTCTTGAGGGTTAGCTTGAATCATAGTCTTAGGGGTCAAAGGTCAGAACTTCAAATACTTCCCAATTCGTTATTTCCTTTCTTAATAACATTCACTTAGATACAGCTGTTAGTACTTCCAGGCCTAAATGTGTGGCCTTGTTTGATAAAGATAAGATGTCATTCTGGAAAACTCACATGCAGTTTCTCTTTAACTTTGTAGCAGAAGCTTTAAACAATCTAATAGCCAAATCACCTGTATGCACCCTCCACTAAATTAAATGCTGAGTGTGGAAGGGTAGAGTAGGAAAAACATTTTGGTAATGAAATATTTTTAGTCTCTTCAACTAAAATTAGCTGCAAATAGAAGGGCTTGGGATGGATCTTCAGCAGAAGTGAATTTTCTTCTCTCACTTGTGGATAAGTCCACTATAAAGCAAGTTAAGGGCAGAAGAAAGGGCAGAAGTCCAATAATCCCCTCCTGGTAGAATGGGTCCCCAAGGGGCCAGTCTGGTTGGCATAAATTAGAGCAATCTGATTCACGTTTTACCAGGCTCGATTCGCATTTTACCAGATCACTGGGTGATCTGGGGTGCTTTGCAGGAAAAAAAAAAGTTTGAAAACACTGCTTTTGTGAACAAGTGCCCTGGAGTACAGTCAATATGCATGCCTTCTCAACTAGGGGTAACTGGAAGAGTTTGTCAGAAGCAGCACGTTGGAAGCCTTTGGAATGGGGGCTGGCGGCATTAAGGTATTTTCCTAAGGGGCTGTATTGCTAATAGTGGCCTGCAGGAATGAGCAGTAAGGGATTACAACATGGTGGTGGTTTTCATTTTGTTTAAAAACAAACAAAAAAAAACACCCCAAAAAACCACCACCAGTATTTTGGTGAAGTGTTATTTCACCTTGTACCTCTCATTCAGTCATTTCCTAATTCAGCAAATCACTCCCTCACATTTGCTGAATGCAATGGCTATTGCTTCTTTGTCTTGAAACTTCAAGTGCTGGCTCTGCTAGGGTAAGAGGTGAAAGCACACCTTGGTTCTGGCTGCATTTATTACATACAAATTCATTAGATGCCAATAAAGCCTTGTGTTCTGCAGACATATTTATTTTCTTTCCTCTAGCTTGTAACTCTGTCACTGCCTTACCACTGTCATAATATGATTTGTCTATTAAACAAATGCAGTTTTTTATTGTTAAAATCTAGGCTACTTCTTGCTGCTTCTGTTTACAGACTGCATATGTCTTTAGTCCATAGGAACGAAGTTAGTATTTATTCCATGAACTGTGTGTATTCCTTCTCTCTCCTTAGCATGCTGAAACAATAAAATAAGTTCCAAAGTAAGTAAACTGCTCATGCATTGAAGATTATTTGTTTGGAGGCACCGCATATTTCATTTTTTTCCCTCTCTGCTAAATACTTTGTCATACATATCTTCAAGTGTTCAGCTGAATGGGTAATTCTGTGTCTGTATGTCTGAAGTTGTTTTGTCTCAGAACGCTTATTTTGAAGTTCAACATTAATTCTGTGGTGTAGATGACACTGTTTTCTTGTTGCAGTGCTATATTATTCCCACTGTTTTCTTGTTTAGTGCACTGCCTCTGGAGACACAGAGAATGAAATTTTCTTCTTGCTTTTCTAAGCATATGCATACGAAGTGCCATCGGTCAGTTATAGTGGTAGATATGTCCATAGCTTCATATCTAAAAATTAAATGATTTGAAAGGGAACAAAAGGCTATTGAAACATACTGTAGGTCGTTCTGATTGACCTTACAAGCATCCAAAGTGATTTCAGGGCCAAATCTAAATCGATAAATACAGTTTCTGTCTAGAATAAGTTTTTCTGTCATTGTCAAGAGGTAATCTGTGTGCATCTGAATTCTTATCAGTGCTTCCAGGTTTCAAATTTTGGATGCACATTGTGCTCTCAAGCTGAAACTTGGGATGTGACATTGCATTGCACGCAACTAGAGGTGAGGTCAATAGAAAAATAGCAGAGCTGGTGTGCAGACGATCAGCATAAGTTTAGAAACCAACATGCTTCGTTTGTGTGTAAGCTCTATATGCTTTTACTATGAGAGAAATATCAATCAGTACTAAAATGAAGGTCAATAAAAGTAAAACTGAAGCATTCAATATTAACAACAAATTAAGTTTTGTTACTACTGGATAAAGCTCTTCAATTATGATCTATTTCATTTAATTTCAAAGGGAGAATCAGGTAAGGATGATAATGCTGTGAATCAGTTCCCACTACTTAGGTGAAGTACAGCTAGGTTAAACATATTTATTTAAAATGGGAGTTAAATCTGTAGGTTCTAACTACTGTTACCACAATTCCTTGTGCAGAGAAGCCAATGGTCTGTGATTGCAGAGGAAGCAATTTCTGGTTTGAGAATTTAAAACAATAAAAAAAATTGTGGAGAAGTTAGAGCTACATATTTCCAGAAGTCCTACTTTGTCCGCAAATATACAAGCGCAAAGACTTTAACGGAGTCCTTCTATTCAATCATTTATAATGGGATTATGCTAGTATACAATATAGAAGGGATTTTCTATGCATCAGCTGCTATTGTATGACCATACATAATTGGGTCTAAGTGCTTACATCAGATGCCTATTACGTGAAATTAATTTTTGGAACATATGCTGTTGTATTTAT
This sequence comes from Lagopus leucura, assembly GCF_019238085.1. Taxonomy (NCBI): domain Eukaryota; kingdom Metazoa; phylum Chordata; class Aves; order Galliformes; family Phasianidae; genus Lagopus; species Lagopus leucura. The sequence goes on from NW_024962269.1 coordinate 5,788,125, forward strand.
ACCATTGTTGTTTCATGCTAGATTAATTCTTCAAGGGTTATAATCACATGACACTTATCATTTTAATTATGCCTCTTTAGCTGCAACATACGACAGCTTTTGACTTCTCACCCTCTCCTTCTGCATGTGTGACAGATAAAATTATTAATAAATGCTTGTTTATTATGTAGTTATGCTGTACATGTCCACAGGGTGTAGGTTGGCCTCATGTATTTTACCCGGAGTACAGTGTCAGCAGAGCCTTTGTGGTTTGCTAATGAGCTAAATCCCACTAACACCACACACACTCTAAACTGCCAAAAGCCCTTTACACATTCAAACACATACAAAGACTCAGCTGGGTCCTTTGTATAAAAGATTAACTCTTTATTCCAATTAAAGATGAGCTGGCCTGGCTTCGTCCAAGCAATTAAGAACTGGAAGTAATGAACAGAACTGATGGGCAAGGTGGTTTTGTATCAACAATCAACTTTGTCCTAGTAAGCAGGTATTTTTATAGATTTTTGAACCCAATAAGGAGGAAAAAGGTAGGTTCCTGAGAACTCTTTTCCTCATGCTTATCTCTGAGAGGTGAGACATCCTTGCTTGGTGAAACTTTTGTTTCCACAAGAAGCTAGTTTTGGCTAGGAAGATAGAAAGAGGAACGTTTTGTAACTTAGTGCACTTAAACCCTGCTGTTTGCTGCACTACCACTTCCTTCTGAGGTTTGAGTTGCATGCTATTTGTTGCAGAATTTACTACTTCAATTAAGAAAAACTTTTATTAGTTGCTTCAAAACATTTTGGCTTTAAATGAAGTTTGAAATTGTCAGGTTCACAGCATGTTGACCAAGTTTTTTGTTTGTTTATTACATTTTCTTCTCCCATTAATTTTCTTTCCCTTGTTATGCTAGAGCACCTGAAGCTAGTGAAGTACATGCTTGAGCCTGGCTGTTGAATTGTTATCTTGGTGGAAGCTGCCTGGCCAAGTCATGGTCAAGGGCAGCTGGCCATACAGTGGTAATGAGCATGGAATGTGTGAAGAAACTCTAGAGTGTCTTCTGCCTCTCTTTGCAACAATAATAATAAGGTACTGATGGTAATGTCTGGAAAGCTACTGGCCAGAAGAACAATTTGAGTGTTTTTATTCATTTGTGAATATGAGGCATTGCTTTCAAATGATCGCTCTTGCTCTACTCAGTGGCATAGAATCCTTCTAAACACTTGGACTTTACAAATAACAGCTGTTTGCCATGGATTCCAGGTGCAAGTTTATGGTCTAAAATTCTGTTACTGGTTTTTCTGCTCTGTTTAGATAGCACTGTTCTGTGTAGGCAGAGATGCCCTGGCCCTACTCACTCCTCTCTGCTTATTAGGACCATTTGGTAGTGCTGAGTGTCCTCCTGCCTTTCAGGTGGGACCCTGTCACCCATGTGTAGGATGGTGTGGTGGCTTTCCCATTGCTTTATGGGAATGCCAGCTGTTAAGAGCATGAGCAAGCTGTTCCCTTACAATCAACACAAAATGGGAAAACGTTATGATTTTATGAATACGCCTAAGCACAGAAGAATAGTTCAAAATCTGTGATCAAGATAATATCTTGTGTTATTGTATTCACTTATAACTTATTAATCTGTTAATACTGTTCTTGACAGTCACATAGACTGAGCAATACGTATTCTCATGTACATTGCATATGGTTTTTTTTAAAGAAAACCTCCAAAAATATTAATGAAGTCCCAAATATGTGATTTGACATTAGAAAAAATAGTATTTAATTCAACAGATAACTACCTTTAGAGAGAACTTTATCTCAGTGGTGGAGCAGAGCCTATTTGGTCTCTCAAGAGCAAAAATCACTACTGCTCCAGTCAAAGTTGGCTTTGCTGGATAAAAGAAAGCAAAGCTTGACTAGCTGTGATACCATTCCAGTGAACAGAGTTACCTGATCTGAAGAAAAGCAGAATTTTGGGTGCCCTATTACTGTTTGCAAATTATTATGCTATTTTCTACCTTAAGTGTGATAATAAAGACAGAAAAAAAATCTTAATCTAAGCAAGCTCTGTAAAGTTATTTAAATGTCTCAGATATTGATGAGATTATGCAGGCTTTTCAGAATCTCTGGTAATTGGACGTCTATATTCTTAAAAATATCAGTGGGCAAAATCTACTGTGTTAAGTTCTTAAACACCTTTAAAAGTCTGAAGTTCAGTAGGTTACTATCAGTGGGAAAATTCATGTAAAACCTTAATTTCAGGGCTGGACATAAATCTCCATTAACTTTCAGTGAGACTAAGGTATTTTTAAAATGATTTCTGAAGTATTTGCATGCTGCCATCGCACTTCTGATGTCTTTTATAACTGCATAATCCAGCAGAAGTGTGGCACAGAACTGCCTTCTCACTGCATTCATAAGGCACATCGCCAGTAGCTGGGGGAGGGCTGGTTTTGTACTTGCTCTGCGTTTTTACGTCTTCTGTTTTTTCACCTCCATAACCTTGTCTGATGGGCATCCCTCACATTTACAATGCCTGATGTGCTTCCTGACATCTGTTCAATTTGATTTTCTATAATTTCCATTGATGCCCCTGTTTTCCTGTCATTAAACTAGTATATTGCCCAGCTGTATTCTGGGTCAAGAATGGGCAATCTTTTAAATCTAGTATAAGGTGAAATATGACTGTGGAATGGGGAAGGGAGGAGGAGGGGAAGAAGAAAGGGTAAGACAAGAATTATAAAACTGACTGAAGGACTGTCTGTCCTAGAAAGGAAAAGTATGTGCTTATCTGGGAGGGCTGGGAGAGAGAAGGTACATGTATATTTAAAGGAAGAATATATTTGCTGGCACTGGAAGGCTTTGCAACACCAGCAGCTGAAATTCTGTGTCTGTAGCTGAGATGAATACGAGCAGACAATATCAGCCTTTCTACCCCACGGTGGCTAGCCATTGACCTTAACCCTGAAGGAAAGGGGCACTCTCACTAGGGGAATTGCATGCTTACTCAGCCCTAAGCCACATCTGAGCCGAAGCTACCAATTTTGCCAAATTGTGTGTGATGCTTTTGAAATGTGGACTATTGTCCACCAGGGACCAAGCTAAAATGATCGAATTCATTTTACTTAGGTTTTCAATAGCAATAACATTATTTAAAAAAAAAAAAAAAAAAAAAAAAAAAAACCAACAACAACCAACTATAAAACATTTATCATTCTGATTTTATTCATCTTTGTCATTTACTTATGTTTCACGGTAGTTTGTAAAAGGTAGTGAAGTTAATGCCCCATTATTTCAAACCCCCAAGGTTATATTTTCAGGCTTAAATTGAATTTAAAAACCACATGTATTGTTAATTTGTACATTAACTAAATTTCTGTCAATCACAAGAGCCTTGGGCTCTTGCATATTTTTGTGTTTTTTTTTTTTTTTTTTTTTTTTTTTCTGGAATTCTGAATAGCTGCAAAAGAACCTGAGACCGAGAAATTCTTTTGACCGGTAGACACAAAAATGGTTTCTCAGGTGAATCATTAGCATTCCTTTGCTGTGCAAAATAGCAAAGTGCAAGGTAAGAGCTGATGTACCTTTAGGTCCTTCGTGCAGTGCTGTCAAGACATCTTCTAATGCTGTTGCTAGGAAATGTTGCAATGCTTCTGGATTTGTGTTGGTAGTGTAATTAAAATAAAAACAAAAATCTAAGCCACTGAGTTGATTTGGTTAAAAACTTTAAAATTGTTTCTTTGTCAGGAAATCTGTAGGTTTTTTTTTCTTTCATAGAGAAAATTTTAGAATTGGTTCTGTCATATTTGCTTAGAAACGATGAAAATTGGTCACAGAACGCATAGGTCTTGGTGGCAGAATTATGTTTCTTATTAACATTAAAAAAAAAAAAAATCAGACTTTTGTGTAGGAATGAGGTTTTGGGGGAAGTCCTGCTGTTAATAAAGCGTTCTGAAAGTTAGTAGAAAATGCCTACACAACGAAAATTGCCTGTGTCGTGTGCTGTGACCAACACTGATGGAGAATGGTGATACTGAGTGTGTCATTTGATGCCTCACTGATGAGTCTGCGTGCATTTGGCTGCTTGCAGTGCTGTACATTTTGTAAATGCCCATAAAGCTGCCTCCCATCTTGACTTGAGCTGCAGAATTAGGGACAGCCTTAAACTCTGTCGTGCTTCAGCACTCTCTAAACCTGTCTGAAACTACACAAGCACTGAAAAATCAATTATGTGATAGCCTACTCCTCTGTGGTCATTTACTTATAGTGCAAAACTAACTTTTGGCAGAGCTGAGGATGAGCAGAAGTTGTCAAGTGCGCTCCATCAGGACAAAGAATGGAATATAGGAACTGTCCAGAAATAACCAAGAGATCCAAGATGATCTTTCTAAGCTTTTAAAATTAAATAATTGTTTTTTTGTTGTTTTTATGTTTAGATCTTCTCCCATAAGCTGCATTTATTCTTTCTTTCTTCCACAAAGAGCTACGCTGCTGCATCCTCTGGTCTGTTTCTGGAAACCTAAAAATCTAGTGGTGACCCACAATTAATATCCAGGCAGTCGTGGCTGTTGTTTTTCTAATTAATATGGTGGGAAGGCTTCATCTTCACTGATCTATATCCTGTCTTCATACTTCCAGAGCTTCTTTCTGTAACATCTTGCCTATTTCCTCTTACCTGCTATGTTCATTTGTCGTACTTCTGGTTGTATTTTGCCTCTTATAATATAGCCTCTAAGGAGAAAAGTGTATGGGTCCTTGCACCAGTCAGCTTTTATTAGTGTGAATGCTGTTTGGGAACAGGGTCACCCAGACCACTAAGCCAACACAGCTGCAGAAGCCACTACTTGTCTCAGGGACCTTAAGAGAAATGATGGTGCTTTTCTTGATTGTGCATCAACTTCTTTTTGTTGGAGGAGACAAAATGATAGCATTTGTGGTTTCCAGATCTTTAGAAATAAAATTCTCATTTGCATGCATGCTTATTTTAGACTTTGGAAGAGAACTGGAAATTACCTTCTGGGTGTTTTCACTCCCATTTCAATTCAAAGCCTACTTCTGCAGCTTGAAAATGGTTAAAAGAGAAGGAGCTTAGTATCTTCCCAATAATCATGTTTCCTCCAGCATTACTTAATGTGGTAGTAGAACTGAAAATGAATCCCCCACCCCTGTTTTAAACCACCTTGACAGTAAGTTCAGTAGTTGATCTCTGCCAACCATGCTTTAGGAAAGCCAGTGTAGCAATGGTGTCAGTCTGCTGTGGGGATGCAGTGGAAGGAGCAGAAGAATTATGTGAAAGAAATGTGATTTCAAGCATACCTGTCATTTTTCATCATTGAATTATACTGGCTGAAAAGCTTCTATCTACCCCAATTAGAATCTCATTACAGGTCAACTTGTAAAGTAATACTCAGTAAAAGTAAAAGTGATAGAATTTAGGTCTTAATTTCCCAGCTGGCAGATGGCCCAATTTCAGAAGTATTCACCTTAGAATGGTAGTCATGTGAATAATACCAAATAGATCAGTAGCGCTTTACCAGCAGAAGCGTTTTACATTTTACCAGTGTTTTATATATGTGCTGCAATAAAGGCAAATTCGCAATTTGGAAGTGAAAAATGTATTGTTGTCTTGTACATTATTTACTTTGGGATAACTGAGATGCAGCAAGTGTGAGGGTATCTGTCCCAGGTTGGCCATTATCTTGGCTCTGATAAGAACCAGGTGCAGATTTCTAAGACAAAGTGCTAGAACAGAGCAAGAACTTAATATTTCACCAACTTCATTTATCCTGCACAGTTTTGCAGCTTTGGGAGCTTTGCGTATTTGATACCTTTTCTGTTTGGTAGCTCTCAATGGGTTTTCCTTCTATAAATTGGCTTGGAGACATTTTGATTCTGTATACCTGTTAGTAGGTAATCATCAGAATTTCTTAACCTGTGTTCAATCTGGATGAAACCTGCTCTACAAGTAGCATCAGTCTGCCACCTGAACAGAAATGCTACTTTTTTTTTAACAACCAAACTGTAGCATTCTCAAAAGACTAATGGAACAAATGCCAGGGAGGTTGGTGAGCCCTAATATTTTCTGCCTCTGGGGTGTTCCTCAGTACTGGCTATGCAGGCATAGCAGTTGAAAACTCTTCAGATGGGTAAGAAAAACAGAATCGTACTTGTATGTGTAATTGAATGCTAATATAGCACAGATACACATAGGAGATGAGGGAACATTACATTTGGAAGACAAGAAATCCAGTCTAATATTCTTTATTCTGAGGAACCTTTGGTGTAATATTTTTGGAACTGAGGGAAGTCAATTTGAATTATTCCTTTCTAAGGGAAAAACACATTTCCAAAGAAAAGAGAATTCCAGGGGGTAAAAAGTTTTATTCTGTGTATCTGAGGTTATATTATGAGGATTTTGGCTACCATTTTTATTATAAATCTTTATTGCAGACTGTGTATGTGTTCTCACGTGTGCACACAATGATTTTGTTAGCTGTCTACAGAAGCGTCTGCCTTTGTAGAGCCTTGCTGATTCCCTCAGGTCCAGTTTCTTGTCTGAGGAGAGTGATGCTTCCCCAGAGCTCTGCTGTCTGTCTGCAAAGCTGGTTCCCTCCCCAGAGCTCTGCTGCCTCCCCATAGGATTAAAGCCACTTGTCTTTAGGGTTTTGTCTGACTGAAGGCTTTCATATCTATAGCCTGTGAAAGTTCACTTCTATTGTAAGGATTACTGTGTTTGCTTTACATACTTTACTGCTTTAGACTCAGCCAGCTTCTCTACTTTAATTTTGATTTTGGAAGAATTGTCTCTTCCTAGAAAGAAATAAAGATGAAATGATGATGATTTTTTGTCACAAAACAATATTTTGTTTTATACGTTCAGACCAAACAACATATTTTCTAAAAAGAAAAAACTTTCAGTCCAGTATATTAGCTTCACTGAAGTTTTCACCAGTCAGTGTTATTTCTGTAAAATCCTACACTACTAACCTTTCTGATTTTCGGTTCTTAGTGTGCTAAAATACTTGCTTGGGATCTTTGCTGGTTCTTTGCTAGGTGTGCTAGACATTTCATTCTATTGTTTGGCAGATGTGATTCCTACAACCACTTGAAAATACCGACAGTACTTTTTGGTTTAATGTCCTCAATTGTGTCTTATAATGAAATTTGATTAAATGTCTTAGTTGTTTTGCTTTGAAAAATTAATATTATACTTTTCTGCCACCTTCTTTGTCTTGCCTGATACTTGTAGTAGCCAATAAAAATGTTTTACCTCTCCAAAAGGCTCTCTGCTGCTGGAAAGCCAGAATAATTACAAGTTTTCTCTGGTGTGGTGCCTGCTGTCAGAGCTCTGTATGCTACCTAAGTTCTTATCCTACCCGTCACCATCTCCAGCCTCATGGGTGAGAGATGTCTTCTGCATGATTGAAAGCACCAACCAAAGAGTATTCTTTCTCTCCAATTATTGTATTACTGTAACACAGATGAGGCATTTTAATTGTCTCCTGTTATTCAAGGTATGGCTCCTTCATTCATTTGTATCATCTTCCTTAGCTATGACAAACATCTCTCAATCAGGAAAATCAGTGATTGTGGTCCCTTATTTCACTTGTTTTAGTTTCAGAGAATGTTACCTCAATAGCTTGGCAAGTCAGCATGGATAATTTCCTGCGCTCCTCATCAAGCTGCAGGCTTCTACAGACACAGAGAAAGCAATGTCTGGATAAAACTCAGCAGTGTCTGAATCCAGGAAGGGCCTGCCCAATTGACAGAGCCCCTCAGAAGTGCTACTGCTGCTACTGCTGAGAACATGCTACAGGACAAGAGCATGGGCAGATGTGGTGCTTTGTCTGCTGTCAGCTCCAAGAATCTCCCTGCCTGGTGTTTGCTGTGTATCCACATAACCTCCCAGGAGACAGATTTTCCAAGGAGAAAAGCTGTGCTCAGCCCCCCTCACTATCAGAGCCCTACCAAATTTGGTCACAGGAAACCTTGCTTTGTAACTGCAACCTGCAACTCTTGCAGTGAATCCAAATATTGTACTGACAAAAAGGTGAATAACATTATTCTCCTTTTTTGTTTTTTTCTTTCCATATGTTTATTGGGACTTAACATTTTTGTGTTCAATTCAGTGTCAGGTATGTAAATCTAGGCTGGTACTATCCTATGTAAGCTAAAATGATGCGTTTCTGTTTAGTTTGTTGTCATAATAAGGGGAAATACAATATTTCTTTCCTCAGAGTTCCAACTTCATAAGTCCTTTTTCAGCTCCATTTGAAATCAATCTGAGGAAATTGATTTCAAAGCCAAGTGAATTCAGTTGGAGTTATTCCATTGACTTTGAATGTGCTTTCAGATGTGCCCTGCAGTAGTGGCATGATCACAGCTAAAACAGGAAAATTTTAATCTAGAATTAAACAATAGGATGGTGAAACTATTCTTTATTAAAATTTTCTGCCAGCTGGAATCTTAGGGTAATGCTTGCAACAGCATTATCAGTGTACAAAGATCCTGCCAAACAAATGTTCTCTTCCAGTCAGCTTGGTGAGCGAGGAATCTGAATGCACAAGAGCTGTGATAGATCTGGTACAAGTTTTAAAAACTAGAGGAAGTATTCCTGAATTGCAAAAGCAAAGGCCATACTCTGGAGTCTATCAGCTGTTCTTAATGCACTTAAATATAAATTACGTAACCAGATGTTCCAGTACCTTCATGAAGTGCCTGGGGATACCTGTATATGCAGGCATATATCAAAATTAAAAGATAACAACAATTGGGTTGTTTCATTATCAAAGTGGCCTTTGCATAATCCCATGTGTATCTATGAGAAAACATAGAAAAATTCACTTTTGCTTATTTGGAGGAGCTTCTTTCCAGATGAGAATTGAAATGTTAAAGTACTCCTTGTGATCACATGCGTGAGACCTTTAGCCTTTTGCACAATTCTTGTGGAACTGTACTGTTCACACTGACTTCACAGTGACATGGATGGTTATGTTATTCCCTGTGCTCAGTGTTAACACTTTTTTCTTTCTTGTGCATAACTGCAGCTGCAGATTCGTTCTGAAGAAGCCATTAAATTAGTACAGTAGGCAGTTGTTCCTTCAAATGCTATGAATAGAAAGCTCCCTAGCGAACAGGGCAAATGTCACCTGTATTGGATCAGGCTAGAGGTTATTGTTCCTTCTGCAATTAAGTACAGACAGCCTTCACGTTCAAGCCTATAATAGCTGATGTGGAAATGGCTGTGAGCACAAGCACTCAAACAGTATAAACGAATATCAGTGCCTGTTACTGAGTTCAACTTTGAAGACATTTTTTGGTTTCCTTTATCTTGGGTCCCCAGGTCTCTTAGCAAGAGACCAGAAGCCTGACTCAAAGAATACTTGCTATCTCCAATATTACTCTTTAATTTTAAAACCAGGGAACTAGTTCTTCAAATGAGTGCATGAGGTGGTTTGTGTTGATTTAACTGGAGAAATGTTTAAACATAAGTAGTTGTAAGGCTTTCCAGAAATATTGGGCTAGTTCTTGTACGTGCAATCAAATGCATTTTCCTTGTGAATCATGGAGTCATAATTTGTCTTGATACAAACAAGCTGCTACCATTTATCCAAATCCTGCAGGGGGAAATGAATATTGCAGTGTCTCTGGTGCTGTTCATTAACATATGCTATTAATTTTTTTCTCTAATACCTACTAATCCAAAAGATTACAAACATGTAGCACACCAGAAGAAAACCCTAATTAAAAATGAGCACTAAAATGAGCCTGAGTACACAAAAAATCAGGTTGTTTTGTTTAAAAAAATAACAAGCATTATCTCTAGGCTGTGTTTGTGTAGTGAAACATGAACTGCCTTTACAGTGTTTCTGGTGTTGCTCATGTAACATTTCCATGAACTCATAGGCTCACTACAGGAGGAATGAGGGGGTGCCAGAATTTTCCCTGATAAATTTCAATTTCTGAATCCTGTTAGCCAGTGGCTCTAGCAAAAATAATAATAATAATAATAATTAAAAAAAAAAAAAAGGCAAAGTGTTCTACAGCACCTTCCTCAGGATGCCAAAAGTTCCATTTGTTTCCTTGAAAAGTTCTGAATTCTAGGAAAGTTCCTTAATGACTCTGTGAGCTGGGAGTCTGCTGAGGTAGATGGCACCTCTGCATCTCTTAATGCTTCTTTAGCTGTTACGTCTGCCCAAAGGCAGGAAAACAGATTGGACTATGTATTATTTTAACTGCTTTAGTTTGAATATTATCTTGCTCAGGTCTTCTATTTGTATGTTGTTAATTTCTTGAAGAATAATCAGGAATCTCTCAAGTGGGTGTGATATTTTTCAGTCAACATTTCCTTAGTGTTCAAGATCGTTCTTGTAGAAAACTCCAATATATATACACAAAAGTAAAGCACTTTCTAACAGAGGACTTCTGGCAGAGCGGTAGGTACCTAAGGGTATCTGAAGTTGTCTTTCCAGTTGGCATATACCCTTCTGGAGTCAGAACAAGTTAATGCCCAGCTGTGGAACTACCAAAGGGAGAGGCTGAAGCTCATTCTTGTAAATACAGCATTTCCATAGCGCCACACCGGTCAGGGAGTGCTCATCTGATGTATGAGGGGGAGCTGCAAAACGCAGCCTTGAGGCAACTTTGCGTTTCTTACCCCAGTGATGCAGCACGTAAAAATAAACACAAAATAAAATTCTGTAACTTAGGATGATTTATGCTTGAGTACTAAAAAGAGTTTGTTGTTGTTGCTGATCGTGATATTTATTATTGCAATTAATAAATTTGAATCAGTTCTTTAAACATCCTTCTGTTATGATTTACAATGGATATTGAGCCATCAAGCCTATCAAAAGCATTAATCTTTAATACGAGGTCAATTCATTTATCTTACTAGAAAATTTTAATTAGAAATTCTTAATCTCTATGATACTTAGCTGTATTAATCTTTCTGCATCGCCATATCAAGTTTTGGCTGCAGGAACAATGTTTCAACTTTAATAATTCTTGAGGAAAAAGTTGCTCTGAAGGATGAGCTTTGTTAGATAGCTACTCAGTGCCTCTTCTGCCCTTGAGAAGCACTATGAACTGTACTGGTTCAAAAACCCCAGCTTTTTTGAAAGCATATGTGTTTTATGTGTCCCCTTAGAATGCAAGTGGCTCCAGATGCTCTGTCAGGGAAGGGCTGAGGTCCTAATGCCTTCCCAGTGGGCTCTGTAACTCATCCCACAGCCTTCTCACAGCAGCAGGATCCTAATCCTCATTGAGATCAGGATGCAGAGCCTCTAGAAAGCTGATTAATGTAGATGATTTTCTCCAGAAGAAACAACAGCTGTAATTGGTCAGAAATGATAGTGCAATTAAGTCGTTTTGTGACATGATACACTATCAGAATGAAAGGTTTTTTTCTTTGATTCCAGGAAAACATTTCAGCCATTATTATTGACAATATATTAGTGGTAAGCCTTGATTAAGATGATTTGCACAACAGCGAAGCATATTTCAAAGTTTTTAATTTATCCTAAATTACGTTATGTAGGAGCTACAATTTCTCTTCAGCCAATTGCATAAACTAAGAGAATGCCTGCTTTAAATGAAAAAAAGAAGCTAGTTCCAGGTATTAAAAAAAAAAAAAAATTCACATGAAAAATTCCTAACCTAAGAATGATCTAATCCTACCTATATATTTATCCGTTTCCCACGACCATGATTTTTCATTGTAATTGCTGAACTTACAGGAAATAGTGTTTTTCTATCTCATATTAAGTAACAGGTGCCTATTTCTTCTCATATCTTTATGCACATATCTCTTTCAAGTAGCAAATTTAATTTGTGTTATATTGTGCCTCTTCCTGTCCACATTCTACCAGTTAAGATGTGAAAGTAATACAAGAATTCTTTGAAAATATTTTTAAGACTCTACTTAACAACAACAATAAATATTTGATATGTAATCTGGAGCTTTTTGATTTAAAAAAGTTAAAATAAATTCCCTGAAATTTGAAGCTTTCCTCTTCTCCTTGTAAAAGCCACTCCCTGCAAGCATTCTTTAGAAGCCTGCTCAAGCTACTTCCCATCTTCAATAGAAGGACCTCATAGAAAGCCTCATTTCATTTTAGGTTCACTGTTTTGAAAGCATGTGTAACTTTGTGCCCTGGCTGCACTGAACTCTAGGATCTAATTAGGCTTGTTCATAACAGTCTGAGCACTGGGAAATGCAGCTCAGGTTGTATCAAACCTGTGCTGGTGGTGTTTCTGTGGTTAAATTTTTCACTGAAGTTAATCTCTGCTGTATGTGAGTCTAGTTGGTTTTTTTTCTCCAGTATCTCATAACTAACGTTATGCTATGCTGCAAGGATTATACATGAGGCTTTGTTCTCCATATAATCAATTTTTTGCAACATTTTCTTTTAAATCCAACAGGTTATTGTTATTAATGTTCTCTTTTCTGGGGAAACTGAATGCTTGTAATGTTAATGAAGATATAAGTGTCTGAACCAGGGCTGACCTCAAAGTTAGACACATTAGTTGGTGTTCTATGCGCTATGAGAAGCTTGTGCTGAAGGCATAGATGGACCAGAACAGTGTGCTCTGTAGCTTGTGAGGAGCTAACATGGTCTTATACTGAACCCTAGACTCTCTGATTGGATGTGTCACTTAGGAGACCTGTAGCATGGAACAATGAGCTGAAGGAAATAGAGCTTCATGAGAGGTATAAAGTCATTTTTGAGCAAGGATGTTATTTCTTTGCGTTGTGCTTGTGAGATGGACAGCATCTAATGCAGATTAATAGGCAGAAGAAAAGACAGTGGAATGATCTGAAATTTTCTTTGAACTATCTCACTTTTTCTAAGCTGAAAGATCTGACATTGCATCCTTTTTATCCAGTGTTGAGTGACCTTTGCTATGGTTTTATTTTAAGGCTCAAATATCTGCCTCAGGATGCTTTTTGAGATGACTTAAAATGTAGGAAGAAAACATACTCTCACTTCTTAAACCATTTTCTATCATTTTAAGAGTGAACACAGCAGTTATAAATCTGTAGCATGTTTAACTACACTTGTTTGTATCTGCACCTCCTGTAAAAATTAGTGTCCAGACCAACAATTCAAGATTATTGTACGCTAATACGTTGTGTTTAAAAAGCCTGTAACCTGGGTGTTGTATGGATTCTCACACAGAAATTCAGAATTCTGGAGCAATAGACTTATGGGTATTTTGGTCATTTAAATAATGGTACTAGTTGTTTTACGAAGAGTGTAGAACAGTAAAATCCAGAAGAGATCCAAAGGTTCTCTTCTATAGATCATGGAATTGAAATCTGGATGTTGGTGCAGGGAGAAGTTTGCTACCATTTTAGCAATGGCAGCATATACAGTGATTGTACATTTTCTGGTCCCGATTGAGAAGTTCAATGAGTAGATAACTTTTCTCCCTTCTAGAGATGGGCCCTGGGTCGGGAGTGAAGCATGTTGAAAGAGCTCTTCAGTAAAGAGCTGCCATATACTGCAAGTGTTCTCTGTAATGTATTTGTGCGGTGGATCAATGGCGTAGATTTTCAGTGTCATAAATCTGAAAGTTCAACAGCTTTCAAAAGCAATGCAGGCACTTACAAAAAAAAAAAAGTCTAATGGTTGAGTAGAGATTTCAGTAATGGGGATCAGCAGTGCTCATGGAAAGCAAAACAAGCAGGAAAGATATTTTCAAGCTGAAGAAATCCTAGCAAAACAAAGCATTAATCAAATAAGGCAAATCTGTATAAATATATTATTTAGTTCCTAAATCCCAGATATGAATAACCCAATACTACACATTCAAAATTCATAAATGAACGTGCTAATGGGCACTTATCAGAAGGCACTGCAATGCTTTCATACGTGTCAAATACCCAAACCTTGAATACACTTATGCCTTAGCTAAGTAGCTATCTATTTCTTCTACTTCTAATCCCTTTTGCATGAATATTTGTGATATGGGCCCAGATGCTGGCTGATGCACTCAGATGGGGATTTTAGACACACAAAATTGTACTTAGAACTGCAGTCTTAAATAGGTACAGCAGCAGAAGTATCAAACAATTATCACCTGAAAACTGAATTATGATCAATTTGTGCATTTTTTTTTTAAATGCATTTGCAAGACCTTAATGCACCCATCAGAGACTTGCTCTACTTTATGTTACTACTCTGTAATGGGGGAGTAAGGCAAGGAATTTATAACAGTGTGTTTTCTTGGTGAATAATGTACTCTTTCCAAGGCATGGAGGTAACACAGACTAGTGTGTTCATGTGTCTATGTCAGAAAATAGAATCCTTCTGTGGATTTAATATGCTGTATCAAGAAAATCTTCAAGCCACAGTGTAAATAAGTGCTACCTTCCTTTATTCTCTTTGAAAATTCTCTGCCTCTCAAATACTATGCATGAAAACCTACTATATTCTCCTTTGCTGCAGTAATGTCTTGAGACACTGGAAAAACTTGGCTTTCAAGGATGCTGATATAATAAGGTTTAAGGTATTTGTAGAAAATTCATAGGGATTAAGGAGTAGTTTATGAAATATCTTCACATTCACTTGTGTGAAGCAGCAATGCAGATTTTAAATTAAATGCTCAATTATTTTTTAACTGTGAAAGAAGTCACTTTTCCAAATAAATCATTTCAATTAGAAAAAAGTGTATTCATTTCTAAGGCTTTGTGGAAAAATCCTCTTCATCTTTGGTCTAGGAAGCTAATATCTGAAGTGGATATTTTCCTGAAACAGTGCTGAGAAAGAAGGACATCAAAAACTGCTTTTTGCTCATGGTTGAACCCGTCATTGTAGCTGTGTAATATGGCTAAGCTGCTCTTGATTTCTGAAGATGGAGTATCGCTCTGCTTTAGAATTGCTCGAAGCCAATTTTGCTCTTTAGAAATACAGGACAATGAAGAATGAGGTTCTGCTTTTTTTGTCTATCAGTCTGCATAATCAATAGTTGACACAAAAGGACTAATTGCTCTTAGCATTTAAAAGGAAGTGCTTATTAGCACAAAAGCTGTGTATCCTCTTATTGTAGTTAGTAACTCTACTACTTTGATACTTATCTGCAGCCACAATCAGATCAAAAGAGTTGATTTCAGCAGTCAGAATCTGGGGAAGAACTAAGAGCTATAGGAAGGTGGGAAGAACATAAGAAGTGTAATCCAGTTGTCAAGAAGTTTCTTTGCTGTTATTGAAGTATTGGTCTGTTGCCTTTCCCTGAAATTCAATTATGTGACAGTTAAAACTGTAATGTCTGTTCTGCATTCCCTTTCTGGTCTGGAACCTAGAAGCACAATAGAATTGTGGTGAAAAGGTAACACAATTTCAATATGCTTTATTTTAAAACAGTGACCAGGAATAGGCATAAACAAAATGTAAAGTGCTTTCCACTGGTTGACTACATCAGATAATGCTCCAGACAATTGATTTTATTGCTTGCACTTATGTACAAAGCAATGTGTTGGCCTGATTCAGCACATATGTATCATGAGGCTGTGGAAAAGAGAGACTAATTCCACTGAGTGTTACGGAAAGTGTGTGCACATAAAGCAGGTCGGTGCATACGTGCACAAGGAGGACATTAAATTGACTAGAATGCTTGCCAATTACACAAGATTGCTCAACGTTTCCCACTGATGTTGAAATTCTCAGCTTCAATTTTATTACAAGCTTTCTGTAGAAAGACTTCAGAAATGTTAAATAGCAGTGCTATAATATCCTTCAGTGCCAGCCACCCTTAGCATTCCCGTGCTATACCACGGAATACAACCACTCTCTGAAGTCTACCAAAATGAGTGAGAAGATGCTTGCAAATTTCTGTGGTGGTTGAGTCAGAGCCCAGATTCCAGGTGTCATTGTTAAGTAGCTGCACAACAGCTTGTGCTGTCATCACATGGTGAGGGTCAAAGTGTGGAAGTGGGAGGGCAAGGAGCAGGGCTACTAGCAGAATTCTTCCTGGAAGTTGAATTGCAGAGAAATTTCTTTTTCAGATTAGATTTTTCTACCACTATTGTCTAAATCCGTGATTAGATATCTACATTAATGTAATCCAGTGCCCACTGCTTCCTCTGTGGTCCATGAGAACTGTAGATGTACAGCATGTACAAAAATTTCTAGGTAGGAGGCCTAGCTGGGCATTAACCCCAATTTTACCCGCGTTGAACAAGCTCTAATTGAAAGGTATGGGAGCTGCTATTGCAAATGAAGAAACGGGACTACAGCGTTGCAGGACATCTCTTGTGCTTATTGACACACCAAACACAGCAATCTGCCTTTAGCTGGGGAATAGTTAAAATTTGAATCAAATCTTTTATGTTGTAAAACAAAAGTTGAGTTTATTTTCAGGTGAGGAGCAATTGGTCCCTTTATGTAGGTACTTTTCATAGTGCTCTCTGAAAATTTCTTTAGAAAGATCTGCTTCCATGAATGTTTTGCTTACTGTCCTGTGCAATTTTGATATTTCTTGCTAAGATTCTCTGCATTTTCACGTTCTTGGCTGTTGAGTGTTTTGCTGATGTTTCAAGCATCTTCACTGGTATTTCGGAGCTCTGTGTTTGGTTTTGGTGCCAATTCCCAATTTACTTTTAACTGACTTCTGCTTTTCCTACTGAATTCCTTCTAAAATACTGGCTTTGGATCTTTCAGGAGCTGAATAGAACATGGCTTTATTCTCTGCCTTTGTAGGTCCACAGTATACCTAATATAGAGTTTTTCTGTCTAACATTGTGGCAGTAGCAGCATTGTCACATAAAATACCTTTAATTCTAACTGAAAGATTTCTGGTCTCTCTTCCTGATTATATTAATAGAAATAGTTCTATCACAATAAAAAAAAAAATATATTAAACAGATTTTTCCAGTGTCTAAAACATGCTTTTACTACTCAAAGTATTAGGAATGATCTTCTAACCAGTTATTGTTAGCAGGATGATCAATTTGTTCCAGAATTTATTAAGTGATTGCTATAAAAATCAGTATTCTTGCTGTAGAAATCTGACTAATTCAGAATAAACGGAGCCTGGCTGATTAAGGGTATGAAATGGAGATATCTCTGTTTCTTTAAGATAGCCTTTTCAGTGATGCCCCTGAAAAAGTAGGTCTCCTTTGTACCTTCTCTCTTATATTTATTCCTAAGGACTCTTTCCAACAATGCATGACTAAGTCATTCTTTTATCTTGATTTCTGTGAAAAACTACTTTTCCCTTATGGCTTCCTTTGGCCTAGAGCCTGTGAACTTCAGTCTTTGTCAGTATGGCATGAAGGAATACAAAATTTTCTGCAAATTGCCCCAGTGTATTAGCACCAGAGCTATGTGAACTTTTCCAAGTGTGATTTGAAAGTAATGCTTTCAAATCATAACTTCTGTGGGATATCCAGTTCTTATGGGTTCACAGGCCAACCAGTTAAAGGAAAGGTTTCAGGCTGAGCTGCCCCTGCCCTTCCCCCTGCATGTTTTCCCATGAGTTAGATCTCATTATAAACCCACAGGCAAGGTACGGGGTCAATCACATCATGTTAATTCATACAGGTTGACTGGTTCATGGGACTGGATGCTGGATTAAAGGCGAGAAGTTTATCACAGCAGCAGAACTCTGATCTTAGAAAAACAAACATCTCAAAAATGGGCTTCTAGTTATCACAGGAATCAACATTTTTAAATAAAACCAGATCATTTTAAGTAGTACAGGGAATCAATCTTTCCCTACCTGAAGTACTCAGAGGTTGGCTCTACTTCTAGCAGAAGAACTCTGATCTCAAGGAACTATTCCTTTCTGAAACTTGGGTATGATTACATGAGCTGAAGTATAAAATAATAATGAGACAGTTCTATACACCTGGGAGAATAGGAGTGAAACACACAAGGGAAGGAAACATTTTAATGACTATACTGTCTGGAGAAGTAAACTCAACTGCTTTTTCTTTCTATGGAGGAAAAATAAGTTAAAATGCTCTCAGCTGAGCAAAAAATGACACCAGACAACTTTAGTCCCATGCATTAATTTTAGCTAATCAGAGAAACATGGGAAAAATGAAATTATTTTCTTATGTGAGCTCTCCTACTAACTACATTTGAAATATATCATGAATATCATGAATTTTACTGTGATTGATCTGAAAGCAGTCAATGGCATTCCAAACAGTTCTGGCTTCATTTCTATTCACTTTTTAGTATTTTAAAATCAGGTTATATCAAGAGATTGTGTTTTTTTTTTTTTTTTTTTTTTTTTTTAATTTCTAAACCTAAACGATGCCAAATGCAAGCAGTTTGTATTGTTACACTTTTACTGGATGATAATGCAGACTTGTACACCTCACTTTTCTCTTTACTTGTGTTCTCTTTTCACCAGGCTATTCTCATAAAAAAAAAAAAAAGCCATTCAGTTTGATTTGGATATATGCCATAAAAACAAGTTACCTTTGATAAGTACATAAATATTTAAAAATAGGTGTATATTATATCACATGTACACACTGTACCTAGCGGGTATAGTGCACGCCAGCAGCAGTTGCTGTTCTTTTGAAGGTAGTGCTGTACAGTAGATCTGAACCTAAAATGGCTGACTAGTTTCTAAATAATCCCCTAGGAAACAGTTTAGACTAGGCCATTATCTTGATAGTTCATAATTAGGTTCAATAATAAAGCTTGTTTTGCTGACCTAGGTCAGATCATGGCGTCCACCACATCTGTGCGCAGTGACCTTGCTCTGAGAGTGTATTGTTAGAAAATCCATTATTATCATCACATACACTTCGGAGAAGTGGCTGTTTTGTGAACTGATGGTGTGATGTTGCCACTTTAGATAAAAGAATCCATGAATTATTGACTTAATGAGTTAATGTTGCTTGATTTCACAACAAGGTCTTTTTAGACTGGATGCTATTTACTGAACACATAATCACAACATATGAAGGAAGACACAGATAATAATACAGTACATTTGCAACACTTCACTTCTAACAAAGCAGTGTTTGCTAAGAATTGTTCTGCCTCCTTTGGAAAACCATCGAAACTTACGCAATCATAAGCAATTACTGTTTAAACAATTAATAAATAAAATATTTATCTTACTGATTCCTTATCCTGTCCCCCTGTTTGGCATAAGGTCTGTGCCAGCAAAGCATTTTTACATTCTTAAAAATTAGGAAGTTCTTCATTCCTGCACCTAAACCAAATATTGCTCTCATGTGGAGATCCAAGGAAAGCCAATCTGTGTCATCCAAAGTACATCATATTCATATTATTCTTTTAAAGCACTTTTTTTTTCTGATAAATTTATGATATTCAGAAACCTTGATGATATCAAGTTTTCATTATAGAACACAACCTGTGAGAGGAAAGCAGGAATACAGATCCCTTAATAGTATAAGCATCAGGTTTCAAATACCTACTCTCCTTTGATCCGAAGGTGTGAATCCCAGCTCTGTTAACTGTTCACGCTTACAAATAGATTTAAAAAAAGGTCTGTGTGCAGTATCTTACAGAAACACATCCTATGGAAATGTGCCTCTCACGACGACTGAAGTCAAATTTGTTTTCACAGAGGCAGGAGGGCAGTAGAATTCAGCTCCACATATAGATCTTTAGGATGGGATCATATCGACTGACGTCCTCACATTCTCCTGAGATCTTCATTGATTTTTATGCAAAGCCATGACTGTACAGTGTTGTCTCAGTATGTATTTGTACGTGCAGTTTCTGCAACCGTAGATGTAGTTCAAACATGCTGTCCACGTATGATCCACTGTCACATGAAAATTTTACTCCAGCACTTAACAGTGTTTTCTGCTTGCTTTTTTTTTTTTTTTTTTTTTAACCTTTCAGTCTTCAAATACTGTTAATTGCTTCAGATTTCTATTGTTGTCCTTGTTTTAAAATAAACTCCCAGAAGGGGACATACCAGCAGTGGTGAATAAACTTACCCTTCTGTACACGCGCAGGAAACAGTTTAAGGGCTGGATGTAATAATGCTTCCATGGTTCTTCATGTTCAGTACTACAAAGAACTTTGGTCTATCTGGAAAATGGATGCTGTGGACCCATGAGTCCAGAAGTACAAATGGCAGTGGAGGTTTTGGACTTGGCAGTGTGGTTGTTTGGGGAACATGACAATGAGTTATCCCGTGCTTTCTGGAAATTTCTTGTGAAGATACTGCGAACTAAGTCTGCTGAAAGCCTTCTTGCTTAATCCTGGAGGTTATACTGTGCTGTGAAATCTTGCCATCTAAGCTCATTGAAACAAAGCATGCTGAGGATAACACGCATCGTGGTGCTTAACAAGCACAACTTTTCTAAGTTTGTTTGAATCATTAAGTTAAAAAATCATCAATATTCTAAATATTTTAGGACATTTGGTTTGCAAATAGTTAAAAAAATGTCAGGAATCCAATAGCTTAAAAACCTGAGTGTGCACATGGAATATTTCCTGGAAAAACTAATTCCGTACACTTGACCAGCTCTGGTTACAGATATCTTATTTCAACATATCGCTGATTTATTACATGACGCTCAAAGCCAGGAACAATCTGCAAAGAAGTAGAAAGCTAACTGATGTACTTCAGTCACAGTGAAACTTTCTTTTAATGGAAAAAGTATTTCTTTCAAGTTTTCAATTTTCTTCATCTTCAGGCTCTCAAAATTCTTGAGAAAATTGTGTTACACTAACGTTGCTTTAGTATAATCTGATTCTTGATGTTAAACTGCAAATGAGTTGATAATAGTTATTAATTATTTGCAAACCTCATCATAGGAGTTTTGAAACAATACTTACCAAAAGGAAGAGTAACTTCTTTTTTCCTTTTCATGAGGAGAAGGAAAACATCAGGGCTTCAGGGAAGTTCTCAAACAAGCCCTAACATTTTTGCAGTTACCAGTTCAGTATTACATGTCTATTCAATTCAGTGGAGATTAAATTTAGACAGTTATCTAACTCTTGTAAAACTCGATAGATTATGTTCTTCTTTTTAACAGTACCCATGGATATAGTAGGATTATTTTTTAAATTAATTCCCACGATGGAAAAGCACACCACAGGATTCCTGTCCAAAGCACAAGTTTTCTGAGAGCGACAGTGAAGAAGCAGCCCGAGGTTGTCAGAGGCTTGTGAAACGAAATGCATCAGTTCGCATCAGCATATGTGAATTTCCCTTTATGTCCGGCCTTGGCGTGCAGGTTTTCTGCTGTTGCTTTTCAATACAGGATGTGCTCAACATTGACCCAAAACAATGTTCTGCAGGCTCTGGTTCCCATGTACGTTAGGAGTAAGGGGGGAGTCATGGCAGACTCGTGGCCACATGCGTTTCTTCTCAAGTGCTGCGCTCTTTGTAAATTAAAGAGGGCAATCAATAGGGCAGTAAGGAAGGAGGACAAGTAGCCTGCTGGTACACACTGCATGGAATGGTCAGCCTGTTTCCAAGGTCTCAGAATTTGCTGGATTTTGCTATAGTTTGCCAGTAGTAGAGCAGGGAAATGAGATGAATGGGGTTTTCCTTAGGAATGCATGTAAGAGCTTTAGAATACAGTGAGGCACTTTATTACTTTTCGGTGTCTTGTTCCATTCCGTCACCATGCATTGCACAGAGGTGGAAAGGTGGTGGTGGTTTAATTGGTGTTTTGACTGAATATTGTTTTTCTGTGCAATGGATATGCTGTTCAACCCAAATATGCTAGGCAAAATGATGTCATTCTGTTGAGGTAGAACTTCAAGGCCTTGATTTCAGTAGTTCTCTACATGTGCACCAAGCTGCTAGAAAATTTGTCCACGTCTCCTTACATTTTTTCTCTGCTATTAAGGAGGAAAAAAGACATTGATTCCATCTGCCTATGCTTGGAGATGATTTGGTGAAATTAAATTGGAAAAACATATAGCAACACAGCAATAGATGTATTTTGCAGTACTTCGGAATCGAGTGTGTGTGTGTGTGTGTGTGTGTGTGTGTGTGTGCGTGCGCGCGTACCTCTTATTTTCTTCCTTTATACCAAATTTCCTTAGTGCTGTGAAGTTATTTGTACAGGCCTTTCAAGGCTGAGAACTTGAATAATTAACTTCCAAGTGTGATCTGAGAGCCTTTCAGTGCCTCACAACACTGCAATTTGAAAGTCTGATATCTTGTGATTTACCGGGACTAAAATAAAAAACTTGGACATCTGATAAAGCATATACTAAAAAATTAAGGGTGTGAGTTTATTGCTCGCCCCCATTTCTGAGCTTCAAGTGATTTGAGATATTAGATTTTAAACTTGCTGGTGTTTTAGAGTGCCCTGAAGCTCAGATAACTACACTGTGGGGGCATACTCCTCATCTGCAGGAAGTAAAAGCTTTCTTTTTAGCGGGTTGTTATCTAGAAAAAAAAATGACGATTGTCTGCCAACAGCTGATAGGTTTAGAAGGTTAGAGGTAGTCCTGGCAAAGATGGATTAGTGGGCAGAGTGCAGGTGAGGCGGTCAGAGGTGCTGGAGAAATGCAATTTATCACTTGGTTTCAGAGTCCAGTACATATATGTCACTGCTGCATATATGGTGCGTGTAATTATTTTATATGAAGGACAATACTCTCTGTATCCTTGTTGTAAAGGGTAGCACCATCTGTACTGGTAAGACAATATGAATTAGGAGAGGGATTATAATGGCACTAATCAGAAAACTTCTGAGCATCTTTTGCCCAAGCAGCTCTCTGTGGTTCATTAAAATGCTTGTATCTTGTTTGCTGCTTTGTGTATTTGCAAAGCAGGATCTTTTTACTGAGATTTGATTTTCTTCTGGGTTTGGGTTCTCAACCACTTGAATTAACTCATCAACCACACTTGCAATGATCTTCTTTGCTCCCCTGCGCTAGTGCCCCTCGACCACCCTTAGTTCTGGTTACTTACTGCACTAGCCAGATTTCTTCTCTACTCTCCACTTTTCTAAAAACCCATATTCTCCTCAGGATGAGTATTACTTACTGTCCCTGTAAGGAACATCAGTGACTTAAATTTAGGTGCCCTTGATAAAGCTAGCAAGTAAGCAAGAGCAGCAGTGCCTAGCTCACTGGATTTTACTGGATGTAAGAATTTTTCTCAACTGATTCACCTTTACAGCTGTGATATCTGTTGGGTGTCAAAGAAGGTGCTAAGAGCATCAGATAATCTTTCTGCTCTTTTCTAAAACAATAATAGTGATTGCTGGGAAATCTTCCACAAGGCTGTCTGTACTGTTTCTCTGTAGCTCACTGGATCAAATGGTCTGCTTTTGTAACTGTGGAAAATCACAGTAGACATCTGGCACCAGAAGAATCTAGGTAGTAAGGGCAGAAGTCATCAGAGAGGCAGTGTTAATGAGAGCGCATCTGCTTTTGAAAAGCATCGATAAATTATTCAAAATACTAAAATGCTTAAATGCTTCCTCTTCAGTCTTACCTATCCTTTTTTTTTTTTTTTTCCTGTGTTTCTCTACTGGCATAACTTCAATGACATCTGCAAGTATTTTCTAGAGGAAATTGACATTTGATGTGGTTCAGGGACACTTTAAACACACTGATACACAGCAGTGAAAGAAACAGTAATATATTTGGGGAAAAAGGTATGTGGTTTGGTGGTTTGGGTATCATTGCATAAATAGTCTTTAATTTTCTAACTGAATTAACTTCTGGTCTTGTATAACAGCAGTTTTATCTTTCAGACAGAGATAAAGAAAGTGACTTCTAGCTGGCTGAAATGTAGGTATCTCACAGATTTTCTTATGTTACTCTTCAGGCAAAACCTGTAGTTAGACACCTGTCAATCATACTCGGGAAACTTTTTTGGGCAGCATTTGACAGCAGTCATGTCTTCACAGGGTATATACTCTATTGGGTATATATATTACCTCCTGCTACACTGTGAAGCTGCCTTATAGGGGGTATGAAAGGAAAAACAATCCCAAATACATAAATAGCCGAGGGCATGAATTGCAGTTTTGTAAGGGAATTAATACAGATGGTCTATTCTACCATCATGACTGATAAAGCAGACATCACAACAAAATCTGCAAGAAATCAGTTTTCATTAGAATGTATCATCTGAGACCAGTCAGTGCCAAGCGTAATGTGCATTTCAGCTCACAAATGTAAATGCGAGGCAACTTTATTCTGTTTTGTTATTTTAACCTGTGCAAGCAGAGAAAGCCTCCATCTTTTGATTCTTCTTGTAGCAGTGTAAATGGTTCCTGATGCTGCAGTAACAGGAGCCAAATGTAGTCACTTCTCCAATTATATTTTGCTCAGACATGGTCACATCTCCCTCTGCCAAGCAAAATAACACTTCAGTTACTGCATTCCTCAGCCTTTAGCAAGCCTCTTTGCTTTACAAGAAACTTGAGCAGGAGTTCAGCCCTGACCATCAGTGAAACACTGAACTGACTTGCCATAGGCTTGACTGTAGAATCTTTTTGCAGATGAAGATGTCAAAAGGCAATCTGTAGTGAGCATGACAGCGTGATTAACCAGAATGAGGCCTAAGTCAGAAGTAGCATGGACCACTGGGAAATTAAGGCACCAATTTTTGCCGTCAAGATTGGCTGTGATAGGGCTGCATATCCTAGCAACAGCAGAAACCTTTACCTCACCATCAGCAAAAACTAATTTTGTTGTGTTATCTGTTCCAATATCTTTTAATCCAAGGTCTTTAAACAGAAAGTAAATACTCACATGCTACTTTTCCAGGAGCTGCTTTCTTCTCTAATTAAGAAATCCCTAATTCAGTAAATTGAAGGTTACAAAAGCTTTAACCCAAATTTCCTTCCTTTACCTTCTTGGAAAAAAAAAAAAAAAGAAAAAAAAAAAAGCTAGGGAAGAGGCTCAGAACATCATTTTTGTTGCACCTGCAACAGGTTAAGAAAAGTTTTAATGTGCAGCATGGTTTTGATTCTGCTTAAGGTAAAAAATCTGTATCTCTAAATATGTATTGTAGGCTGGAGCCAGTCGTACAAGCACTAATTACAAAAATTACTAATGGATAGTTAAGATAACTTTCACAAGAAAGAAATGGCAGGATTAAACACTGTCTTCATGAAGGGCGTGTGTTCATACAGTGGGGACCATAGCTCATGCATTTCAGATTGGAAATCATGGTGCTACTCCGCATCAGTGGCAAATGAAAATCCTTTTATTCAAAGGATAATCAAGAACAAATCAAAGAATAAAAAAAAATGTTGGTTTGTTTTTACAATTACTAAAGTGTTTTACAGTCCAATCATCACTAAAGTGGATTGCTTTGTGTATTAAATATGGTCACAGTGGTGTGATTTGCTGTTAATTTTGAGTGACGCTGGCAAATATTTGGGTGGGACTTATATTATTTTGGGTGAGTCTCCATGATCCTGAACTTGAGTGGGCAGAGATTTTCTTTGACCAGCATAGTTATGTAAAATATCTCTATTTTCCTAACTCGTTTGCCTCTGTGTGCATATAAAAGAGTATATGTGCATGAACATATAAATAGGCAAGAGTAGACTTCTCTTCTTGTCAATTCTGTTCTGCAGTGAGAGTGCTAGGTCAAGACAGAAGATCTGAGGCTTGTTTGATTCCCTCTGGGGGAGCTCAATATCAGAATCTGAAAAGCAGGCAAACATTTAAGCAGGAGAGCTTACCAAGGTTGCTCTTTTTGATCAACTTTGAAAGTCTTAAGAATGGGAGGTTTTAGACTAATTTTCAAGGAGATATGTTAATGTTTTGCTATGCCTGACAATTAGGCTTTCAGTAGACTTAATATTGAAAAAGGCTGCCTATGGATTGCACTGATGTGCAATGATAACTTCAATAAAGTACGTTTTCTATGCAAGGGTACCTCAGTGTAGATTATAAAGCATTTTCATACATCTGGGTAGAAGCTATATTTCCAAGCTGTCACGTGCCTGTAGCTTTCACTAATTGCGATGGAATTTATGAGTGTGTATCAATCTTGAGTTTCAGGTAACTTCTACTAAGAGCCCAGCTTAGGTTCCATGTAATGTGTATTCATTAAGGCATACACATTTTGACTCGACAGCAAGTATATTATACTTCAGTGGTTGTTACAAGTTCTTATATTGCTAAAAAGGAAAATAGATCTTTCCTTTTAGTTGACCAACTCTAGAATTCAAATTACAGCCACAATTTCTTTTTAAATTTTGCAAGGAAGCGAAACAGAGCTGGATAAATATTCCACTGTTGTCCTGCTATGCTTGTTGATTTACCTGTGTAATATGTGTTCTCATTACCTTCCATAAAAGGTTTGAATATCCAGATGTGAAAGTTTGTCTTGTTGCAAGCAAACTGTCCCATATTGATGCAAAAGGGAGACTGAAGAAGCCAGGAAAATGCTTTAATTGATTCGTCAATGCGCAAAGTGTGAACAGGCGTGATGAAGTGTAAAGAGGGATGTGACACCAGTGTGGCAGAGCTGTCACAGTGGAAAGGGTTTCCTATAAAAGTGATGGCACTTAAATATTATCTAGGACTCCTGTCTTAGCTCTCATATTCCCTGGAAACTTATGCCTTAGGGGGAAGTGTCTGACCAACTTGTGAGCAGCCAGGTATCATGCCATCTCAACAGGTAAACATGCACAAACTGTGAAGAACTCCCTACAAATGTATCACGTTTGGAAGTTAAGAGGGGTAGGGTATCACATTTGGGAGTTCTGAGGTTAGGCATTCAAACAATAAACCATTTACGTATATAATCTTGGTGGAGAGGTGATGATCACTACCAGTGATTGCATGCAGTATCTTTTGTCTCAAAGCACCATCAGATCAACAAATGAAGTTCAAATTGGAATCAATATCCTCAGTGTTTAAACGATGGTCCCTCCAAGGTATAATGCAGCAGTTCCTACACATTGAACATTAGACTACGTTTCACGTTGGTAGTGTAAGACGGTGAAGGAGAGGCCATTGATAGTGAAATATAATTGCAGGAAATGGATTTGAGCCAGACTATTGTACCAAAGTGTTGTTGCAAAGTTCTCCAAGGGATTTTTACTAAAGAGACTGTAGTATGCATCTCATGCAAAGAATAGCAAATCAAACAAGATGGAAGCCCTCAGAGTCTCTGAGGTTTTGGCTCAGAACTCATTTGATTAACTGGATATGAATGCTACTGATTTAATATTGATGCTTCATACAATACCTAAAATCACTTCTGGGGGTACATTCTCTCAGTTAAAATTGTTGGTAGGGTATTAGGTGTGAATTATTCTGAAAGGGTTTTGTCACCTTTACAGGAGCATGTTTGAAGAAGGAAACATGCCAATTATTGCTGGGCCGTTTGCTTGTGCATTCACAGGTGCACCAATTCCTGTTTTGCTCTGGAAAACCAATTTCAAATATGGTCTTGAACTGAAAATATTGGCAGAACTACAAATGCAAGCAAAAGCATAATACTACTACTACTAATGTTACTTTGCTACTTTGAAAAGCACTGGTCAGACTCCATTTGGATTGCCTGCAATTCTGTAACGTGTTATAGGAAGGACATTGCTGACCGAGCTGGTAAAAGTGCAGTCGAAGGCAAACAAATGCATGATTTAGTGTTTTGAAAGTATGACTTATAAAGAAATATTGACCTAACCTTTATTCTAAAAGTTGAGAAGAAAGATTTGAAGGACTGAGGAATATTGGTATGGACAAAAAATATTTAAAGTCATCTGAGAGAGAGAGATACGTTCCAGTCGTGCAGCGTGGCCAGATCAATAGTATGTCTGAGGCTAAGACCACTGCCACTATAAGGCCCATGACTGCTGCTCACATCCTGGCACTCAGAGCTGTGGCAGCCAGGTATCGAACAGGCAGGGGAAATTGGGACCATGAGGCACACTGCAGCACAGAAGGCAGCCTCTTGGCATTTGGCCAGGCCCATGTTGTCAGGGACTTGACTGGCATCGCAGGGAACAGGAGGTAAGATTTAGGTGAAGGTAATGAAATCCCTGTCTATTCACCAGAGGTTGTAAGAAAGTCCAGGCCAACTAAGAGTAACAAACACAGGAGAGGATGTAAGTGCGCTTGGTAAAACTGTGAGATGTGTGTGTACTGTTGCCATTGCCCTCCATACCAGAATAAGACTGCAATAAGTATTTATCGTCACAGATGTATGTTATCTGCTGTGGGAAAGATTTTTAAATAATTCCATTTGACTTTTTAAACTGTTGTTGTATTTTCAAAAACTACAACAGGACAGATTCTAAATGAGCTTGCAATGGTTGGATATTTGCATCAGTACTTCACTGCTGATTTGTCTGAAGTTGTAAGATCTGAAAACTTTGGCTATGGAGACAAATGATACAGTCCTGCAACATGGTCGTGATCCAAGTCTTTAAGAATGAGTTTTAGATGCCTAAAAACATTTTTTGCTGGTAAGAATTGATTTCCAATCAGTATGATATCACTTGAAATTGAGTCTTTCACTTAGAGTGAATTTGTACAAAGACCAATTACCATTGATTTCTAAGTTTTAAATTGTTCCCTTCTTTTAGCTACAAACACAGCAAAGACAGCAACAGGGGCATAACCCAGCAGCAAGGTTTCCCTCCATCAGTGAAAAGGAGATAGCTTGGATTTCCTTAGACTAGAAAGGGCTGGATAGAGATGCACTTCTCCACCCAGCCATGATATCTGCCTTATTTTCAAAATGAGCAATTTTTAGGGAACAGCACAAAGGTACTGGGAAAGACGGTGGGAAGAGAGAAAACAAACAGTGTAAACAGCTTTTATTTAAAAATGTAATGACTGCTGTTTAAAGAAAGATTAAATATTTAGACATGAGCAGCTCAGAGCGTCTCTTAGGAAGGAGATACTGTGGGGAAGAAGGGAGCAGCCAGGGAAGAGCTGGGGTGAATCCAAGCTCCAGCAGTCTGTAGCTGTGGACAAGCTAAGTGAAGGCCAGTCGAGACAGCTCTTCACATGGTGCCTTGTGCTAGCAGCAAACAAACCATCTGCTCTAGAATAAAGGATTTGAAAATTCTACATTGCTCAGCTCCTACGCTGTGCTCTCCAGAAGTGGGCTCTCCTATGTAATTTTTTAAATTGGCAGTAAGCATATCATCATATTACCAAGTTTCTGTTTTCTGGAAGTTAATTCCTGTAAGAACGTTTATTTGTCCACTTATTTCTTTGTCTCATACACATTTACAAGAACTGAAAGCATCTGCAACTCTTAAAAACCTTCAGAAATGTCTCTGTGGTCATGAAGAGCTCCAACCCGTGAGCCAGAAGGAAGGGGGCTTTTTTTCCACCAGGTCAGTAAAAAGATAGGTGGATTTAGGAAAAGAAAGATAGGAAATCTGCAGTAGAGGGAACACGTTTCATTCACTGTAGGAATAGCTGAAAAGATGAGTTTATACTGAAGTGGATAATACTGAATTGGATTTTCCTGCAATGCCAGAATAAACTAGAGAAGATTGCCAGAGCCTTGCATATTCACTTGCATTGGCTTTTATATCTCTTACAGTGCACATTAGGGTAAGAGTCAGATTTGGACACAATCTCCAGGGGAAAAAGTAATGTTTGCAAGGTTTTGGTAAATGTAGCACATGTTGAGTTTATATTTAGATACATCAAAGTCTGATTTTCCTCTCCCTGATCGACCTCTCTTGATTTCAGTGGAGCTACTCCTGATTTATACTTGTAGTGAGAAGAGAGTCCCACTCCTGAGACTGATTTTTTTTTTCTCTTTTTCTCCCCATTATCTGAATGCTGAACATTGTAGTTGTTTCTGCCAAATGCTGAGCTCCTCTGGGGGTGTCTCAGTTCCTGCTACAGTACATGGCCAACCACAAATGCTTCAGTTCAACATTGCCTAAGCCTGCAGTCCTATAAAAGTGTAAAAATGGCTCAAGCTTAGTAGGTGGCATTTTGATTTAGCAGTTTCTATTCTATTTCGTTGTAAAATAAAGAGCTAATGGTGCTGACTTCTCAATATGCTGTTTCAAAAGTCCTCAATATCACTGAACATAACAGATTTTATTACAGCATCACATCAACAGCAAATACATTTGACCTGAAAGATTAAGGTATTTTCTCAAGCAAAACCAGTGCTAACTGGTGATGATCTCAATTCTTCAGGTCAAGTTTACAAAAGAACATAGGCGTTCTAAGATGTAGCCTTGGAAAATCAATGATTGACAGGTGCCTTAGACATTTATGGCAATCTCCTTCCTAGGTACTTGCCATGCCTTTGAATAGCATAATTTTTCTACAAACACGCTAAATGAGCCAAACTTACAATAATAATAATAAAAATTACTATAGTATAAACTCCCAGTTGAATGTGGATATAATTACTTGTTACAAATATTTGATAGCAGTATAAACTAGTTATAATGGTAACATATATAGGCCTTTCATTAAATATCTCTATTTATAATTAGCTAAAACTGAAAACCTGCAATCCTAAGCACTAAAAATCTGACAGTCCATGTACTGACCCACTGGAAAAGTCTGGAAAGTATTCAGTAGCTCGCAGCTCTTTCATTTCTTGCTCTTAATGGGCTGCGTTAGCCATTAAACCTGCAGATTAAAACAGACTCTTGTGCAACCACTGAAATGGCAAAAAGTAACCTCAGAGGCTGTGTGGTTAGTGGAGATCGTTTCTCTTTGAGTGAGAACATTATTCCAGCTCAAAGCAAATTGCAGCTACAGTATTCCCCAGGTGCACAGGTGAGAGCTGCACCTGCACTGAGCACAGAAAAGGTGCTGCAGTGCTACAGCTCCAGCATCTCAGGCTGGGACCCAGGCTGTAGTGTGAACACAGAAATTAAATCTACATCTTTCCCAAAGAGCACCCACAGCTCAGATCATCTGCTGTGGCTTCATCTGTGCAGATCTCATTTGGTATTCATATCTTTACTGATGTTTGTTTACTCTTAGTTGGCTCACAAACATTCTGACTTTTGTCATAGTGATCAGAACTGGGAGAGAAAATGTATCTCAGGGAGCTGCTGCCCTGAGGGATGGGGATCTGCTCAATCTGGGAGAAATTCTCCAAGGGCTACGGGTAGAAAGAAGTGGTGGATGCATAGGAAGAACTCAAGCAGATGGAAACATCTGTTCCATTTTAATTGCAGATCTGATCTCCTGCAAAAAAGGCAAGGGCAACACCATCACTTAAAGAGCAAACCAAATGAAGGAAACTATTTCTGTGATGCTGTAACATCCCACACATGTAGAAATTCTCTCTCTGTGAAATGTTTTTGAAGAAATGAAAGTTTGTCATTTCCAGCCACACGAATGCTTACTGCTTTTACAAGTTGTACATCTTGTCTTTAATAGTGTCATCAATGTGGAGATTCTTCTCTCTGTCATCACTGTATTGCCAGATTTTACCTGTTTAAGGCACTGAGTGAAGGGAATCAAGTATAAAATGTTTGGTGTTGGTCAGATTCTCTGCTAGAATAAGCAGGCAGAATTCCTCTGAGTTTAAAGATTTCTGACAGTTGTGAATTTAATCTCATATCTTCCTTGAATAAAAAGATTAAAAATAATATGAGTTTAGGATACAGCAGGAAGCTCTAGGTGAAATATGTTATTGCATTGATTTGTCTCTTATTTTCTGTCTTATGAGAGATGCTCAACTTGCAAATAAAGGGTCGAGTAGGACGTTTAACAATGTATGGTCTATACAATATTAAAAGACCATCTCATGGTTAATCATATGATTAATTTCTACTAGAAGGCTCCACTAAGTCTGCAATAAGAAGAAATAATGAGGTTTTATAATAAAATTGAAAAGCTTTTCTAGGATGCACACAGAAGTCTTTTAAATAGAAAGGTAAGAAAAATCGGCTGTCCTCCTTTCACTCGGTGGTTTGCTGCAATAGCTTTACGTGGGTGCTCTTGGGCTCTTTAGTGACATCAAGTCCTGGATTGAAATGGTCAAGTTATAGGGCATGCTTAAGGAACTTCTCCTGTTTGCAAGATATATTTAAAGAGAATAAGAGGAGGTTCACCAACTGTCTAATGTACTGTTCTTCGCTTACTGGCATTTTATAATAAGAGCTTCTTATATGCAGGGGGGTTGACAGAGGTGTATAGGGTGATTCTTTAATTGTGTAAGATCTGGCCAGATCCTTAGAGACTGAAGGCACAAATTTATGTTAAAAATGGCAAGTAATAAATCTTACTGTAATGCTAACAGCAGCCATTGTTACAGTGACTTGGCACACACTGTATTACGAGTTTCCAGTGAGCGCCTTAAATTCCACTGAAAAACTCAAGATGCCTATAAAGACACTTGTTTTGATCAAAAAGATCAAAAACCTGAGAAAAATGCATGTGTGAAGCAGAGGGGCCAGAATAAAGCAGCTGAATACTAATCCACTGGCAAACCAGACTGTAAACTAGATTTAACTAGATTTACATTCAAGCATTAAAGCAAACTGGAGAAATTGCCCTTACACAGACTTCAAATCACGAGGCCATGGAGAGAGAAACCTGCATCTTGGTAATCTGGCACTCACTTCTCTGCTCACCAAAGATGGCAACCATTGAAAATGCGATGGAGTCTTGTACTTTCTGTTAGGGACCCATCCATGGAGAAATTTTTACTTGCAACGTTTCATCTCATAGGAAGTAACAAACTTATTTGTTGTTAATGATTTAGCAATGCACTAGTAGTCCAGGTTAACCCAACTTTAAGGTTGCTTCACTGGGTTTCAGTTGAAGAGTACATTTGATGTCTGTGGATATGTGTTTTCTTCTTTTACCTTGTCAATCTAATCACCAGCAATCAATTTGTATATAGTAAATGCTTTCATGGCACCAGTTACTGTGCTATTTGATTCTTACTATTATGCTATGTTCTGGATAGCACATCAGTATACCTCACTGCAGTATATTTGGTTTCCACTTTGTGCCAGCATTTGCACAGCAGGCACTCTGTAGAACACAACCAAAATTTCCCAGGCTCCAGAAGACAAAACAGCCTTGACTGAAGCAAGCAATGAATTTAATGACATCCTATTTGTCTGTAAATGTGACAATGAAAAATTCACAGAGAATTTCAACCTGGCCTACAAAGGAGCGGATTTTCAGCTGAGCTCCTATTTTCTTCTGTTTCTCACCAAATACAAGCAATCATTGCAATAACTCTTAGCATTATCCAGGGCCGATTTCATAAGATCTCCAAAAAAAAATCATAGTATCTGAATTTGAATTTTGTCCTGGCCATGAGAAGGTATACATAACAATTATTAAGGAACAAATATATCTCTGTGATAATGAATGACTTTCAGTGGCAAAACTGTATATAAATCATGAGTGCTATGTTCTGCGTTCCTGCATTAAATGCAAGCCTGCACAGTTGAACGTGAGAAAGGTGAAAGTGCAAAGTGTAGTGATGTGTTGAGCTAACAATCAAAGTAAAAATCAAAGATAAAGGAAGACCCAAAAAAATTCATTAAAATGTCAGTCACTTTCATTCTGATTCTGAAATAATTTTGTTTTATAACCATGAAGGACCTGATGCATTTTGAAGGAGGTAAACATTGCTCAAGAATTAGCAATATCATGTACAGGAAACTATTTTAACTACTTGGATTCTCTTCTGTGTTTTTTGTGGCTTTCTTTTTCCTCAGTGTCACTTGAAATTTTGCCCCATAAAATATAGTTTTATAAGAGGGTTTTCACTCATCAGAAACCAAATATGCTATTAAAATGGGGAAGGAAATTTTATCCCCTTTTTGCAACAGAAGTCTACAATTTTACTTCTGTAGTCCTTTGTGTAAATTTGCAAATTTAAAATGTATATAATGTAGGAATACCTGTAATTTCAAAATATGTTTTCTTATTTTTTATTTTAAGGAATTTTTTTCCTTACTTGAGACGATTATTTTTACATGTTTGTGTGCAAGTATTTTGAACTTGTTGTCTAGCAAATCTCCCACATAACTCCAGTTCTAAACCTAAAGATTCTTCCATGATCTATAGAGTGTCTCATGGTCAGAACTTCATCTGGAGCAAAAAACTGCCTTATTTAATCTATTGGTGCAAGCTTAGGACTAGAAGAGGTGTCAATTTTTGCACTTAAGAAGTTCTATAAGGAATTCTATAATACTCTTTTCTTCAAAAACACAGTCAATTCCTGACTGATTCATGTAGAAAATGTCTTCAGGCAGATTAAGCTCTTTGAGAATTTCTATGAATTTCCACACAAAGTTTCTCCTTTTAGTTTACCCTGAAACCATTTTTCTTCTCTTCAAAGTAAAAGATGTGGACAAGATGAAAGAATGGTAGCTCTACAGAGTTGGGCAAGCTAGAATTGAAAGCATTGCAACTGTGCAACTAACAAGCAGTTTGAGTGCATTAGCCACATAGTCGCGTGCCATTCCAAAGATTTACAATGCAACTAAATTAAATAATTCTGTGCAGTGCTTTGGATGCCCCTAGATGACAGTGTCTGTGGGTCTCAGAAAGCACAGTTGAAGATCAGACAGCAGCTGATCTCTGGTTTTGTAATTTTGCTTGCTATTATGGCTTTGCAGCATGCTGAGATAAACATGTTTCTGCTGAAGGGATGACATACCTTAGATACCTCCACTGCAGCATCTGCCTCTAAGAGAGCATTTCTTATGAGATCTACTCTAATGAACTAAATGCTCTTTTAGATTGAGGACAAACTGGAGGTATCCTATGATTCCTCTTCTACAATGCTTAATAACAGTAGGGCAAATTCTAAAGTCCTTATAAAATCTTCACTGAAATCATTAGGTGTTTTATCTGATTAAGGACTGACTTAAATGGACCAGCAGTTTCATGGGACTCTGAAGGCTGATGAAAGTTAGATTGCTAATCTGTACAACATATCTCCATGAGAAGAGGCTGAGATAGCTGGGTCTCCTCAGCCTGGAGAAGAAGACTCCTGCAGGACCTTACAGCAGCCTTCCAGTACCTGAAGGGGCCTACAGGAAAGATGGGGAGGGACTTTTTACAGGGGTGTGTAGCAACAGCACAAGGGGAAATGGTTTTAAACTGGAAGATGGTAGATTTAGACTAGGAATTAGGAAGGAATTCTTTACCATAAGGGGAGTGAGATGGGAACAGGTTGCCCAGTTGTGGATCCCCCTCCCTGGAGGCATTCAAGGTCAAGCTGGATGGGGCTTTTAGCAACCTGGTCTCTAGAGCGAGGTTCCCTGCCTATAGCAGGGGGTTGGAACTGGGTGACCTTAAAGGTCCTTTCCAACACAAACCATTCTGTGATTCTATAATATCCATTTATGACTAAAATTTAGAGAGCATGAAAATAGATTGAAACAGGAGACAGCCATCAGTTCTAAATATTGCAAAAGCTGATAGTCGTAATCATAAATGTATGTATGCATACGTTTTATATTTTTACATGAAAAAATAGGCACAATTTATCTTTTCTATTATTTCCTTTTCTTTTTTTTAATCTTTTGTGATTCAGTGAACACATAAACATGAAAAAGCAGGCAGCATTTTGTTATCTATATTACTGATGTTGATTAAATACTATACTGAACTTCATAACACAATCACTTGCCACAGAATTTTTGAGCATACAGCATTACATATTAGTATTTGACTCACCTGAGTCAAAAACTATAGAAATTTTGCTCCATATGAATATATGAGCTCTTTAAATTGCAGTGAGGAATATAGACAGTATGTAGAAAAATGTCTCGTGGGTGAAAATCTGGTCCATGAAATCGAAGGCAAAATTCCAATTTGTCATGAATGTAACACTATATTCATCATTTCATCTGCTCTGCTAATATTGACTGCTTTCCTCCAGACTATATGAAGATGTAAGCAGTTGGCAGTCCTGGTAACAATATGTAAATTACTCTGGGTGAACCTAATCTTGTATAATAAATGCCAATTTGACTCTAAATTTGTTAACAGTAATGTAATGTGGTAATTGAGGTCAAGGAAGGCTCCGGCTAAATACTGTGCTATCTATATCTGTCAATGTTACATAGTACTTAGGTATCCTAGCTGAAAATCTGATATCCAGGTTAACATTTATCATTGGGTTTTTGCGGCCAGAAATCAAATAAAGTGTATTAGTCTTGGCAGCATGTAAGTATATTAGTTTATAAATGTGAAACTGCAACTATCCCTAGCTTTTTGGACTTGTTTTGTATTATAACAGACCAATAATTGCACTTTTTCCTGTTCTGTATATAATTTTGATTAGAAATCAAGTAAAAAATACATGCCTAAAGGCTCCTGGAAATTAACTGGCATGTTTCTGTTCTGTCAGGTGATTGACAAGGCCCACTTTTAACCATTTTTATTCATGGTTTAACTTATCATTGCTTCTTTAAAAAGCTTTCCAACACCTTGATAGACGTGCATGTGATGAACTTGTATAGCAACTACACTGAATTGAAAAGATGCTGCCTATTAAAATGTTCTAATTTTCCCTGAAGGTGATAGCATTCATCAAAAGTATGTAGGCAATGGTGAATCAAAACTATATTTACAGTTTGCATGCAGTTGCAGCTGTTATGGCAGAGAGTTTCATGCAACAATCTTCCCTATTTCCCCTCCATTTAATAAGTAGGGCCTGAATTACTTCCTTTATACCCAGCAGCTAATTTATATCAGACAATGGAAACAGCTTTGCATAGGTCCAAGGATATCTAACAATTCTTTTCTGAAATGCGGTCGAGGTATTTTTTGTTTCAGTTGGGTGGTTTTCTGTGAATGTTCAAGCTGAATGTTATTTCAGTCAAAGCAGACTTGTTTAAATTTCCTTATCCTAATTTTGTTCTTATTTAAATGGTTGCTGCGCTCAGTGTAAGAGGATAGGACTAATCCAGGGGATGTCAGCCTCCTTCAGCCATTAGGTGGCTGGTTGCAAAGGAAATTATCACCTGAGAATAGTAGTCTGCCTCCTTACACTGCACTTGGTGGTGGCAGTGGCTCTGAGCTCACCAGGGAGCACTGCCACAACCTCCTGTGCAACACATGTGGAAGGGCTGATGTTGATAAAACGCAGCTACAAGTCCCTCACTTTCTTATAGTCGTACAGGATCATGATCAAAAGAAAGAAAAAAAAGAAAGCCAGGAAAATCCCTGTGCAATTCTTACTATTGGAACAGGTTCTCTGTGCTCCTTAGGGTAAGTTAGAGAATTTCTTTGTACCACTCTCAGTGGGGGATAAATGTAGAACTGTTATATTTTGCCTATATATATACTGCTCTTAATGAAATAAATCCTTGACTATCTCACGATTTCTGATATTTCATACAATCTGATGCAGGGCACTATCAGTAAAGAGGAAAGAAGGCTGTGATGGGTTTGAAGTCCTATAGAATGGCAAGCACTTCAATGCAAATCATTTTTAAGTTACAGACATGGAAAATATTGGTTCCAACAGCACCTGCATGGGACAGACAAAGCTCGTCCAGCACTTCCTGCAGCTGGAGCCCTATTCTTAGTGGAGTACAGTATGGACTAATAATAATGGTGATTGCCAGTAGGTTTTAAGGGATTTACTGTTTAATCTATGGGTTCAAACCATAGTAAACAATTTGTGTTCAATTTTTATTCCAACAAGGAAGGGTAAAATCTTATTTAATCCAATTTTCTAAACATAAAGCATTGTCTTCTGTCCTGAACGCTCAGGATTTTGCAGATGTTCTTATCATGTATAATAGTACCCTGAAAGCTACCCCAGTTAATCTGGTTGGTTTAAGTTTTGTTTAGCACCTTGTAAACTTTGCACATCTTACAGCTCTGCACTGACTGAATCTCCAGATAAGTAATAGCTTCAATAAAATCTTCTCTGGTGGAAACACTTCATGATCAAATTTACAGAACATGTAAGAAAGTTCTGTATATAATCCTTCCCTTCCTTGTTAATGCTCGTACAGGGTAGCACTACTATAAAGTATGTTCATCCAGTGAATAAAGGTACTGCATGATAAACCAGTTAACAAAAAGCTGGTATTAAATTTAAGCTGATTGGATCATTTCTAGTTTACCGATTTCAAGCTCCCATTGCAGGCAGTGGGGATATTTGTCTGGGAGAAGGAAAAGGAAGGGGCTGGTCAAAGACTTCAGGATTTAGCCCCTGGGCTTCAAAATGGATTTAATAAAAACAAGTAATAACCTGTGCTTTGGCATAAACCCTTCAAGGTATATAGGGAAGGAGAAGGTTGGCTGAAAATAACTGTAGAGCCTACTTCTCAGCACAATTCATAGTTAAACATAGCAAACCCTGGAGTGCCTGATTCAAATCCCACTGAATTCAGTGCCTGTTACACAGCTGTGGTTTGTGCATTCACTGGGCAGCACAGGGTTTCAAGAATTATCTCTCATTCTGTGTTCTGGTAGTTATAATTTTGCTAATTCCCCATTACTTCAAATGCTGCTTCACTGATGTTTCTTAGGGCTCATCTGCCTGTTTGCAAACAGGCACTCCTCCAACTATTACTGTGGCACCTGATCAGAAGATTGTGATGTAATTTGGAGAAGTGGTACTAGCAGATACCTTATAAAAATACACCAGGACCGAATGCATTCTCTTGATTGTCAGACCTCAGTGAGAATCAGAATAATGTCCTTGTCTCTATTGGAAGCCAGGGCTGACATACAAAATTGTAGAGAAGCTGGGACAGTGCAGTGGCACTGAATGCAGAAGCATTTCAGGCACAGAGCATCTTTATCTGGTGGTATTTCCAGCTCATCCTCAGGGAAATCCAACCAAACTGTGGACATTCAAACACAGAAAACTGTTCTGGCCTTAGCTAGACTAATAGAAGTCAAAACTTCTACCAGACACTTATTAGTTGCTTTGCATGCATAAGGTGCCTTTGTTGGTGGCAAACAAGTGCATTTGCAGCTTGGAATTGATGATGGGTTGGTTGGTTGGTTGGTTTGTTGTTTTGGGGGTTTTGTGGGCTTTTTTGTTTGTTTTTTCACCTTTGTCTTTGCTCAATATAAGGTTAGGATTGTGCTGTGTACCAGATCTTCTACCAAGTTAATGCCATAAAGGAATTGCACTTAAATGGAATCTTTTATATCTAAACTATTTCATCTGGTTACTTCCCTACTTTTTCCATCTGACAGATGGTATTGCCATATAGAATGATTCAGACAAGCTGATAAGTCAAACAATATACAAAATACCAGGTTTTGAACGAGTCAACAGCATTTGCATCAGTTCTTGTGCTGCAAACCTTCAAGATGGTGCTTGGTCGGATGATATGACAAAGCTCTTCTTGTCCCTAAGGTTAAGACAGGAGAAAATGATTCCCAGAAATAGGGAAAGAAAAACGTAACATAAGCAATGTAGGTATTTAGTGAAGTCCCATGACAAGATCTGACTTCAAATTCCTTGAGTAGGGCAGACTTTCTAACTTGAAGCTTTGTGGAATGAAAGGAAAATAATTTTCCATCATTTTGTAATATGAAATTACGTGCAGCACAAATGCAAGGATACAGAGACCAGTTTTGTGTTCTGGAAGTACAAAATGAAAGGAAATAGAAGAAAAAGTCAGGGTGATGA
Source organism: Lagopus leucura (assembly GCF_019238085.1). Taxonomy (NCBI): domain Eukaryota; kingdom Metazoa; phylum Chordata; class Aves; order Galliformes; family Phasianidae; genus Lagopus; species Lagopus leucura. The sequence goes on from NW_024962269.1 coordinate 5,827,578, forward strand.
GATTCATAATGCAGTTGGGTGGCTGTTTTCACAGCAATAATGTAAATCTAGCTTTCAGAAGCGGTACTAAAAAATAAGAAGTATAAGAACTCTACAAATAGAAGCTCACAACTCCAACATGTTGGCGTACAGATTTCCAAAAAGTAGAGATGCTTTTTCATTATATTAACATTTTTCCTTGTGTCTAATCAATGGACTTTTAATCAGTTAATTTGATTGTATTTGCATTCTTATCTGCTTATTTTGATGAATTATTTTAATATACTCCAATTTTAACTATGCAAGTACAGGCTGGCAGTCAATTAACTTTAATTTGAAAGGAGTGCTTTCACCACTGACAACAATTTAATTAAGTTTTTGTGACTAGGAAATAATCCTTTGTTGTCCTACCACCTGAATCAATTCTACATGATTCTATAAGAGCTAAGACTCTTCTCTCAAAATATTTGAGAATTAATCCCCATTAAAAGGTTCAAGTACATCTATGTAGGAACTATTGATTGGCTTTCTAAACATTTCTGCCACATTCACATTTTACGTGAATAACACTTTTCGTTATAATTGTCAGCATTTTGTTAAATCTTATTTGATCTTCTTTGAAATTGCAAAAAAAAAAAAAAAAAAAAAAGAAGAAGAAAGTTTATTTTAGTTAATAAGATTTTTGGCAGCATTTTCTCCAAGATTGTGTGAAATAATTTTAAAATGGTTTTAGATTATTGCCTACCGAATGACTACTTTAATAAAAGTATTTTCAATCTAAAAAGTGAATAAGTGCTAGAAAATCCAGGAAGAAAGTTGGAATAAGTTTCAGGCAATTCTGTCTATGTATATTTTCGCACTGTGTACATAATTACAAGCTGATGCAGCTGTTCCTGAGACACTTTGACTGACAAACTTCCCCTGTATATCACATTAGAGAAGAGGTAATGCAATCAGCACCGTGGTCCATGGCAAAGTTCTTATTTCTCTGCACTTGTCCCAGACTTCTTCCATTTCTCAGTAGTTCAATGATTGATGGGGAGTTTCAGCATTCTGCTAGGTCCTCAATGCTGTCTGCTTTGTGGTTTACAAAACAGGGATGTTCTACTGGTATGGGTAGACTGAAGTGGCTCTTCACCTCAGCTGCAGCTTGAAGTCCCATTTTTCTCTGCACTCTGGGAAGTTCTCATGGTTCTAGGGAATCATGAGGAAATAGGAAAATTAGAGGAAAGGCTAACTTTTCAGATTCCTTTCCTCATGTCCAATCTATAGGTCTCTTTTGCATCCAGTTCTAAACCTTTGCAGCTTTGTGTCTCTTATCTGAACCAACAACCATTGCGGGATCTTCAGCACTCCCTGTCATTTGTAGTCATGGAAGTAGTCCTCATGCTGGACATCTATAAGATTCTCAGGGACTGAATTTCCTTTGTATTTGAAAGCCCATCAAACTCATATGGACTCACAAACAGATTTCTTTCCCCTGTAAGAGCCAGTCACCTTGAGAATTTCAAAGAGGGTATGTCCAGAACAAAAGCCGCTACGAAATAATGCTTGGAGATGAAGATAAAGCAGGTGTTTAGCAACCCAGGGATGTGAACTGTGTTAATATCAGTTCTGTGATACTGGAGTAGGAAGCACACCCAAGAGAAGGAAACCACAGAACAGAACAAAATCTTGAGTTTTTGATAATTCTCCTTGAGCACAATTCCTTTAAAGATGCTGTGATTGTGCCATTTTGGGGGGATTTTATTTTGTTTTGGTTTTATTGTTTGTTTGTTTTATTTTATTTTTATAGCCTTCTCTTCAAGATTAAAATTCCTTGTGGCTGCAAAAGAGCTCTTCTGCCTTTGGGTACCTCTGCATGGGTGCAGATGACGTAGGAACACATTTTCAGAACATATCCATTATCAGCTGATAATTTTAGTCTTGGTACAGCACAACCCTGGTCTTGGACTCCATTTGCACAGACACCCTATGATACAATTGCTTTAATTGCTAAGGCCATTATTCTTCCCAGTACTTTTCTGTACTTCCTGCTCTAATTTCCCTTCTGTGGTATGTATCCGAGGAAATCAATGTTTGGAAGTAAAAGTGTTAAATCTGTACAGATTTACTGAATTTCAAAATATGAAGTTGCAGTAAAAGTTGATTTTAAACAACAATAATGAATGTTATTTTCCAATAACCAGACTTGGCAAAGTATATATATTTAAAAAAAAAAAAAAAAAAAAAAAATTATACTGATAATAAACTTTCACAAATTTATAATTAACAGCTGCAGTCACATTTTAAATTACCTGGAATCTTGTCAATTTGTTTCTATGTATGGGAAAAAAGGAAAGCTGCCACAGAAAAGTCCAATATCAAAAGCTTGCCTTCAAGCCTGGTACTATGCAATGTGATCTACAGATATTATGGCCGCGTTTTCCATTTTGTTTAATTGATAGAACTTGATAAAAATCATTTCATCCAGCAGTGATTTTTTATGATTATTTAGAAATGGCTGAAAATTTGTTTCAGAATTGTTGCTGACAGTTCTTTTAACTACAGAAACACATCAGGTACTCTGTAATCAGAAGGTGATTATTAGGCTTAGATTATAAAACAACTATGTTACTGCCTACAAATAATATAAGAGAATAAAGCAAATAGAAAATGCAAATCTTAAATATCAGGAAAAGAGTGATTAATCATCCTATTCATATAAACAGGGTTATTTTTCTTTTTATAACGTGACATCGAGCCAAAAGTGTGATTGATTTTATAAATCAGTCACTACCCTGTTCTTGCCATCTTTTTTTTTTTTTCTTTTAATGCACTCTGCATTAATATCCTGCCTCTGGCTTGTTTAATTTCATTTTTTCTTTGCTGATGGAAAGTAAGCAGCAATGTATGTTTAAATTCAGTAAGCGCCTCTCTGGAGAAGAAAAAAAAGGAAATAAAACACAACAAAACACAGGAGAAGGTAGAATTTGGGGAGCTTCCAGTGGGAATTCAGGGATAAGCATGATAAGCTTGTTTTGTGTTTGGAGCTGAAGAGTTAGATTTTCTGTTAGGCTTTCAGAAATTGCTCCTGCAACAATAGTTTTCCTACTGTTAAACCTCTCACATAATATGCAATGCCTTTCTGACTGCTTATAAGAATTTCCAATATCTAGCAATAGTAGGTAATGCTCAAGACTACATCCTGACCTCGAGCTCTACAACTGAATAGGGCATTTTTTTCCACCACCCCTGTGAAGCACAAAGCTTTTTCTCAGCCTTTTTTTTGTTTGTTTGTTTGTTCTAATTGCTAGCCAGGCAGTAATTCTGCTAATTTCTCTCTTTATCATAGAAGCAAGGAATTTCAGCAGTGCATAACACCAGAAATCCAGCCAGAGGAGGGTTTGGATTACATTTTGAATTCTGTTTTATTATTGTTAAACTATTCATTGGTCCCCATGTGCTGGCACTCTCACTAATATATTTGATAAATTCATAATAATTATCACAAATACTTAAGATACGGATCTATGGTTTGCCACTGGCATTTTTTTTTACTCAAAGTAATTTTTCTCAATCCATTAGTAAAACGTTCCTGCTTTGTCTCTGTATTGGTGATTTTGTAAGAAGGGAAGGTTCTAGGAACTTTACCGTACATTTTAATAAGCCCCAGACCAACAAACTACTGATGAATATTTTCTAATCTTGTCTGTAGAGAAAAGATCTTATATCATCTATCATCTGAGATTGTCTACCTTGTTTTATACTGTTGTTACCAATTCAACTGCTATATTTAAGCTGCTTCTAAAGTTTCCCCATGAAGTCCTCTTTTCCTCACGATAGTTGATTTGCATTAGGTGAGTTCTAAGTCTTTCCACTGCCAGTTACTGTCCGCAGCCCAAACACGTTAAATATGTCCTACTTGATCCAAGCTTTTGAGTAAGTTTCACTGAATTTTTTCTGTGATGAAGTCTCTCCATTTAACACCCAACTTCTTTCATAAGCGTGTGTATTTTAGGCAGTATCTTTTTTCCACTTCTATTCAGCTATATGTTAACATTTGTGGGGTCAGTAATACAGATTTGTCTTGGCACTTACCACTTTCAAACATCCTCATATTGGTCTGCCTTGTCATGATGCCTTGGCTTGGTTTGTTGTTGGCACTGTAAGAAACATCCGGAATTTTACTGAATTGAGCCTGAAGAAATGCAGTATGAAATAAACTCGCAATTCGTTTACTGTAAATTCCACTAAACACGATGCTGAATGTGTTGCATCAAAAATCTCTGATTACATTTTAGTAAGAGTATGGGATAGTGCTTCATCCATGTATTTACTGTTAGAATTTTCTACTTTGTCAGCAAACTACTTTTTTACCTGAAGAAATCACTCTAATTTCACAAGTCTTACAGTTAAAAGATGGTGCTCCTTACACTATTCGTTTTTTGTGTTTCACTCAATTCTTCTGTTTCCCATTTCTTGTTTTCATTCTAAAAGCCTACCGATCCCTTCTCCACATGGTGGTTTATATAAAAGCTATTCTTCCTTAACCTGTGTTAACTTACACTTCTATTCAGCTCCAGATCTTGTGGAAAAGTATTCATTTTAGACCAGTACCTATTTCACATCTTTCCTAGCACCTGAGTTTAGTACTCTGGTACTCCTAGAACTGGTTTTGCTCTCAAGAATCAAAACTGACTTGGGAATCATTTCAGTACCATTGTTTCTGAGCATGCACCTATTTCTTATTTGATGGAACACATCACAATGCACTGTGCTTTTTTCTTACAGTGTAGTTCCATAGAATATTTTCTCCAGCAAAACATGAGTCTGTCTGTTTTCCCATTAGTACAGCTGCTTCACTGTCAGAGCAGCTGGACAATACCTGTGCTGTACGTGTACACCCAGTGATTAAGATGATTCCAGTATCCCAGCTGAGTCAGAGACAATGTCACTACCTGGGAAAGCCCGCAGACCTTGGCATTCACATAGTATGTAAAATGCATATCACTGGTAGTGTAGTGCAGTGCATGTGCTCTCATCTGTTTGCATGTGGTAGATCAGCTGCTTTTTTCTTTGTCACCCTCATAAAAAACAACCTCAGGAAAAATAGTCTTTTTCTCCCCTTCAGTTATGTACTGTTTTGTTTCGTATGCTTATTTAACGTCTACTGGAAAATAGTTTTTACTTAGCACAGTGCAAATGATGGCATGGTTGTGTTAGAGTAACACGCAGTTTTTAAATGTTTTATGTTTGGAATGGGAAAAAGGCAAATGGCTAACTACTAACCACATGATCAGGGTAGTTAAATGGGCAGCCCTGGACCACATATTTAAAGCTGTGCAGTAGATGTGGGGCTGTTTGTTCAGTGCTATCCCATCACAGAATTACACAGCTCGCTGTGGTTTCAGTCTGATAATTATTATTGATTCGCTCTCAGGCTGTCAATCTGGGGACAGCGCTAAAGCACTCCATGATGGACAGAAAGAGGATTGGGCAGCCACCATCCAACAAGGAAACTTCATCTTGAAAATGAACTTAGATGAGATGGTGCTAGTGGATAAGGGTAATTGATGATTGTTTCAGAGAGGAAGAAGGGAAAAAGGAGAGAGAAAAAATTCCTCTTTGGCATTCATCCTTAGTGTCCTGCAATACTCCAGGGACTGTCTGCAAACTCTATAAAGTTTAAAGTTTCTATTTTCAATAGTTAGCCAAATATAATGCTCATCCTATAAGTGATTAGCTTTGGGTCACCAGGATCCATGAGAAAGAACAGTATTTCAGGAAATAACTTTCTGCAACCTAGACGCATTCTCTTGATCTCCTCTTGAGTTTCTAAACATAATGAAATATTGGCAATTTCAGGCTGGCTAAAACATACAGGACTTTGTATATAGTTATTAGAGCTGTAGTTCTGTATGTTCATGAATTGCACCTGCGAGTGACACAACTATAAATTATATTTTCAAGCATCCATACCTTGTTACATATTTCCCCAAAAATCTGTCCTAATAAATTGTCAATTCACAAGGAAACAGACGGTCACAAGCGGTTGATGTGTGATGCTCCTTGAGCAGAGGCAGTCAGAACAGTCAGCCAAAGCAAAATGAAAGGTTTGTGGAGAAAAAGGTCATTGGCATCTCAGGTTCCAAAGATTATCCTTTTTTGTCTTTTTGGGACACGTAATTGAGGCAGCTGTAAAGATACAACAAAGATCTATTTGGTTTTCTCAATAAAACTAGCTTAATAAATGTACGGTGCTGTTATAACACCTGCAAATTTTTGTTGCACAGTGTATAAAGACACAAAACACAGCCTGGATTTCCTCACTATTATTTCCATGCCAGTAATGAAACCAGAAGCAAGTCACACACTCAGGCAACGACTCACAGTATGTACTGCTGATTTTCCAGTACAATCCCTAGAAGCATCTCAGTTTGGACCAACTCGTGCTCCTCCACACGGGTAAAGCCAGGGTTTGCCTACTTATGGATGAGGCAGCAAGGAAGGGCATGGCTGCATAGATGAAAGGTATGCCATACCATCCCATCTAATATAAAACCCAAAAAACAGGCTCTGGCCTGTTTGCAAACATAAGTTTGCTAGCAGAGGCACAGTGGTTGTGTACAAATAAAATCCCTGGTCTAGGCTTACACCCAAATCAGACACTGCAGTTTTATTGTAACTGCTGGTTGCCTTTTGGATCTTTTGCAAGATCCCGCTTTTGCAAAGGAAACTATAATAAATTTGGTAGCTAGGGCTCTTCAAAAGCCTTGAGCACTGAGACTGTGATCAGAGAGAGAGCAGAAATCTTGAGAGGTAAATAAACAACAGAGCAAATCTTCCTTTATGGTATTTTTGTTTCCAACCAGTGATATTGTCAAAAAATATTCTGGAAGAGTTAAATGCAACCACGAGTGTACATTCCCCTTCCTCTCCCATCTAGCAGACATGAGGAAGAGTATGTTCTCTCTTTCTGGTCTTGGAAGGGAAAAGAATTGTCTCTGTGGGCTTTCCAAGGCCGTGGGACTGCCATAAGACATGTCAACAGAACTGAAGGTGTAAACCTGGTGAGATGGATTTATAATCTTCTTTGCAGGTAGCCAGGAAGGTTTATTCCCTGGGATACAGCTAGAAAATGGTTAATCCTCCTTCCCTCTTATATTCTTTCTTTTTAGATGAACTTTCTGATAAAGCAAAATTGCATGAAATTTTTCATTACTGTACCTTAGAAGTAGCAGAACCAGAGTATTTCAAGCCTGATAAACATTTGCTGTCAGTCTGGGACTAATTGTACCAACATGCAGCCAAGAAGACTGTTTATCCTCAATTTCTATTATAGAGCAGATAGAGCTTTGAAATGAAATTGCCTGGATTTAGGTGGGAAAAACGAGAAGGGTTGTGATGGAAAAGACATCACTTTCTCATTTGTGACTCTTTAACATTTCCAAGGTTTACCTAGGTCACCTGAAGAATTAGCTTGGGCAGGTGATAAGGCAAGATATTCTGTTGCCACTTTTCACAGGGGTATCTCAAAGGCTTCTAAATCAAGTTGTTTCCTTAACTTGGCTCTACCATCACCTGCTGCCCACTGCATAGACTGTTTGCTTTATTCCTGCCCTTTTGATTAACATCTTCCTCAGGAAATTAATACTATTCCCAGAAATACTGTGCAAAGGCTCTTTCCTATCTTATCCCTTTGAGTGCTGTCCCTATTAAGGATGAGTCCAGGAGGTTTTCCTGTTCACATCTGGTGAGAGCTGCATAATGCTAGCCCTGGTGCAGCACTGTGGTCACCATCAGTCCTGCCGTGGCTTCATCCTTGGTCCCCACAGCAGCCAACACGCAGCCTCAGGTGGCATTCTGAACTCAGCCAGGCTGCCCGATTGCTGGTTTGTGCAACTGCTTCTTTCTAAAGGCTGTGATTCCTAGAGCCTTAGAAATCCCCCTTCTACTCAGATTTGCTGACTATGGCGGTTACAGCAAGGTCTGCTGAATCTTCCATCTCTTCCCAGAAATTGTGAATTGAATAAGGCTGTGTAAGTTGAAGAATTGTTTCTTTGATAAGATTGTGGTTTTTCACTGTTGATACTAATTTGTATCTTTATTATTTATATTAACTAGCCTGCCTGGCTATCCATACTTATGACAACAATAACTGCTCGGACTGGGGCGAGGCCAAGCTGCATAAATGCCAGGAGAAAGCAGTCAGCTGTCCACTGACTATCTGTGTACTGTTCAGAAATAGCCTGAATCTCACTGTGGGTAGTACAGCCTTGGAAACTTTGGTTTCAATAGCTTGTCTTTTGGGCAGGTTGCCTTGTGAGAAAAGTGACTGGTTTGCAGCCTGCCCAGACCACAGGGCAGCAAAAAACCAAGCAGTCCTCAGGTTATATAGAGGGTGGGCTGTAACTCTGAGAAGCCAGTACTCCCAGCTTTTACCTACTGAGCAGCAGAAATAATCCGCAGTTCTTCAGGAGCTCACTTCTAGGAAGTAACACCCCATCCCATGAGCCCAGCAGCATGGGTCTGCCCAAGCCCCACCAATCCCTTACAAAATAAGAGAGTTCAGGTTTTCTGGGGCCACACAAGGATTCTTTGCTGAGGGGAGCCGGTACCAGAGCCTAGAGCAGCACATTTTACATTCCTGCATGGGTTTGTAGGGCAGGCTGTATTTTTACTTCAGGGGTCGTTTCCTCAAGTTACAAGCTGTGGCTTCAGGATTTCAGCAGGAGATAATCCCGTGTCCTGGTAAATCCTTGAAAGACAACCACTGAACATGGGAAAAGGCAGGTCCTGTTGGCACGAGTGATACAAGCAAAGGACTGCTCCATTGTCTCTTTGAAAAGCGCTGCTGATGGGTGGGTGCCACACCAGTATTTTCTCTTAGCACAAAGAGTGTCTGTATGTTTTCAGCTGAGAGGGGAGAGGGCTGCAAACTGGTGTGTGCGATCCGTTTTCTGGAAGGCCTACAATTGCTGGGAAGAAAACTGCAGCTGAAAATATTGAATTTCTTCAGATCCCTAAGCAGACCTGCAGATATAATAATTGATCACAGAACATTGTAAGCTGTTCTGAGATGTGCAGAGATGAGGCAGGAAAAGGCACGGCACCTCAGCTGCCTCATTCTATTTCTCTCTCTCTCCATCATGCTTTGTGTTGCATCTGTTGCCTGGGGTTCAAGCATCTCCACACCTCTGAGCTTTGTGTGACAGCTGCTGCCAGAGGTGGCCATCACCAGAGCCTGACCTTTACCTCTGGGTGCATATGCATTTTGTTAATGCTGTAGCAGTTCAGATGAATCCTTTCAGACTGTGACACCATTAGTTTTCTCTTACAATACCAATATAGTAATCTGTACACTTGTTTATTTGGAAGGAAGCTTTTGCCTGAGGCTCAGTGGCCTAAAAGTAATATTCTGCTATGAGTAGGTTAATAAGTTTTAATGGTTTCTTAAGAAGCAATATTGCTTCTGTCCCAGTAACAGGATAATAGTGCAAAATAAGATTCCTACACTACTGTAGGTGTAAAAACCAGCAGGATATTTATTCCTTACATACTCCACATCTGAGTAGTCAGACTTTCCACAGTAGAACTGTTGCCTGATTTCTGACCCGAGCCAGGGCTGGGGAGTACCAGCCTCATGAAAGAGAAGCACAATAATCCTATAAATGGCCGGGACACACTTGTACATCATTTGAATGAGACTGTGTCAGTCAGCAGGTAAGCAGTTTTGCAATATAAAAGAAACTGGTTTGCAGGAGCTGCCCAGCAGTCCCACCACTTGGAGCAGGTGTTACGATAAGATAATGGTCTCCGGTAGTAACCCTTGTGAATCACAATCCTTGAGGAAAAAGTAGGGACAAGCTCTTCAAATTGGGTTTCAAAAGCATATAAAGAGTTGACCTTACAGAGGTAGTTCAAGGAATAACCTAATCTTTCTGTCCCATATCCCCTCATGTACAAAAGCTTGCCTGAAATTGAAAGGCGGGGAGGGGGGGGAGGACTTGTAAAAGCAATGTTGATACCAAATAAAGAGAACTAGCGTCCCCACAAAATCATTTTACAGCCTCTCTCTGCAATCTACAGAGGATTACAGGTTTGCAGCATGTTTATGTCTGGCTGAGACCAAGGAGGGTTTGCTGCAAAATGCTTTATCAGTACAGAATCAAGGCATGAACAACAGCATGGACACAGAAAGCTTAATAATTCAAATAAATAGAGTGGAAGAAACTATGCATCTAATAGACAATATTGCTAGAACAAAATATTTTCTGCTGTAATAGGTTGGTTTGTTTGTTGATTTGGGTTTTTTTCCATTATTAAGCTTTAGCGAGCTCATACACACTCAAAGGCTCGCCTTCTGCAAAACTAACATGATTTTAACAATTAAAGATTGAAGTGTGGACGTCTGAGATGATCCCTTATGACCTACACTTTATTAGATTTATGTTACCTTTTGATATGTTCTATTTGCTGGAAGCCTCCAGCATCCTATCATTATGATTCAAACAGGCTTTGCTCTCTGCTCACAAATAATTGATGCTCCCTTTGCACAAAGCATAGTTTGCAGCTGATAAGCAGCAGGGTAATTGGCACCTTCACAGGATATTAGGCAGGAAAAAAAGCATCACACTTAGCAGGCAGGAAGAAGGTAACCAAATAATTGTGGTAGTGCAAGCGGGGCTAAATACTACTTGACAAGTCCTGTATGTTTGCACTTCCTGTAGTAAACACTGCAATTTCTATTTATCAGCGGAGAGGTGATGGAGCAGAGTGCACGTATGTAGGGGAGGTACACGGTCAGCAGTATCAGTATTTAAATTGATTCAAAATCACTGATGTTTCCTTGTATGAAACATCTACGTAGTCTCTTGTTTGCTAGTGAGGGTGACAGGATGGCACTGTCATAGCAGGTAGGTGAGTGTGCACAATGGTAAATGATAGTGGATGCCTGTGCAACAGCATGCTATGTGCTCTATCCACAGGCTTGCAGCTTTAAAAAAAAAAAAAAAAAGAAAAAGTGTATTTGATAGAGCCAAGAAATGCTTTCAAGCCTAAAATCTTACGCTGTCCGAAACTGATAAAAAGCTTCTTGGCTGCAGTCACTGGCAGTGTCATCGTGTCTCTCAAAATATTTTTAGTTTGCTTGACTTTGCAGCACTATTCTGGTTCAACTTTTGTGGTGCCCAGAAGCTAATAGCTATACATTTATTTTGAAATTATCCTTTCACGTTTGACCATGGGCCTCCTACAACTAAAACCATCGAACAAATGAGTCATACCAAATGTGCACTCTCATCAAATGTAGCTTCTTATGCCCTGACTGGTATTTTTAACAAGTGTGGCCTTTCTCACCGGTAATTGCTTTTCATTTCTTTTCTTTGTATAGATTATGGACTTCATAGTAAATTTATTGATGCAGAAAGGTTAAAAATAAGTGTAACTATGCAGTGCCATACGCTATTTCAGCGAAATTTCCTGTTTGCTAAGATCCACTTTTATTAGCTCCTACTTATAATTTCCTTACGTGTTTGAGAGGAGGAGGATGTTACATTAACCAAATAATTTGGTGATGAATTAGATTCCATTTTCCAGGCGTAGGCCAGGTCTTAACAGTTAGCAGTTGTTAGAATATCCCTTTGAATCAACACAGAGCACCAATACATATGTATGAGGTTTAATTGTTACAATAGGGTTGCGAAGGCTGTGGCAGAGTACTTTATTAGATAAGAATAAAGAGTGTCAGTGAAAATAAGATCTATCACATTATACAACGACTCGCTCCCAAGACAAGCACTTGTGTCTGTCCTGATGATGGTGTTGCTGTATTTGTTTTCCAATTACATTTTGAGCGAGCTCAATAGAACACAGGGCATGATGGGAGAAATCACCTCTCACTGCAATTACTGTTTATGGTCTGCCCAGAAATAGGTGGAGAAACATTCTTCCTTGCCACCCCTACTTGATTTCTGATTGCATTCCTCAGTACTTGCACCAAAATGTGAGCCTGTAGCAGAAGGAGGCACAGAGCACAGCTCTCTCAACTTTGGTCCTATTTCCCGTTGGCTCACACAGCGACTACAGCGGAGAAGGGGATTGATTTCTCCAACCAATTATGCTTAAACATGCTAAGCTTGTTATCGAGCTATGTTGTTGTTATGTAGAACACTGCTTACGTGGTACAGTGCTTTCCACTGTTAATTGCTGAATGAGTTCTTGCTGTCTTCACAGCGCACAGATGGTGACAGTCTTGGTCTGAGTAATGTATAGAGGCGGTGGGTGATAATTCCTCATGGAACATATAGCTTGGGTGATCACGGCAGAGTGTGTTTCACAGTAGTACTAGCCAAGCAGAATTAGTATTTTAAGAGCTCTTGGATTTATTATATATCAAATTTCACTACATCTTTTCTGTTTATTCAACATATCCACCATAAATGCAGAAATAATAATCTGCCAGCTAGAATCAGAAGAAAAAACATTTAATTTTTCTCCTCTGAACATAAAAATAAGTACCAGTTGGAGCATGTTCTGTTGCTTTTTTTGAATATTATGTCAATCCAATTGGTTCTCAAGCTTGTAGAGTGTCTGGTATAATTATAGTACTGTCTACTCCATCATAACATTTTATTTAAACCACTTTATTGTGGTCAGCATCATTGGCCATTATGGCATGGACTGTTTGTGCATGCCCTCATCTCGTTTATGTGTGCAGAAGGGCTGTTAGTTGGCAGCAGTGTCCAGCATTCCCTGCATGCTGCATTGCCATTGCCCTTGGGGTAGGTACTTTGCAGTCCAGCTGCTGCACAGCAACATGTCTGCTCTGATCTCACAGATTTGAGCAATATTGGCCCATGAAAGCCTTGCTCCTGAAGCTCCAGGCTAACATGTGCCCGGTCTGGAGCTGAGCTCCTGTTGAACCTGTCCTGATGTTTTACTGTGTTCTGCTCCTCCAGAGTCTGCTGGTATCAAGGAATACCAGGCTCCTGTAATGTTGCTTGAATACCCCTGGAGTCTGGAAGCATTAGCATCACATTTAGAGAAATAAGCCTTTCCTAGATTGATCGCAATCTTTCCTATACTTCTAGAACTTACTCTGTCCATGGCTTAATGACATTTCTTCCACTTAGCCTGTTCTTCTCCTGAGTTTCTGTTTGACAAAAGCAAAATGCACGCAAAAGGAAAAACAGCTGGAAAACCTGCCTCTAGTTGGAGACAGATGGAGGAAACAAAGCATCTGAGTCACTGGGTCAGAGTGAGCTGAGTTTTCCACAATCTCCATGGCCACTGCTTATCTACCAGGTGCTTTTCAATGACACAAACCACTGCCAGAATAACACCAGGCTGAACACATGCAGTACTGTCTTCTCTGCCTTGTTGAATTTGCCATTTGGAGGAGAAACAAAGCCAGAGGGTTGCACCTCAGTCTTTGCCTGTAATTTTCTGTGTTCCAATTCTTATGGCAAGCTGAGAGGTATCGTTTCAAATATATGCTGTGATGCATTAAATTAGGGGGACTTGCAGTACAGCCCTGTAGTACCAGTCATTGCCACAGATGAAACTGTGTTAAGAGTCTGTGCTAATAAAGGACATATCACTCTTCCTCACACAGCACATTAGCACTATCTTGCTCAGAAAATAAGGCCATAAATTAAGGTGTGATTTTAGTTATATCAAGGAACCAACCCTAGCCGAAGGGAAAAAAAAAACAACCCTGCTTGAGATGCCATCACAGCATCTGCCTTGGATGGCTGAAGCTGGAGCTACAGCCTCACAGCAGCGAGCCCTGCCTGTAGCAATCCATGTGCTCTGGGCACAGCAGGTGGCTGTTCCCTTGAGGTGTATGGGGCTACATGACCCACTGCTGTAATGCTCCCTGGGCTCTGCCATCCTTTCCCTGCTGTGCTGGACAATCTTTTGCACTATTTCTCTGATGCTGGCAGGGACCTGAGTCAAGATACATTGTGGCTTCACTCCACATGCAGCCTTCTAATCTTAAGTGTCAGAGTACTTAACAGTTTTACAGATCTGTATGTCACACCTTTTTCTCCTTTTCTGTATCCCGAGCATGAATAAGGATGATGGTTTCACTGCCAGGATGGCAATTTGGCATCCTTGATATGATGTGCATTATTGGAACGAGGGAAGGAAAAGCCTACCTGTTTAGATGAAGAGAACACTTAAGAGGATACTTACTGTTCTTCCAAAGTCATCATTAAGCTGTTAGTATTTGTTAAGTGGTCTGAGATTTTTAGACGAGGGGCAATGTGTTATTTACCTCCTATTAGCATTTATGTGTAATAGAGAGGAGGGCTGATCTTGTGGTTGAGGCAGAAGCTGTAGAAGTGAGAGATGTGTCTCCATGTCACAACTCTGCCCAAGATTTTTTGTGTGACAAGTCATTTAATCTCAGTGTCTCAGTTCTTGGGCTATAAAATGGGAATAATAGCAGCTCCCTGTTCCCAGCTTTTGCTTGTCTTATTATTGATGACTGCATTCTCTTTGGGGGTTAGACTTTCCCTTGCTTAAAGGCTTAACACAAAGAGATCCTAATCTCAACTACTTTAATACAAATAACAGCTACAAAAAATAGTGCTATTACTACCTGGGCATCAGCATGACTTGTGACATCAATATTGTGCTGACAAGCTCCTTACCTCTCAGGATTTGCTTTACCTATCTCTGGTCCTAATCCTAATGTATTCAGTCCTGCTGGTGTGGAAAAAAATCTTCATGGTTAATACTCCCCTCTCACAAAAGGAACATTACTCTGGTTCTCTGCCTCTCGCTGCTTGTCAGGATGAGCTGCTGGTGTTACATCTTGCATACATCATCACTGAGTTGCACTCAAGGAAACCTTTATTTAGTCCTGGATTTTATTTCTCCATTCTGCGTTCTTTTTTAAGAGTTTTGCTGATTTTTTGAAGAGTGCAACCTCCATTTCTCATTTTGAGCACACACAGTACCTTCATTTTAATGTGGCACAGTATCAGCTCCCTCTTCTTCCCTCCTTCTTCTGGTCTTCTTTACACAAACCTTTTCTTTAACAGCAGAACGTAAACAGTACAAAAGTCAGCCCTGAGCTCATCTGTTTTTTCAGGGCAGTGTAGCTGAAGCTCTCCATCAGGGGGGTTTCCAAGATGCTTAATGGAGGCTCTTGAGGAACACGTGCCCTACGATAAGCCCTGCAGAAGCTGAGTTCTCCTCGGCCAGCACTATCTCAGTGTGTCTGGTGCCAGCAGTAGGGACAGGCCTCGGGGTGGTTACCATGGCTGTAAACCTGTCCTCATTTCTGGTCTAGATACTTGTAGGATTTCAGACAGCTCTGTAATGTGGGACAGCATTCTCCATAGACAAGCATTACCCTGCCCTAATACAATGCAACAGAGCATAGTAATCCCAGATAGTAACTGAATATTTCTCTGCTATCATCCTCATTAGAAAGAGCAGGAAATGCGTTTATTCAGGAGCGGAGTTGGCTTGCAAGGTGCTGAATGACGGTGAAGTCCAGCTACAGAACATGTATGATAGAGTCTTAAAAGATCTGAAATAATAGAAATGAAGGCTACCATTAAAGAAAATTTAGGGCCATGTTAAATGTTTTTATGACAGGCAGAAGTATCATAAATTAAAGTATTTCATGGTGTTTATTACAGCTTCAGCCAAGGAAAATAATAAATGCAATGACTGGCTAATTAAAAAATATCCTATTATTGGCTAAATTATTAGTGGGCAATGACCCTAATTAACACAGTAATAAACCTGAAGATTTGCTTATGATGCAGCTGTTGAGACACCAAATGCTCCAGGTAGAGTTTTCCCTGCAAAGGAACAGAGCACACAGTTCCTGGAAGAAAAAAAACAAACAAAAAACTGGTTGATGAGAGTCCCTGGATTACTGGAACTGACACTGTATTGTACCTTGAAGATCATAATTGTCCTATGAATTTATGGCTTGGGTAATAAGAAAAGGCTACAACGTAGTTCTCAAGTAATGCATAGAGCAAATGTGGAGGTCAGATAACAAAGCTTGCGTCCAAGCATAGGTTTTGGAAAAAAGACCAAATTCTCTTTCTCTTCTTCATTTCTGCTCGCAGCAGAAGGGTAAACGTGTTGTTTAGTCGTTGCCTTACAAAAATACCTTACACAAGGCATTTGTCCAAATGGGGAAAAGAAACAACTCTAATAATACAACCTAGTGGACCTGATCTGCTTTGTAGCCCATTTCCTCTTTATGGGATTTCATCCCTTGCAAGGATTTTTCCTTTTTCCAGTCATTTATGTGCTTTGGTCTTTTAAATCTGTAGGCTGATCAAGGTGATTGTTCCATGGTTTGTGCAGTGCCTGGAACAACTGGAACTATCATAAATGAATCCCTTCTTCAGGTTTATTTCAGCAGTTCATCATGAAAAGTCAGAGAAAACTTGCAAGATGGAAGGCTGAAACAGCCACATTTCTCTGATGTGCCCTCCACATGTGTTCTGGGGCTCAGAAGTGACCTCAGAATTTCTGGACCATTTCATCTTTAGAAACAATTGTGAACTTTAAAATATTTGGGCAGTTTTATAGATTGAAGTAATGGCTGATTAATTTAATCAGGATTAGATGTCCAGCTACCTGATTTGCATGTTTAATCTGGCCATCCAATGTCTAATGGCTATGAAGTGCTCACGTACTTACTCTGGGTATAAAACTGATGGATAAAATTAAGGTCATTTTCTATCATCAGGCTTAATTATATGCAGGGCAGCCTTCAGGCAGCAAAATTAATCTTATGCATTTGGTGGGGCAAATTGAAGAGCATCAACACATCTTACACATCTGCTTAAATGATTTTTGTTTCACCACAAAATAATGTGCAAATATGCAATTCCCTTGTTCTCTCTCTGCTTTCTCATCTGCTGAGGGAGAAAGCAGTTATCAGAGAAGCCTGTAGTGTGGGTAGCTATATGCTCTTAAATGTTGTTACACATCTGATTATTCACAATTCTCTCTTGAGCTCATCAGCAAATTAAAGACACTATAACATAGCCATTATCTGCAGGTTGGCATGGAGTAATAGAACAGTCATCCCCCAGGCCTCCCATACACGAACCACGTTTCGCTGATTCCATTGGGAGCTTCTTAAATGCTTGTGAGAGGTTTTGGAATAAGCCACCAATGGTCTAAAATGGAAGCGCAGAAATGCTTCACCAAATGTTAGACTTGGTGACAGGAATTCACTGCTATGCTGTTGTTCACAAATTTACTGATAAGCATGGAGGTTATTTAAGACAAACTCTCTGGGATACAGGATGTGTCTCGTGTGTACAGCAGTCATGTGGTGTTCTTCCCCACAAACACACCCTACAAAACGCCACCAAAGGCACAGCAGTACTTACACCGTACCCTTTCCTTGGCAAAGATCCCAACTTCCCATAATGCCATCAGGCATTGCTTGCTCCGTGAAATTTTTACTGCTCCTGTGATTATTCAAAGGAATTGCCATAAAATATACATGAATTATGGCCAGAAGTCACCCTCAGTATTTGGGGCTGTGATCAGACACAAAGGCTTTGTGTAGTACATTTTATTGCTTCCAGGACCTCGCATAAGAGGAGGAGTGTACCTGCTGCATCTCTCATTAATAATCCTGGCATGGCTGGAATCCTGTGCTGCATTTATTTCCCACAGCTGGTAGCTTAGGATCTGCTTCCTGCTAAAATTTAGAGGCAACAGAGCATTGTCTTCTCCATCATCTCTGTGCGTCTATGTGTATATAAGTATAATAATGGTTGAAAAGCTTTCATGCACTTCCTCCCTCTGCTACCTCCTTCCCCAGTAATTCAGTCACTTCATATTGTAATACTTTGTTGACTATTGATTTTTGGTTAAGGTTGGAGCCCAGTACAACTGTATGAGCATTCGTTGGCTTTAATTTGATGTTATGCTGCTGCCTTCCATTCCATATTGACAGGCATCCTCTTATTTTCAGATTGGTGTCCATTCACTGATGAACGCGCACTAGGGGGATCATGACCTTTTCTCTTATCTGGACAGCTCTTGGCTTCATGAACATTTTTTGCTGCAGGGTGTTATTAACAACAGGGTGATAGAACAAAGAAATGAAGCAATGGGAAGCACATCAATGTATGAAATTTGCTTTATTAGGATTCCCCCGAGGCCAGAGCAGTCCCTAATTACAGAGGTGTTACATGCCTTCTTGGAATAACAAACTATATTTTTAGCAGTAATGAGAACATGATTTTGAAATCACTGTGTGGTCATCCTCCCACTGTATAGATGCTTGTTAATTCACGTGTTCCCTGATGCTGATTTTGAGAGAAACATATGATAAAAGAAAACATCTCTGAAATTACCTACTACCAACTGAACAAAGCATCACATACTGACAGATGGATTTCAATATATTATTTTGAATTTGGGGCTTTCTTGCCATTGGATTTCAGTATGCAGGAACCCCATGTAATTCCTAAAATAATCTACTTTGCTAATACTGTTATGCAGAGAATAGGCCACAGTGTATTAGTGATGTGAGTCTGAATCTCTCATAGCATCCGGTTGCTCTGTTTAGACAAACACTGGGAAGTATTTTGGTTTGTAGAAATCTTGTCTGAGTATGGCTGGGAGATGAGCTGATAGAACAGGCCTTTGCTGATCATTACCAGGTTCTTGGTTTCAGCTGGATACGAATTCTGTTCAGAATAAACTTTTTTAGTTTTATTTTAGGCCTTCTTTTCCCAGACTTCTAAGACCAAAGGTAAAATGAAAAGCAACCAAAATGTATTTCTTATCATGTACGTGCTTATTATAATACATACAGCTCTTAAAAACAAGCTGAGCTCAGCAAACTCATCTTGGCCTGCCCAGGCTGGACACACTGCCCAAGCAGATGGGATGAGGAGGCCATGTGCAAAACCTGTGGGCTGCTGCTGACCCAGCTGAGCAGCCCCTATGCTCCCATCAATTTTCTGACCTCCTGTATCAGATACGCCTGCCAGATTGACCTTTCTCAGGGCCCTTAGTTTGCAGATCTCAAAACAAATGCAGGCAATAAATTAAAAAATTCTAAAAAATAAAACCACCTTTGCAAAGCACAGGAGCCAACATTCAACTATGTGAGCACTGCAGGAAGCATTGTGATCACACCTATCATTCACTGCCTTTGCTCCTTCCTTCTTACAGTGTGCCAGGCAATCTGTGCACAGCAGTCAGGGCTGTTGCAAATGGTGGGGGGGTTCTGCCTGACTGGACTGGGACCAACTTTAGCATCTTCCACAGTGCGTGAAGCTGTCTCAAGCCAATGTATCCCATTGCCCTCTGTTGGGCTGATCCAGCACTACTCTTTCCCTGGCTCCAACAGCTTTATCTGATGTTAGTGAAGGCAATTCTCATTCAGAGCAGGGTAGGATTTCAGGCCCCTTTTGGGGACCTTCTGGAGAATCACAATAGGTGGTAAAATGATAGCTTGCATATAATCTAATTTTAGAGATATTTCTTTGTAAAACGAGGAAATCTTCTAGCAAGGACATTTTAAAGTTCTTCCTTACATCAAGCTTTACGGAAAAAAAATTATTTCCCTGACACAGTCTCCTTCATTATTTGGTAATTAACAATGAAAAAAGAACAACCTACCCTTGAACTGATGAAAAGTTTTATAGCAGTGTTCCTAACTACACTGTAAATCAAGCTTATATTGTGTCTTCTTCAGCCTTTAAATGCTTTCTCTCAATAATAAACAGATCGTAAAGGATGGAAGTGCTCCCCTGTGTTTCAGAACTTTGATGGCAATGTCAGCCACTGCTTTGTAAAAAGCACCAAACATTCATCCAGACAGAAAAGGAGGGAGAATATTTTTGAAGCCTGAAAAGTAGGGTCCTCTTGTGATAGGACAGAAATTGCTCTGCTCAGCTTAACGTATGTTTATTTATAAAAGAGGAAAAAAAGTTTGGAAAAGTGAGATCACAGCACTGGTGAGAACAGGTGAGCTGCTCTCCAGGCAGTGAGAACAAGGCCCTGTCCTTGCTATGGAGCAGCCCTGGGGGTCAGTCCCAGACTCCAGCCCCGCAGGGTCTGCTTCACCCAGCCCTGCCTACACTTGTTACCCCACCTCTCTGCTTGCCTGGACAGGCTCCTCCTTCTCGAAGGCCTTTTTGTTCAAAATTCCAGGAAAGGAAAGATTGCTTCCAGTCAAAAAAAAAAAAAAAAGGCTTTGCTCTGCATGGAAAAAAAACAAAAAGTAATATAAAAAGAATCAGGACGATATTTTTGATAAGCAGTTCAACTCAGTGTGTCTGAAAGGATTCATGTAGGCAAACGTCTCGCTACGTTTGTTCTCTCCCTCTCAAGGATCCAGGTAGTTTTTTATCCATGATACATACTTTAGCACTCAGGATTGTATTACAGGCGTTTCCCTCTTTCCGACAATAATTCAGTCAGCCAAATACAAATCAAAGGAAACACTTTAGTGGCTCACTCTCTTTTAAAGGAAAAATGATACCAATAAAAATATTTGGCATTAGCCCTCTTCTGCTCCAGAAGCTTCTCTTAGTCTCTTCTGCCGCTCCCCAGATAGTTGTTTATTCAATATTAAGCTTCCCTTTCCCAGAAGACCAAAGCATTCACATTCACACTTCAGCAGCAGCGTGGTGATTCAGTAATGAGGATGAAATGCTTTCGGGATCCTGTGCTCATTGAAAGGGGCAGCAGGCTGAGGCTAACCAATCTGCTTGGTTAGAAGATGACTTTGTTCAGGCAAGAAATATCACTTTACTGGCCTCCTAAAGCCCACCCCAACTACTAGGGAGAATGCTAATTGAAAGATGAGGGTGTAATTGCACCAGACAAGTAACTTTTATTGAGTAATTTTTCAGTGTTAGGTGGGCAGAAACAGCACAGGCTCTTCTATTAATGTTAAGGAAAGATGCACAGCTGAATCCCAGAGCCTGATAATGAAAGTTTTCCTCTTTATTGTTACGGTTAGAACACCCAAAATGCTTCTGCAGTTAAATTGCAATTAAACATTTTCCTTTTCCTAGGTGGCAGAAAGATTTACAGAACTTTTTGTTTCTTCAAATAGGTATCTTTGAGCTCAGGGTGCGTTTGAACCCAGCACACACAGCCATCCTTCAAAGTAGGGAGGGAAGGCATGTTCCTATGCTGGAGAAGATCCTTAGATGGCTGACCCTTCAGATAGAAGAAAGGGCCCTCGCTCTAAGAGGGAAGGAAGCAGAGGCTGTTTGTGCATCTTCTGTTGTGGTATGCCTGTACTGTGTCATGAAAGGAAGGCAGAGAAAGCAATGGCAACGCTTTACAGTCTGATGGGTTTCTCTGTTTGGATGGTACAGTCTGACTCAAAAGCAAAATCTGTAGGCCTTTGTGTTTAAAACCATTTGGTAGCAAGTTTAAAACAGAGCTAAGAGTACGCTCAAATCTGTGAAATATTCTACCCTCTCATAGCAAAAATGTTTAAGATAGCAGACTCCAAATTTTATCTAGAAATTGCCATAGGACATTTACACCTAGTGTCCCAGTAACCACACAAACATGAGGAGTTTCAGCTTCCTCATAGATATGGCAAATCAAACATCAGCTGTACATTTACCTTTGATGGCTCAGACCTTCATCTGCTCTGACACCTGGCCCAGCAGTGCTGCACAGGGCTCTGCTCACACAGCTGAGTTCCACGCCCTCAGCACCACTCACCTGTGGGAGAACAGCACCTCAGCTCTGCCTGAGGTGTAGCACTATGTGCTATGGCAGAAGAGCAGAAACACACGCACTGAGTGGTTTCAGCACGGAGCAAGAAAATGCCAGAATAAGAGTCTGACCAGAGATAGCCTCCATCAAAAACAGCCACAGGAACTACAATGAGAGCAGCTGGCAGAGAGACTAAAAATAGAGCTTCGCCAGCACCAAGCCTCCTAACATTATATTGAAATATTGGCTCGGCACTGATTAACTGCCTCCGCTTCTTACCACTGAGTATTGAGCCACTGTAGCACCAGTGGCCTCTTTGGCCTCACAGCAATATTGTACGTGCCTTGTTAAAATGAAAACTTCAGGTAGCTAAAAAATAATTTGGTTTCTACGCAAGAAAACTTATGAAAATGCAATGAGGTGGGATTTCAGGTGTGAGCAGGGGAAAAATCCCCCCTCGAACCCTTGGCTGTATCAGGCTGGAAAACCCTCCTGTGAATGGTGGCATCTGCAGAGCTGCTGTGGTGTGTGGGAGCCAAGGGAGCACAGCACCCTGCAGGGCTGAAGGGAGGCAAAGGGCTTCCAGGTGAGCTGCTCTGTCCTCTGATCAGCAGCCTCAGCGCTGCTTTTCTCTCGCACTAGAAGAGAGGGATGTGCTCTGTGCTTACTTGAGGGTGCTTATGGAAAGTTAGCTCCATATGGAGCTAAGCGTGGTACCAGGACACACTGTGCATTACTTTTAATTCGTGGCCAAATGAATGGCTGGTGCAAACAGCTTAGGAGTAATGTGAAGCATGGCAATGAATTTGGTCCAGCATGTAGTGCTGACAGAACCAAGCATCTCTTGGTGCCAGCTACATACCAACTATATTTGCTTCCCAGGGCAAGTTTTCTATTATGTTTCTTATCCTGTGTTACCACATTACAGGGCATGTGTGAGATACGTAGCTGTGACAGGAACTGAGGAGTGAAAGTGAATCTGGGTTTAGTGGCAGGGGACCAAGGGGATAAGAGCATTTGTGACTGGGGTAAAGGGTTAAAATTCAAGCTAACTGCAACATCTGGGCCAAATGCTTCTTGCTGAAGCCTGAGATAAAGATATCTGTGTGAATTGGCACCATTATGGTGCCAATTACGGTGCTTACACCATTACGGAGGTGGCCAAACAATGTTTGCAGTGTTGTATCTTTCTAGAAGGGCCTGAAATGGGGCCCAGTTGCTTTTCTTCAGCTTGTGGGACTAACCTTCAGTTTGCTGGACACCTCCTTCAGGATGATAAATCCTTCAGCTTTTCTGATTTCAGAGAAACCCAAGGACAGTCAGTGCTCTGGATATATTTTTCAAAGCTTTTGGCATTGAATGAAATGGTTGCCATGCTGGCTAATAACAGCTATCTTGAAAATCTATCTGCAGCTACAAGTTATAAATATCTTCTGCTTTGTAGTAATTACAGAAAACATAGGTCTTTCCTCTGTTCTTCAGCTGAGTGGGAGCTTTCCAAACCAGCTTCATGCTATGTTTAATGATGAGTTTTGAAACTTAGCTATGACAAAGCTTGGAGGATTTGTGTGCGTATAATTTATATCAACTGTATCAGGCTCCAGTAAAACTCAAGTATACATATTAAATTTCCAATCTGCACTCTTAACATTAAATTAACTGTATCTACCATTTTCACTGTGTCACGTAAAAGCTTTTCCCTTAGTCTTGATCTCGCCTCACTGCAGGATCTTGGTGGAGGCTGCTGCAGTCACCACGGCGCAGCATCCCGGTCCTGCTCTGTGCCCACAGTGCTGTCTATGTGCCTGGCAGTACCTGCAGCTCCATATCAGAAAGGAGGTCAATGGGAGGCAATACAAAGGTGCAGGAGGTGATTGCAGGTGCAGATAAAAGGTGCAGGAGGTGACTGGCACTATGCAAAGGGTTTTCTGTGACTGTGCAGTGCTCACAGTTCATTGCACTGCAAAAACCACTGCAAAATTGCTACTTCTGAACCAAGTGATTAAATACCAGGATTGTGGTATGACAGTCAAGTGACATCTGTAATGTTCTCTTGAGCTTGACCGAAACAGCTGAAGTTCTTTGCTGCAGTGTGCTTTACAGCACAAATACATCACACAACCCAGGGCTCCAGCTGCATCTGTCCAGCACCTGTAGTACCTCACCAAGGGGCTGCTGCCACAGCTGGAAAACTGAATTACATGCACATAGACCTGGGTTTAAAGTAAAACATCCCCTAATATCTCAGGTAATTTACGTGTTAAGGAGCACTTTGGAATGAATTACGATGTCATGTCAGAAGCCAGGCTTCAACTCCGAACGTGCCAATCATTATGAGGCTGAGTTTGTTGGGCCTCAGACACAGGGACCCAGCCAAGCCCCGGGTAACGTCCATCCTTCTCAGACACCGCGGGCCCCGGGGAACTTTTCAGAGCGCGGCCCTGGCCGCCTGGCCGAAGCCCGGTAATGAAAGGCGGCGGCACAACAAAGCGCCGAGCGGGGCAAGTCGGCCCGGCGCAGCAGACGGCAGGCACGACAGATTCGGTTTTCCACATTCCCCTGTTTGTAGCGCGTTTGCCAGAAGATATCCCAACGCGTCTGCGGCATCCCCGTTGCCTACGTTCTGCGCCTGCCTTTGCAACCCTTGCGAAGCGGCCGCAGGCTTCCTTCGGCCGGCTGGCTGCCGCCGGGGGCCGCCGCTTTGTGCTGCGGGCAGCTGCGGGCTCGGGCTATCGATCGGCCGCGGCTCCTGGTGCGCTGCGGGCGGCCGAGCCTAGGGGGAGCCCGCTGAGCGGCGCAGCCCGGGCGGTGCGGGGCGCTCCGTGCGGGGCTGCTCGGCTGCACGGCGCGGTAGGGTTTTAAGGGCTGGATGAGATAGTCCAAATTGTCACCCGTGTCATACGCAGCAGGAACGCTGGCTTGCTCGTTGTGTCCTTATTGTTATATGGGTTAGGGTAATGATTGCAGTTTCCGCACTGGTTAAAGCTGTTGATCAGTGCAGTCTACCCTTTTTATTTCTCTCCTGCAAAATGCTTTATAGTATAATGACCAGATTTAAATCCTTCCAAAAGGAGGGCTGAACGGTAAGGCTAAGTACAAAGTTGTATTCTAGCAGGGAAATCAAGTGCATTTTCTGTTCTGAGCAGTTGGGGAAAAGGAAAGTCCATAGGGCAGGAAGACAGCATGCTGGGCACGGGCAGTAGCAGGTCTGCTACCCTAACAGATCACCTCAGATTTCTGTTGTCTTTTGAAATACTGGGGGAAGCACTTACTCGACCTCACTATGGCTTTTTACACACGGGTATCCAGAAAACCCAAATCCAGCGAGCCCTGTTTATCTAGTATCAGACTTAAGCTGCAAGGCATAAGCAAAGCACTGTTGGATTTGCTCTTACCACGAGTGTGAAAACAGTGCTTACGTAAAACATTTATTTCTACATTTAGCCAAATCTATGTCTATTTTTAAATGCGCGACAGTGAGGGAATGACTGATCAGGGATGGTTAACATTTCCTATCTGCTTTTTAAACCTTCCCACTGCAGACTGTCAGCCTTTCAGAAGCAGCAAGGGAGCACGAGCAGGCTAGTGTGTGCCTGCGTGTGTGTGAGAACAATTCTATAAAAGATTATCTTGCACACAAAGCAAATGGCCCTGCCCCCATTGTGAAGGCAGAGATTCCCCCGGGATCAGCAAGGAGGAATTGCTCGTGGTCAGCAGAGGCAGCAGAACAATAGAGCCCAAAATGGGCAGCAGCAGCACGGCCGCTGGGGTGGGTGGGACAGTGGCCAAATGGCCACTGCGTGCTACGCAGCATTGTCACCGACACCAGAAATGGCTAAGGGGTCTCAAATTAGCAATTGTTATGATTAGCAGGTGGTTTGAGAGATAGGAGTCCAGAGAGGCGATTGGTGGCTTAGACATCACATGCTATTTAATCACAGACACTCTTCACTTGCTCATTAACAGAGAATTATGAAATTACTTAAAGGAAAACAATTCTAATGAAATAGACACAGCTATAGAAATCAATTCTTTAAAGGGGACGTGACTTTTTATAGAATTATTACAATTCCTGCAGATTTTATTTTTGTTAAGGCATTAATTGTGCCAGAAAATCTGGCAGGGAAACAGATGTTGTTCGATAGTATTTCATCTGATGAGGAAGAGCGGAAAACATTGCTTTCTGTAACATCTGCATGCCTCTCATTAATAACTCATGTGTGTTTAGACTGTGAACCTGCTCTTAAGAAGTATCCTAAGGCACAGGATTCAAAAACAGATTAATAGGAATCAAAGCTCAGAAGTGTTTTGGTCCAGAGGTTGGTTCAGTTTAACCCACTGCACTAAAGGAAGATTGCTTACACAAAATGTGAATCCCCTTCTATTTCTTGACTTTGAAAATAAATTCAAGGATGTCAGGACTGTATTGTCACTGGCTCTTTTAAAAGCTAGGACTGGATTCTCCAATTTCATGGATGTGCAGATACCAATACTCTCCTGAGGGCTGTCTCTGTTCCAGACCCAAAATCTGGAGCACAGCAAGTCCAAAGGCACTCTTGAATAATATCCATTTACACATTAACAGTCTGCTCTCCCCTTCCTTAAGACATAAGCTACCTCTTTCTATTCTTACAGCAGAGACAGTAATGACTTGTACCTAGCTTCAATGTCATAGCCACTCGTTGAGTGCTCTGCAGAACCCTGTCCTGGGCAAGGTAGGGGAGCTGATTCTGCCAGAACATCTCTAATTAAAGGCCCATGCCAGAACTCAATTTTTGTTTAATGTTTATGTTTAATTGGTATTATACTGTATCTGAAAGGATGCAAAAATACCAAGCTGACTGCGTTAGTACTGGGCTGTACTGCTGCTACTTACTGCATGAGCTCTGTGCCACTGAGCAGCAGTAGGACCTTATAGAATCATAGAATCATTAAGGTTGGAAAAGACCTCTAAGATCATGTAGTCCAATCGTCTTGCTACCACCAGTGTTCCTCACTAAACTCTGTTCCTTAGTACCGCCTCTGCACGTTTCAGGAACATCTCCAGGAATGGTGACCCAAGCACTGCCCTGGGCAGCCCGTTCCAGCCCCTGACCAATCTTTTAGGGAATAAATTGTTCCCAGTGTCCAGCCTGAATCTCTCCTGGTGCAACTTGAGGCCATTCCCTCCCATCCTAAAACTGGGCTGAAATGTATCATCTGAAGGCAAACCTCGACTTCCTGGTGCTCCTCCTGGCTGCAGCCAGCACAGGCACAATGTCCCACCTTCACATGTTCACCTGTGAGAGTGGGCAAAAGGGGGGATAGCCAAAGGAGACTTGCTTTTAGCATAGCTGTGTAGAAGGGAAATTAATATGATGACTGTTTTTCTGACCTTGCAACAAGGAAAATAAAACCATAGCATACATTTGGATCTGCAGGCACGTGGCATTTCAGCAGCTCTTCAGCTGCCATCACAGGGAGCTGTGTTCAGGAGAGGCCTGATCACAGACACAGCCTGGGGAGCAGCTTTCCTCAGTTTGGCACTCAGACATCCAGAATTTGGAAGGATGTACCTGCAGAGTGAAAACCTCAAAAGGAGAGGAGACAAGCACAGTGTGGCAAAGGAGGGTCTGGTTCCAGACTCATCAAGCAAGGATGAATAAACAATTGTTCCAGGCTCCCTGAATGAGCAGCCTGGCTGTCCGTGCCACATGCAATAGGTTAAGAACAGAGAAAATAAGCAGTGTGACAGAGGAGTAAGAAATGCAAGTTTACAGCCTTTGTTCTCCCACTTCAAGTATTGGAAAAAAAAATAGTTGGGTATGACTCAGAAAATTATGATAGTGACATTATAATTGTAAGAATTTTTAAAAGCATCTTTACATCAACAGTCTTACTATTAAAGATACTGCATTTCCTAAATGGGCCTTTTGGTGAAACCACCATGACAAAACCTTTGTTTTATATTCAGTGATGGCAGAGGTGTTATTTTCTCACAAATGAGATCATCTCTAACTCAAAATGATATGTGCATAATCATACATTTTCTAAATAAAATCTTGTCATAAACCTATCAGCCCATCTCTCTGTCAGATAATTTATACTTGCAGCTTATACAGGTACATTGTCTGAGCATTTTCTCCTTTGCAGAGAATTGGGATGTGAAGGTATTCACATCCAGGTGAAGGTATTTACATCCAAATTTGTACCTGAAAATCAGGGACAAGAGCAGAAAATACAGGGCAGGTAAAAGCGAAAAAAAGACAGTGTCTCTTTCTTACAACTGAAATCGTACACTATAAAACAAAGCAGTATTCAGATGCTTTCATGTCAGGATAGAGCATTCAGACATAAGGAATGCAGGTGATTTTTATCCTAGCCTTTCATTTCTGAAGTCATTGTTCCATGTTCTCTTTATTTTTTCCCACATTTAAATAAATACTGTAGTGCTATATTATACCTATATGCAATTGTTTTCCCCATTTCTGGTAGGTAGTAGGAAGCACCAGGTATCACAGACTTGCCACGTGTGCCCTTGTATTCCTTCCAGTCTGGGTGGGCACAGAGTATCCATGTGCTTCCCTTCCTGTCCTACAAGCACCCAGGTGGCCTCCGGGGCAAAGGTGAAGACATGGGCTTCTTCCTTCTCTTTCTTGTGATACACTAGTTTTACCAACAAACAAAGGAAAAAATTAGGTGAGTTTTTCAAGCTGTCATAATTTAAATGTAGTTTTTGTATCATATCAGACTAGAGACAAATGAAAATAAGAAGACTGGAAGCCTTCATTGTTCCTGCTTTCTGTCTCTAAGCAGCAAAATCCATTAGTTTGACTTCAATATACGTTTGTATACATCACCACCTTTTCTTCTGTGGTGAGAGAACAAACCTTGCTGGAGGTGTGATACCAAGAGCAGCAGGCTGCACTGTGAGTCAGAAAGGTGCCTCACTGGTATGGATTCTGGTGCTTTAAACCCGTTCCTGTGGGTAGCCAGGCACCTTTCATCCTCTCCTCTGTGCCATTGTGTTTTGCTTGGAGATTTGGCTGGGTAGAATCTGCAGGTTGAACATCTGTCTTGCTGCGAAAAATATTCACCAAGCCTCTGATATCAACTCTGGAATTCCAAGTCTTGAGTTTGATGAATCAGAACATACGAATTTTCATAAAGTACCTGGACATTCATATCATGCCCTTCTATGGGAGAGAGTAACACAAAATGCAGTCTGTCCCCTTATTTAAAAAAAAAAAAAAAAAAGTTTTAAATCTTTGATTAGTAATTATTTCACATCAGGTATTTACAGGCACTAGAAATCCTAGCCAAAAGGTTGACCTTTTCAGAGAGCTGTGGAAAAACTAAGTTACAAGGGAAACTGCAGAGCTGCTGATGTGGATGTGCAGTGTACACAATGTAATGCTGCTGGTAATCCTCATCAAAAACTTTGAAAGGATGCTCAGTTTGAAACTTTTGTGTCCCAGGTGAATTATTCTTTTTTGGTTCCCACTAGAAGTAGTGGGTGAGGGCTGAGTAATTAAAAATAAGTAAGTAGTATGAAAAACAATAGTTTTTCATTAGTCATTAGACAGCTGGAAGAGCTAAGATGTTGTTTTAACTCTTTCTTCTATCGAAAGAAACATGAGAGAAAGGAGAATGATAGGAAAACACAGCTTGCTAAAGATAATTTGCTGCCATCTATGGCTTTTCCAGTGGAACTCATCTGTGTTTTGCAAAGAATTACAACAAACACTTTCCTTGTAAGAAATCTGGGTGAATAGAAGATATAGAAAATAATGAGCAGCCTTTCAGTAAGGCATCAGGCTTTTCCTGGTTTTACATGTTTTTTTGTTGTTTTTTTTTTTAACCAAACTGCCAGAAAGGTTACATACCACATTTCACACTGGTGCCATGTGAAAGTGGCTAAAGATGAGGTGGCTTTGTGCTTTTGGAGGCGTAGCATTCTTTCCTTTCTCGGGATCCTCTGGCAACACAAGGAAGCTGTAAGCTGTGTTCAGATGCACCTGAAAGGTTCCCCTTTTGAAGGAGGTAAATCAGAGTTGGAATGAGAACTGGAGCTTGTGGAGGGGCTCCCAGCCTGGCCGGCTGGGCACGTTGTGGGCAGAAAAACCGAACTTCTCAGTACTGAGAAGCAGTTAAAATGTGTGCAGATTTTAAAAGAAAATAAGGTAAATTTTAAATATAACAAGGCTCTGTTGACTTTGGCAGCTTCTGTCAGAACATGTGAGGAGTGAGAATTTTAGCTGGAGGAGGAGAGAAGGAAATCAGGCAGGAAAAAGGTCCAGGAGTGTATCTAGAAGCTCTGGGAGCGGTAGCTCAGAAGCAGCCTGGGGAAAGCAGGACGAGAAAGTGCCAAGAGGACCTTGGATTTTGATGGCAGGGAGAGGATTCAGAAGGCCATGTAGATCTGTGGAAGCTAGGGAAATAATTTTTTTTATTTTCACAGAAGGGATATGGAAGATGAATTGGAAGTATAATAATAGGTCCAGAATGTTTAAACATGAAGAATAATCCAAAAGGGATTAAATAGCTTAACACCGGAGTTCTGTCAACACCCAAAGAGCAGCAGGTCTGGTTAGAATATGTTATACTCTGTTTATACCTGCAGAACTGTGCTGATTTACTGTGGCAAATTCAGCTCAAGTTTCTGCAGCTGAGAGCAGAATACTACTAATACTGGTATAAGTATAATACAGGAAGTTCAGAACTCCAGCATCAGGAGGGCTGAAAGCTAGCTGATCAGAGGCTTTTCAGGTCACATTTTCAGTTAGTCCTTTGCAGACAATTCGCTCTTTGCAGTAAAGTAGGATCTTGTGATGTTATATGCGAGTGATCAAAACATGAAAAAAAAAAAAAAAAAAAAAAAAACATGGGACTAATCAAAAATTGGAGTTTATTCAAAGCATCCTTTTCCAGCTGGTATTCATGGAGGTACACACGTGCTGTATGTGCACAGGCATAAGACACTTATCTTCACATGTGGCTAGCAATGCTTTGGTTAGAAAAAAATATATACTTTTCCTTTCTTTTTTAACCTTATCTGTGCATTCTTGGGTCATGCAGCCTTTGTGCTGACTCTGGACAAAAATCCCCCTTTGATGGAGGATACATGCTGAAAGGTAGAATTCTGAATTATGTTCTCTAAATTATCCCGTGCGCAGAGAGCAAGTATTGATTTTAAAAATGACTGAGCCAGACCTCGCACTGCAGTCCCCCCAAAGCACAACAAACAGCAGTCATGTGTTCAGCTACCAAGAGGCCACTGTGCTGGCATTGTTTCAAAAAATCAGAAAGTCATCAATCAGCCAAATAGTAATCGGAATAAGTACATGGTATCTAAAGACACATTTTATCCAGTTACATGCTCCAATTCAGTTAGCTACGAGGAGAATTAGAGCAATATTGGGCCGATTAACAAGTCTACCTTGGGATCTGTGAGCTGTTAAGTTATTTATTTTGCCGCCATGTATAAAAAGAATGAGCAGAATTTCATCTGCATAGTTAAGCATTCAGTAACTTCCCCCGATAAATAACCCAGCATCTCCTTGTGCTGCTGTGTTTGTATGGATCCTGACTGAAAACGCCAAATTTTACTGTAATTGTTGCCTGCAGCTTTCAAACGGCGTGGACACAACTGTGCTTCAGGAATATTTGTATCTATTGCTGCAGGAGCCGTTAGTCATCGGTGTTGCAACAGAATATCGCAAACGCTGAAATTACCAGGATCGGTGTATTCAAAACATCATTGAATTTTATTTTAATGATACGATTTAAGGATCAATGCAAAAAGCACGGTTTAGAATTTCAGTCTTGCGCAATTCAATTGAATCAATAACCCACGGTGTTGCTATGCAGGATGCGCTGCACAATAATATGAAATATACCATTTCTAAGGAAATACGTGGCTGAAAAATGCACCGTTGGAATGAATACACCCAGCCTTGTCTTTTGGGAGACAGGGTACTGGAGCAGACAATGCACAAAATGCAGTGGAAGTTAAGATAATAGCTCGTACGATTAAGATGGTTGAATTTTCAGTACTGCTGTACAGCACTTCTGTTATGAAATCTCCAAGTTTTAGGTTTAGAGGTTTAGAACTCCCAGTCTCAAATTGCAACGAAACATAGCACAAGGTTTTGTTTTCAAAATAAAGAAAATAATTTAAAATTATTTTAATTAAATAAATGGAGTGTTTTTCTAGTTAAAAAAAAGAAAGTGCATCTGTATTTGAGATGCCACAGCATTGTCTCCTAAGACCTTTGCTAATTTTCACACTGCAAATGTCATACATTTTCTGTGTCTGGAGAAGAGGACATTTTTCTCTTTTCTGCCTAATGATAAATACAAATGAGCTCACATTTTCCTCCCTGGGAGCAGCCCACCTGTGTTGTGTTATTTCCTATGAAGCTGCAGATGTCATTTGCATTCATTCACAGGGACTTGCTGTCCGAGCGCCTTGTATCGCACAGCCACTCCCTGCTCTTTGTTTCCTTAGCTTTCGAGAGGCAGCAAGGTTGGAGGAGCGGAGCTTTAATTGCCAGCTCCGAGCAGGGAAGGGTGGCTTCTGAGGGCACGAGCCTGCCTCGTGGAGCTGCAAGCATTGGAGCTGATGCGCACCATACCTGGCCACCGGATCTTGCTACTTGAGGGTCATCATATTAACATGCTGTCAAGTCCCATCCCTCTGAAAAGCACTCACTTCCATCCTTTCTCTTTGGGAAAAGAGAACAGCTTCTGGGCAGCAGTGTGTTATTCAAGCCAAGTGAATAAGCAGCGGTGAATCTTTGTCTTCCCTTGCAATGGTCACTGCAGGACACTGGAAAATACACAACAGAGGCATTGCTGATTTGGTCGGGAGGCTTATGTGTAGATAAAGCAACAGCCAGAAAGGAAATAGCTAGTTCTTCTTCAGCATTTACATGGAAGGACGTTTTCGATTATCTGTTCAGGTCTGTTCAGGAGCTTTTCATTGCTCTCCTCTTCTATGTGTACAGTGAAAAACTCAGGTCTGTGGCTGAAAAACTCAGTCCTATCGGGATCTGTTCTTCCAGTAACCATAGTGTTCTACCACATTCTAGCTTAACTAAATTAAGGAGCAATAATGAAAACAAAGATTGTTTATTATAGTTCTGCAGAGGCATGCAGCCTATTATATCTTTGCCAGTTAGCTGATAGGTCTCATTTCAGGAGCCTTTCCACTCTGACATATCTCTCTGCGTATGCGTTTGTCTTCATTGTGAAACTGTCAGAAGGGCTCTGTCCTGTAAAAAAAATAAAAATCTGCTGTACCTGTGGGACCTCAAAGCACCACAAATCAGAGCTCTTTTTGCAGTTAGCTGTTATTAACACTGTTTACAGCAATGAAACAATGTTTAAGCTCACTTGGGTCGCATTAATATTATCCAGCCATTTTCCTCTAGGCCTGATGTTTGATAATAAGAATAATGATTAACTGGAGAGGCAGCTGTTTTGGTTTGTGGGTTTTGGCAGCAGGAGCCATCACAGGCCAGGGCACATGTTGCTCAGCTTACAGATAGGGGAGCTGGAAATCAATACAGCGAATGTCAGTTGCAACACTGAGCTCATCTTACTTCCAGAAAAGTAAATAATCTTCCTTTGGTGAAAAAGAAATACAGAAGTTTAAAGATTCACCTTTACTTCCCAGAGAAGTAGATTTCTACAGTCTGTTGCACTTTCCAGTTTTCCCCGTGTACATTTTGAAGGATCAGCCATGAGAAAAATTAGTTGCTGCCTGTAGTGATTAACCTGTGTGAAAAACAAAGTTGGAAAAGCATTAGAAAGTGTTCAATAATAGCATAAAAAGCTGTTCGTTGTGCACTGGTGGGGCTTGTCCCAGAAAGCTTCAAAATGAGGCCCATTTTTTAAAGGGCGGCTGGTTGCGGGCCACAGATTTCCTTCTCCTTTCCCAGCACAGCAGACACTTTCTCTCCCTGCATTGCCAAGTGGGCAGGTGTTTCTCTGAAGAAGTGCATCTGTGACAGGTTTGAGTTTTTCACGCATGGATGTTTGTAATTTTAGAGTAAGGAGGGCACGAGCAGCACAAGAAAAAGTAGGAGACAGCGTAATTCCTATCTTTTGAAGTCCCACGTGCTGCCTAAAAATAGCCTCATGCTGAAACTAGCTGTTTTTCAAATACCTTTATGTTGCAAACAAAACTTATGCGAAACCCAGGATTAAACATGGACGCAGTGTTGGAAAAAATAGGTGTTTTCCCTTGAAGCTGAGCTCTTAAAAGTTTGTCAGCTTAAGCCAGCTGGTAAAGGTAGAAGCAAGTCCCTGAGCTGCCACCAACACCCACAGTGGCATCGTCCAGCCATTGAGCAGCCCTGGAGCTCCCGTGAAATCCCCCAACCGAGACTGCTGGCCGGCTCAGGTTGGGCAGGAGGGCAGGAGGCATTGTCCAGCTGTGCTCACACCCCGACCTCGCTGCCAGCTGCTGTCAGGTTGGATTCATGCCCAAATGTGCGTGGTTTCCATAATTTATGTTATTTTTGTAATGAAACTGAGACTGAGTGCTTTAGGAATAAGGTGTGGATGGATTGCAGAGAAAAGAAATCTGGATTCTTCTCTCATTCTGCCCATCTCTTACTTTAGCTTAAAGACAAGGTCATGAGATGACTTACGTGGCTTCTTCTCCTGCAAAATGGGAAGCAGAAGAGTTGCCTTTGTAATCGCACAGTATGAGTGTGATGTCCTCACTGTCAAACTGTCCTTGTCTGTTGCAAGAGGTTTTTTAGCTTCTAAAATTATGTGTTGCAATATACATTTATCAGAAATAAGACAATTTATTTGGTACTTTGCTTTTTTTTTTTTAATTTTAAACAAAAAATATTAAGTTGTTCTAGATTTTTTGCTTATTACTGAGAGGCTCTGAGAAGTGGAAGATATAAATGAAGCACAAGGAGCACACGGCTGCAGCCAGCTGTGGCAAAGCTCTGTGAGTGAAAGTTGGGTTCACGTTCACATTCCCAGTGGGCTGGAATAACATCAGGTGAAATTCACACACTTCAAAAAGGCTTCTCATTTGCAATTTATGAGATGGGAGCGCATCAAAGGCATAAAAGGCAGCAAGTGGTCAAGAGTTAAAAGTGATGGGTAACCAGGCTTCAGAAACTTAGTTAACTAGTGATGCCATTCTATGAATAAAATAATTTACCTCAAAAAATCCATAGCTATACTCTTTCCCTTCAAATGAAGCTCTCTTCTGATGTGGTGCCCGGCGCTGCCAGTGGCTGTGGAAGCACCCTGCTGCCTCCAGCGCAGTGCCAGAGCCTCAGCCTTACGGAGCTCCCAGCACAGATGTAGCTTTGGTGGCCAGCCCAGCTGTGGGAGCAGCCCTGGGCCAGGCAGCAACTGTGCTCAGCAGTCCCACAGCCCTGCAGTGACTGCTGGTTTTGGTTTCACTTCCTTGAACAGGTGCTGTACACCTCTGGCTTCTATTTCATAAGAGAAGGTGCTGTCTATGTTGGTCTTGTAGTGTGGCATGGTTTTCAGCTGCTGTGACCCTTGATTCAGTCTACTGTCTCTTTCATCATAATTTAAAGCTGTTATTATGGTTGATGAGTACAGATTCCTTCTGACCTGGTAATGGTTCATAATGTAGTCAGGGAATTTTCGGCCTGAATGCTGACCAGTATTTAACAGTGCAAAAAACACTGTTTAAGGAGGAAGAGCACTTCATTACAGAACTCTCTCACGCCTCTTTGTGGAGGAGTCCATATCCTGTGTTGCATGTATTACTCTCTCTAAGAGGTGTCTAGTGGCTGTGTTCTTGTGTCACAAACACTCTGAGACAGAGCTGTCATTTTGACATTGGTTTTAATGATTCTTTGACCATGAGATCTGTGATGACACAGAAGTGCATTTCTGGAGAATCTGCTGTTGCACACTGTCCAGGCTGTCTGATGTTCCACTAGTCTATCTTGGAGAATATGCCATGATCCATCTGCAATGCTTCATTCCTATTCCTATTTTCCTGTTTCTCAATGTAGCTACTAGGTAGTGTAAACATGAATCATGTCTTGGGCTTCTCAGAATATGCTCAGAGTGTACTGGAAGAGCACTTTTTCTCATTTCAAGACTGTGTTTGTTTAGAGAAAGAATCGGTGGGGTCCAACCACTGTTTCTACAGGTGTGCTTTGGTCGGGGTATGAAGAAAAAATTACCTCATAAAAGGCCTTTACTTATTCACCAAGCTGTTTGTCCTATAGCCACTCAGCAATTACTGCTTGCACCCATTTTCTGTGCTTTGCTAGCCTTCTCTGCCTCTAACAGAGGCTGAGATCAGTGCTACAGGGAGGCTTTTGTTCTCCTAAACAAAAGATTTGTTCTGAGAGGTTCATCTGAGTCACTAGCCAATGGTGGGCTGCACTGGGACTCCAGCAGCCGACAGTCTGCACTCAGCCTACCCATCCCCGCGTATTTTGATGAAGACTACTACTACCTGATTCATTTACATCAACACAATTCTCTCTGTACAACAAGGTGCCCTGGGTTCATGGTTTCCATCTGCAGTTTTTAGGGACTCTGCCTTTAAAATTCACGGCAGGCAGCTGAGAGGTTATGTCCTTTTCATGACTCACTTCAGGGAGTTTCACAGATGTCTTCAGTTTGTTCAAGCAAGATTTCTACCTCTTACTCTTCAAGCAGAAGAGAATTGCCATTAGCCTTTTATACTAGACTTAATTGCCAATTACCTGCAGGTAAACAGCTTCATAACACCGCATTGCTCCAAGCTTATTACACTTTGCAAAGGAGTCCTGTGCAGAGAAATCTCTTTTCGATTAGCAGAAAGAAGGCTAAAGGTCACTGAAGAACCTTCCTGCTTCTTCCCAATTTCCGGTACCTCCTCGTAGGTTTGAGAGCATCCCATACATTTAGCTGGAATGCCACATTTTGTTCCAGTTAAAAATCTTATAATATCTCCATCCAACAGTAAACATAATTATCTTTACCAAAGTAAAACAAATACGTTTTGAAAAAAGTGTCAATAAAGTGAGCATAATTTTCCAGGTGATTTTTGAGAAACAGTAAATTGCATATGCAAAATGAAGAAAGGAGCGCCTATTTTGTTCTAGTTTGTTTAATCTCTTTTCTCCATATTTTAAGCAGAGTAGGTCACAAGCACAGTCCAGTGGGGGAAGTTCAGTATATTAAATGCACCAGCAGTTTTCTCTTGCAAATTGATTATTTAAATTGAGCTACTCTCAAGTAATGGACAATACCCGTGCTTACAAATATGAGTTTCTGTGAACATTTGCATTCCAATCTATTGTTCTTTCTCTCTGTACCACCACACACATCCTGTCTAATTTCTTTGTGCTTACCTCAGCACTTGCATCTTAAAATTAAAACTTACTAGAGTTCATAAATTACTGTAAGGAAAAGGTGTGCTTTTCTTTCTGCTTTTTCTGCATTTCTTCTCTCGAGATGCCAAGCCACACTGGCACACTGACATGACCAGATGCGAGAGATTGTTTGCTGATGAAAGTAATGCAGAACTTTGTGAAGGTTAAACAAAATCTTGCTGCGACATTTTGGCTCAGCTACAATACCTGTAATGCAGGACTGGCAAGCAGAGTACATCCTCCTCCTCCTTCTCCTGGAACAACCAGAACCAGCCCAGAGTGGGAGAGCCCTTTGTCGGAGGAGATGAGGGAATCACTGGCAGTGGGACTTCATCCAAAGATTCTTGGAAGGATACCCAAGCTCTAGCATTTTTGCTGCTCTGAATTTTTGGATGCTACAAGAGCCAAATCAAGTTGTTCTTGTATGTCTTGCAATATCCACTGCTGTCAACAGCATCATCACAAATGGAAAGTAATTCTCCCAATTGCTTGAGCTGAGCTCAAGCTCTGTACAGACTTCTGTAAATTCAAGCATTCCTGTTGCTGTTTCTCCAAGGAGTTTGAAGGTGAGTTGTCCTATTTGATGTAAACAAGAGTTCCCATGTTCATCAGGGTCATCCCACAAAAAGTCTCTTTGCAGACCTAACTAAATTTCACTGTCAGATCTCAGCTGGGCTTTGTTCCACTGAGGCTGCTTGGCAGCTTGGTCATATCTCATAAGCCTTTGCTTTTGGAGTTAGACTTGCCAGCGCAGCTTTAAACTAAATGGGGCTGTAAATCAAAATGTCCTCATCTACAATTCTTCCCTGAGCATCTGATTACAATCATGCTGCATGCTATTTGTACAGGGATGTTTAAAACTGCCTATAAAACAACAGTTAATTGCTGATCTGCTTAATTAAAGAGAGCCTTTTGTTGTCACATATACAAAGATAAATGAAATAATCAGCTTTGGACTAATGAGAGATAATTAGATTATGCAGTACGATAAATAAAGACAAAAATCCTGCAGATTGCCACTGTACTCTGGGCAGCTGAGATCACAACAGGGTTTGGAGATGCACTTTCGTTTCCTTTCTATTATTTTAGCTACAGCGGTTTGGATTTTTTCCATCCCAGCATTAACACTGATCAAAGCTTCCTGGCATTAATGTCTGACTTTATGTACTACAGTTTAGGATTTGTTGTTTAACAACAATGTGATTTGCATGGACACAGTTTAATGTACTCAGAATTTAAGCTTCCATTGAAAAAAAGATAATAATCCTAGATTTTAGTGCTCAGTGATGATCTTATAGCCTGAAAAGATGCACACTGCCAACGAATCTTCTTCAGGGAGGTAGGTAAAACCAAATGGCCATGTTTGTTCTTCCTGTTACTTTCTTGAGGCTGATAAACAAAGAATCCTTTTTTTTTTTTTTTTTTCTTTTTTCCAGAAGGGATAAAATGCATATGCTCAGAGGGTGCTAGCACTGCAGTCTAGAAATAACTATTTAACTATCTTCAGCAGAAAGCAGTTTTTTTAGTGGAATAGTACAGTTTCTCCAAATTGGTGTCCAGAGCTGTGGGGGAAATAGCTGAGAAGTTTTCTTTAGTCTTCCTTACATTTGTAGTCTATGAAGAAATAACTTTATCTTACTAAGATATGTTCTTCAGGCATGCGCTCAATGCATGCAAGCTATAGGATCAAAGTAGAGCCTACAGAGGAGCACAGATTTCCATGAAGTACTGTTGTCATCTTACCTGCCTTTCCATCAGAGCTGTCCTTGAGGTGTGATGCAGTGTGAGACTGAAAGGACAACGCGTGTCCATGTCCTCATGTACGCAGACTGAAAGGACTGGGTGCTTGCATACTTCTTCCATCTGTTATATTAAGGTCACCTTCACAGGGATATACTATCACACTGGCACCTATTTTCAACCTATTTTTCAAGCCTCTTAAACCTAGATTAGACCAGTTAATTATTTTAATGCCTTCACATTCAGAGTTAGGATGTTGCATGGTATTAATGCCAATTTAATTAAAGATAACCAGCCAAATCTTCCATTTAAGCTTCATAAGTTTTGCCTATTAACAACACTGTATTTTGTCTGTCCTTACATGGATCATGACATGGACACAAAGAAGAAAGGTGGAGAAGTGCATTTAATTAAATAGCAGGCATAGGTCAAGTGTCTGCCTCATATGTCACTGTACAGCAAAGATGACTGTAGGAAAATATCAGGAAAATCAGCTACCCAGTAAACAAGGTCTGCAGGAGAGCCCTCTCCAAAGGAGAGCCCTTCCACAGAGCCTCATGCCCTGCCTTGTACCTTCATTTGTATGACATTGTATTTATTTACTCAGGCAGGAGAAGGGAAGCAGCAGAACCATTGGAAAGAGGGAATGTTGCTTAGCGTGAGCAAGAGAAGCTGGGCTCTCTGTTACTGGGCAACAGTCCTTTTTCATGGATTTTCGGGAAGATCTATATACAGTGCACATCCTTCCTCGTTAAAGGCAGCTCTAACACTTAGCAAAGGTCAGCTCCTACCTGGGGTAAAGCTGTGGGGAAACAAGAGGTTAAGGCTGGTAAAATTCCCATGATATCTTATATGGGGGTAAAGAGATAGCATATGAGAAAAAAATTGGAAGACATATGTCCAGCTACTTAAGAGAAATGAGCTTTAAACTCTTGGAACTTCTGCAGTAAATATTTGTCAGCTGATATCTGAGCTGCTCATCGCTGGCTCCTCAAAAACAATCCTCTAGCATTTCGTTTCTGAAAAAGCCTTTTCCTATTTTCTTTATCTTCTGAAAAGCTGCGGCACTGCTGCAGGAAGCCAGCCAGCACTCAGCCCTATTATCTGCAGGCCGAGGCCTCGGGTCAGGGCTCTCTTCTGACAGGTGCTACCCAAATGCAGGGCAGGAAATGGTCCCAGCTTTGGTAGTTTGTGAACAAATTATTCTTACACATTCTTCTTTGTTTGTGGATTATGGTAAAGGGCTGTATTGTATTATCTTTTCCTTAGGGACGGGCCAAAACTGGAATCCCTTTGAAGTGGGGATTTAAAATAAAGTGCAGAAAGTGAGTGCTCCCTTACATCTTTATTTAGATCAAGACTTGGCATAAGCAATTGCAAATTTATAGAGAGCAAAAACGTGAGAGACCTCCCTCAAAACCAGCTTTTGCACTTGGTTGGGAAAGGCAATTTCTTTTCCTTGCTAATGACTCCGAGGCTTTGCTGATGCCCCTGATCACTGTGAGGACACCTCGAGAGCGCTCAGTGCGCGTGGAGCCAGCAGCACTGCACACTGCCCGGCTGCAGCGCTCGTCCCGCGGGGCTCCGCTGAGCACGGCAGAGCGGAGGCGCAGCCAGCAGGCACATCCATCCATCAGCACGTTGACGGGATAGCACTGCTGCAGGGCTGTTGAAGGCAACAGCAACGCCTCCGTTTGTCGGACCAGCCACTATAGATTGAGGACTTAATTCTAAAAAGGAGCAAGAGCCAAAAAAAAATACTAGTGACATTGTCTTCTTTTCCTTCCAGAAGTTTAAAACTTGGTAGCCACATTCCCTTCCTGACTCTTTGGTTTTTCTTTTCCCTGCTTGAGCTGTGCCATTGCACTCTTCACGCAGCAGTTCAGAGATAATAAATGTTTAGTGGCAATTTGCCAACTTGAACTCACGAGTGCTGAGCTTATTCATTACTAGGAAATAGTGGTTCTCTTTGGGGAAATGTCTCCAAACGTGATTAGCACACGCACGCACACACACACACACATATACACACTCATACACAAAAATAAACCTCTTATGAAAAATGCGTGCACTGCTAATCAGTGGCAAATAGT
This sequence comes from Lagopus leucura, assembly GCF_019238085.1. Classification (NCBI taxonomy): domain Eukaryota; kingdom Metazoa; phylum Chordata; class Aves; order Galliformes; family Phasianidae; genus Lagopus; species Lagopus leucura. Next base: position 5,868,436 of record NW_024962269.1, read on the forward strand.
TTCTTTGTACGTTTCCTGTCACATCTAGAATGCTGCTGAATATGAAGGGTGAGGTGGGAGAAACAGAGGCAGCACCACATCTCGGAGCAGCCTTTGTGCAGGTGTGCTGGAGTGCACAAGGTGCGCTCGGCCTCTGCTGCACTGCGGGGTGGAGGGGTGTAGTGGGGAAAAGATTTGATTCCTGGCCTCTTCTGCCTGCAACACACAGTGGACAGTTGGTGTAAAGTGAGAATATTTCATGAGATAAAGTGAACTCGTAAATGTTGCTGTGTCTGAGATTTAGAGAATTAATATGAATATGCTTTTCATTATATCAAATGTACATAACAACACAGTGGTGTTATAATGTAGGCAGGTGCCATACTGCCTGTCTTCCATCAAAACTTTCCTAGAAGCAGCTGATTTCTGACAGAAAGTGAGGTGCTTTTGTGTTAACATAGAAACCTCGAGGGAACGAAAATATGATTCCTGAATAATTTTTAAAACTGATTGTGTTTATGCTCCCAACTGCTCTAAGTCCTCTTTCACGTTCATTGGCAAACACTTGAAATGCTCCTGGGCTCTATGATTTACCACATGAGGGTAGCACCAGTGCAACAAAGCACAGATTCCCAAAACGAATGGCAGATCCTGCCCCTTTTGGGCACACCGGAATTTTTGCGGTGATTTTTGAGGGGGAGAGTCTTCTTTGTTCAAAACAAAGTGCGCTCTAACAAACATTTAATGTCATGACTTTTAACATTTGCTGCTGGGGACGTTTTGCAAGATGCTGATGAGAAAGCAGGATATAAATTATATGGCTCACAATCTCAATATTAATAATTCTTTGCATTCTTGCAGCACTTTTCAAGCTAGGCGTGCCCAGCTCTGCATAGCGATGGGTGTGACGGCGAGCTGACAGCAGCCTGTAAGGCAGCCTTGGTTCCTGGGGGCTGCCTGCTCTCTGCCGTAGGGAGCCCACAGCTCACATCCCTGGGAAAGAGCTGTGGGGGCAGCGGGAGGCAGCACCCCGCTGTGCTGCTGCCATGGAGGGAGAGGCACTGCCAGCTCCGTGCTCCCGCGGGGCTGTCAGCTGTCCTTTGCTCCCGGAGCTCTGCGGTCCATCACGGGGCCCCTTTCTCCATAGCCAGGGAACATTCTCAGAAGATGGTGAATCCTGGCAGTTCGTGTTATAAGGGACTGTCACTGCCCCTCTCTGTTTCAGTCCCAAAGCATTGCATTCAGGATCTGGGTGGGATGTCTTAAGCACTTAATTGCAGGATTTGGCTTTTAATTGAGTGTGTATGGCTGTAGATGCCAATGTGAATTGCATATGTACAGAGACCCAGAAAAAGCTTGGTCCTTCACATGCTCAGTAACAACGCCTATCACTCAGCACGCTGTTTGTGATAGTGCTATTTTTCAGTAAGAAATCGGTAGCATAATTTCTTGCATAATTTCAGTCATAAGTGATGCTTCCTGCAGCACTGGGGAGTTCTGCTTTAGCCTTAAGGGGTAGATAAGTCCCTCTATATTCATTGAAGCAGATGAAACTTGCAATTAGCACAGAAGAAAACAGTTATTATGTTAAGCACATGCAAAATTCACGATTAACTGTTGTTAAAGTTGTTACAGCGTTATAGCTGCATTGATATTGTGAAAAAAAATAATACAAAAGTAGAAGTTTTAATGCAAACTTAAATTATTTATATTGTATACTTTCCCACTTTTACAGGGCATGCACACCGTACACCAAGCTGCACTATTCATTGTGTTGCTCCATAGTGAAAAATACCTACTGCAGCCACAGTAACTGTGATTTTCACATCTCTCACTTTTGCTGACTGATCACGCGGTTGTACTAACCCTGCACAGCATGGTATTGTTGGCAGCTAGTTTTCTTCTTTATTTTAATATCCGAGTGAAAAAGGAGCTAGTGCTGTTGAATTATGTTCACTTACCACTGCCATTTGCTTTCCCAAAAGTTTGCCTTGGCAAGTGTATGCATTGTGTAAGTTATCCATAAAGGCCATTAACTGCATCAGAACAAGTCATAATAAGAGGTATAAATACTTGCAAAAATTCTTACGGGATCAAGCCTTTAGTATTTAAAAGAAATCAGTTAAAATTTACATCTTTATGGGTGAAAGTGGGTGCTGAATCACTGTTCGGGTAGAAATACTCTTTATTTTGCACCACGATATCTCTCGGCAACAAACAAGAGCAACTTTTTAAAGAGCGAAATCTTAGCACCTAAGCAACAGCAATGTAAAAACCCTATAGATTTCCTGGGCTGGTGGGGAAGACTTCCTACAAGTGTGTAATGAATACTTTTAAATAAGAAATATAGGAATATTTCTCTAGGATTTCTCTAAGAAATATAGGATATTTCTCTAGGAATTCTGTACGAATTCTCTAAACCCCACAGATTTCAGAGCCCACACACTGACACCGTAAAATAAGGCAAAGAGAAATCCTGGGCTTGTTTCATATGCAAAAACAGAGATAAAGGCCCAATGGCCTTTGCTTGCTGTGTTTCACTCAAACCAAAATCTACCTTACAGATATAACAACGTCAGATTTCAAAATATTATTATGGCAGCATTTTCCTTCCAGGTACATATTTCTGTACCTCTCAATAGGTGTACCAATGAGAGAGGGCAGCCCATGGGGATCCTGAAATCAAGGGCCACGAGTTTTTGTTGCTTTATTTACTGGTTTACCCTTCCAAGGGAACAAAGCACCATTTGATCCCCCATTTTTTCCCACTAAATCTCATTTGTTCGGTAGTTTACCCCCTTCCATGTGCTCAGCAGAGGTATTTACAGCTCTAACAAGAGCATTTTTCTATGAAGGGTCAAAAATCATAGCTCTTATACTTTTGTGGATCAGCTTTTGAATTTATCTGTTAGTCGTAGCAAGTACATTACAATGGAGACTGAAAAACACTTCTTTAGTGTCAAAATTATTTAATAAATTATTCAAGCATATATTAGAAGACTTTTTTCTTCTATCAGCAATGGTATGTGTGAGCTGAGACCTGCTGTCTTCATGTGTCTTATTTTTAGCAACCTACCTGCAGAAGGGAAAGCTGCCGTGTTCTCAGTGCTGAACATGTGGGAATTCAGTGGTCTTCTCTTCCAATACTTTATGTCTGCAGATCAGAAGAGACACAGACTCATCCCTGGCCAGGAAGCTGCTGGCTCCACTCTCATTATGGCAGATTGATCAGTTTATACTGATTGCAGGAAATGGCTGTTAACGGGGTGAATAAATAACATATCTGTGAGCAGGGATTATCTTAAAATTTATGATTCCTTTCTCCAAAAATGATGATGTAGAAAATCAGAGGAGGGGCAGCGATGTTCCATTCAGTCACAAAAAGATTTTCTCCATTTCTAATAATGGCAGATGTTCACTCTCTAATTTAAAAATGAAGCATCAGTTCCTGTCCCAGCAAATTTTCCCTCACAGGCACGCTGCATCCCAGCTGATACGCGTAGTGACAAACACATAGCATCCTTGAGTTTTTACTATATCATCTTGGTGACAAATGGTGGATTGATGCCAGCAAAGTGGAAGAGTTGCTCAGTAGCCGTGTTTCAGGCTGACACAACCTCCTGTGCATGTGCCTGGGACAAATCAGTACCTTATGAGCTGGGCATTTTGACCTGGGGAATGCTTCTCTAAGAGATGGGGAGAGACTGTCAAGAAGTGGGAGTGTCATTTGTCAGAAACCAAGTTTTTGCATCGTATTATAGTAATTTGCTTTACCAGGAGCATGAATAAATTTAAAATAAAAAGAAATTATATTTTGATATTACTGAGTGTAGAGTAAACATGTGAAAACAGTGAAAGTTTTCACCTCCATTTGCTTTGGCTGCTTATTATAACTTAATAAGTTTTTCATTCAGTTTGTAAAGTGCCCCTTTTTAGCCCCTAGCTGCTGGATGACACCATCTGTGATTTCCAATGAAATTAAATTAAGTGAAAATTAAATCAACTGCGATTGTTGCTTCCACAACTTCACTCTGTGGCTTGGGATCCCAAGAATATGATCTTTCAAACTGGAAGCACAACCTTGTGTGAACAGTTAAAGGAGATTTGCCAGAGAATGGACTAGTTAACGTACTGTTTGCAGTGCATCATGCTCAGTTTAATTAATGACTAATTATCATTAATGACCCTGGCTCAGTCCTTCTTGGCAACAGGCATTCAGGGGAATCTCTGCATTGCTCTTGAGCTAGGAGTCCGGCTTGATGGTCCCACTATGCACTTGGAGCCCTGGTCCCGTCGCCCAACCTGACCACACAGCACGAGCAAAAGGATAGGGAATGACAAAAAATAGTTGGTGTGATTAAGAAGACAAAGAGACACCTGCCATTCTCTCCCTTTGCTTTCTGCTGAGATGCACTTGTTTACTTTATTTTCTCCTTTCCCATAGCTGCATTGTAATCTTCTCTTTAACCAGTTCAAAACAGGAAGCGTAATGACAGGAGAGTTCAACAAAATACCAGTAAAAAAGTCTCTTGGGAAACAGTTAAGTGGTCAAAGCTTGGAAATGCAGTTTGTATTATTATATCTGCACTGGCATTTGGCTCACCTCCCCATACTCTCTTGTGAACATATCAAAATAAACTAGTTCCCCTTTCACTGTGCTCCCCTTCCAGTCAGAAAGATGTGTTTGTTTTTCACTGCCTAATTTTTATAGGACTTTCCAACAGGACTGTGCACAGCCCTTGGCCTAGATGGCTCATAGTGTGGCAACCAGAGACTAGAAGGAGTGATTTCCACCACAGTGGTGAGCTGATTTAGTAATGGACACAAATGATAACTTACAGAACCAGAACATCGGAATATATGATGACAATCCCTGCACTTCCCAGCAAGCACTTTGAGAAATTGGGGATCAATGTATAATAGCATCAGTTATTATTGATATCTTCCTGACACATCTAGCTTTTTTTCATCTTATTTAATAAAAAACAAGGTCACTTTGAGACTACAGTGACAGAGAAACGTTGGAGAGTGGAGTGTTTGGTTTTGTTAAACCCAAGACAGAATATCTTTCTGTCTTCTAACTATTACATTGGCAGAATTCATCGCAAAGAACATGAGATTCTTAGCTCTGGGAATGCATACCGCTGAAAGAGGAGTTAATTGCTGGCAACATGATTCATTTTTCAATTTATATTAACGCTTCCTTTTCCAGGTAGACCATGCAGTATTTGATACCTCTCCTTGAACATGACAGCACAGCGAGTAAACTGCTTGATGAAGGTTAGCAGTGTCAAAAGGGGAGCAAAAGCAAAGAACAAGACCTTACTCCACATTCGTTGTACTTCAGTGTTCAATTTTATAGTTGCCATTGATCACTTAGCATAGGTTGGGAGTTTTCAGTGAAACCCAGTATATTTGGAAAAAGAAGAGTGTGTGTATAAACAAAATAAGTATCACCAGGTGTCACTATTACACATTTCTTTTTCTTTGTATGTGAGCAAATGACCAGTCTGGCTAAGATATATTGTATTATCAATTCATGCTTAAGCATTTGGTACCGTGCTGCTGCTGTGGGTAGGAAAGGCTGTGCAAGGACCACAGAATGTATTGCATTCTGTTCTTTGGGCCTGGCATCTTGCACATCACTGATCTCTGGGGACAGGAAGAGCAGCTGGGCGGAGGTTCCTGCTTGGGGGAATTGCCCCAGGTATTGCTGTATCTCTCTTCTGGAACATATATAATTATGTGTAAATAAAATGTATTCTAATATAGCCTGTAAACATATTACTGTGTCATCTCTGCTGACAAATCGTCTGCAGAGGCATGATCATTTGCTGCTGTCTAGCAGAAGATCGGAGGGATACTAAAACAAGGTGTATCGCTCGTGTGTATTTGCCTTATGGTGCTGGTGCATTATATTTCAAACAAAGGGAACAGAAACATGACCGTCTGGAGAAGACATGATAGAGCATAAGGACAATGGTGATGCACATTCCCTTTTACTGTAAAATTACAGACATGAATTTACCTTAGCAAAGAATAAATATATGCTGTATTTGAAGCTGGACTGTATCAGATACCATGTGATTTCCAACACTATCTTGTTTCAGAAATCCTAATTGGTGTGTGGGTAGTGACTGAGGGTAATGACTGACTCCAAGATTCAGCCCAAGCTAAAGCTTTATGGCAAATTCCACTTTCATTCATGAGCAACTTGCAAATAGCCCCATTTTTATCTTGCCACTGGTGGGAAGAGCACAGGAGAAAGTTCAGATGTTTGTGAAAGGAAGCAATATTCCCTGGCTATTGCATGAGGGAGGCGTAGTCTGGGTTTGTATTTGTGCATTGCCATCAAAGCAGGTGGCAGAGCCGCCAACGTCTGATAAGAATTGAAGTCAGGTATTTTGCTGGAAGCTTTGGCTTCAGCCTTCCTGGTGGCCAGAGGGCAATGAGGAAACGTGGTGCATCTGCTGTCCCCAGGGGCTGTGCTGGGGACTTTGAGAGCAAATGCTGAGATGCTCTGAGGCGTAAGCAGCTGTTGCTTCAGTCCTAGTAGTGTGCTGGAGATGATGTCTTTAGCAAAAGGAATTTCTGGCAAATACAGCTGTTGTCAGTGACCTCCTTTATAGCCCTTCTCCAAAGCTCACTTGAGGTGATGGGCACCTTTAAGCTGATTGAGCAGCCTTTGCATCATTCTCTGAAGATTTCTTGCTTCATACCTAATTCTATGGGCTGTGATGTGCTGCACTGCAGCTCTGTCTCTGGAAGAGGTAGTATTGGGGCAGATGAATCACTCTCCTTCTTGAGATATTGCCATATAGGCCTGTAACTGTAATAAATAATACTGCAGTGACTAAACTTAAAAGTCACTATCTGTGGAGGAATCCAGTCCCCTCTGAGCACTCCCAGCTGTCTGCCTTTCATTCTTTACCACCAACTTTCACCTGACTCACTTTAAGGGGTAAACCTCTTCCAAGATATTTTCTTTCCTTTGCTTAAGGAAACACTATCTCTGTGTGCTCTGACATTGCTTCTTCCCTGGAAGCTGGTGCCCTTGGACATTTGAACCTCATTAAATTTAGAAAACCTGGTGACTTGGTTTTGTTCCCATAGTGATGCTGCAAATCTTATATTTGCAAGGGAATTGCATGGGATTCTTTTTAAACAGATCCATTTTCTTCTGTGGCTGCTGCCAATAAATGTAATATCACGGCCTCTTTTATTTAGAAAACATAAATCTGAGACCTTTCCATGGAGCTTTGCAGCAATGCAGGAGAAAGGACACAACACAGGAAAGAGGTGTGTTTGCTGGATTTAACACTAGGGAAATTGCAGAAGGTAAAAAGAACAACAACAACAAAGAAGGAAGAAAACAGTTACAGTGCATGCCAATGTCAGTTGAGGACAAAATTCGGATTCAGAGGGAAATGCTCACAGTCCCTTCACCTGTCCCAGCATGAGGAGGTGCTGCTCTGCCAAAGCAGCCGGCCATGGTGAGCAGCAGACCCTGCTGGGGATGGCTGCACTGCCTGCAGGCTCTGTCCTCAGCCCATGCCGGGCACTCAGAGGGCTGCTTTTATTAAGCCAGGTTGATGCTGTCAAAGAGATGGTACTGCAGATAGCTCAGGGCTAAAATAAGGTAGTGCATTACACATTGTGTAATAAAGATAGCTGGAAGCATTACAAAATGGCTGGAGAAATCTCCAGCATTAATATTTGATTCAAGATCTTTTAGTTGTCCATGGCATATTTTGATTGAGGAGGTTTGTGAGCATATTTATTTATTTTTAGATTTATGTAAATGTGCACAGTCAACATCTCCTGAGGCACCTGTATGGATGGCATCCAGTAACGTGCTGTGTTGCCTAAGTCCATTTCCACCAAAGCAAGAAAACAATCCTACCCACCCCACCCAAATCAAAAAAGCCAGCATCGGTCCTTTACAAAATCTTTTCTTTATCAAGAAGAAAAGTGGGGTGACAGCATTTTTTCTCACAATAACAAGGATACCAGTCTCTCAACTTTTATCTTTTTTTTTCCAAAAGCAGCATTTCAGTGCTCTTCAAATTATTTTATACCTTGAACTTATTTTTAGATAACCAAAATACCATTTAAATATTGGGGTTTTTTGTGCTTCAGTTTCCTCTCAAGTGAGTATAATTTACAAAGCAAACTTTCTTCCAGCAGAATGTTAAGTTAGAAGGTGATCTCCCCGCAAATGTCCTTTTATTTGTTTTCCAAAATCCTCTTCTCCAAGTGAAAATGAAGGCTAAAAAATCTTATGGTTTCTCCTGTCCCTATTTGCCCCCTGAAAATTTCCTTTTCTCAATCACAACTGTTTCATCACTTCGCTCTCTGCTCCATGTAAAGTAATGCGATGTGGGAGAGGGGGAAATCTTTCTCCATCTCAGGATAGGAGAAGTTTTGTAAAAATAAGCAAGTAGACTAAAACAAATAGTAAGCAGTCAACCAGAACTCTGATTTCTCAGAAATATTTCAGGATAGAAGCCCTGCTGTCCCTGTCGGGATGCTGACTCTCCTCACCATGCCCTCCTTTGCCCACCCACAGAAGGTCGCTCCCCTTTCTCCTGGCTCCTCTGTTAGTAGCACAGTTTTAGACTTGCCACCATTTTCCACTGGTTGGCGACTTCCAGCTTTCTGAGGATTGCTTTTGTCTGATCCTTTGGGTAAGTAATTCAGCTGCAGCCTGTGAGATGACAGCGAATCCCTGTGGCTGACGTGGGCTGCTTTGTGCTCATGTCACAGTGTCCTCAGAAAATTGTTAGCTCACGCTGTGGTAATTTAATTTGGTTGAATACTCTGTAACTTAATTTACGCTGTGGCAAAACACAATTGTATAAACAAATTGGTTCTGTCCACACCCATTGTACCTTCACAGGGCATGATTTTAATATTAACTGGTTCAAAATATGATAGGCTAGAGTGTAGGCTGTGGCAGCTGCTGGTATCTGAAACTTGAGCAGGAGCCCTATATCCCAGATAACTGCCTTAATTAAATTTGATGCAGGTATAGCTAAGGTCGCTGACTGTGGGGTTGTGTTTTGGTGAGGAACAGCTATTTTAGTTTTTGAGTAACAGAAAATTGAAGTCAATATCCATATAGATTTGCAGTATTATGACTGCTTTGAGTTAAATGGTTGCACACAAATATCAAAATTGTAACATTCGAGGCTAATGAAGGAGGAAAAACGATGTCAGGAAAGTGTTGGGAAAGGTGAGGTAGTTCTGGTCCCTACGTTTCCTTCAGAGACACACGCTTCGCCTTTCATGTATGCAAGGGCTGCTTTGTGCAGGCACATCTTTACCTGGGTAAAAGGATGAGGGAGGATCTTTTAAAAGAGACCAAAGAAGCTGTCTCTCTTTGCACTGCTATAAAAATGCAGCGTGAAGCTGTCCAGGTTCACCTTTCAAAAAATCCTGATAACCCCATTGATCGGAGCGGGATTATATCAGGGGTCAGCTCAGCCCGGTGTTATTTCCAGAATTACCACCACTGTTATCACCACCGGTCCCCACGTCGTGCCCTCCGAGCGTCCAGGCTGAAGCTGCAGATGTTTCCGAGCGCTATCAAGGCAAACATGTGGCCCAAGCTCCTTGCAGCTTTTCTATTAATGGATCAAGATGGTCTTAGGAAGGTGTTTAGCATGTGCTGCCCATTTGCCCCCTCTGTAATACACAGGGAAGGCTAGCAGGTTAGTGGATACTGCCCAAGCCTAGTGCCTGCCAGTGGAGGCAAGGTGCTATTTTAGGACCACACTAGTGTTAGCATCGTACCTCTGTATACTCCAGTGCATGTGCATGTCTGCCCTTCCATCTCATGCTGTGCTGCCTGGTGCTCAGTTCCCCCTGCGGCACAGGGCCATGCATTGCTGCCAGCTCCCCAGCAGGACAGGGCTGTGTGGCTGTGGTCCACTCACCAGTGAAGCAGGTCGATTCATTGGAAGCCTTATGGAGAGGTTTCTGCAAGCAGAGAGGACTAAGGGAGGTGCATATAAACATCTAACAAATCTCGTTCCAGAGAGCAGCTGTAGTCCTGTCTTGGGTCTCGGATTTTCATTGTGATTGGCATTCATTCTTGCAGCGTCGGTCAGATAACTCAGGTTTTTAGCCTGAGGGTCTCCTTTTCTAATCTGTGCATCTGTTATTAAAGCAGAAAGCTGAAAACTTGAAAAATTCTGCTCTGAACCATGTTAAAGGTACAGATGTAAACTAATGACACTTTGCAGAGCAACCAGAAGCTGCTCAGAGGAGCATTCCTTTCGCCCTTTTGCAGAGAGCTTTGGTCAGTGCTATCTTGGACAAACAGATTTCACTAATGGGGTGGTGAGTATTTACAGTTAATAGAGAACATGATCATTTGGATGGTAACAAATAGCATTTAAATTGCTTATTCCAAGACTGCTTCAAAATTGCTTTTGTGTCTTGGAACAGTTTGGAAGATCTAAGAGGGACTTTTGCCATATGAGGTAGACCGCATTGGCCTTCAAGAGCTGGAGTCATTCAATAGTGCTATGGTTTGTAAACGGTTACTTTACACATCTAAAGCTACGTGTGGATCTGCCTTTTACCAGCAAGTAACACCCATACTTGGATGTGTCATGAGCAGGACCAGGTATAACAACTCTCTTAAATGCTTTACAAGCTCAGGATTTAATTTACGATTTTAAGTATTTGCATAAACATCTGTAGTAGTAGACTAATAATTGGGTCATCTTACAAAAATGGGTACAAAATGGAATCAAAAATGGAATCAAAGCATTCCTCTTTCAACATAATTAGAGCAGATGTATTTTAACAAACACTTTGGAGTCTGATCCATTGTATTTTATCATTGGTTTCAGGATTTTCTCAATCGTGATGTGATCTGCTTCCAAGTGTAAGGCTATTTCTACCAAAGGTGGTCTCAGTATTAAAATGCAAGCTGCTTTAACAGCAGATCAACCACTGTGATTAATAATGATAACAGATGAAGGCTTTTGTCACTATCAAAACTGCATGAGTGCATATAATCTTTAAAAACACATTAAAAAATAGCATTGTTTAATCTTCTTCAAGAAAACTGTAAATGCCTTGAGATATTGATCCAGCCTGTGAGCCTGCTTATAAGGATACTCTCTGCCTGCTGCAGTGTGCTTAGATACAATCTAATAAGAGCTCATTGAATAATAAACAATGGTGGCCACCCAATCCTAAAAATTTAGATTGACGAAATTCCCTCCCCAGTGAAGAGAAGAAATCTGGAGCTGTCCATAAGCCCATTACTGTCCACTCACCCATAAGCCAATAGAAGATCCTGGATTATTGGAACTCTTAGCTTTAAGAGAAATTGCTTTCCTAAATTTGACCTCCCACACTAAATATAAAATATGGACCATCTGTAATGAAGGGATTGCAGCCCAAATAGCTATCATCTCTCGGTAGCAAAGGTTAGAAGGTTGATGCACATTGGTTCCATGGGGATGGGGATGGTGGTGACCTTTTGCCATGGAAATGGTCACTTGGAGCTGTAATGTGAGAGAAAGGGGTCGGGTATTAGCCACTAAAGACTCTCTGATGCTGTGTCCTTGTTAAGCTTTTACAGAAAAAGCCAGGGGGGCATTATGGGAAACAGAATCAAATCCCATCTACCAGATCTGAATATGATACAGAGGAAAAGTGAAACTGGATATATGGTCCATTTAGGTAACATTTTTTCACTTTTTAAAAGGACAAATGTCATCTGAGCTTATACAGAATGTTCATTTCAAAGGAAAAAAAAGGTGAAAAGGCAATTTAAGTGTTTGTGGATTAATTTTTTGTGGCTCCTGGATCCGATATTGTATTCAACCGCTCGTGGTGGGCCAAGCATATGAGTACAAAGGTGCATTTGATTTTTGTATTTACTTAAAGCATTAAGCATTATAGGAAGCAAAACAAAAAATGGTATGTGGTTAAATGAAATTTCCACTGCCCATACCTTGTGTTTTAGTGTAATTCCTGTAAATGATTGCGAGGGGCTATAGAGAGAAACGCAGTGAGCACAATGTTCCTCTCTGATCAGCAGCTTTTAACAAAGGAAGGATGTCGAACATCTGAAAGTAGGGAGTGCAGAGTTCACCGCGGGTCACCATTAAGGACAAGAACAAGGTAATGTAAGAGGCTGTGTGATTCCAGGTTGACAGGAGGATTTTAAAAGATCAAAAGTGTTTTATATATATGTTATAGAAGACCAGAAGTGCTTTCGGTCAACAGATGAAAATGCTAATGTTTAGAAATGATGAAAGCAAGACAAATGTGGTGGTGAATTCCAACTGAGTCATCAAAACAACAAGTATTCTTAGGCTGTGGTTTTTAAAAGATCACTGCAAATTGTCCATCAGTGCAGGTGTGGTAACAACGCTTATTCTGCTGCCATCTGAGCAGCTCGCTGCGTTTGTTATTTTGGGATGGCAGAGTTGACAGTGAGTTGTGGCTTGCAATATTTGCTCTTTTAGCTCGATACGGATTTGAATTAGTCAGTTCATTTTTTAAGTTTTTCAATGTGCTCTCTTCCTATCAGTAACAGCAATAGAAATGTTCCCACTGTATAATTAAGAAGCTGGAGAGAAAAGAAAGAAACAATTAATAGCTGCTTCTGATAGAACCTTCATCAGTTCAGTGTGCAAAAGAGAAATGATGGAGTAATATTGCCACCAGCGGTTCCCGAGTCAGGTGACTCGTGCTGGATCAATTCTGGTTGCTAGGCAGCCAGCAAAAAGGCACGGTTCTGTTTGGGCAGATCCTGACTTTGGAATACCGTGGGTTGGAGCTGCACGTAGTGTCTCTCGCTGATGCTGTTGCTTCAGGACCCGGTCAGGATCCTGACTTCCCCCACCATAAAAACCCATCTTTTCTTATTTTGAAGGGACGGTGTTATTTAGCTTTCAGAACAACTTTTGTGAAGAACACCTATTTACAAATACAAAGCATTTTCCGTGATCAGAAAATTTGTTCAAAGAAAGCAATGGAAAAATCATTAAAACAACTTTGACATTTTTGGTTAATGATATCTACATTAATGAGTTAATTGCCAATGCATCACGTTTTATACCACTATCAAATATTAATGTTATCAATGTTATAATAATAGCATCTATTGATATAATTGAAGCTTGCTTTCCAATAGGTGTCACCATGAATAATACCATTGCTGTATTAAAATCAATAATAAGAATATTAGGAGGGCATTATAAAATGTCAATACAATGAAAACCGCTTAAATAAACGCTAGATATAAAACAAACTCACTGAATATACTAAGCCGTAATTTAAAAGAATAAATTCACAACCCTATGCATAACAGTTTGGCTGTGGCAACTTTACCGTTCCTGACAGCATCGGGCTGAAGCTAACAATAGAAGAGAGCTCTAAGAAATCTTCGTACAGCCACTGAGAACAAATGTAAAGATCACATCGTGTAGCTGAGGAAATTATGAATGTTGAAAGTGGCTTGATGATACACTTAAGGTGAATCTTTTGTATTGCATCATTCCAAAATCATGAGCAAATGCTTGAACTGCATTGAAGGCAGGTGAGACTGAGGTGAGGCAGTGTGTGCCTGGCAGGTTGTGCTGCATGTAACAGAACGGGCAGCCTGGCCTGTTCTTCTAGGCAGAAGTCTACAACGAGTAGAGCCCACTTTTTGCTTTCCTTCCAGCTGTGTAGCTGGTCAGAGTGCAGAGGACAGGGGAAGGGAGCCCTGATACCACAAAGATAGCCCACCCTAAGCGACACTTACCCTCAAAGACATGCCTTGCTGCTGGGAAGCAGTATGTTACTGCTTACAATTTTGCCTTCCTTTCCCTCCCAGCTGTGCCCTGAGCTGGGCAAGGGGCAGCAGGTGAACCCAGCAGCTGCAACCCATGCCCCTCTCCTCACCATTCCAGGAGCTCTTTGCAGGGCCCGTAGCATCAACAGGTTGCCCAGGCAGCAGTAGGTTCATTGTCTCTGGAGGTGTTAGGGAAAAAGATAGATGTCACATGGAATGACATGTTTTTTATTGGGTTTGGTGGTGATGGATTGATGGTTGGACTATATGAGCTTAGAAGTCTTTTCCAAACTTAAGGGTTCTATGATTGTATGATCAGCTGGGGCTGAAGCAGCAGAGCTGCCTTGCCGTCTGTCCTGCCCATGGCACTGATCTCCATGTCACACCAAGTAGGATTACTTGGTGCTGGAGATGCATTTGAAAGTTTGCTTGAGGACTCGGGAAATCAAAACCATTAATCTGGCGGTTGTTTTATCACCAGTGCCTTCTTTAGCTACATCTGCCAAAAAAGTTTTAAGACAACTCAGGTTTATTTGCTCAAGACCGTTTGACATTTACTTCATTACTCAGTGGACTGCATTCTCTTTAAATAAATTTTCCACTGATCTGGACTTTCACCATGAAAATCTGTACAGTGAGCTCCTAGTTTATTATGCCTACTTGAAAAGGGTAATTTAATAAGGCATCAGTACAAATACTTAATTGTGCAATAGCTATTGACAATGCCTTTAAACAGTTGCATATTTGCCAGATTTAGCTAATGGAAGTAGAATTGCCACTTAATGTCTCAGTTTGCACTGGCTGAAAATAAATTGTATCTGACATTCCTTTGGCTTTTAAAGGACATATTTAGATATTTACAGTCAGATTGCTCTATTCTTGCATTTATGTTTCTTGTGTGAAAAAGTATGAGGTAATTTAAATGGAGATACTTATTTACATGTTCAGTATTTGTAATAGTGTCACACAGTCTGACAGTTCACAGAGTTTGAGATATTGTTATCAAACAGTGTTGACTGAAAATAACCTAAATCTATTTTTTTTTTACAAAATATGTGAATATTTCAAGTCTGAAATAGATTGCTGTAGTAGTCTACCTCTAAAATTTCATTTCCATTTATAAGATGTATTGAAAAGTAATTTGCAAATTGTTCGTGCAGGATTTTACATCATTTCCTGGAAGTTCAATTTCTTTACGTTTTGTTTGGAAATATATAGCAAAAATACATCAAATGGAAAGTGAAAAAGGTTGCAGATTTGAACTCAACTAACAGAAACAATTTTTTCTTAAATTTTTGCATCAAAAACTTTTACAGCTTTTCATTCTCATTTAGGATGCAAATAGTATCTACAATATTGAAAATGCTCATACGATGGGAAAACTGTTTTTAATTGAGTTTTGGTTCACCTGCATTTAATTTGCTTTATTTTCTCCGTTAGAAATATAATTGCTTACCTCTGTAGTTCTCCTTCCCTCACACTTCATTTAAGAAGCAAAAAACTTTATCTAATGGAGCAACTTATCATCCCATTAAGAACCTCAGTAACAACTGAACTAGGAATATTGTGATGTTGGAATTTTTTCAGTGGCCAGGGCTTTTTTGAACATTTGTAATAAATGTACTGCAAAGTGTAGTTCTTCTTAATTCTGGTGAAAGAAGTTTGCCATTTGACAGTTCTCTATAAGTGATAATATTGTTTGTGCACTGACAAGTAAGAAAGTTTCTGTCGTGTTTTTCTGAAGTGCTAAGTTATGGCATTGAAAACACAACCATCTGAGAGCTGCTGTTTCTTTTAAATTAGATTTAGCTTTCACTTTGTTGCTCTGTTGGAAGAGCAGCATTTTGTGGAGCACAAGGTTCGGTCTTCAAAATGTAACTGATCTATGCTTGGGCAGTTTATACAGATAACATACACCTTTGCAGTTTTAATTTCCATAGCTCATGTAAGAACAACACGGTTCACTTAGCCAAAGACTTATGAACAGCCATAAACACAAAACTCTGTTATTGTGGGGTCTTCCCTTCAAACTGGAGGAGACCTCCAGCCCATTGCCAGCCCCGAGCCCAGTGAGGCTGAGAGGAGCCAGGGACAGCGGCTCTGCAAAGTGTAGAAGGTCAAAAACAATAAAAGCTTTTAAGTGAACAGTAAAATGTCAAATTCAACAGAGTAATTCTGTGGACAGGCAGTGTATGGAGTATATTCTAACACTGTGTGGATGTGTTTGAATAATCTGTGACAGGTACTTTAAAAACCTTAGAGATTGATGCTGTGCTCTTCATTCCATCCAGTATTTTGCACTGGCCACATCAAGTTTAAATTAAAAGGATCCATTAATTGAATGTGTCACTTTGCAAGTTCTCTCCCAAGCAGGAAGCCTTTCTGCAGCTCTTCCAACAGCAATCCACATCTGCTGTCTTCCATCATGATCGTCACGTGTTATGGATTCTAAAATCATGGATCATGGTTTGGCTGCTAGAAATGAACCTGGACATGTCATGATGCTTGTTGGATAACAGGGCTGGATCAGTTCATTGAACTTTAAAAAACAATCAAGCATAATGAGAGAAGGGACCACTTAAGTGTCTGTTCCCCTTCCTGCTGCCATCACGCATTCTCCAAGCAGATCCACTGATACTCTTGTGCAGTAAGGTGCTGCTGAACAGGGCATCACCTCTTCTGATGCAAACCAGAAAGTATGGCAATGAATTTGTGGAACTGGTTTTCAATTGAATGATACATTTTGGTACCTGTGACAAGTCTATTCTATTTAAAACCACAGACAATTACTTTTAAGGCATTTTGAGGGTTTTTTCTATGTTTATTTGGTGGGTTAATATTGCTGATTCATTTACTTACATGGAAATATCCATTGGAATGAGAAGTATTAGGAGGAATTTTAAAGCCTAGTTTCTCAGCTTCCAAAATGTCTGATGAGGCATAGAGAGGAACTGACTTTCCAGTCCACAGTGTGGTGTCCTTCTGTATCTCTCTTGCTTGGGCAACATCATGCAAAGTATGTCATCTCAGCTCCCTTTTACTTTGCTTTTTAAACAGCGGTTGAGAATTGCTGTACTTTCCCTCTCTTAACTCTTTTTTCTGACTGATTTTATTTCCATCTTCTCTGAGGTTGATTTCCTGCCAGCTGCCTTCTCACTTAGATGAGCTAGGCACTTCTGGGCATTTCTGTGGGTCGTGCTGCATCATACTGCATCTTTCTGCACAGTGCTTTGTAATCAGCCCAAAGGCATGACAAGCAAAGAGGAAATTCATTCTCTTTAGTGATCAGTTTATGCCAAATCCTTCCCTAAATTGTGTTTTCTTGAAATGAAGACATGGTACAATATTAGTTAGTGTTCTTTTTCAAAAACATTGTATCTTCCTCCTGGAGAAGACCTGCAATATTACAGCATCAGGCAGTAACACATGGATTGATAATAATGCCAAATGATAATACCAAGTGATGGAAATAGGATAAAAGGGAAGCAGTAGAGGAACTAGATTATGATCTGTGAGTACAGCAGGTCTGGGAATGGCTCAGCTCCACTGATGAAATGACACACACTGCCCCCTAATCCACCACTTCTCATATTTGTAGTTTGCTCTAAGTTGATTTAGATTTACCAAAGTTCATTATTTCAACATTAAGCAGCACTGGAAAATTCCACTCACTGCTGGAAAGTGAATAGATTTTTGCAGCAAAAAAGAGTGAATAAAAAGCTACTGCCTGGGTTTTTTGTCTATGAAAAAGCTCACAAGGGGACTCCTCTGTAGGAATCTGTGTTTGTGTGTGCATTCATTCTTCAGTATATTTTCAGCAGTGA
This sequence comes from Lagopus leucura, assembly GCF_019238085.1. NCBI lineage: Eukaryota > Metazoa > Chordata > Aves > Galliformes > Phasianidae > Lagopus > Lagopus leucura. Next base: position 5,886,046 of record NW_024962269.1, read on the forward strand.
AGCAGATATTTCAAAATTCTCTGCCATTTATCTAATGCTGTAGAATAGCTGTTGCCAGATTATTGGGAAAGTTTTTCTGTTGAGAAATGGGGCAGACCAGCAATGTTAGGGAAAACTATTTCATGCTTCCAAAGAGTGCACATCTGTAACTAAACTTTCATTGAAAAGCCTGTAAATGTCCACAGGGAAGATAACAATTTTCTCCTCTTGCCACTGTTTTGTTAAAAAAAACTAATAATAGAGAGGAAAAAAAACTTACAACAAGGAGTAATAAAAAGGTAATCCATAGTCTGGGGCCTTGTGTAAACGCAGTAAACATGAAGAATTTATTACATTTTCTTATTCCAGGTGGAGGTTGTTAAAGGCAGCCTTACTTCTCCTGGACTGCTCAAAATTAACTTTCTTGGAGTGCAGAATTTCACTAAGTGTCAGAGCCAGCCTGAACGGGATGCTCTGAAAACAGCCCAGCTGAGGCAGTACAAGCTGGGCACTGTGGGGCAGCAGAACGCGAAGCCCAGCGGCTGTGGAAGTGGCTGGGAGGGCAGCCAGCACTCTGCCTACATCCATGCCTTAGGGAGAGGGCTGCCGGTGGTGGGAAACCAAACCAGTGTCTGCAGAGGGCCTGGGAAAGAACAGATAGGAGACAGGCAGGGCCCTGCAGTGCTGGAGCAGCGTGTTCTGTCCTCAGTTCAGGGTGGGCACCTTTCATCCAGTGGCATTCTCCCCTTTCACCGCTGCTCTGTCACTACCTAAGCAGAGAGCTGGGGTCAGATCTCTCCTTGCAGCACACTATGCCTCGTGGTTTGTGCTGTCACAGTTTCCCCGAAACCTGGTTGTGCTGCTTAGTGCTGAGATGCTGTTCAGTTGTGCACTCAACAAACACTATTCCTTCTGCGTGAACTTTCTCTGAGGATTGCAAGCTTCCTGGGACAGACTTTGTCGTCTGTTTGTTTGGACAGGCTGTAAAAAGAACATCTAATCTTATGGTCTCTGCATAATGGCTGTCATGATGTGCTTCACAATAAGGCCAGTTCCTAATTACTAATAAGAACTACTGAGATATCAAGATCAAGTTAAAAAAAACAACAACAACAACAAAAACAAAAAAACACACCTCTTTTTTGTTGTTTTTCCCATTTACTCACAAATATGCAAATAGATGTTGTATAGTCATGGCTGTGAGATCTTTCTACGTGACATTTTAGATCACAGCAGTTATTCCAGGACAGGACCTTATTCTGCAAACTAACAATTTGGGCAGTCCCAGATAAAGCAAGCCTCCCTATGGAAGACCCTCAGCTGCTTCAGGCAAATGCAAGTCCTTTTCTCATCAAATTCAATGAGACCCATGCTGCAATTATACTAATAGTTGAGATAAACTGTAATCTTTTAGGAAACCTGGTATTTGGCTCACAAAATCCCATGTAAAACGTTGTAAAGCTCACAAGCAAAAACTGCAAACCTGTGATTCTTTGTTTTCAAACATAATGAGAGCCTGTTTATAAAAGATGTTCATATCTTCATTTCCACTCTATATCAATTTTTGAACTTAATGAGACTTTCAGATACAATGTTGGCTCCAGGTCAGCAACAAGAACCATTATTTTTTTCTGCAGGCAAAGTTAAGATTCTTGCTCCAATATCATGATGGTTTTAAGGTACACTGTTAAGGTATATTAGGCGTGCTAAGAAAAGCTACACAGAATACCGATATGTAACACCAGGGTGAATCCTCTTTCTTTCATAAATCCTCCACAAAGCCTTATAGGTGCAGGACTCATCATTAAGAATCTAAAACCACATGAAGGCTTACCAACATCAAATGAGTCTGCATTTCAGACAGGAACAAAGGACAATGGCTTCTTTTGACTGTAGACATCTGATCTTGCAGAAAAATATCGAGGCCTACTCCCTGTATATTATCTATTTCATTATGTTTTTATTGATAGTATTTCACGTGCTAATAGACCTTTCTGAGTTCACAGGCTGGCCTGATAACAAAAGTGACAGGCACAGCTGCATGTGTTGCTCAGCCCTTGCACACTCCTCTCTTGTCCCTCCCTCTAGTGCAGAAAGTGGATACATGTGTGGAGGAGTTAAGGCTGATCAGCATCATTCCTGAAAGAGGGCACCCCTGAAATGCACCAACACATCTTGGTTGGAAAACATGTAAATACTTCAACAGTTCTGTAATTAACAGCAAAGATGGCCACAGATTGCCCAGTGACCCCTGGATCTGCAGGCACTGCCACAGCTCCGTGCCAGGGAACGCTAGCAGCCGGGCAGCGGCATCCAGCCCCTCTTGAGCACAGATTCAGTGCTTGCCCATGCAGTGAAGCTGCCTGCATTCACACACATAGCTCAGCAAAATCAGTGGGAGCATTTCCAGGGAGCTCAGCATGTTCTGAATGGAGTTTGCCTTGTGCACCATAAATGACAGCTGTCATGCTCTGCCTCTGGGATCTGTTGGTGCATATTTTACCATTTCATGGGAATACCCATTAATGGTGTTAGAAAGAGTTCAGTATCGTAAAGGTATACAAGGACATAGTTGTTGAACGTAAAATAGAGTTCTGAAGGCACCCTGTGTCGAGCTCACTGCAGAAGAGATGCTGACCGGTTGAGTAGATACTGCAATTCTTCATACAGATTTAGTGCCAGAATTCAGTTCTTGCTTACAGACTGATCGCTGAAGAGGAAATTACTGCTCAAAGCCAAATCCCGACCTCACTTGCCAGATTACAAATGCAGAGCAATTTCTTTAACTTTGGTGAAGTCATCTGTGCTGGAAACAGTGAAAATGAGAGAGAAATGGGAGTTATATTATAAAAATTCAGCAAGGGAACAAGTTATGAGATAATGCATTAGGGCGTTTAAACATGAGCTAAGTGCATATGTACTTTATCCCATGAAAAGTCTACACTTGATCTACTATAAGATTACACATAGTTTTCAAAGAATTCTGTCTTTATTCTAGATTACTTCATTAATGGTAATAGCATTAATGCTGCAGTCCCCTTCCAGTGTGGTGTCAGATGCGCTCTTCACTTGCATGGAGTAACGCTTTGAAATCTCAAAATACTTGAAGGTACTGTAACAGCCAGCACTGCCAATAAAGCATGGAACTGCTACTTCACAATTCAAGTAGTCAGCTATTGACTCGTGGCAATCTATATCTGCATTAAAATGGTGAGTTTTGGATTAATGTGGAGCTGAAAGCCCAACAGAGGCTCTTTGCTGCCAGCCTGTCTCTGTAATTGCAGCATGGATTTCACCAACCACAAAGGGCAAAATGAATGTGATCATCCCCAGCAGTCGATAGCACATTGATTTTTTTCACTCTACGATTCGCACAAATATTGAAGCTCATTTTTTAAGCAAGGAGGATTATTAATCTACATTTCTTAAAAAATAAGTCCGTTTTGAAGCATGGTACCCCGTGTGGCTTATTTGATGTGCGATATGTAAATCAAACAAGCATAATATTCTTTTTTTTATTTTTGACCAAAAAATGGCATTCTCAGCAGGCTGTGAAACCTCATCCTCACTGTTGCGCTGTCATGTGTCATATTGTTTGGTTAAGAGATTAAAGAAGGAAATGTTGGCAGGTCTCGTTCTGGTCAATGGTCTGCGTTTTCTTAGTTTGGTTTCATTTTCACTAACCCCGAGGGTGTAAACAGACTATGTACAACATCACCTGTGGTTCCTAAGATGAAACAATGATTCAAGAGCATCTCTTCCCTAAATGGATGCAGTTAATCTGTGGTATAACAAATATACTTGAAGTCAGGGAAACAAAGTTCCTGCCCAGTATTGGTAAGGTTTCTGAGAACTACAGCATTTCTTTTCATCATTGACATTGGCTGTTTCTTGGAGAGGGCCTTTCTGGAGTGATGTCTCAAACCATACGGTTGCGAGAAATCTTCAGGACTAAGGAGCAGATTTACTGCCATTTCCTCTGTGTGTACGTGAGCTGACAGCGATTGTTAATACGTGCCAGCTGCAAAATGGGCAGCTCACCTGTGTGAATGGACCAGATTAATTCAGTCCTTGACGGACTGTAGTCAGTTCCATGTGAACGCAAGGTGAGCCATTCACTGGCTACAGGTTGACTTGTTTGAACATGGATTTTCCTGATTCTGACTTCACCTACAATGAGCCATAAACTACAGCTGTGTCTTTTACAGCACTTCCTAGTTTTGCAGACCAGATCACAGATATCTTCAAAACTGCGTTTCCACATCACTTCTGCACATGAGTGCAGTTGGTGGGTCAGCTCTCTGCCAGGTTTGGTCTATTTGTTAAAACTTTTCTCAAGGGAAGTGCAACTCATGATAAGAAACATTCCAGGAGTGGCTTTAATGAAAAAGTAGCAAACAAGCACAAATTAGATTAACTTTATAAATGTTCAAGGTCAATCAGGGCTCTCCTGTTCCTTCCTTCATCCCAAAGCAATATTAATGAATGCAAAACCCCTCTTTGCCGAGGGGCAGCCTTGAATATCAAGTCTTGGTTTGGATTAATTTCATTCAAATCATTGGTAAACCTTGAAGAAAAAAAAGGATGGTGGTAAAAGACCAAGCAGAAAAAAAAAGTCTGAGAGACTGTTTGCCCATTGCTTTGGTCTTTTCAGAAGCACCATATTACAAAGCCTCATTCAGCCCACTATTTCTAACTTCCCTCTGTGTTCCCAATTAAGTTGATCAGGCACATTCCATGAGACAGAATTGCTCTTTCAGGTAGATGTTATAGGACTAGATGCATTTGAAGACAATCAAGCTGCTTGCAGTTACACACTCTGCTTCAGGTTTTAACTGTTTGCTCCAGTAAATCCTTGTGGTAGAGCAGTTGCTACATGTAATTAGCTCTATGTTTGCTTTCCTCGGGGTATTTAGCTACTTGCTCTTCAGCTCTTACTGCACTTAGCAGTACAGTAACATCTCAGTGCCCTGCCTTCAATTCCAAAGAACAGTGAAATGAATGCACATTAGTCTCACAGAAAGATTATTCCCTGAAATACAATTCATGTTATGTTCTGAAGAAGCTCAGGCTTCAATTTCCTTTACTTCCCTGAATGTAAGAACAACCTCAAACATGAAACATAGAAAGCACGAGCTGTGTTTTCTGCTTTAGTGTGCAATTAGCTGGACTGTAGTGCTCAGCTTGCAGCCCACAGAACAGCCCCTTCTCCAGACCAAGTGGCTGCTGGTGACGAGCTGAGTTTGCTGGGAACTTTTCTTCTTTCTTTCATGATAGTCACCTGCAACCAAGGATGAATTATGGTGATAGGTAGTAAGTCATGCAGAGCCTTCTGGGCATGACAAATAAGATAGCACAGCAGGTGTATATAAAACAAACAGTCTCTTAACTAAATATATTACAAGGTCACTACTTGATTACACTGTGAAATGCCTTGGCTGGACTTTGGACTTTACCTACTACTTGGGGAACTTGGAAGCAGGAGGAAGTTTTCAAAGTATTCAAGCAGAGGTGTTGTGAGCTTCCCTGAAGGCTCTCTTTTATCTCTTTATTATGCCTTTTTATCCCTTCCTGTTCTTTACCCAACTGCCCCACACACTAGGAAGTGCTCTGCATACTCCCGCTTCCACTGATAGTGGGGATTTCAGGCGAGATAAAGTCATTTCAGTGAATAACTAACAGACCAACAGGAAAAATATGGCCTGGGAGCATAAATCAGGTAGGCGTGGAGTTAAAATAAGGCATCTGCAACATTGCGAAACTGCTCACAAATGGCTTTTTTTACCTATTCATAACATGAATAGAAGAGTTCCTATCGTGCAGGAGCTCTGCTCTTGTGTTCACAGATTCCTTCTGAAGAGCACGGTCAGTTTTTGCAGTGTCTGTGATGCTAACAACAAAGTAGAGAATAACTTCACATTTTTCCACAACCATTTTGTTGCATGACTGTGTGACTGCTCATGTCAGTGACCTTTGCTTTTGCCCTTTTATCAGGTCTGTGGTGATGGACAGACTTATCGCAGCCTGGGAAAGAGGGAATAGTTTTAAGAGAGTTATTCTTATTTCCATTAGATTTTACCTTTAAGATTGTAGACACAGGTCACATCTGAAGTAGAGCTCACAAAGGAGAAATGTGCACCACTGTGTGTTAAGAAGAACATTTTTGTTTTCAAGAATATTTTAGTTCACTGAATAATGAACCCACAGTTGTGAAATAGATTTAAATGGATTACACTACAATTCCCTGTCTAAATTTAGATCAAGCTAATCTAACTCTATATGTTTGCTCTTCTTTCAAAATATCAGCTGTTGCTGAATTGCTGAGTTTGTTTATGCTTTCTGGTTTTGTTTCCATCTGAGCCTCTATATGCTTCAGTGTAATAGTAGAGCTTTTAAGAAAGGCAGGGTGGTTTGGAGGTTAGTGTGTACTAATAGGATTCAGGAGACCTCAGGTCTCGGTGTGATGCTGCCACAGCCTTCCTCTGTGATCTTAGGCAGATTACTTAGTCTTTGACTGATTTTCCTGTTCTGTAAAAGGGACATGAAGATATTAAGTCCTTGGAGAGCCATGTATCAAAAGTACAAAAAAAAGAAAAATATAAAGAAATAGATTTTGTAGATAGACCAAAAAAAAAAAACCCAAAAAACAACACCTATGTAAACATGGGAAAAGACTGCTGAAAACCTTCCCTGAACAGTGCTGTGTCATAAATTCTCAATTAAACCTGCAGTGGGATTGGGGAGAAGCTACATTTGTACTGCTATCCAGCTAAGGATAAAGCACTCTGTGGCAGCAGTGTTCCCACTCTGTTCAACTCATTTACTTACACATATCTGCTCCACTTTAACTGAGCATGGAGAGTGCTGTCATAAGTTACCATAGTGAGATTATCAGTGTGTAATTAAAATAAAGAACATTATTTAAAAGAGACAATAAACTCCAAAGACATTTGTATACAAAGCAGTGCTGGAAGCACCTCGCAATTCCTCTGCAAGCAAATAAGTACATTTTCTCCATGGATAGATAGTCTTCTTTACTTAGCTATTGATTAGCTGAGTCAAACAAACTTGTAACCTTACCTAATGCATTCCCACCCTCCATTTGCCCCAGCCATAGATTAAAATCCATGCTTAAGTGAAAGGACTTTTCCCTCATCCACCAGCAACTCCGCAGCCTGCAGCTCTAGATGACACTCAGTCACACTCTGTAGTCCTCTTTAAAGCCACCTAAGGTGTTCCTGTGGAGACAGGGCTGCCTGAAGCTGGGCTCAGGTTGTCCCAGGTGCCATTTTCCTTTCTGAGAGAGCAAGGAAGGCAGGGCTCACTTCTTTAGGACACCTGTGGCAAAAGCCGCAGCCCCAGCTTCTAGCAGTGCTGCATGCTCCTGTGCTCAGCTCCATGGGGCTAGGCCTGTCCCCAGCTCATGGGCAGACAAGTGGGCACTGACCTCAACCCACTGCTTGGCTGGCACCTGATCAGTGCTCTCTTCCACCAAGGCTGGCCCTGGCACTAGCAGAAGGAGCCTGCCCTGTGCTGAGAAGGCTGTGAGGAGAGGCAAGCTGCAGCAGCTAGTTGCTGCTCCTTGTTAGGAACAGTAGCACTGCATAAAGGTTTAGAGGAATGTAAAAGGTAGAGGAATCCATATATCAACATAAAAGATGTCATTCCTAAAGTGTGCAGGAATAAAAGACAAATGGTAATAGGTCACTGTGGAATCAGAGTTGTGAATGACAGAAGGAGAGCTCAGAGTGAAAGAAAGGGCAGGTAAATGTCAACAGTTGGGGAACAGAGATTGTGAACTCTCTCAGCTGGATGAAAGAGCTCAGAATATTCAGCAAAAGCTAGTTCAATGGTAAAATAAACTTACTGTCTTCAATCTGACTGCCTGCCAGTAATGTTTTCCAAGTTACTGGGATAGAAGAGCAGCAGAATGAAAGAACCCATTGGATATGAGAGGTCTGGAGAAGGCATGGAGCAAATGACTGTGATACACAGACAGGTAGCTCTGTGAGGTGCAGATGGCCTGCATGAATCACAGGTGCCAGCAGGAAGACAGAAGGCACAATAGGGAAAAAATGTGCAGTAATGGTCAGTGAGACATAAAACAGGGGCTGGAGAGATATTATTGACATTATTGACTTCTGGAGGTGAAGCAACTTCCACTTCTTGGAGAGATGAACAAATGTCCACCAGATGTGCATCTTACCTATTAGTATGTTTCTTGTGCCATGTTCTTGAAGAAGGACAAATTGCCCATAGGAAGTTAGCGTTTGTCCAGAGTTAAATTTTGGCTTTTTTTAAGTATCCTTGAAGAAGACCATAAGCTTTTAGAAGTGGCGTTAGGATGTGGAACTTCATTGGTCAAAGCTAGCCTAGATTAGCGAGGCATAGAAGGTGATTGATCCTCTGACCGTTTGTTGGCATGTGTGAAATAAACTGTCAGGATGCAGTCCACCCTGATGGCTGCACTGCTGGCACCAAGTGGTGCTGGTGGTGGCACCAGCTGAGCCAGTGTTGGAGCCATCTGTCAGTGCACCTTGTGAAAACTGAGGCTCTACACAGTCTGTGCAGACAGCCCATACCTTCAGGCGTGAGAGAACCTGTGTTGGTTTTATATTTTCCACAGATAAAAAATATATATATACACTGTTCCAAAGGTTCTCAGTCCAACACACTATATGTTAAAAAAATAATTTCTAATGTTCAGAGCAAATATGCGGTAAAACACAGCTAGCAAAATATTTTACCTCAGCCCTGAAGCTGTTTATCTTACATGTAATATAGAAGTGCTTGGGTTTATTTGGCTTTAGAAATCAGAGGGCACAAACTTTTCATAAAAAATTATGGTCTACCTTTATTTCCTCTCTTTCTGTTTGTCAGCAATCTGTGAACGGTCTTGTTTTGGCAATGGCATGGTTAGTTAGTCTACAAGACATCTGTTCCCCTTTGACTAATCACCGAGTCCTCATTGTTCCCTAAGATGCTAACAGGGCGCGTTTGCTCAGCTCCATAGAATATTCTTCTTGATCTTCTGTGATCAAATATCTGAAAATATCCAGCAGAAAGGGGGAAAAGGGTTTTCAAGATGGGTATGCAAACACTTTCATCTTGAGGTTCCAATCAAATGCGTTCATGTGATTATCAAAAGATTTTCATTTTCCATTAACAGAGAAACAAAATATTTCTTGTGCAATTCCAAAGACAGGTGCACGAGGTAAAATGCCTGGTGCAACCAAAGTGAACTTCTCTTTTTTAGTTTCAATAATAGCTGTGGAACTACTTTTTTTTTTTGTAACAATTGCCCAGATCCACCCGGAGCCTTGCAAACCACAGTAATAAAAAGAATATCCAATGCCACAGCTGGAGAGAGAATCAAATGCTTCTTACCTTTCTGACAAACTGTTTGTCACTATCTTTCCTCTCCCACTGTGACATTGCCTTGCCACGGGTGTAATTTTTTGGCATTTCAAAAGCCTGTTGTTGATCTTCATGCAGAAATTATAGATCTATGCAATACTTTTCCTTCATTATTTGTAATTTACATCTTTCCCTGCGATCTAAATACTGTAATAGTCCCTCTCTCAATGTTTGTCCTGCTGTTACTTTATACTGTCCTTTGGGTCTGGCTGGTGACATTAGTATGATTGGATTCTGATTTTTAATTAGTATAAAAGCTGTATGGACCATACATCTGGTTGGTCTCTACTCAACGTAAAACAAACCTGACCAGAACTCATCGCTGTGTTAGCAGCAAGGCAAGTTATTTGGTAGCTGTGACCAGCTGGAGGACGGTCGGTTCCCTTGCTGTCCCCCTGCCCAGCAGTGCCGTTCTGTGGGCCAGGCTCCACACAGTGCCAGGAGCAGAGTGCAGCCCTGGCAGCACAGACCTCTCTGCAGGGCCACCCCACTGACAGGCAGCTGCACCATGGGCCTTGGAAAGTGAGACTTTTTAAGCACATCATTTTCAACACACGGAAGCTTTGAAAAACTTCTGAATTGGTTTTGCATCTTTTTAATCTCATATTGTTAATCCTTAAATAATAAATAGAATTGTTCTGGCTGGATGCTTTTCTCTGCAGATGTAGAGTATTGCTAAGGCTTCCTTCTGCCCAGAAAGGGCTTCAGGGTTAATTTATATCCATTTAGATAACTGGTGCAATTTTTGTGCTTGTCATCTTTCATGTCAGCCTAAGACTGATTATGTAAATTTAGTTCATGCCCGTAAATTCATCAACACAAATTAAACCAGTGTGTGAATACTCCCACACAAAAGTTGCTCCGGTTTAATTAAATCAGTATCAAACAACACTCTCCGTGCCTTTGTGTATAGGCTAGGTCTTAGTGGCTTAGGTCGCATAGCTAGAAGTGCAAAAGTCACCTGCTGCCGTGGTAAAATCTTTGGGAGAAGCTCCCTTATTTGCAGTACGCAGTTGTGCAGTGCCAGGCACAGCGAGATGCTGCTTTGTATGTATTACCTCACTGCAAACCCTGGAGAGCAACACAAACACTCATTTTATAAATAAATAGGAGCTGTTCCTATTATTACAGTGGTTACATAGCATCCTAATCAGGTTTCTTGGTTTAGGAGGTTTAGTTCTCTATGCTGTAAATAAAATCAGGCTCAAACAGGGGAATGATTTCTAAAATCATCAAAGAAAAAATTCACCCCTTGGCTGAGAGCCAACCTGAGCCCTCAGAAGCACGTGGATGCAGAAACTGCTGCGTTCATGTAGGAACAGAATCTGCCTCTTCCAGAAACCTGACAGAATGTTTAAGGGCAACAAGGAAAATGGTATTTATAAAAGCAGTGCTGACATCACTGGAAATAACAGGGCTCACACTGCTGTGATTTCAAAAGCTGATCCTGAATACTCAGCAGCTGGTGAAGCCCAGTGCTTAACTTCTTCCCATCAAAGAACAGTTCTTGCAGAATTTTCTGGTGAATTGGAGGGAGAGAGAAAGCAGCTTAGGGTATCACACTGTTTTCCTTACTCTAATGAACTTCTTTACTAATGATGAGAAGTTGCTTTTCCTGGGTTTCTTTCTGTTGGCACAGCTCAAGCAGTGCTGTCACAGAGTTTCATCCACAGAAAACACGATGCCACTCTTTTTTGTGTTTTATTGTTTCAATATTTGATGCATCCTTCTTTCTCCTCTATCCCCTCCTTTTTGATGAAGATGGAGAACTAAAGGACTTAAATCCTGAAGGGTTAGAAACAAAAAAGCCTGTAGGAAGATTCCCCAAAGGAACTCATTTTAAGAACTTCACAGCCTTTCAACCCAGCTCATTATTTGTTAGTGCACTCCTCCTTAGTTAGCACTTCTGCAAGCAGAAGGTACTTGCAACCTCAGCCAGCTCTCTTGGTGGAGAAAGACAGCATTTTTTCTTGAAACAAAAGAAGTTGCATGCTTTCTTCAGAGTCCAGCAAGTAGCACTGCTTCCTAATATTTGACCTTCGCTGCAAGATTAAAATCCAGATTTTTATTACTATCAGCATTAGACACAAAAGTAAAAACAAAATACTCTTTGGGGCACTCTCTCTTTATCAGTTATTTGTCCTTCTAAAAAATGTATTGTCTCTTTCAAAGTTAACCACAGCTGATAATGAAACCAACAACAGCGTAAGCCAGCAGTTGTTTCTGAAGCAGGCAGTACCCTCTTAGTTCTATGGTGGGGACAGAAGTCGTGCTCAAGTTATTCTTTGATGTATTGCAAGGTATGGCAAGATGCCCTATATCAATTCCATTTTAATCAGTGGAGTTACATTGTGTGACATTTCCCAATACATACATAATTACTTCATAATAAATTGGTAGGTGATTTATGTTACCATTTTAGGGCTTCTAAGCTTGTATTTGGGTGCCAGGTCCCAGAATGGGTGTGTAAAATTCACCCTTGCAAGACTGTGGTCTCCTGGTGAGTGCTTTGCTCTCCCTTACGAAGAGGACATTTCTATGAAATCGGTTGAGATAATTTCCGTACTTTCAAAACAGCTACATATTCAACAGCATTACTATTTTGTCTTGATGAAAAATAGACATGGTATTTCTGGCGAGCACTGTTTGAACATGAACACTGCATTCTAGGAGCCATCATTGCAAAACCTAGAAATGAAAACAAAGGAGCTGCCTCCATACGCTGCTCCAGCTAACTGCCTGACCTGAGATTTCTCTGGAGGAATCCAGGGGAAGATGGCTGAGAAAAAGAACAATAGAGTTGGAGAAAGTCTCTCCCCATTCTCTACCTAAAATGAGAACTGCTGAGGCTCCTGAAGAGTCAAGGCATGTGGCAACCAGTGAAGCCAGCTGTATATTTCCAAGGAGGATGCATGGGCTGAGCTGGAGAAGAGTTATGAGAGACAGCTGGGCTAGGGACTGGCTCGAACTTCTGGCTTCCAGGCAGAGGCAATCTTCCCATCATCAGGGAGGCAGTTTAGCAGGGATATCCTAAGTCTCAAAAGGAAAAAATAGCTCATGAGGACAAAGAATAGCCAGGGTCCTGCTACCTACTAGAAATACCAGCAAGTTCCTAAGTAGATGCCTGCTGTTTTCACAGCTGTGAGAACATAAAAAGAGGCAGGTTTCCGTGAATAAGCCTGGTTGCCATCTAATTTGTAATAAAACTTTCCTCCCGTGCTACTGAATTGTTTTCTCCCTTGTTTTGCCTGTTATTTTCTCATATCATCTGTATTGCAGTTCAATTTTATTATCATAAATGGTATGAAATGTTCAGATTGACACTGGGTTCTGAGGAGAAATTGTGGGGTTTTTTGAGAATTATTTTCTCAGAAGCAAATGTTTCAGGCTTTCACTTAGGAAATGGCTGGACATCTCCTCCTATCATCAACTCTTGTTTATCCTTATTTCAAATCTACATACAGTCAGAAACTAAATGTACAAAACCAGTGTCTGTCCCACGTTCACACATCTACCTTCGTATAGGATTGGTGAAAGAACGCGGATGGAGCACACAAACAACTCTCTTTGCTCTGACATCTGCTTTGGTACATCAGTCCTTCCAGGGTACTCTCTCTTGCCTTCTCTCCCTTTTTTTCTCCTCATTTGTTTCCCTCTCATTTTTACTGACCCTCTGTTTGAACAAAGTCAATCTCTGCTTCTGTTTGTTCTTTTCCTGGTTTCCCTATATCATTTCTGATCCTGCCACCCTCATATTGTGCACACACAGGAAGATTGCTCTGTGTCTGAAGAACAAGAAATTGTTTATGGCTGACTTTTGTTCTTCATGAAAGCTAGCTCTAAGCATGACAAGGGGGTGGGCTCCTTGGCCGTACAGTTTGTAGTATCTGAGATGAGAAACCAAGGGAAAATCTTGTTGGGACCTAGGTGAGGGTTTGGCAGGCCTCGATGGAAAAACAGAGTGAGGTTCCAAAGGAAAAATAGAAGAAATAGTGCTGCTTTGAAGTCAGTGTCGTGAGAGGTCATGGCTACTGTTTTGTATCTCAGCGCTGGGAATGGTTCAGCTACAGCACAGGTAATTGTTTCTAAGACTAACGTGTGGAACTGAATGACAGCTGTTTGATGCCTGATCTTTGCTCCACGCCTGGGTCAGCCCAAGTGTTCTGGGAGACAATCAAGTGTTGCATAACATTATGTTCATATTTGCGTGAACTTTAAGTATAGCCTTTCTAGTCCTCGTTGCTTTTTCTCACGTGGGATTCCACAGCTGTGAGCCTTTGGAAACTGCTGGCAAGCAATACACTTCTACTTCATTTTCCACTTGATCACTGCTGTCTCATTCCAGTGAAGAAAATCCAAATGTACATTGCTATAATACATACAGCATATTTAAGAGAAAATTTTTAGCAGTTCACTTACTACTCTAGGATAGTGAGCGGAAACATATCTTCCATCTCTCCACTGAATGTGTCATTGTTAGCTTTGATTGCAGACATACTGGGACTCTGACCTTCAGTGACATTGCCAGCAGATGTCTGAAGCATGCCACACTGCAACCCCCTGCTGCACATGCCCATCCTCCTAGGAAAACCTCATGTCTCTAACAATGTTCTTGTGCTCCTGCCTGTAGCCTGCCTATAGTGAGATGCTAAAATAAATGGTAAACTCAACAGACTGTAGTTACTTAAACATATGTTACCAAAAAATAACCAGACGGACATTTTCAGCTTTCCTGTATGGCTCTACTTCTTCTCTGATATTTGAATGCAAATTTTATCTACAGTCTCCAGATTTATAGTACATATCCGTAAGATCTGAAAGCGAATGCTGATGCCATGTGCCATGCATGACTGTGCTCATGTTTCCTTGCTCATGCTTTTCTGCATGGAAAGATACTATCGGCATGGAGCCTTCATATGTGTACATGTGGATGGATGCATGACTGAGGCTTTCAGGGGCTCTGAGTTCAAGACTAGACTGAGGGCTGGCTGGGATTTGGTGGGGTGGTTTCTGAAGGCTGCTAGAAGCTATTTTAAAAGATTAACAGATTTTAGCCTCCATCACCTAATGTCTCCCGAGGATCAGTGTTCAGTTCATTAACATCTTAATATAGCAGCCATGCTAAGAAATTCAGAGGTAATCACAAACTGTGCATCATGCCTGGTTTCTGCAGGTCCTATCCTGGTCAGTGTGCACAGCAGGAGGTGCTCTCATGACTGTAAGGCTCAATAACTGTGGTTTCCATTTCAGGACCTTTCTCTACTGTTTGCAGGCTGTTTGGGAACAGGGAATGGTTTCTTTGTGGGTTTTCCTTCAACACCCTGCCTGGCTCTGTGGCACAGTGCCTGGTCTAGCCCAAAGGTGTAAGCCTGAACCAAACCCTGTCTCAGGTGAACCAGAGAGGTTCCAGCGCCTGCTCCTCACATCCTGCCTTGTGCCACAGCCTGTCCTTGGCTGCCAGCAGGGCACCGGCCAGGGCAAAAGTCAGTGGCATTGGTCCTGGTCAGCCCCAACCCCATACCCTGCACCAGTGCAGGGCTGGCCCTGCCACACTCTGTGGCCCTGGCTGCTTTGCCCCACATGCCCTGCTCGCCTCTCCTTCCACTCCCTCAGCCTCTGTCTCCCCATTATAACAACATTCAAGAGGTTTTAACTGTGTTTTCAGTTTGGTTGTTACTGACCCCATATGAATAACATCTCTGACCATCTCCCCCCATGCCCCGATTAGTTTTTTATTAAAACTTTCAGACTCTTGTCCTTTAATATATTTTTAATGCATTTAAAGTTATTTCTGGAATTCTGCATGGTGTCTCAAATGCTTGGAGAGCGAGGAGATTTATAAATAAAATGATTTTTATTACGCTATAAAAGAAACTGCAACACTAGTGCTCCAACGATCAAACCAAGTATGTGTGGAATCCCTTTCCCTACATGCCGTGTGCTCCAAGAAATTCTGCTTATATGCAGGATTACAAATGAGCTCAGCTAACCCAGAACAGTATTCCCAGTATCAATCAATAGACTATGAACACATTAGTATATTAGCAGTTTATGACAGTATTTAGGATCATATAGTACAATAATGGAATACGCTATCTTTGCAGATAGCAGGCGGTCGTGCTGTCTGGCGGGGTGAGCCATCCTGCCCAGCTCCTGCTGTTGCCTGGGCAAAGCAAACAACTCTGCGGGCACCGGCTGGAGCTGCAGTAGCAATGCCCCGTGCAAAGGTCTCTGATACAGTCTGTTTGAACAATCACTGCTGTATCTTATCTTTTCTGGGTAACAAAGAAATTCAAATTTAGGGGCACCCCAGAGGACTGTGGCCAGAACTGCTAAACAGAATAGCGTCTGTTGTGTCAATTTACTTCAACTTTACAAATGAATTTTCGGGGCCAGAGAATGCCCAGCAACTCATTCCTTTAGTCTCGACTGCGCCCCCATTGACGATGTGTATTCCAGACATGGGAAGGCTTGGTCAGGGCCTTTACTTACTGAAATTGCTTCTGTGGTGAGCAGCGGAAGAAAAGAAAATGTAAAATTTGTTAATGGGCATGTTTCTGTGATGGAAAGGGGCTTTATTACATGTCACATGGGATCCCAGTATGGCTATCTGGTGAGGACTTGCTGAAAATGGAGATAGATTGTGCAATATTGATGATTCCCCCACTCACAGAAAAAAAATGCCTTTTCCAGCTGCTCCCTTTGCATGTAAGAATGAACAAGACCAGAAAACAACCAGCATGAAGCAAGCACATGTCATGGTAGCAAGGGACAGAGAAGGAAACCTGGTCTGTGGTTGGGCTGCAGTGTCACAAAGATAAGCCTCTAGGGAATGGGGCAGGACAACATACAGGCATCCCCCTGTTCTCATGAGCCCAAAAGGAGACAGAGAGTGGGAAGAAACAGCTTGAGTATTTGTTTGGCCCACGAATCAAAGTCAAGTTCAAGAACACAGCATTGTTGACAAAAGTGAAACCTAAAATAAAACTGACACCACAAATGTGGGGTGTTTGCTGCCAGAGCCAGAAACCATCCAGAATGCAGGAAGCTGGTTTGTGATGGGAAATGCATTTTGTCTGAAAGAGCTCTCCAGGATGCTTCCAGCCACAAAGAGGATGGGGAGCTGACATTGCTCACTGTGTGAGCATTTACTTGTCATCTGCAAGGTCATCGTGCTCTCTCCATTCAAATCCTTTCTGGAAAGCTCCTTGTGCTTCACTGCCTCCAAGAAGGTGATGGCTGGAAGGGGAAACAAGCCCTTCCACTGCCCCCAGGAGACACAAAACCACGCTGGGCCGTGCTTAGCCCTGAGCCTCCACACACAGGCTCCCTTCCCTGCAGCTGGCCCTCAGCTGGCGGGCAGGCTGTGAGCACAGGGCGGGCTGAGAGAGGGAGGCTGATAGCAAAGAACAAAAGAAAGCGCGTTTGGACCTTGAAGGATTAGGGCTCCTGACTTCATGCACGTGACAGAGATCACTAGAAATGGAGAATGACTCCCTGATTAAGTAATAGTGTGGGTGGCTGAAGAAAGGGCAGTAGAGCTTTACAGAGTGGTACTTGTCAGGTCTCTCCAGGACCACGGGTCTGGTGGCCAAAGGGCTGTTTCCTCAAGGAAGAACAATTGGCTCTAGGATCCTCCACATTTTCCCCTCACACCTCCTGGCTTGCTCCTCTTCCCTGCCAGCAGATCAAAGTGGCAGAACCTGCTGTTCCAGCCCAGGCTGGTACATTCCTGACTGGGTATGAGTGCTCTGCTAATGACATCATCTTCCTAAAATCATTTACTAGGACAAGAATTTTCCCCTGTGTGTATTTAAATACCAGCTACCTGCGTAACAGCTGTCTTACAAAAACTTGTGCAAGCAGGTCTTGTCAGAAAGGTGTTAACATGTTCCAATGCATCTTAAAGGCAGAGCGGAGAAAACATTTTGCACTGGACAATACGATATATATTTCTTAATTAAATAAACAAAACGATCTTTTCATTAGTTTATTTTAAAATTGCTCAAAAATAAATTCTCAGTAATTCTGCCATGAATCTCGAGGAGATAAACAAGCATACATTCATAGCAATCATTCTATTTAGTATGACAAAAAATTTAACTACTAACACCAGAAATACCCGTGTCTCATTCTGTAAGAGCATGGTGAGGTATGCCATTCTACTCCACTTTGCTCTCCGTTTGTTTACTAATCAGCATACGAGAGCCTTGTGGACCTGATGAATGATTGAAACGTGCAGCATCACATGTCAGACTTTTTTCAAAGCTCATAAATGATCAATATATCTTTGAGAAGGGATCTGATTTCTGATACATTTATGTTAATAAGAATAGAAACACGGGGCACTGGAAATTGAGATATAAATCAATAGAGAGGTTGGACCTTCAAGAAGTTTGGTGAACAATAAAATAGACAGCAAAATATGCTTGCTGCTTCTCTGCAGTGCTTGGAGTGACTACAGCTGACCAACAAGGTAAATCAAATCTGCTGCCAATACATTCTTCTGCTGTCCAGATAAAACAGCGGACTAAGCCGGTGAACTTTCACCCTTCACCCGAGCTCTCTAAGCCAAAGTACAGATTAAAAAAAATCAATAACCCCAATCGATGGGAAAATATTTTTAGTCTCTAACTGAACGATATGTTTTGACAAGGCCAAAGAGGCGCACAAAAGAATGGGAAAAGATAAAAGACAGAAAATTAGGATTTTGTTTTATTGGTTGAGGTAGGATCACTATTCATTCCCCCTTCCTCCAAATCCCATTGACATTGGCTAAAATTATCTCACAGGAAGGAAATAAAATGAAAGGTTATGAATTCATTAAATTGTCTGATTTACTGTGTATCCCCGTAGCATGTTATCTTTTCTGGGTTTTGTTTCCACTACGGGACACTTAACATTGAGAAGATATTTCAGAACATATTAACAAGAAAGTAGGCATTATAAGTATTTTGCAAGGTAAAAACAGAAAGACAAAAAAAAGAAAAAAACAACCAAGAAATGTTAGCTACTTGTGCCTTTTCACACTGCTGAAAATACAAAATACCTGACACAGAAACACATCAGCAGCCCCCAAGCAGAGCATGAAGCCTGTGGCACTGCCTTGCAGAGCACTGTGTGAGTAGAGGCGGGCAGAGGACTTGCCTGCAGTGCTGTGGGGGTCTTGAACACCAGTGAGGGAAGGTATGGGCAGTGCTTTCGTTCAGCAGACGCATGTGCCCTGTCTTGCATTGCCTGACATGCCACCCAGAGTGCTACAGCACAGACTGGGGAGACTCCCAGCCCCTCCCACAGCCCTCATAGAAACATAGAATATCCCAAGGTGGAAGTGGCCCATAAGGATCATGGAGTCCAAAGGACCATCCTCACTACCACAGCACAGCCCTGCTGCTGGGGACAGGGCAGCTCAAGGCACTGTCAGTGACAAGATTTTCCTATTATTTCAAATAATAAGGTTTGAGAAGAACATGGACATTGTTACTTTTCCTAAAAGGATAGCAGCAAACTCTTATACTTGTTATATGTTATCTGAGAGGTCTTTGTTGTTTTGTTTGCAAACATACAGACATACCGGGGTTATTATGGGTGAGATAAATGTGATGTTGAAGGGTATGCCCCTCTTCAGAGAACAGCACTGAGCTTTTATGAGCATTGCTTTCTGCATTGCCTTTGCGATCAGAGTGCTCACGGCTGCCTCTGGCAGGCCTGCATTCGCTGGCAGTGCTGGGTCACTGGGAGCCTCCGGGCTGAACGACACAATGGAAATGGGGGGAACCAAGGGGAGAGTAACCAAACCCCCAGGCAGAGAGGGACAGCAGGGATGGGCTGAGAGCATTGACACAGGCTCACCCTGCGCCTGCTTTTCTGGGGGTTTCTCAGTGTGTGATTGCTGCAGTGCAGTTTGTGAGATGGGGCGTAGACATGTAGGGATGATATTACTGCCTTCTCATTTCCTTGTGTGCTTGCACTTGTATCTACTTTTTGCTTCAAATGTAAATTAGTGTACAACTTTTTCTGGATCATATTTTTGCAGTAGGGAGTGCTGGTCCAGACTCTTTATTCCTAATTATTGCCTCATTTTCATGTTGCATTTAATAGCAATAAAATCAAAAGCCATCTCTCCGAAATACATCCCGGAGGTACTGGCTCATTATTTTCACATCCAGTGGATGTCTTGCCTTTTTCAGTGGTCTGAACACCTCTTCCTGACTTGTCAGAGAAAAACATCCTGAAGCACTCGCAGACTAGTGTTTACAAGACAAACTTTCATGACTGAAATGCTGTAGGTAGCTCTTAGCCTTGAGAGCTTTCAACATATGCAGTGAAGTATGATGACTGCTAGAATTAATTAGAGAAAACAGATGTCAAGCATTTACCAAGAGTTATTTAAAGAAAATCTATTATGTACGGATAGTTGATGGTAGGGTTTGAAATGTTGCTAGCAGCTGAGAAATAGCTGAATGTTTTTCCACTTTGTAGGAATCGTACCTAAAATACACTGAAAAGAACACTTTTGTCACCCATAGAAATAAAAGCAGGATACTGTGATGATGACCATATTTTTTTTCTCATTAATGCTTCTGTGAGACCCTTAAAGATGATGGGCTTGCCAGGGTTGCAAGCAGGAGAAGAATTTGACCCCTGGGACGGCTCCTAATACGTTCATGGACAAGGTGAGACCTGGGATACGGAGCCCATTTCTCCAGCAGAGGCTTTGGGAAATGAATCTTTCAGAAATGACAGGAAGAATTAGGAGGGTGACTTGGCCCTGGCTCACATACCGGCTCCAACAGGAAAATATCTCACTCCTGTTCCTATGCAGATTATACCTATGCTTCTGTCATCAGCATCCACCAGCCCTCTGACAGAGTGACTTTGACTGCTCTTCTCTTTGCGGCAACCAACGCACCCCATGGCCCGCTCAATCCTTTCTGCTTAAATGACTTATGTCCTGGCCTTCATAATTCTGTCAAAGGAAATATACAGCCTTCATCTTTGTTATCTTTCATTGTGCCTAAAGAGGTCAGAAGTTCACAGCAGTTCGCCCAGATAGCCCGACTGAATGTAAATGTGGCCATCAGTTTTGATGCAAAAAGCCTCTGAGACAAAATTGACAATCTTCTTCCCCCAAGTTTTGTGTGTGCAAGCATGAAACTTGCCTTCCACCAGCATTTGTACTGTCATACAGCATTAATGGAAAGCACAAATACCTGAGAATGCAGCCAAAGCCAGTTCGCAGGAGGAGTGGATGAATGCTTGCAGGAAATTCAATGCTTCTCTCATCCATCACTATTCACATTGCCTTCCTTGCCTGCAGGTAGAGGCACAGAGACTTATTGGATGGGATTCATCTTACCTAACTTTAGACATATATAGCACAGATATCTCTATCTCAGCTTGTTGTCTAGACTCTCGTGAAAGTCAATAGAGAGAAGCAAGCAGTTCCAAGCACAATTCATCTGACCTATTTCAGACACCTTCTTTAGGAAAAGATGAAGCTTTCCCTAAAACTGCCTATTTCTCTCTAGTGTCTTCAGGAGAATTTAGGCCATTTATTCAGGTGCAGACATGTATTCCGTGCTATCTACATGTGGTGAATTCCACCCCTCTGGTACATTAAATAATATTTTTTCCCACAGTTGAATGAGCTTAATGGGGCCTTTTTGGCCCCAATAAATTACTCAATATTCTCATGGGCTTTTTTTCCTCCCTAAAAGTGAAGCTGGTTACATAAAGCAGTGGCAGAGCACAATCCAGAAGCAGTCAACAGGTCAGCGTTGGCAGGTCAGCGTTGGAAGCCCAGGGATGCTGCTCCCACTCGGGTGTTCCCAGTCTCCCTTGCTCCCACTTTCTCTCTGCACCTGCCTACTGCTGCCTGCCTCTCTGAGCAGGTCCCCAGGCATTCGTCAGCCCATCTGCCTCCTGCTGAGGGCTGTGGTGCTTCAGCCCACACGCTTCTGCTCAGGCTTCAGATAATGGCTTTTGCTGCTCCTGCTATCGCTATATGAGAGCCATTTAATTGCATCTTCCATTCAGCCTGAATAAAGGGTGAGTAGGACATCTATTTGCTTTGACTAGACTTGTGATTGATGCAACTGTTAATACCTTGCAGCGTAACACAATCTTCCCTCACCTCCCAGGGATGCTTTGCTGGTAACATGTCCCTGTGTAACTTTTTCAAGGACAGTCAGAACATGGTGAAAAAGGAGAGAGATGGCGGTGGAAGTGCCAGTGAGCCTTTGCCCGGTTGCTGCAGGGTTACCTTTTTCCAGCATCTGTCTCACCCGTCGCCACTGCCCTTGGCGTCAGCAGAAAAGGTGCTGTTTCCTTGCTCAGCAATCATTTCTAACAGACCACTGGCAACTTCTCTGAGCAGAGCTGCCTGCAATGTCCTGGGGTCATCTTGCCCCCTGGGAGAAAGCCAGGAGAGACATATTCTGCCGTTAGGTATATAATGAGCTTTCATCCTTTCAGGTAGAGCCTGGGAAAGTCATCGTCCCAGCAGAGCTCTGGTGAGCAGTCATCCATTGCTTGCCTTGATGCGCTGAAGTTCTCAGGGATGACAAGTCCCTGTGTCGTGCCAGAAGAGCACATGGGCAGCTCTGCCCAACCATATGCTGCGTGCTTGTGCCAAGGTGGGCAGGGGGAGCTGCCTGGGAGATCCCAGAGCTAAGCGATGGCTCTTCAGAGGGACCATTTACACCCAGACAACAAAAAGCATGTGACCATAAAGAAATAACTGCACACTCAGATAAATCAGTGAAACAAGACCAACTTTTATTATATTTGTGGCACTGTGTAACTGAATTCCAGGTTACTGGAAGTCCCTGAGATACAGCAGCGTGTAAGGAGGGACAGGAATGAGAGGACAAGACCATGACTTTAGCCATCATGAGAACAACCACGGAGCTGAGATCAACCCTCTCCACCTTCCGCTGCACACAATTCCACCCTTAAGCCTCCCAGCAGAGCATGGGTAACTCTATTACTCTTTTGAGCAACCTTGATAAAATTGATTACATTCAGAGATTTTCAGTGAAAGCCCACCATGCAGTTCCAGCAGCTTACACTGTGTGTGGGCTTCTGCTCATGTCTCATGCAGCCACGCCAATAAGTGCAGTTCATACCTAGCAATCAGGCCACAGCTAGCTGCAAATGTGGGGGTGTCACAACATGTTAAAGTGAGCATGGCAACAGTAAGAAGGGTAGGAAATAAGCTACATGACCAAAGTGCTGGCAAACATGGTTGGAGCCCTGCAGCTGTTGGCTGTTACGTGGCTGAGATGCCTTGTCCAGAGCAGCAGGGGAGGAAAAAGTGCTTCCATCAGCTGTACACGAGGGTTCATCTGACTTCCCTTCAGCATGGAAATAATCTCATCACCTCTGCACAGTCAACAAGCAGACTTATCAATAAGAACATATCTCAAACACCCTAATGTGTCGTCAGTCATTCACAAGTCAGTGGCATGTGTGTGCAGGACTGGGCGGTTGCATACCACTGCAGTCAGTGCCCCTGGCTATTGGGCAGGACAGACAAGCTTCCTGAACACTTATGCTTATTTTCTTCTTGGTGTTTGGTTTCTGACAAACAACAATGTGGATGTTGTTATACATCTAGCCAATACCTTGCTTTTGGGAGGCACTGCCCAATCTTTCCTTTGAGTGCTGTACTTTTCCCCATCCCAATCTGGAGCAGGAGTCAAACCTTCCCATTGTGTCCATTTGTTTCCCTAACACAGTGCCTAGAGGCCAGGATCAGGGCAGGGGGACTGCTCCGTGCACTTACCATCTGGGGCAGGTGGAGGACCGTGGCCAGCAGAACCTCCACCATCTGCCACTGCCTCCTGCAACTGCCTGCAGCTCTGTACTGTATTTCTGGAGCAGATCGTGCTGCTTTTCCGGACCCCTCCTCAGTATTGCTATTGCTTGAGATGAGATTGGGAAACACTGAAAAATTTCTTTGTGTGAAGTATTTATTTTTCATGGGAAACAACGTAAGAAATAGAGTAAACATTTGGAAAGCTTTTTAAAAATTATTAAAAGAGCTGTGGACCTATGTGGAGTTCTTGCAGGAAAATAGGAAATACAATAACAGCAGGAGACCCCAGGGAGATGAAGTTTTGAAACTCAGAGAAAAAATTGTAAAACTATCAATCGTGAGATACAGAAAGATAATTTAGATACTGTAAGGCCTCATAGCGGCTTTCTGCTATTTGTGTCATAATTTTCTGCCGTGTTATTTTCTGTCAAGCCTTACAGTACTTCTATAATGGCTAACCCATTTGTTTTCCCAAAACTTATCTTTGAAAATTATACACAAGGTCAGAGTTACACATCTGAGCACCCCATTTATTATCAGGAACAAGAAAATCTGTCTGGGCCACATCATGGCTGAGCTGTCCACCTAGCAGGATGAAATAGGTGGCAGGGAGAGTAACCGCATGGTACAGAGAGGCACTGCTGGTGACAGAACAAGAGTGATAGGAGAAACATCAGCAAAACTAAAAGCAGAAGGAGATATATCATTGGCAACAAAACCAAATCAAGCTAATGTCTTCACAGAGCAAAGTGGGTAAAGTAGAGTGACTCAGTAAATGAGCTGAAGTCATTTGATGAGACACCTCTATAGCAGATCACTTTGTTCATGAAAGGATCTGACTGACATCCTTTGCGACTGCAGTTCAGCCTGATACGTGTGTTTGTGGAGTGACAGTGGTACAATTCTGCCTATCTAGTAAACAGTATCATTTCTGAAATATGCTCATGCTGCAGATTGCAAATTCTATTTTTAGTGCTTTCCTAGAAGTTTATGCCTCGTCTTCCAGCCTGGGGTGGGAAAGCATCACTGCACCAAACCACTGACTGGGTCTTGCTGCAGAACAGAGCTCAGCTCGGAGCACCTGAGCCGCTGAATCTGACAGCAATCAGAGCTGAAATACCTGAAGTTCTGCAGGTCATAAACTCTGCTTTTGGGTGAACTCTGATGCCGTACCAGTGGGGTATGTTGGCTCACACCGGGGGCTGGATTGCACACACAGAAAACCTAAAAATGCCTGTGCCTCCCAAAAGCAACAGTGGTGAAAATGTGATGAAGGACATGCTTCAGGGCTCGTTTAGGTGATGTGATGTGCTATGAATCTCATCTCAGCAGAGGGCCTGTCTTCAGAAAAGGTGTAATCGATAAATCATGTGCCAATTGCATTTATTCAGTGTGTCAACTTGCACTCCTGTACCACAGTGCCCAGCTAGCAGAGGAGGCTTTGCTGCACCTTGTTCCCAACGCTGTGCTAGGGCTTGATGGAAATCCAGCTTCAATGGCTTTCTTCCATGAAAAGAAAAGGAAAATATTGACATGAAATCCTATAAATGGCAGGCAAACATCTAAGAAATGCCCATGTAGGGCACAACATTCTGCTTTCTAGCAGCAAGCTAAGGATGCCCAGCCCTGATAGGTTCCCAGAGAAAGTAGGCAGGCTCTGTCAAGGCTGTCCTGGAGCTGTCAGCATGGTGAGTAATCTGAAACTCTGGCTTCTACTGGCAGAGTGGCATGGGACCTGCAGGTGAGCACGAGTTGGGTGTGCAGGCAGAGCAGGAGATCCAGGCACATTACAGCACATCCCAAAACAAGAACTGTGTTGTTGAGAGGTTTCCCCACCTCGTGCTGATGAATTACTGAATTAAAGAGCTGATACAAAGCACACTGAGGCAGACTCGGTGCTCGGTGTGTTTGGGGTCAAGCTTTAAGATCCCTGTCACTAACTCAGAGCTGGCCCGTCCCCCTCCACTCGCAGCCAACTGGCGGCTGCTGGGCTCTCCCTGGGATCCTGCAGGTGCATGTTCCCAGAAAGAACCCCGTCCCTCTGCACCACTTCAAACAGCTGCAGATCAAGCAGAAAGCCAGCAGGGCTTGGATGTAGCTGTCTGCAAATTTAAGAGGTCTGAGAGATTTTTCATTAAGAGAAATCAAGTGAAATAAGCCTAGCAGAGACTTACCTTGCATTCAGACCTGGATTATGATTTGTGCTGTTTTTTCTCTCCATTCTCCTGCACACATATGGTGAGAGGGGGAGGGAAATAAGAGCTGTAAGACATGTAATTGATGGCAAAAGAGGTCCAAATGTGTGCACCAGATCCAAACACTCTCCAAAATGTAATCCCTGTTTGTCTATATGATGGGGATAATAGCCTTCATCACAGGGGTACCGAGCAGATCAATAAATAGTTAATGTTTGTCTAGGGAGATGCACAATGCCTGCAGTGTAAATCAGAAGTAGCCCCTTGAAATGCATGCAGTTGTTACATATGGATAGAGCCAACGTAAAAGTGTGCAGACACAATTTCCTAAAAGAACAGTGCTGATTACCATGCATACATGTTTTCTTGTGTGTGGGGCAGCAAGTGGACTTCAGACAAGGTTTTCTGCTGGTGTAAATCTGCATCATTTCATTGACACCACTGGAAATATATCAGCTTAAACAAGAGCAGGCTCCAGCCCCTGACATCTGCTGCTCGCACGGCTGTTACCTCTCCTGCAGCCCTCCTTCCACACACGTTCCCAATTCAGGCAGGCAAATCTACTTCTTAGAGTCCCCATTATCTCATCAGTACTGTATTTTCAACAAATCAGCATCAGCAACACAGGCATGGGTGATGTCTTTTAAACCTACACATGTTTTTCAACACTTGGGCCCACAAGGTCTTGTGTGAGGTGTTGCAGAGCTGCTGTAAAGGCAGTGCCAGCTGCCAGCCCTGCACACCAGTTCTTACAAGCAACACAGGCATGGTGTGGGCACCTCGGCACCTCTCTGAAGCAAGTCCATGAGGCTCTGTATCAGCATTTTTGCCATGAGCAGATCAGTCTCTAAGGAGCTAAAGGAGCAAAAACTCTGATGAATCCATACCTGGATTGGGGCTGTCCCCAGAGCCAACACAAGGAGGCCTGGAGACACCAATGCCAGTTGAGGAGGCCTGTGACCACCAGCAGCGGAGGCTTCCCAGCGTCATGGGGCTCAGAGCACCACCTTGGAGCCAGGAGGAAGAGCTGCCTCTCCTCACCAGGGCCTGCCCCTCTGCACACAGCGATAAGCCAGATTGCTTTTTTGCGATGTGGACATCTGTCCGCTGGGAGCTGTCTCACAACCACACTAATTTCATGTAAGGCTCTGAACAACCACCAGCTGGGAACAACTTTCAATCGCTGCTGACCTGGGCTGCATTTGGACTGGCAACTAGAAGGTGGAAGGCAGTCTATATCCTTGCCATGATTCAAATCTCCTGAGCTACCCAGTCCTCCGCAAGGCTCTGAAGTTCATAAAGCGCATGTCTATTAAAACATACACAGTTTTGCACTCACAGATGTGCGTGCTGTTGTTTTCTTGATTGACTCGGGAAAGAAGAAATTTCTCTGATCCTGTAGAAATCAAGGACTTGCAGCTACAAGCAGTGCTCACGCACACATCAAACACCTGCTAATGATAAGGAAAAGATCTGGCAGGGAGAAGCAGCCTTAGCTACCAGCAGCCCGATGGATGGTCAGAGGTTTGCCTGCTTCACCAGGGCAAAAGGCACCAGCGGAGAGCGGGTGTGGGGGTGTGTGCCAGGCAGGGAGGGGAGAAAGGCCTGGCACATCCACCAGCAGCAAATTGGGCTCCCGCACGGTCTAATTCCTGCTTCACCACAGACTGCTAGCACAGCTTGGATAAAAAGGGAAAAAGGGAGAAAAAAATCTATGCAGGAGGCTGCAAGAGCACATAGAGTCTGTTCTGAGCTCCTTCCACAGGCAGACAGAAATCAATAAATCAATAGGAAATGTTCGCTGGCTGTAAAATGGGTAGAGAAGCCAGTGTCAAGCTGCTTTAAGATGGATGGACAGTAGGTTTGCAGTTTGCAGAAAGGCTAGAGGTGACGATCACCTTGAGATGGGATCAGCGGCCAGCAGCCCAGCAAGGCTCTGAACCTCGAGCTGATGATTAAGGGCTGGGGCATGGACTGAAGCACCCCTGTGCGGTGCTGCCCGCGCCTCCGGCTCCTCCTCACCACGCGGGGCTGTGGCTGGGCAGCAGCTGCCGGCACGGGCCATGCTGAGCCACTGCATTGAAGTCAGGGCCAGAGAAGACTGAATAAAAATTGACTAGATGCCTGGTGGTGGTGAGGATTGATTGAAGACGGGCAGGGGTTTTTCACCCCAGTCAGATTTTTTCCTTTCTATGAAGGATTTAATAATTATTAGACAACAATTCCTATTCAGAGCATTGTACCTTAGTAAAAGAAGCACAGGGACAGAAAGCGGTGCCAAAGATGCTTAGGAAAAGCTGGCCAAAGTGGTGTTCTTCATTTTTGTTAAAGGGAGGATACTTATGAGGGGTGGAACAGCTGTACCTGCAGCTGGCCACCTGTGTCCTCCAAGTGCCCGTTCAGAAGGTGGCTGCCACTCAGTCACTGTGTTTCAGAAGCAGAGATGAAAGCCTTTGCTGGGACATGGCTCCTGCACAGTCAGACATGCAGCGTGGCCTCAGGCTCCCCACTGCCACAGCTTCCACTCCAGGACTTGTGTTTCTTTCAGTTTCCATGAACTGCTGCTTATCCTCTTCTCTGAGGAAATACAGCCTCCTAACCTCTTATCCCCAGTATCCTCCTCATCCCCCAAAACAATGGATTTGGACCCTGCTTCTTGCTCTAGCCAGCAAGGCCCTTTGTAACACCTATGCTGGTGCACGCAAAGCATCACTGCTGCTCACACAAGGTGTGCTGGCAGAAAGGTCCCTGATTTATTTGCCTGCATAGTGATCTGACTTCAAGAACTGCTCCCCAAATGCCCACTCATTGTAAGAAATTCACGAAATAATAAAATAAATTCAGATTTACTCTGTTGGATTGCCCAGTGCTGCTGTCAAAGTTGTTGATGATGAAGGAATGGAGGGTGCTGGAAATGAAGCTGGCCTTGCCAACACTGAGCCATTGCACTGCAGAGCACTGAACCCCTGCAGAACCCTTCTGCAGTATCTGGACCAGAATCAAACTCCACTGATGTCAATGGGAGCTTTAGATTTGAATGGACTTTAACTCAGTCTCTATAAGGAAATCCCTGGTTGGTCCTTTTTCACTCTCACTTTAGTGCCCAGAACAACAGGTACAGCACATTGCAAACCTATTTCACACCAGGTACACCAGTGATGAGAAAAGCAAGAATTTTTCACCTGAATGCCCACTCCTTGCTGCCAGGAGGGCATGGAGCAAACCACAAAGACACTTCAGTACCAATTCCACTTTGCAGCACCGCCAGAAGCGTCAGCGATGTGCAATAGCTCTGTCAAATACTGAAACTGAAAGTCGTTCATTTACATGAGCTAATTTCACTCTTGTACCGTGAAAATTTGGAGATTAAATTGAGAAGCAGAGAAGGTTCAGTTCAAAAAATTATATATATATGCTATATACATATATATATATATATATATACACATACATATATTTGGTGAAGGAGACCAAGACACAGAGTAGATGCATACTACTAGGATCCGATATCAGTTTGGGTTTGCTTTTATTTTTTTAAGCTGCAGCCCGTTATGAGAATCAATACACACAGAAGGAGAAATTTAGACCTGTGTGTCTGAACTATCAAACAAAGCTTTGAGCAGTGGAATAACTGGCAGGCACCTCAGAGTTCCAGTGCAACCAGTGGGTGACACAGGACTGCACGAGCTGCACTAAGTAAGCAGAGCCTTAATGAGGGCTGCAGCCTTCACGCTGCTGGGGCTTACCCAGTGCCAGCAGCTGGGAGCAGCTGCTCCTCAGGTAAGGAGGATTTTCTCTCTCTCGAGCACTGCGCGACTGTTTTGTAGAGTTTTTAGTTCATCTGTGGCAGAGCAGAGGACCTGTAATGAAAAATTCATTAAATTAGTTACTTTCGTTCTGTTTTCAAATCGCTTGGAAATAGATGTTGACTTTGATTGATTTGTTTGTGCCTTGAAGTGGTGCTGTGCGCTCCGTGTATCCTGGCATCTCCTTCTGCTGGCCCCGTTATTAAGTTTGCTTGGTGAATTCATACTGAAAACTGTAGGCTATGTTTTCTGGATGACTCGCAAGAATTTCAGTTCCATCAGTACCTCTTACAGCAAAATATTTCATTGATAAGAAACTAAGAAAGAGAGCAAACTTCCACCTGAAAGCCATTCAAATAACCATAGAATCCTGCCTTTCCTCACCCAGACATAGGTGCTGCTCAGATTTGCTACAAACATTACAGCTTTGGGCTTAGGTCTTGTGCTGAGCCTGCAAGGGGAGCGCTGCTAGGAGCTCGGTGAGTAGTTCTGTCACTGGTGGAATCCACCCACAAAATCCATTAGAATTTTTCCATTTGTTGCAAATTAGCTGTAAATCCCTATAAGGCACGCTTTGTCTCAATTTGACTAGAGCCTGATGCCTTTATATTCTTAGGTTAAATTTGAGTAAGTTGGGCCTCTTTCACCAACCCTTCATTCATAAATCTCATCAGGAAATTGGTTTTCCTCCTCAACCATCAGAAAATACTGAATGGGGTGGAGGGGAGAATTTTAGATTATTATATAAGTTATTGTTACGACCTAGAGGTTCTTTTTTAAAATCTCTTTTTTTTTTTTTTTTTTTTTTTTTTTGTAGAACACAGTTGCTTCCAAGTGCTTCTGCTCTGTTTAGAAATATTGCTCGTTTCAATGATAGCTATAACAAATGAAATATTTCAGTTATTTCCTGTTAGTTGCTAGCTGTCTGGCATGAGAAAACGAGGTCATGTCTCTGACTTCACAGTGGCCTGGGCATCACCTTCAAGTGGAAACAGATTCATAACACAGACACAGGTAGCATCCCTCCCCAGCTCTTCCTGCCATCTCAATGCCTTTAGTGCCTGAGCCCTGTAAGCAGCAGCTCCAGGCTCGGCACCAAAGCCCTGATCAGGCTCTGCACTGTGCACAGTGTGCCGCTTGCTCGTCCTTGCCCATCTGCACTGTGCCTACGTGCCTGCAGACAGAAGCAGGGCCTGGCCAAGCACTGCCATAACCATAGAGAGGTGATCTTATCGGGCACCTCTTGCTGATAAGTGCCCGCTTCTGTCTTACAAGCAGACCGGCATGATGTGGGCACCCAGCCAGGCAACAGCAACCTGCCCACACTGCTTGGGCCAGCAGTGCTCAGAGCAGCAGAGCTCAGAATGGCAGCACAGGCCCTGCCTTGCCCCCGCCACCTCCCTCCCTCTGCCATTTGCTGACGCCATTTGCCTGGGACTGGAAGTGTCTGCAAGCTCTGAAAATTGGATCACAGGGAGAGCTCTTTGCCGGCCCCGGTCACGCTGACGGCAAGACTTGATCGATCAATACTCTGTGTGACACTTTCAGAATTCATTGGAAATGATGTCCTTTTTGAATGACACCCACATTTTATCGAGGGCAGCTCCACCGGAAAAGCACCAAGTGTGTTTTTGCAAGATATGTTTTGTTAGTAGTAAACTTCACTTTATTTGTACAGTTCTCTGTATTTGGGATTTCTCCTTCCCTCCCTTCAACCTCCCTTTTGAAGAGGGCAGAGATTTAATCTTTAAAGGTAGCTTTGTAGGTTGACATTTAGAGTGTGAGCCACTCCTGAGCCTGATGTTTATTATGACATATGGCCTCTTCATGTAAAAAACACTGAGCTTTGGGGGAGAATTTAAAAACTGGCCTGAGGCTCACCATGCACAGCTAAAACTGATTCACAATTTTAGCCAAAATATTATGACCTCTGGGTAAAACTGCTGCTCTGTTCTGGGTCCCCACAGGACTGCTTGGCGCTGCTGTATTTGAGCCTGGTGGTGGGGTGGCTTGGGGCATCCTGAGCAGCGTGGCAAGGCAAACATTACTCCTATTGACAGGCTGCAGGAAGGATGGTGCTTGCAGCTGGATGCTTTCGGAGAGATATGGCGAGAAAAGGGGCAATGGTTGGGAACCTGCTTGGAAGGGTTCACAGAGAGCTAGGTAATGTTTCCATTGAATGTACATGCTGAGGAAGGGATGTTCAACCTTTGTATTTTGTTACTGAGAAGTTAATAGCTCTGGTTGCTTGCTAATGGGGCCCAAATGCTGCATCCTTGGGGTTCTACACATCTGGGACTTGGAGGACTCAGACTGGCTTGTCATTAAAAACTTAGAGGCCAGGTGTATCACTCAGATATTACTAATCAAACTAACAGACAGGCACAGGAGATCAGCCCCAATCCTTTTCTCAAATTCAGTGAGAGAAAAAAAAAAAAAAAGAAAAGCAATTTCCCAAACAAAATCCTGTATAATCTGGGACTGGCTACATGGCGTCTGCAACAGGGTGAGGCTGTAGCTGCTGTAGCATGAGGGTAGTCCCACAAAGGCAGTGTTTATGGACACAAGACACATCTATGGAGTGTAGGTGCAGAACTTATGGTACAAAGGCAGCTAACAGAGAAAGATCATTCCCAAAGGCATTTGGGGCATCACTCCGTGTGCTCACAGAGTTCACCCTACTTTGCTGGCAGTACTGCTCCAACATAGGCCTCTGGCTGTGCTTGGGTGCAGCCTCCCTGCCCCGCAGCCCCGTGCTGTCTGTGCTACCTGAGCTGCACCAGAGAGCAACTGAATGTTGCAAGGTCCAAATCTGGTGATAGGAAGAAAGAGAATATCAGAGGAGAACTATGGACTTATTAATCTGCCTGCATGGTTGCCAGGAAACTATCAAACCTGTCATAAATTATTAGATAGCCATTTACAGGGAAGTTTTCAGTTGCTAATCTTGCCCTCGTAATAATACCTAATAGTTTCATTTACTTTCTTCTTAAGGAATCTGACCTGGCAAATTGGATAACTACTACCCTGAATTTTAATATGAGGCTTAAGTGAGAGATAGCAGATATAGAGATCAGAGTGACTCCAGCCTGTTTTACTGCTCCTGTGGCTGGGTGTGCAGCAATGACATGATTCCTGGCAGGTGTGTCGTGTGAGTCCTGCAGAGGGATAGCTTGCTAAGCTAAAAAGTCTGGGCTTGTAATGCAAGGCATAGAGGCTAGTGCTTCTAGTTCTGGTGGCTGCCAAGCAAATTGAATTTGTCCAGGTGAGGATTTCATTTGCTCCTGGACAAGCGTCCTCTGGCCAGAGGCAGCATCACCCTCTCTGGGCAGGAGGCTGGAGCTCGTCTCTCAGAACACAGCCATGAGAGTGAGCTTAAGGCATCCCTGTCCTTAGCCATCACCTTTACTTCCAGGTCAAATTTTGCTGTTAGTAACTGCAGAAAGCATTTGCAGAGTAGGGACTCATGAGCCATTAGAGCTTCTCAACAGAAAAGTGTTTCTGTTGTGGCAGTAGCTCCTGCATCTCCCTTAATTGAATGTTCAGTTTCTGCTGTGACTTCCTTACTATTTTTGCTTTGATTTCTTACCAGTTTAATTTAAAGCAATCTAAACCCCTGAAAAATAAAAGCTTAAAAACATTCTCATGTAAGAAGTCTGTCCTGCAAGCCAGCTTATAAACGAGCCCAGAGACCAGTGCTTTCCTTGTGAGCAGACAGACAGCACTGCACTGTGCCAACACCCGGTGCCAAAGTCCTGCTGAAGTCCTGTTCTGCAACGTCTTGCTGAAGATCTGGTGAGAAACTCGGTAGCAGGAAATGATGGTGGTGTGCTTCAGGATTAGATAAGGCTGTCAGGGTTACAGATTTGTATTCCAACTTTTCTTTACGGAGAATTCAGAGTGATCTGTGGCATTCCTCTCTAATTGCGCAAATGGCCTGAATGCTGGTCATGGAGGCACCTGATACCCACGCTTTTTATGAGGGGATTAATGAGCATAAGTCTACAAAGGTCCCAGATGGGCCATAAAAGCGTGGGAGAGAAAAAGCATCTCGCAAGCATCCTGCAACCTCCAGCTCCCACATAATGGTTGGGCAAGAGGCACCATGCTGTTTGCGGGAAACGAAGGGGCTCTACTACTACTATGTCACTGGGCTGGCAGCAGTTTTTTTATTGGTATGTTGTTGATCTTATCTCACTAATTCTTGTTTATGGCTTTCTGATTAAAAAAAAAAAAAGCACCTCTTAAATGGTGGACGAGTCCTTCATTTGTGACAGTGGCTTGGTTCTGGTGCTCACTGTCTCAGGTGATTGGTCAGAAAAAGTTAAGCTGGAAGCACATGGGGTCAACAGGCTGACTGCAGTGCAGGGGCTGATATAAAGCAAAGCTGAGCTAGCAAGGCTGGATTTGGTGTGCTTTGAGTTTTTTGTCCAGTAACACTGAGAGGAGCACAAATCACATAGAGGAAACACTGTGCAGAGCAGGAAGAAGGCAAGATACTGAAGAAGCTATCATACTCTGTGTGCTTTAAAAATATCCAGGAGTCTTGGAAAAGCCTGGTTACTGGAAGTAAGCTTTAGTACTTGGGGAGATGGGTATGGCATCGTGTTCTGTGAGCAGTGGCACAGCCTCTGCAGGCACTGAGCCTGCATTTCATAGCACATCCTCAGACATGGGCATGTCTATGCTCAGGTTGGCTGAACTAGCAAAGCAATCTGAGTGGGATCTAAACAGGACTGAAATGCCTTATATGGAGGCTCCTTGGTTACGCCTTCCTAGATCTCAGATAAAAAACCTATATTCTAATTGATTCCTGATTTACTACATAGCCTACAGATACAGTGTGGTGTGCTGATGGCTCTTACACCTCAAATGCTTGAGGTACATCCATGCTGCACAGAGGGTGCCTGTACCATCCACATTTCCATACCCTGAAGCATAAACCCAGACTGCTTTCCAAAGGACCCTCCTGCCTGCTGTGGCTCAGGCTTTGCTGTGCTGTGCTGGTTGGTTTAGTAGGGTTTTCTTGCTCTTTTGTTTGCTTGGGTTTTGTTTTTATATTAAAATAAAAATAAAAACAAAAATTAAAAAATGAAAGGTTTATAAAGAAGCTGTCAGTGAGGAGCTAATGGACTTGTCGGGCCCCTCCTGCAGATGCCGAGTCTGGCTGCAGGTTCCTAAATCCCTTATCCCATGATCAGCTCTAACAGCACAGCAAAATGCAAAGCTGGCAGAAGGAAAGGATGTTTATGGAGGTTCTAAAGCAAATATCTTAGGTCACTCAAAGTGTATCAAAGGTAAAAGGTTAATGAATGTTCCTGATCGAACACACTGGGTGTTGAGAAGTAACAGAAGATTTCTAGAAAATGTGCCCACAGGAGAAACTGCTCAGAGGAGAGCTGTGCCAGTGCCCCCAGGGTTTGGAGGCAGCAGCTTTCTGCCTGCTGCAGGGAGGAGCAGAGGCAATGGGATTGCAGTGACCAGCATGTGCCACCTGCCCAGCGCACGCAGAGCTGCCCTGTTCCAGCACCTACACAGGGGCTGTGGGGGTTACTTCTCATACCTAAGGGCAGCATCAGGAATTTTGTTCTCAAGCCATAACTGATGAAGCAACGGAAAGAAATCCTGAAGGAATGTTCCTAAAGGGTGTTCCTAAAGCAGAGATGTAGGGGTGCCATACTTTGTACCAAACCAGCTAATTTCAAGAAAACTAATGGATTTGGTCTGTGACTGATGTAAATTGGAGCACAGCACAGACACCACTGTGGGCTCTGCAGACAGACAGGCTCACAGAAACGCTGTCCTTCCATATCTTCTGTTGACTTCGGCTTCTATTAAGATCAAGAGCAGTTTTACTGTTAGCTTAAGCAGATGCAAGGAAAGGTTCAGCATGACAAAGCAGGTGCTGCAGAGACTATCAGGCTGGCTGTGTGCATGTTACATACCTCTAAGTATTTAGACACCTGGGTGCACTAGAAGCCTTAAGAGCTCCAGAAGTGCTTTTAGTGAAAAGTGCCTTAAATCTCCCCTTGGTGTGTCCTATACAACTGCCCAGAACATTGTCAGCAAGGTGAAGCTTTTAGCTTCAAAGTGCAAGGAATCTTTTAGTCCTGCTGAGGTTTAATGAGTTGGGATTCTGAGCTGATTCAGCTCTTAAACAGTCTGATCATTAGTGCTGTATCATCTGTCACCTTTGGGTGATAATTAGAAAAAGAAAGTCAATAACAATAGTACATAACACTACTTTACCAAGATTTAAACAAGTTGTAATATTGTTGAACATCTATTGATGAGTCCAAATGTGCCACAGGCTATTGAGCACAAAGAGTGCTTTGATGTGATGTTTTCCATTATTAATTTGATGTGGTAGAGTTTATAGAAGTGAGAACATTTGTTTTCATTTTATTACACGTGGGAAGGGACTGAGATACTTTACATATTCATTTTCCTTTTTTTCTTTTCTGTTGTTTACTCCACTAAGGCTGTTGAGGAACAAGCACAGAAGAAAAAAGTAGGAAAGTGATCAATTTGACTCAGTTAATAACATAAGGCAGTCCATTTACCATATCTCTGGTTTGTTTCAATTTTTATTGATCCTATCTGACCTCCAAAAGGTAAGTCCTATATATATATGATAGCAGCTCCTGTATGACAGGGAAAAATTTAAGCGGAACTGTTTTTACCCAGAATAGAACAAGACATCAGAAACTTGCCGCAGCGATACCAGCGTGGGTCAGGATTCATTATTGCAGTACTTTAGCCATCCGGATATGGGCCTGATGTGTGCGAGATACCCCAGTAATGCAGTGGTCACTTATTGTTTCTCATTGACCACTTCCTCATCTGCTAGTTGGTTCTTCCTTTAGGTGATTAAACTCATTTGTAAGGAGCACAATTATGGAAATCTCTAAAGAGCAAGCGTTTTGGAGTCTCTTTTATTGCCTTCTTTTGTCTAATTAATCCCTTAATGAAAATTCTTTCTCTTCCTCTAGTCTGTCCTTTTATGCTTTGTGCGACCACAATATGTTAACACTTTGTCTATGGATCTGCAAAATGCAATTCTGCTTAGCTGATATTTTGCAGCGATATAAACAGGAAAGTTGTTAAGCCAAAAATAGAGCAATGTGCACAAAATATCCAAGAGTAATGCCTTTGCAGATTGACTTAGGTCTTTTCAAAGAAACACAGCTGAGACGAGCTGTTTTCATCTCAGAAGTATCTGTATGCAGCACACTTGAAAGAGGCTTTAAATCACTCAAACCTGCGAGGCATGTTTTTTCCTTAACAGTTAAATGAAGATATTCTGCTCCTCCTTCCTCCTTTTTGGAAAGAGCAGTATCAGCGCTGTTGGGGACGTGGCACATCCCCAGATAGTCCTGGCCAAGTCTCACTGATGTGGGGTGCAGAGCAGGCAGCAGCTGGGACACAGGCTCACCATGCAGGTGGATGCACTGGCAGCCACACCACAGCTCACACTCTGAAACAGGGAACCAGACTGGGGGGTGTGAAATCCAGTCTGCATTTTGGACACCAGCCATGCCATGCTTCACCTCTGTTTCAGGGCTGTGCAGTACAAGAGCAACTGCAGCTAAGCAATTAAACAGTAACACATGATGTCTCAGGCTAACATTAATAAAACATTAAAAACAGGAATTGCTCATATAAAATATTGAGGCCCTACATGCTGCCATTCTCAGCATGAGGTAGAAGCACTTTACACGGATCAATTACTTCACTATAAAATATAAAGGGGAGCCCAAGATGCAAGTTCAAACTCAAGTTTGGCCCTGGCTTTAGAATATTTGGGAGTTTTCAGCCCAAATGTTTTGAATGATTAAAATGGAAGTTCCCTTACAGTTGCATCCCTGCTGTAAACACAGCGCAGATTATAGGCACTTGGACAGAGGTGAAAGATGGAGGTAAAAGCTACTCGGCTTATTCCAGTCGCCAATGTCCGGATTTAGTGAATGGAGATCAATGAAAAGCAGGAACTTGCATTGGTAAAATACAAACCATACACTTCAGGCTTTGGTCACCTACAAATCTCTGTGACACTCGGCCCGTTCACCTGTGCCCCTGCACTCACTGCCTCCCAGCACTCAGCTCGAGGAGCCGTATTCATTACTTGTCCTGCTGAGATGTTTCCTAGCTGAGGTACCCACTGCTGAATGAGGCTGCAAAGTCCACTGTGGAGGCAACGGGCAGAGGAAGGTAACTGGGTTCTCCCTTTGATCAGTGAATTCTACATAATCCTCAGAGGAGATAAAATTTGTCTAAAGTCCAGAATCTGGGTCAGATTCCTGTCTGCCTCTGCAGCAGTCACACCGGTAATACAGTTGGACCTCAGACTTGAGAACTTCAGATATTCTTTGACATACATTACTTAATTTTGACTGGCACATTGAAAAGAAATCAACTCGACCACCAAAGGTCTGTGAAAATACACAGCAAACCCTTCAAGAACCTGAAGCACTTCCATGCAAACCAGACTTAACCATCTAAAAATAAATGGAACCATACTTTAAAATAATAACGTGGTAAGAACTCTGCAGAAGAACTGGTCAGGGTGTGTGCCATTAACTCATGTAATGTAGCAGTCTTCTGAAGAATTGGTTAGAAAAAAGCTTTGCTCTTCCATATCTTGGATTTGGGCCTCTGTGTCAATCAGCCGTGCAGAACGGCTGACCCATCTATTATTCTGAACTCTGAACAAATTATTTGGGGCTCTCCTGTGTACCAGCCTGTCAACTTGCTGTTGGATGGCTTTGCCAGCAAAGGCTGTAGAGCTGTGTGGTGTGAGAGCGTGACAGTGCCTGGCCGTGCCTCACTGACCTCCTGCTCCCCACAGCTTGGCTGAGAAACAGCCACATCCACCTGCAGCTGCTCCTAGTGCTGCTTTTCCAGCACATCCTGCAGTGTGAAAGCTGAGCCAGCTTGTAGGACAACCAAGCCCTGGTGCAGCAGTGCAAAATGTCCCTCACCGGGCTGTGGGTGGGCCAGCACCCTTGGAAAGCTGCTGCTGGATTTGCAGTATGCACAGCAGCTCCATTGCCCTTCCCAGAGAGACGGAGAGCTGGGCTGGGCAGGGCAGAACCTAACTGCCCCATCTCAGGCTGCTGAACAGCACTGTGCAGCACAGGGCTGAGCACCTGGAGCACATAAGCTCTCACCACTCTGCTTGTGGGAGTGCAGCCTGTAGCACTGGCTGGCAAAGCAGCAATACCCACGTAATGTGAAGTAGCTTGCTAGATAAACCGGAGTATATCTCATTAAGCAAACGTCTCGTGCATATATTTAGTGTCATTAAGATAAGAGTGGCTTTGCTTGTGTTTCTTAACTCCTACTGCTTTTGCACATTGCAAACTTGCAAAAGGAACTGCCTGGAGCCTGGTCAGTACTGTAAACTCATTGCATGATGGTTCACAAGGCTGCAGGTGCCATGTGGTGCTCCAGGACAGGCGCTGCTCGCAGGGTGCCGCCTGAAGCCCTGCAGCTGCACAGTTCCAGCACTGCCTCAGCCCACTGCTGATTTGGGATCTTGAATCATTAATTAGATCATTGATTAGTTAGCGCTTGTACAGCACGCTCTATTTTGTGTTGCGTAAGAGCTAGGAATTGCTGTCATTAGTAATAAACAACTTGTTTATTGATGGCTGTACTGGAGCTGTTGGAGCCATCCCCACGTCCCACTGCCTGCCCATCTCCCTCCCTCAGCCTTCCATGAGGCATGGTGTGTCCAAGTGGCAGCTGAGCATCACTGCTGATAGTGGGAAGTTGGGATTTGATCTGCGTGTGGCTGCCAGACTGCTCCTCACCCAGGAGCTGGGCCGGGACACCAGAAGGCACAAGCCAACAT
Organism: Lagopus leucura; assembly: GCF_019238085.1. Taxonomy (NCBI): domain Eukaryota; kingdom Metazoa; phylum Chordata; class Aves; order Galliformes; family Phasianidae; genus Lagopus; species Lagopus leucura. The sequence goes on from NW_024962269.1 coordinate 5,925,121, forward strand.
TAACTGTGCCTTCTGATCTCTGCACAAATTGCTTGGTATCTCTACAGACACAGCCTAAAAGTGAATCTCTGCAAGATTTTCTCTTCCTTTTATTCAAAACAGGTCTGTGTCAGTGCATGACAAACAGCAGCCCAGGTCAGAGTGTTTTGGGCTTTGCACAGATCTGTGTGCAGCAGGAGGAATTTCTTTCCTTTCCTTGTTCCTGGTGCCCTTTTTGTTGCAGATTTTTCTTTTAGAACTTTGTGGGATTGCAGGTTGTGTTGTTTTTGTAGTTTTCCTTGTAGTTCATTGATCTGCTCAAACCTAAACCCCGGAGCCAACCTGTGTGGCTTGTCAACCTCTGGCTGAGGAAGGAAGTCTGCCAAGCTGAGCAGACAGAGCAGACAAAGATGGGCACAGCAAGACTGGGCACTACCTCCAGGCTCCCCAGTGTTCTGCCACAGCCCAGGGCTGCCCCTAGAACTGCCACAACCTGCCCCATGCATTGCACTGGGCAGCCATTTACACCACATGGTGGGATGGTCCCAGACCCTCACCTCCTCTTGCTGCAAGCTCTGAAGGATTCCTGGGATTGATCCACCTTAAAATCTGACAGCTTAAAACAAAGCCACTGGCCAGTATTTGCACTTTGATCCTTTTTTTTTTTTTTTTTTTTTTGGAAAGTAAGTATGGTTAGAAACACCAAAACAAGATTTGATTGATGAGTTGGTTGTTCCAGCGCTCAGAAGATCCTGGCCTAAAAGGGAAGCAACAAAGCTGCTTCGCAGAGTTGGCCTCATAACAGTAATCATTTCTGCTCTGTGGCTCAGGCTGCCTGTGGCACAGAGGAAAGCAGCTGGTGGAGTGCCCTGCTCTTTGTGTCTGTTCTCACCGACAGCCCTCGCAAAGGCTCCCAGCGCAGACCTGAGACCCAGTGCAGGGCTGGGGGCTGCCCACACAGCAGCCACTATGCTTCATTTCCCACTTGTGCCACTTCAGAGCCTTTCTTCTTGCCATTAGCAAGCTCACAAACCCCAACCGCAGCCAAAATGCCTGCAGCAGATGAAAGGAGGTAGATCCATTTTCTCTAAACTGGCTTCGTGACATTTTATGAAGAGCCTCTTAACAGGTCCAACACTAAGAATATTTTCATCTCTTCTGCTCAAGAATACCTTTTGAAGGCCAGCAGGGTCTGTAAGTGGGACTGGGATTAATGTAATCCCCTCCTCGCCCCATCTGGGAGCTCTCCTGGAGCAGCCTTATCTGCTACCTCGATTGCCTCCTGCCCAGCCCGTGACTCCATGCAGCCACTGGGCAGAGCTGCCCCTTCCCCCTGCACAGAGCTGCCCCTTCCCCCTGCACTGGGGTTTCTACAACAGCCAACACTCAGACATGTCTACAGGAGAAACACGGGGCTTTGTGCATCTGTTGGAAAAACAATGCTTTGTGATAGATCATCCTTACGTGAAGAGTGGCTTAAAACTCAGGAGAAATCTCTATGCTTACTTCCCAATCTTTACATTGATAACTGAGGTTTCTATGACTACCACATAGCGATATTCTGCTTTATTCCTCTGTGCTAGTGCATCACAAGGCAGAGAATGAAGATGTCTGTGATCCGTTCTGTTATGCACGAGCTGTAGCCATTAAAACACAGGGAAGACCGTCAGCTTATAAAGCCATAGGTGATGCTGCTGTCTCGTCCTCATCCCCGAGCAGGCAGGTTCTAGAGGTAACCAAGTGGGGAGGCTTTTTACACATTATAAATAATGTATATCCCTGTGCTTTGTATATAACTGTTTTTCTTAGAATGCCTTTTTCCTGGACTGCCTTTGCTGCAAATAAAAAAAATGGGGAATTTGAACAGATCTCAGGACAGCTCCTACTGTGGATTTTATTTCTCTTCTTCTGTAGAGGCAAAATAAATTCTTTAAAAAAATGATGTATACTTTCTAATACCAAATATGAAACATTTGTCAGCAACCTCACTTTTTTCAAGGCAGTGTACACATGTCTGGGAATGGCAAAAGAAAGGAAGGGTTTCTCATGTTGAGACATCTCGACTGAGACATGCGGGCTGCAGGCATAGAGAGGCTGATGCTGGCAGCTCCCAGGTTCCCAGCAGCAGACAGGACACAACCTGCTCAGCTGGCCATCAGCCTTCCCACCCAAACCAGAGCTCTGAAGGGACCCAAGTGGGATCAGGGTTCCATTTGCACCTGGGACCACAGGGGCTGGCTCCAGCACCATCATGTTCCTAATCTCCTGGCTGATCTTCTGATCGCTTTTGGATGGAAAAGGGTTCTTTCTCACAGGTAATTATTATGTGGCAAACTGAATGCAAACAATTTTTGTTCATTACATCTTTGTAGGAAGAAAAGGAACCTGTAGCAACAGAAATGGCCCCACAGCACCTTCATACTTCATGGCAAAAAACCCATATGTATAACCCCTTAGGATATATTCATCCAGCTGCTTTAAGTCATTCTCAATGTCTCTTTCAGGTATCTCAGTTTACTTAAGAAACTTAGCCAAAAGATTCACAAAGATGGTCTACGTGGAGGATATCTACATGAAATCTGCTTTTAAAAGTTGTTTGATATTTGATAAATGTAGTCATATTTCCAGCTTTACCACCTTATTTCCTTGGCTTCAGGAAATAAGTTAACTTCACATTCTTGATATGCCTAAGCAAGATAAAAATAGGTTGTTATTTTTTCTTTGCATCTCATAGAGAAGTTAAAATCTGCACAGACTCTTTCTCTGTAATCCTTGAAATTGCATCTGCGACAGCTGAGGAGTAAAGTTCAGTGTTGAATGCAGGGAGCGGATGGGAAGCACATGTCACAGCCCTAGGGAAGCAGCTGTGCAGCCAGGCCCTGGCACAGGGCAGCAGTGCAGTGTATACCTGCGGGTGGCTCTTCCAGTGGCCCCCACATCCTCTGTATACATCTGGGTGCCCACCAGCCCTGCTGCCCTCAGGAGGTGCCCTGCTGGGACCGACCTCCAGCCATGCCCAGCTGAGGGCACTGATCCCACCTCCACCTTCCCAGGGGCATCCAGGGATAATTCAGGAGGGAGGCACGGAAGAGAAGGGACAAAAGCTAACATCTTCTCAGAGCTGGAATTGGCATCTGGTGACAACTGTCTTCATTTAAAACTAAATGGTGGTAATTTTATGGGTATACATCTGTGCTACATTGCTTTCAATTCCTGTTCTGTGTTAATGCACGCAAGCTTGGCTGCATTTGCATTCTGCAAAAACATGCTGCCAGAAGGTGGAGTTGGGTTGGGCTCCTGTTCATCCTATTTGATATTTAACATAACACCCTGTTATGAGGAATATTCCCAATTCCACGGGAATCCCTATGAATGGTTGCATTTACCTGGAGTGAAATGCATCCTAGGAGCATCATTTGTACCAAATGTAGATAAAGACCAGAGAAACTACTCTCAGGATCATTCAGATTTTGTTTCTCCATGGCTCCTTCGGCCAGGAAAAGTACAAGATCCAAAGGGTGGGCTTCTCCTCCTGCCCCTCTGCTCCTCCCCACTGGGCTGGGAACTGGGCGCCACACAAACTCACTGGTTGGCACTGCAGTGTAAGGACCCAGTGTCCCAGTGACCCAGAGTGCTTACCTCTCACCCCAGAGGTAACTGCCCTAAGCAATGCTCTCAGTCCTTCATGCAACGTCTGGCCCTCCATGACACAGCTTCATGCCCTCCTCTTGGTTCTGAAGCAGAGTATGAAAAGGAGGTAGTCAGATCTCAAATGAAGGGAAAAAAATTAAAGGGGGATGAATCAATTTATAGATGTTCTTTTGATACTCTTCCCCTCCATTTCCTCACTTCTCTTTCCAAGCTCTCTGCAGCAATTTCAATGGGGGAGCTGCTAGCCACATGGTTAAGATTCAGCTTGCAAAAATGTATGCTTGCAGCAAGGAAGATTTACCCTTTAACCTTTAGCAGCCATTTCCTCTGGAAAGCACAGGTTTCATTTTCACTTACAATGAAATGTGTGGAGGGGAAAGGCGGGGAGAACCTCATCTCTTTATAAAGCAGCTGAATGGCCCCATTTTCATCCTCCACACCAAACTTTGCACATAGCTCTTTTTGCATTATGCAGTGTGCCCTCAGGAAAGAGATCTGGCAGCAAAAGCAAATGCAAACTCTCTCGTTAGTCTTGAAAGACCTGTTCATGAGCATTTGGGGTCAATCCCCTTCAGCAGGTTCATTTTTCTTCATTGTAGTTTCATGAATTTGGCCATAAGCAAAAAACAGCCATATATATATATATGGTATTTGTTAAACAAAGGTGGAAATTTCGTGGTGAGTGGAAGAGTCAGGAAGATGGAAGAAATTCCACATCCCTGCAATTTATCCTGAAGTCTTAGAATGAGCACTTGCATCACCAGCAAACGGGGCCATGCTTTCACCTGGGTAGATCCATGTAACTGATGCTAGCAGTTCTGAAAACAGGACAAAAGATATATTTTCACTTGAATTTCTCTCGCTTCGGTGCCTTCCTGCCTGGAAAACATGCTCTTTTTCAGGTTTGACATGACTTGAAAGATGGTTAATAACATACCAGAACTATCAGCTTTATTGCAAGTCAGTGATTTTGAATTCAGCTTGTCTTTCTAATGGTCAGAAATTGTGTCCAGAAGAGAAAGTGCAGTTGCCTGTTTGCTGTGCATGCAAGGGATGGTCCAAAGCTGCCCTGCTGCCTCCTGAGCAATGTTCTTCAGCCCTGAAGGCTCCCAAGACCACCACAGTGGCATCTTAGAAGCTTCTGTATGTTTTTAAGATGAGTTACTAGATGCCTTCTTTCCTCCAAAAGTTTTACAAATGAGTTCCATGTGCGAAGTCCACGGTCATATAAAATTTTCAAGTTTCTTTCTCAAGTCATCACCACATCTTCTCACTGAAGGATGACAGACAGAACCCTGTTCCCCTGGCTCTCAGGATGCAGCTTGGTCCCCAGCCTCATCCCACATGCCCGTGCTGGGGACAGCAGCTCTCCAGTGCTACCTCCAGTGCCTTTCACAAGTGGTCATTTCATGCCTAAATGGAAGAAATAGCAAGGTATTACAGTAAACAAGACGAAGAACTTTGAAAGTGAAAAGGCAATACATGAGTGCTGGTAATGTAGGGATATTAGGGAAATTCCCTTGGTGTTCTGTGAACTGAGAGATAAATGTTAATTCTTGCAAATTTGTTTCTAAAGGAAAATGCAATGGGTCAACTCTTGTCAAGGATAACGTAACTGAGGCAACTGTGTAGGATAAAGATATCAGGGAGGGGGCCCAGTGCGTTGGAACGATGCATGACATGCTGGCAGCAGCACACAGCCAGATGGGTGGGGGCTCGTGCACCACCTCTGTACTGATGGGTGCTTCAGCCAGCAGTAAAAAACTGCTCTTGACACTCATCTGCAGGGAAAAATATCCATGCAGCCCTTGCTGCAGGACCAATTAGCCTGTGAAAGCCATGTGGGGGAGGGGGAGGCGCGGGATATGAATGCGGGACGCATCCACACTTGATTACTCTAATGAAATGTCCATTGATTCCTATAGATTAATGTGAGAAGAACGGCAGCTGCGGAGTGGCTAACACCTCTAGGTCAGCAGCTGCGCGTGTGGACGTGGGCGATGGAGGGGCAGCACCAAGGTGGGAGGAGAGGGGCAGCCCGGCTACGGGTTGAGGTGGTTGAGGTGCAGGGATGGGAGGGGATCTGCAGGGTGGCTTTGCTGCAGGGCAGCGTGGCTGTGGGGCAGCATTGCTGCAGGGCCACTACCACTGCTCCCTGCCTCGCTCGCCGCCACGGCCCCTCGCTCCCATTTGACTTTGCTGTAAGGCAGGCTGAGCTCACAGGTCATCTGTTTTTGTTAGATTAATTTGATTCAGCATGTAGGAATAGAGGGCTGAGTGGGCTAATGGCTCTCCGCAGGTGACATTGGGAATGGGCAGTGCTCTCATCTTCCTCCCCCATTTCCCCAGCTGGAAAGAGAAGGCAGCAGCCAGGACTGCCCCCACACCCCATTTGCTAGCATCATCAGAGCCTTTCCCACACCTCATGCCTTTTCTTTTGCCGTGCCATGTAGGAGGAATTAATTCTGATAGGGATGGAGGGATGTGCTAAGTGAATGCAGTGTTCAACACGAGGTTGTTTTCATCACATAGAAAATGGGTTTATAAGGCACCACAATCATCACAGATGACACTGCGCATCCCATTGTGGGGCGGTCCTTGGACCCATAGCCACATCACATTTTGAGAAGAGTTTGATGTCTTTGGCTAAGGACATGTAACAGTTGAACTTATTGCAGTTGCTGTTTCGGTTGTTCTCAGCACATGCTTTACTGCTACTTTGGTACTTGGTCTTTGAATGTTAGCTGAAAATGGAAGACACAATGTTCCTTAGCAATGTGTACAAAGGGCTCAGACAGTTCTAGGGCCTCTACAGTGCTGGAGTATCACAGTCCCTGGAAAGAGCAGGGTCAGAACTCTGGGTATTAACATTACTGCTGTGCCTCACTAACTGGGGGAGCTGGGTCCTACCCCTAAAGTCACTGCTCTGAGCAACTTATCACTGTTTGGACAATATCTGTGTCAAATCCCTGAAAGCAATGCTGAGGGATGTCTGTGCTGAAATTTTCCAGAGGTTTCCTTTAACTGTGCAATTATACAGCACAGGCAGGAGCTGCCCAGCCTGCTCCTCAAACAAACACAAACACCAGGGTGTGGGTCGCATACTCCCAGGCATGGCCATGAGTGGCTGACATGACCAACACTGGCTCTCAGAGCTGGGGACGCAGCATCCATAAATAATCGCTCTCTTTAGTTCCAGATTTTCTGTTGTTTTGACTACCTCTTAATTTGCTGTGTTCTCTGTGGAAGCACCATGCCTAAACACAGGTTTTGCCACGCCGGTCCCTCAGAAGAACACTCCATCAGCCCATGCTGGCTGTGCCTTTCAGCCTTCCTGTTGTACTTCCAGCCAGCACAAATGGGCTGTGTTCTTCTTGCTTGCTGTCCAAGACACAAAAAGGAAGGGCTTTCTGCTTTCTTCAAGCCTCCTTCCCCTGCTGGCACCATATATGTCTGTCTTTTAAGCAGTACAGGTCCACAGCTCTTTTTTTTATTGAGGAGCAGCAGAACTCTAACTGGTGGTTCAATAAATTGTATTACATCCCCTTCGTACTGAATGCCCTACAAGCTTTGGCTTTCCATGTGTAATTGCAAGCTGTTATTAGCCCAGAGCTTTGTCCGTTACTGTGCCACACTATTGCTGAGCGGTCAATTTTTTTCCCCTGCCATTTCCTTTGCTCACACCATGCTGACCACGTTGGCCAGGGGCTGCCCGAGGTTTATAGTGCAGCATTGATTTTTCTTTTCTCTCAATACTGACAGAATCATAGATCCAAGGCAAATAAAGAAATGCATTCTGTGGTGATGAAATGTCTTTCGTTCAGCCTGGATTGAATCAAAGGCCATCACAGAAATGTTCTACTCTAAAATGCTAGTGAAGCTTAAGGCATTGTTGGAAAATGAATTTTCCATTTTCTTAGCTGTAATTTGGATTCTCAAACCGCTGTGCTAAAAATAATCAGATAAAAATGAATATAGACTGCAAGCCTATGTAAAATGTTATTTGTTGGGTTTTGCAAGCTGCTGCTGATATGAAAGGAATCTGGCAATAGATCAGAAAAGTAATTGCTTAGGTGGGTTTCTAGTAACTACATTGGATTACTCTGAATACCAATGTGTAAGATGACTACTCTGTAATTTGTAAAACCATAATAATACCATATAATTTGGTAAATAACCAAACCAGAAAGACACATTTTGCATGTCTACCAGAGGTAGAAACCCCAGTGAAAATAACCCCGTGGTATCACCTGCACCTCAGTGACAACGTTTCTGCTTTCTGACCGTGGCTGTTCTGGACAGGCAAGGGTCACCATCCCTGCCGCACAGACGGAGGCAGAGCTGTGCCAGGTCGGGGACAGAGGGCAGCCAGGTGAGTCCTGACAGAGCCTGGAGGAGAACTTTGATCCCCAGAAGCTAAACGCCATTTGCAGCGCAAAAGGAAAGTAGCCGTGATTTCCGTGGTGTGCATGAACAGGGCTCGTTCCGTACTCCCACTGCCACGGGCTGCTGCGGAACAGAGACTGTCTGCAGGCTGCTGCAGGCACCTTCACTAATTTTTAGGCTTGGGTGTTTGTTTTGTTGTGGTAATTTTTCCCTCCGTGTTACTGCAATTCGTGGCCTAACATCCTGGCCTATGTGGGTACTAGAAGCCTAACACAAATCAACATCAAGGGCTTCGATACTACCTTCCCTGAAATACTCTGTCAGCCGTGCAGAAAGACAGAGCAGGGGACGCTGGTGTCCTCTCCCCCACAGCCCCCTCTGTGGCCCTGCGAAGGTGAAGCTCAACTTCTGTGGGTCCCACCACTCACGCCGGAGCTCCCCTGGCTCCACGCCTCAGGGAGGCGCCGCGTGTTTTGGTGAGGTACCAGCAAAGACGTGGCAGCACAATGGAGCCCGGAGGATGGAGAGAGCGAAGTATTTATGAATGAAAATAACAGATGGGTTCAACGAAGTTAAAACTACAAATTGAAAAAATAAATGTATCTGAACATAGCCCTTGGGCAATACTGCATTAATTCCCAAGCTTTGGACCTTCCTTTTCCCTCCTTCTTAATGACTACATATCCAATATCAATATACGCTGTTTGCAGCTATTCTTTCAGCATCACATTCCCAGCAATGCACAATAGGTCTTTACACTGCATAATAAATCAGATTGTTTTTCTTCACTGATGAAAAAAAAAAGAGAAAATCTGAAACAAACATAAAGCCTTTTGGGATCAAATTCATGTTTTACTCAATCTGAAATGCTTTCAAATAAGACTTTTTTATGCAAAAAGCTGCTGAAAAATTGAATATGTTAAAATAGGAGATATTTCAAACTTTGAAAGGCTTCCAGAACCCCAACTGTTGCAGGAACTTTCCCCACTAAAACTCTCAGAAAGTTAAGGTGTGAATGAATTCACATGGCTTACTGTGAAAGACTTTGTTGTACCAACTGCTATGGAGCATTTGTTTGTAATTTTTAAGAACACTTCTCAGTGGAAACACAATCAGAGTTATCTTCCTCCTGTTTGTCTTCCCTGTGTGATTTCTCCCCTGAGGTTTAGAAACATCCAAGAAACTCCTTACTTTCCCCCATTCTGTCTCACTGCAGACTCATGGCATTCAGTTTTACGTAAACCATAGCAAAGGCTCTGCAGAGTGACCTGAAATCTGCTGCAGACTGGATTAAGTCTTGCAAAATGTAGATCCATCTGATGGCCTCCACATGGGGCCTGCAGGGATTTCCAGGGGTGCTTGCACCAGCAGTGATAGCAGTCATTATAGCTGCTTCCTTTTTCTGGCCAGATCCTTTGCTTACTGGTATTCCTGCTACAGGTAAAGGCAGACCTTGGCAGCAGCCAGAATGAGGAAAATTAACTGCTATTTAAGTGTGCTGAGACCTTTTAAAACAATGCTGCTCTGGTGCATCTATCGTTCGATGGAAAAAGCTCTTAACCAGAGGGTTGGCGGACTCTGGAACAGGCTCACCGGGGCAGTGGTCATGGCCCCAAGCATGTGGGTGTTCAAGGAGTATTTGGACAGCACTCTTAGGTAAATGGTTTAACTCTTAGGTCGTGCTTTGTGGAGTCAGAAGTTGGACTTGGTGACCCTCATGTGTCCCATCCAACTCAGGGTATTATACGACAGTGTGGATTTGCAACATCACTTACAGCCAAACCCTTCCCAGTTGTGCCAAGTGTGCCAAAGCCACTGCTCTGTACACAGTGCAGGCAGGAACCTCCACAATGACCCCCAGGAAGAGAGAAGCAAAGAGAATCCACAGAGAGGATTAGTGTCAGGCAGTGCAAGCATGGTGAATACTTCTGTATATTACCAAGTCACAGATAATAGCCTAAGTGTGTAACAAGTCACTGTCAGGGAAAAAAACCTGTTAATTGGATCACATATGAAATGTGCTGTTTTCTTAACGTCTCAGCTGGTGAATAAGTGCTTGTTGACTGATGCGTGATCTCTGTTTATATCAAAAACCCATCCTAGCAGGCAGCTTTGGTAATTAATTTTTAAGGTGGATGAAAAATATCAGCTCTGCTTGCAGTCCCAAATGGGTGCCTTCTCTCTGATTCACTGGATTCACAGTCTTAAGTGTAACAGGCAGAAATGGTTGAGCAAGCAAAGAGCAGAGAAGACTAAGTGGCATCAAAATACAAATCAGCTCCGTTGTACAAAGCAGTTTGGAGTAGGGGGGAAGCCATTTGCACAAAGGCCATCTGCTATTCCACACAGAAAGCATCCATCTATCTGTCTGACCTGTTCTGTCCTGAGCCCACTGTTCTGGCATCTGCTGCAGGTGTTTAGGAGCTGCCCTGCAAACCCGGCCTGCAGAAGCTGTGGCAGCAGTATTTAAGCATTTGGCGGAATAGAAGGTTGTTTGTTTGGTGAAGCACTTTATTTGGGAAAGAAGAGCACTGCAAGTGTAGAGCCAGCTCTCCTCTGAGGAGCTCATCTTCCTTGGCCTCTTTGAATGTCAGCTTTCAGCCAAAGATCAATGAGGATTCCTTGGCTTATTTGTGTTGTTTTGCAGTCATCACCCTACGAATATTGAACCTGTACAGGGGGGCTGATGTCTGTTGCCCTCAGCTCTGGGCTGGGACATCCCTCGGCACCTTGCCCGGCCTGATGGGTGCGTGGCTCTGAGCAGCCACCTGTGACCTCCATGTGCATGGAACTTACAGAACACTCCCGACTTTAGGATGTTCCTTGGTATGTTCTGTCTAAATTGAGACTTTTAAGCACTAATAATAATTAACTACTTTCTTAGCAACGAAAAAGTCTTAAATGCCTATTTACTTAACGGTCCCCTAGGGTGTCTTTGTTCTGAATGGGCTAAAAAATCTTAGCTGCAAAATAAGCAGGCGATTCCAATCAATAGAGCCAGAGGACTATATTGATTACCAGAACTCCATTCTTTAGTCATTAACCCTGTGAATTCTTTACAAAAGCTGTACAGGACAATCCCTAAGCACTGCATGGATGGAGGAGCCATTCAGGTATTTAAATGTCGTTAAACTTTCATGGCTTGTTTGCAGCCCCTTCAGCCACGCCTGAAGGATTGTGCCGCATGACTCAGCCACGCCACGCTCAGCCCAGCAGAGCTGACAAACAGCATTAATCAAGCTGGGGAATTTGTCCTGTGGATATGCTCTTCTTTTTGGTTATTGCTAATATTGCTAGGGAGGCAGATCACAGGAGGGGTGAAATAATATCCTTAATTTTTCCACATTTCAGCTCCAAGCCAGAAGGCGCTCGCTGGTGGTAAAGGTGTCTTTTGCTCATCTTTGTATGGAAAACTACCCCGCATCCTATAGGTCCCTGCCTCCATGCCAGTAGGGAAGGGTATGCCACTAAGCGAGGCTGTGGGAAGGGCTCTCAGTGAGAGGTGGGAGGAGGAAGAAGAGGCAGGGATATTAGGAGAGCTGCAGGTCTCCCCAGCTCCCTCCCCTTGCTGAGTCCTGTGGGACCTGCCCTGCAACACCTCCTGCTCAGCAGCCCCGTATTTAAGAGAAGATTCTCACATTTCAGATTAAGAAAGTTCATGACACACTGTAATGGCTCTAAATGGTAAATTGAATCACACTGCCACCAATTGAATCGCAGTGGCACAAATGAGCCAAGCACCAGCAATTGCAGGGGATGCTGAAGGAACTCTGGTCGTCGTGGGCGCACTGCCAAGACAGCAAAGTTTGCATGGTTCTAAGAGTGTAAAACATGCAATAAGCGCAGCTCTGTCTTTGCTATGGAAACTGCTAACTGGTCAGGTCTTTGTAAATACATGGAATGGGAATGGTTATTTCTGAATATTTTCAAAGTGTTTTATACAACTTTCAGCCCCTGCTCATGCCTGGGTTATTTGCTCCAACTGTTCTGTATTGCTGATGGCTCTGACCCAATGCCTGGTGGATATGGGGCTTTGGCTTGCACTGCTTTGTGCTGGTTACACAATACACACATGGGATTGTTCCTTGCCCCCCACTGTACAATGGGGATTTTAGCCACAATGCAGCAGATCAACACTGAGCAAACAATGGCATGAATTGAAACTGGGAATGCTTTAAAATTAAGGAACGCTTTGAGAAATACTCAAGAATCTGCCTGAACACTTCCAAACAGGGGATGTAATGTCACAGTTATAACTGAGCAATATTCCTGCCTTTAGTTGCAAAAATTGCCCTGTGTCTTTTTTACAATTAGTACTTGATCCACTCCAGTTTCAGTGTTCTTCGCTTACCCTTATCTATTTGAAAACTCCCCAAGAGAGCTATAATGAGCCAGGACCATTCTCATGACTATCGATTTCATGGCTAAAATTATAGCATTTGATTGTTGTTTGACCAAACTGAGATTATTGCATGTTTTGAAAACAAGAGCAGTGACAGCAAAACTCATGTCTCCAGAAAAGAGAGGTGTTGAGAGTCACAGAACAGCAGAGCTTGGATCCCGGTGCTCCAACAGATGCAAGCAGAAGGTGCACAGAGCTTCAGGGAACTTCCAGAATTGCCCCATATATTGCAGGGCAGCTCTGAGCCTTCTGGACGTCTCCTCGCCTCCAGCTCATGCTTGGCTTCATGCAAAACTGGTGAAGACTCTCTTAGGGCTGGAATGCCTGAATTGTGTTATAGCTTGTGGCTAAATAACTATCCACTGGACAGCCATGTACATAGTTTATATTTCACTGCCACGGGATATTTAGAAAGCATCCCTAAACCTGAAGGCTCTTGCTCCGGCTTCTCACCAGAATAAACTGATGGCAATTAGTAATGGATTTCAGGAAATCCAGGAATGCTTTAAGCAAGTTCCTAAATGTGATGAGAATTCTGGGTGCCCTTCTGAACAGAATATTTCAAAGGACTGTTTGGACAAAATGGTGCTGGTGTATCGTGTGGCCAAATCCACTGTTTCTGTTTAATTTTTTCAGGATGAGACCTCTCTGTATTTTATGCCACTGGGGACAGATCCCACCACCCTTCCCTTTATGAGCAGAATGGCACAGCTGTTGATCTTCAGACTGTGCTGAGCCGTGTGGGAGCTGATGAGGCTGTGAGCACTGCATAGAATGGGCACCGTGGGGGCCAGGCAAGCACTGAGCCATTGCAAAGAGAATGAAGCAGATACTGCAGAACTGCAGACTGCAAGATTTTATCTTTTTCTATCAATGCAGTGGAAATTATCACCAGTTTAACAAGTAAACTTAAACATCTTGACTGCAATAAGCATTGCTCTCTGCATCTGCTGCCCACTGATGTGCCCAAGCAAAGCGGGGGAAAGGACACAACCTTCTCTGTGCTGTATGGTTGACCCTACTGCTTCTGTTGGCAGAAATGCTCCAATATTTGGTAAGGGGGGATGGAGGAATGTATGCCTGGTGCTGTGCACACAGCTCAGCAAGGCACAGGGATGCTCCATCTGCTTGCAAAGCACCTGTGCTCCCAGCCCAGGGAAACCTCCCCTCCCGAAGCACCCTGTCCTGCTCTCCGCTCCAACCCGCAGGGCTGTTCAGCCACCCCAAGGCACTGCCACCTCCTGAGCTCCCAGCCCCGCAGGAGGAGCAGGGCTTAGCGCCCGATTACATCTCCGCGCACAAAGCACGGCGGCGCAGCTCCAGCCAGCAGTCACCCGGCACAGACAGGGCCGTGGCAGATCAGAAGCCGGGTTGTAATCCTCTCATTGCCCCAGAGTACATTTTCTTCCTGGCATCAGGGCTTAGTGTTAAACGTTCAATCTCAACTCACGCTCAGCTTAGGAGCGCACGTGCAGCACTGTGAGGGCTGCCTGGCACTGGGCAGTGGCCGTCCTTCCACACGTCCCCACAGCCAGAGCCGATGATAACTGCATTCCAGAGGCTTCATGCTGGCTCCCATGCTGGCTCCCAGCTGCTGGCCATGCCATGCTGAAGGGAGTGGGACAAAGCAGCTCCCCTGGAAGGGATGGCTCCACAGTAGGTTTCTCCATCACTGTCACACCTATCTCTGATAATATTTGTTTACTGTTTGAAAAGAAAATGGCTTTCTGCAGCCATTATTTCTTTCCCCCATCTGCTGTCACAAAGATCTTTATGATGGAATGGTGGAGGATCCCTGTACAAAACTGAGCAGAGCTGGAAAACATACCAGGACATAATGATATCTCAGTGTCGGGTAACGTAAAATCACCATGTCTGTAAGCAGCGGTCACTCCCATTGTATCTGCAAAGACAAAAAATATGACCTAAAAGAAGACAGGGAAGATAACACTGATAGCTGAAGGAGTTGGAAACTGCATTTTAGCTTCAATGGAAACTGGGTTTTAGCGGTTTTTATTCTTTTAATGTTGATGTTTTATCTCACCCCTTTTCCTCTCTTCCTTGCTGTCAAGTTTGAACCCCAGCCTTAACTCAGCACTCCCTGTTTGTCGCTGGTGGAGGCAGTGTTAAGGCAGCAGCAGCACTAAGTCAGTCACTGTGTACATCACAAGTTACAGAGAAAATAGGGATCCTGTTTTACCATGCTGAAGCTATAAAGCTTACGCTAATACAAAATATTGCTGGCAGTTACCTTGTTTTATTCTTCTTTTAACGACTTACTAACAGCGTGTAAATATTAAAGCAAACTTTGATTTTTCCATCCGGATACACTGAGAACTCTTTCAATAAAAATGCTCGGGTGCATTTAACACTGTGACCAGAAATATTGAAATTTGACAGTTAGGAGGTTAAAGGTTTCAAATTTATACACAGAGGTGTTTTGCTCCTGTCATGGTCACAGCAGCTTGCTCAGGATAACCCCTTTTGCTTACTGAACCTTTGAAAAGCAGAGAACATTAAGCAATACATCTTGGCAGATGCCCTGGGATTTCATACCACCAGCAGCAGCCCAGATGCACACAGAAGTGAACCTGTCAGGGGGAAGCTGGTCGAGAATTTCTCCCTCTTTCTGTTCCTGCACTGCATCTCAGCAACACAGCTTTCCTGCACCGCTGCCAGCACTGTCCTTGCACTCAAATTAAGGCAGAGCATCTACAGCATCTTTCAGCTGCAAGGTGCTGCTGCTTTAATTTTGATGTAGTTTGCTCAAAAGGGTGGCATCGACAGCATGTGTACAAAAGCTATTCCTGGGAGGAGCTGAAATGAAACAAATAGGTCATCTGTGTTCCTGCCATGAAATAGTCACATAAGAGGTAAAATAAACCTTAAATGCACCTAAAATGCAAGGGATTTAGGTATCTTCTTGTCTTTATTTTGGGAATTTTAGCCTGTGGTGTATGTGAGTAATGCAACATTTGCCTCTTTATTCCCATCTGAGGTAAGAGATGCAGCACAGAAGAACAGGCAAAGTATCATGGTACATCCAAGTGGGTTTTTTAATGATATTACTCAAACTCTATTAGAAATAAAAAATTTTTTTAAAGTGTTGATTTTCTAAGAATTCATCACACATCGACCTACTTGAAACATCACAGCTGTTCACATCAAAGCACAGTGAGGTTGGGGTGCATCTTGTCACCCTCTCACAGTGGGACAGTCCACTGAGGCTGGCGCCCAGGAGCACAGCTTTCCACACTACTGGCAAACACACAGCGCCCGTCCTGTACGGCTCCTCGGAGCGACCGCTGAGTTGCAGCACTTGTACCACTGGTCACAGTTGAGCCATTTGCCTTCAGAAACTTCAGACCAGATCAGAAATGTCAGTTAATGACATCAGAAACGTTAAACTCCTCTATTAAGGCCTCCATTGGTCCCAAAGGCTTTCGTTGTGCCATTTGAGTATGAGAACGAGCCTGCTGTAAGCTTCCTGCACTGGGTGAATCCCCCAGGCTGTCTTCAGGACACGTATCATCCAGGCCTCCAGAAATTCAAATTGAATACTGTGAGGTAAATGTATTCTCCTGTCTCTAGTCTTGTTATAGCTGGTTTGTTTGCTTTCTTCTGATGCTTCTTTATCAGCGTGTTTGCCTCTCTGACACAGAGACCAGTCTGCACAGCCAGCAGCCTTCGGGGTCCTGGCTCACCACTGGTACAATCATGCAAAAGAAGCAATTTTTCATTATTGATAAAATGTAATGTCATAATGTCATGGCCTTTCAGGTCATCATCTTTGTAAGTCAGCCATGACATTATCACAATTTATAATGATAACAAATGACCATAATGTTTGCATGTAATTTTCATTGGCTATTGCGGAATTTTAAAATCACTCCTTCACAGGATGGATTTCATTAACAAGCAACTGCTATTAGAGGGCACTAACTGCTTCTACTGGATTTTCTTTGCTAATGTGAGCCCCATTCTCTCCAATATACAAGATTTGAGGAGTTAGTAGAAAGTTAGTAGAAAGGTTTGGAGGTTTTGTTAGTTAAGTACTGATGCAAATTCAGAGAACATTTTTGCCTTTTTATCTAAATAAGTGTTTTATAGTATTCCTGAAGGCTAATGATTTTAAAGGATTGATGTAAATATGTACCCCATGAAGAATGCTGGCTGTGAGGGCTGGTGAGTGTCATTCCTTCCTGAGTCTACTGTTGGCTCTACTCATTTAATATTTCATGATAAACTTAAAAGATTTACAGCTTCAGGAACTGGTGAGAATCATAGGACATTCATTTTCATGTGATATTTAGAACTCCAATCCCCAAACACTTCAGCCATATTCTCAGCTTTAACGCCTGGACCCAGAACATCAGTGTGCAGGTTCCCCTCGCTCTGTAGGATCAGGACCTCGGTGTAAGTGCATCAAGTTCAATAGAGCTGAACCCAGAGCACTTGCAGGGAGCACTCTGTCAATCTAATCCATAAATAAATACTCTGCTATTTCTGAAGCCCTCCGAAGCTAATGCATGAAAAGCAATGAAACGCCTGGGCACTCCAGGGCTCTTGAAGGAGCAGAGCTGGGCTTTGTGTCTGTGTGTGCACATGTGCATAGAAAAATTAAAAGAACTAAAAAACATGAATGTTTCTGAAGGAGCAGCTGTGAGTTATATTCCAGCAGCCTCCACGATGGGCCACCAGGCAGAGGGACTTGAGCTGCACAATTGGTCCCCAAGGGATGCCATGCCTCAGCGAGGACAAAGCATGTGCGGGGACTCGGCCGTGCTTTGTCTTGGCCTACGAGGCCATCAGACCCGTGCCGGGGTTCATTTGTCACCTGCAGCAGGAAGCTCGCAGGAACGTTTTCCCTTTCCTTTCATTTCTTGAAGCTGTTCCTGTTTTCACTGAGAAGCATAAAATGGCTGCCCTTGGCCAGATTTGCTAATTCACATGGCAGGAGATACCCAATCTTCTGTGCCATTGTCTATATGATAAACGAAGATAACTTCTCCATCCGCTTTTATGGCGTGGTCATCAGCAGAGTATGCAGAAGTGAGAAGGAATTGATGTTCTGTCTTGTGTGTATTCTGAATTCATGGAGGTTTTCTTATGGGAAATAATAGACTAAGTTTCTTCCTTCATCAGCATGACACCAAGAGTGTCTGGGGCATTTTGTATTGTTTTAATATATGTAAATAGCAGATTCGCTTTTCTTTGAAATGGGTTGCATACAAAATATCTCACCATTTGGAGGGTTACACTTTGTGGGATGTTGCCGAATTATATTCATGGCCATTCATTTTGTAGTGCTTCAACATCAGTCACATGGGGATCTCCTTGTTACTGTCTTGAAATCTCTGCCACGAAGACTGGTTTCATCAATTTTCCAAGCTTACTGGTCTACAAATGACCCAAGAAGGTCATCCTTAGCAGTTCAGTCTCCATATTGTAATTGCTTGGATAGACCACAGACAATCATTTTGTATGCTTAAAAGAGTGTCTTCATTCTTGGCAGCAGAGGAGGCTGAGCGCTCATGGCAGTGTGCAGGCACACTTGAGTGGAAAACTGCTTGAGCTAAGAAACTTAATGCATGCTGCAAGCAGCCAACACTAACTGAGCCTTGGGAAGCGCTGAAAGCAATCCAGGTGTCCGTGTTTAATTGCCCTTCCTGAAATACCTTTTTATTACTCTTCCTTTCTATTCACTTCATTTCCTCAAATTGTTTTGGGTTTTATTTTCTTTCTTGGATCTGTTGGAAGCTCAAAGGCTTGCTCAAGCTTAGAGCTTAGGGAGATGGGGCAGGTTACCAGCACAGCTCAGGTTCTCACAATGTTCCCAAAGATCAGACATACAGGGGGGCAAGGGTGTTTGGATGAGTTCCTGTTAAATTCTTTACTACCCCAAAATACTGTTCCTTCATATTTTGAAAATTATGGATACATCACACCACTTAATTGGTGCTTTAATATTTTATTTGATGACACGTTAGTGAGGTGTCCGTGAGCTCACGTGACCCCACTGCAGTGGTCCACGTAACTCCCCAGGTGATTTCCAGTCCTCCATCACTCTGTGCTTTCTGGCAGCACCGCCTCAGGTCAGTGCTCACTACATAACGAGCTCCCTGATCAAGCCTCCTTATCAGCTGTTTGCAAAGGCACCCCACCCTGGGTTTCCTCCTGGTGCTGTTCTAGCCAGCTCTTGTAGGTCTCCTCCCAGCAGGTGCTCGTGCCAGGGCAGAGCAGGCACCGAGATGCTGGAGCCTCCCGAGGCACACTGCCTGCCTTCCTGACAGCTCGGTAAGGAGTGCTGGAATGTGTAGAATTAGCCCAGCTTTGCTGTGCTGTCATTAACACGGTTCTGCCGAAGCAGCAGCCCTGCTGCCGGGGGAATGGCTGTTTGTACTGCTGGGCCTCGAGCCACGCTGCGCTAAAGCAACCAAAAGGGGAATTATACAATATTGAATGTGGAGCTGTCTCTAAATGCATTGAAAATGTAGGTTATTGTCTTTTGGCATTTCCTAAAAAGCCTCTTGAGCTCCTGTTGGCAACCGCTGATATTGAGGGTACTTTTAGCTGTTTAAGTCTTCCTGTTCTAACAGGGGTCAAAGGGCTGTAAAGATCTTCTCAAAAGGATATAGAAGGAATCATTAAAAGGGAGGAGGAAGAAAGTGACAGAAGGTCAGCCTTTTTTTTTTCTAATGGGTGCATCCCCAAGGGGGTCAGACACAGTTGTGCATTATACTCCAGCTCCAGTACCTGACTTTTAGAAACCTACAGCAAATCTTATTAGCGCTTCCATAAGCATAAAATACAGGGCAGAGCCCGATGTTCCAGGCAGAAGCAAAAGAGAAAAACCGTGAAATAAATCAATTTAGTCTTTCGGATGAATTTACATCAACATAGTGCGAGGACATGACCAAGATGCGGGCAAATACTCAAATATGTGCAAGGCATTTTATGGTCCCTGGAAGCACATGCGTGTGTCTGTGCGTGTTTAATTCTCTTGTTGATCTTCTTTTCCTTGGAGACAAATTTGCTGTATGCTCATTGCTACAGCGTGTCATGTAGCTTTTTGTAAGGACTGGCGTAGGGCAAAAAATTTACCTTTTTATGTGACACAGCCAAACAGAATTGTGAAGGTTTTCAGTGATTTCTAGACAGCAAGCAATAAACTGCGTTTGCACCCACACACTTACTGCCTAACACCCCATCTGGTAACATTTCCACGTCTCCAGGAAAGAAATCAATAGCAATAATCTGTGAGGGCCTCATAGGGTGTATATTTTTTTATCGCACTGCTATTTGGAATTTTTTTCCTATCTGCTTACAACACTAGATTGTTCTTTTTTGTTAGCTAACGTTGAGATCTTGGAATTATTATTACATTTAATAAGAAGCGGTAACTAACACAGGGGTTGGAATAATATGTTCTAAACATTCA
The DNA here is from genome assembly GCF_019238085.1 of Lagopus leucura. Classification (NCBI taxonomy): domain Eukaryota; kingdom Metazoa; phylum Chordata; class Aves; order Galliformes; family Phasianidae; genus Lagopus; species Lagopus leucura. The sequence continues at coordinate 5,944,980 of NW_024962269.1, forward strand.
TATTCAACAATATCACGGTGTTCAGACAGCAAAGTGCTGTTCAGTAAAGGCACCGCAAAATCCCGTACGGTAAGAACGTGTGCATTTAAAATGATATGCTAGCACACTTCAAAGGCTGGCGTCCTAAAAATTCATGATTACTTAAAGGTAGTTTATATTAAAAGGGAACATACCTCCAGCTTTCATTTAGCTCCAATGCAGAGGAGAAATTGTCCTTATATTCTGAAATTTAGAACAGTGTCACTGTTGGTTTTCTGTGTAAGGAGGAAATATGATGCTTTGTTACTGGTCTTATTTATTGCAGACCTTGTCTGGAATCTAGTATTGAAGCTGTGCTTGATGAGTTGCTGCCTTGAACTTTTCCACTGATCAATGCTGGTGCTATGGCTGCATGAAAGAATAGCTTTCCTGAGGAGAAGCTATCACATGGGAAACACGCTACACAGTAAGCTAAGAAATCTGCTATAATCTTGTATGCTTAAGCTTAGAAACGTGTTTCCCAAAAGAAATGGTGATAGTGAATGACCATTTAAAAACTGAGATGTTACACAAGCAAGAGGTCAGGTCAAGAACAGTGAGGTATTAAAAAAAATGAGAGAGAAAGAAAGGAAGATGGGGGGGGGAAGAAAGAAAGGAGCAGAAACCCTCCTCTCACTAACGTGATAAGACACAACTGGACAAAATGCATGGCTGGAGAAGAGGGCATTACAGAGCCAGAACCAGGAATCGTATTTCTTCCTCTTTCTGCAGTGACAAATAATAGGTTGTTTTGATTTTTGCTGTACAAATAATAAGCTTTACTCAGAAACTGTAGCTGCTGAGTTCTTCTCCCCAAAATATTTTTCTCTTTCTGTATTAATGGTAACATTAGAAGAAAAAAAGGGAGCTACTCTGCCATCAGCATCTACTGTACTTACTCCAGTGTTGACCTATGCATCTGCTAGTATGGGTGGGAGTGGCAGTCTGAACACAAGGCACAAGGCATGTCCTTTTGAAATGGATTTTCAGCAGCTTTCAGCCAGGGCAAATCTGGATCGGCGCCTACCCAGCCTTTTCCTTTGTGCCAACAAGGCTGTCAGTGGTGTAGCGCTGCATTTTCTGGTGTTGTACTGCACCCGCTGAGCTCCTGTCTTTTAAGTCTCCAAATCTCTTTCTCATTTGGTTACCAACAGGGCACACAGTGGGTCCTTCGCAGGGCAGAAGATTCTGTTTCTGCCTCCCTCTAAAAAAAAACCAATTGTAACAGGAGTTTGTTTACAGCTCTGGAGCACCGTTGAAATACAGATCTTGTAAAGACTAATTAGGTAGATGTGCAGGGCGCCTTTACTAGCAAGCAAAGATTTAAATATCGTTTTATTTTGGAAGTTAGCTCTTCTAAGCACCAAACCTAAACTGTCTAGGTGTGCCAAGCTTGCTATTGCTATAACTGACTGCTCAGACCTTGTGCCTGCCCCAGCAAGTCACACCTTACGTCTGCCTTCACTTGCACTGGGAGAAGTTGGGAAGCCAAGTCTCAGTATTGAACAAATGATTATGAGCACTGTGCATAAGGATTCAGCAGGTTGCATCCTTGGTGGAAAGGATAAATGGTTGAGAATCCTGGTCAGCCTATAATAGCGCAAACAAGAGCTGCTGGTAGGTTCACACAGATAGATTTGGGCAGCTTGTCTTTAATTTCTATTTGCTTGATTTTTAAAATCTTACCCTCGGTGTCTTTGCTCTTGAGTTAGGTGGAAGGAGAAAAGTAGTGCTCTTCTAATTCACGTTGCTGCGATAAAAATAAATCCACGGTGACTGGGGTATTCAGGTACTGTGGGAATGAGGGCTATGTAAATATCTCCAACTGTTTTTTTACCTGTGGTGCAAGGACTGTGAATGAGGGCGCTATAAAAGATAAACAGGAATAGCAAACCTATTGTCAATTGGCTTGTTTGGAGTATAAAGGTCCCTACCTCCAGAAGTAGATTTTAGGTGTATAAACATTAAAGATATTGAAAACCACACGCGTAAATAGGCAATCAGGACATTGGAGGCATGGAGAACAGTATGTTCAGTCATCATTATCTCAGTTTGAACATTCAAACCTATTTTTCTAATACGACTGAATTTAATTTGGCAGTCTAAATTAAAACACAGGAGTGAAAACTTAACGTTTTCAATAAAGTTATATCTGAGCTCAGGCTTTGATGATAAATAAGCCATTCACTTATGTACATCTGCCAGAGCATTCATAAGAAGCACTGGGCTTAAATGAGTTGTGACCTTATGAGACAGTCTACTGTTTGGAGACTATATAGGTGACTGCTGGGTTTTGAGTCTTGACCTTTCTGTTTATATTCATCATGAATGTGCAGATACTTTTATTCTTTCCGGAAAAAGGCTGTCAATCTTCACACCAATTTTAATGCCTGTGCAATGCAGAGCAGTGGTGGATCTTAGCAATAACAATCACCAACTGACTAAAATTAACTAATTCAGACCACTATGCTAAATTGAGTATGAGCTGGTTTGTTTCAGGCTCGGCATGGAAGCACAGGTGCAGTCGATAAATAGGGACACATACGGTGCCTAAATACGCTCTCCCTCATAGTGACCTCCCAGCAAAAAAGCTCTGACAAATCACTTGTGACTTTCCGGAGCTTGTCGAGCTGCTGTTCAGTTGATTCGTATTTCTCTAGACTGGAAGTGACAAGAAGAGGCACTGATATTTGTGAGCTACGAAGCAGACTTAAATTCCTATCCCAAATGGTGGTGCCCTCCAAGGAGCCACTATGCGAGCAGCCTCTGTCCTTCATCGCAGCCTCTGTCCTTCATCACGTCTCCTTCCTCCTGTCCCCAGTTCTCCATTGCTGAGCTTCCATCTAGAGAGCACTTAGGCTATCAGCCCCACTGGGTGGTGAGAGCCTTCCCTCCACCGCTTGTCTCCTTGGGGACATGTGGGGGCAGACAGCCCCTTCCTCTGCCCGGAGCTGCTGAGTGGTCCCATTACCAGGGGATCCCATGCGGAGCCACCCGAATGGTACAGCAGAAAACTGCCTCGAGCTATGATGATCCTGTGGCAGGAAGGGGGTGTGGAGCTGCCCTCGAGGCTCTGCAGCTGCTGCCCCCTGCCCTGCTGGGGTAAGGGTAGGGAGAGGATGTTGGTTTGTAATTTTAACCCAGCCTAGTGCTGAATCAAGTAGGAAACTGCTATTGGGGGTTTGGTACCACGAGCAGAAGTGCTTTTCACAAGGCAGATGCAGATTCTGCAAGGCAGAGATGTCCTAGGCACTCATTTCCCTGTGGTCATGGGTACTGCTTTGGCATCAGCTGCTCTTCCCCTAAATCCTCCCTCTTTTTGCCACCCCTCTGGCATTTTCACCCTCATTCTCATCCTCCCCAGGTGTTTTCCTCACAAGTGGTATCTTCACATTTAGCTTCTCTATCAGAAAAGTCTCTCCATTGTTCTTCAGAGAAAGTTCAGCTGGAGAAATTTTTTTTTTTTTTTTTAAAAAAGAAGGAATCTTCATTGGCTGACAACTTTGCAGGGGCCAGGTCAGCCCTAGCCAGGATACACAAAGGTATTTTTCCAGCAAATATTACAGTGCTCTTTCACTAAAGGCATATTGGCTTAAAAGAACTCCAACCCTACTGATGTCTGAGCTTTGTTCCCCCAGAATTGCTCAAATCGATGCAAGTTATATTGTTCCCCTCTCCCATGCTAACCCAAGTGAGCTCTTATTGCTTTCCCTGCCCTGCCAAATCACGGTGATCCCAGCCCATAGCCAGGCTCTCACTGCTGGCAGCGCTTCCCTACCTGGTGTGCCCTGGATGGAGAATCATGTACAAGCAGTTTCTTAAGCAGGGTGAGAAAAACACCACCACGAGGCAGCTTCAGACCACTTTGATCACTTGTTTCTGCCAATATCCTTGTCCTTGTTTGGTTTACCAATGGAAAAGGGTAAATTAAATTATAGTAATATCTTCCTAAATATGCTTCCTCACTCCTCCTCCACATATACAAGCACCGCAGACATGGCGAAAGATTATGTATCCCAAAGGAATTTGGTGCAATATTTTGTAATTCTGATTGAAATGTGTTCTGTCTGGTCCCCATAGTTTAATTTAGAACAATTAAGGTTCAAAGTACATGAGCTTGCAAAGCACATTACAAACAATGGCTGCAGAATAAACTGCAAATCAATCCACACTAAATCACCCTGAAAATCCCTGCAAACACAACAAAGAGAGCTAGATTCACAGTCCTTTCATACAATCTGCTCCCTCTTTGTAGCCATAAGTAGTTCAGCTTCCTCCTTTACGGAAAAAAATGCCATCAAATTATTTCAGGTTTGGCTTTTTATTTGGTTGCTCCCTGAAATAAAACAATTAAGAATTGTCTATGCGTGCTTATGCCAGCGTGTCAAATCGAGCTGGGAGAGAGGAGCTGAGCTCCGTTCCCTGCTCTGCCTTGCGACGCCTCTGTGCAATGATTGCCTCACTGCTTTTATACAGGATATAGATGAGCAGTGGGCACTAATGCAATTAAACCTGATAAGAGGGTGTGCTGAATATCATGCATGTGCGTGCGCAGCCTGTGTAATAGGGCTGGTACCTGCCACGCGTCAACTTCCCATGATTTTTACATTACTTTTATTGCACTGGCTGACACCCACGTTCTCTGCTTTTATGACAGTCGCTTTTCATTAACGCTGTACCTAAAAGATTATTTTAAGTGGGGTGAAGCCAGGTTAAAAAAAAAATAAAAAATAAAAACAATAAAGCTCCTCTGATTTTTGGAAAAGTACGATTTTATACCAGATTAAGTCACAGCAGCAGGGGACAACATGATGTTTGCGCAGCGTATTCCCGTGTTCAGATGCACACATAGGTGACACTGCCATCACACACAGCCCTGGGGAGACAAGTGTGGTTGTGTCAGTTCCGAGCACCAAGAGAGCTGATGGGGACGCATGCAGGGTCTCCCTGCCAAGACAATAGCCTGCTCCTCACAATCAAAGTTCAGTGAAGGGAAATGGCTTCCAGGAGAGCGCAGCAGCCCCGCCAGCCCCAGAGCAATCGCCCGGCGTGACAGAAGGCGAGGCAGCAGCCATCAGGGTAATTGCCTCTGGAAATGACCGCGGGGGAGGGCCTGGTCCGAACCCCCGCCGGTCAATAAGAGGCTGTGCTGATGTGGGCTCACATCGTCACCGCTACAGCCAAAAGATTTTTTTCCCAGAACAATGTTTCTGATGGGAATGTGCTTTGTGGCAAACCACGGCCATGGATAGCTAGGGTGCAGAGGTGCTGGGCTGACATACATGCCTGACCGGTTCATCAGCACCGCCTTGGGGCGCACATCCCTCTGCACAGCCCCAGGACTCTCCGCACTCACCCTGGCCATCACAGTACTCAACACTGCTGCCCACGCAGCACGGCCATGTTGGGCACTCAGGTGCAGTCGTGACACCTCGGTGCGCCCTGCACAGAGCACAGCCCTCAGCCCCAAATCCCTCAGCATATTGGGCACATCCCTGTGCTCAGCTCAGTCTGGGTTTCATGTTTTGCAGTGAGGGCAATGCACAGCCTCGCTGAGGCCAATCAATACGCTCCAGGACCATTATCCTACAAAATGCCCACTTATTTAAAAAGAGGGTGGGGGGCGCGGACCTTCCGAGCTCATCCAGCGCTGTTAAAGTGAATGGCCAAACTTCCATTGATTTTCAGATGCAAAGAGTTGGCACGAGCTTTAAAATATTCACAACCCAGGAATAATAGCAACAAGCAGAAAAAATAGAGGAACAGCGTCCTCAATCCATATGCCATGGTCCGCATGATACTGCTGTCATTAGAAATAAACTGTCCAGTGCTTGGCAGAAAATAAGGGTGCATACGCAATTGTGCAGCTCAGAATCCCTCTGAGCACAGGCGGAGATTATAAGGGCACGGCACAAAACCTGGCAGGTGCTTTATTTGCATGCGCTCACACTGCTTTCTGAACCACTTTTTCCTTCCCCTCAGCTCATCCTCGCTGTTGTGCTCATTAGCTTGGCTAAGCTGCTCTGCAGGACTCGGGTTGTTATTTTAAGTGAAATAATTGAATTAATCTGGGATTCCATAATTACTCCCTTTTTGGAGATAAACATATTTAATTTGGGTATTTGTTCCTTAGCCTGGGAGCCCTGTCTTTTACCCAGAGCTTGCAGATGATGTCCAGAGAAGTGTGAGCCCCGTCTGTGCTGGGCCTTAATCCCACACTGCTGCTGCGCAGGAGAAGCAGCAAGCACTCAGTTCTGCAGGCCTTTAGGAATTATGCAGCTTCCTCTTTATGGGGTCATTACGAGGTGATGGGCATTATAAGGTGCTGGACATAGCATGTGCTGGGCATGTCCTTGGGAATGCATGGCGGTGATAGGATGTGCAAGCTCCAGATAGAGAAAACTTGTCTCTTTTGCTCTGCAGCCGTTCCTATAGATGTTTCTCCTTGCTCCGCTCTCCAAGCACTGCTCCCTCTGCGTTCTGCCTCCCTTCGCTGCATCTTTCTGGGGCTCTGCTGCAAGGAAACATTTCTGTCTTAACAGCCAGTGACCCGGGAGGTTTATATCTATATGGGAGGACACTAACCTTTGGTCTAAATATTTCATCCTTGTTCTCAGCTTGGAGAGGGATTTTTATTTCCTCTAAACATCTGTGAAATACTTCTTGGCTGTTATAGAGCCCTTCACATGTGGGACTTGAAAAGGCACTTCCTCCTCTTCCAGTAGCATTTCAGACAATTTACCCAAGCGTTGTCAGCAGACGATGACTTGCATGTGTCCTCTTTAATTACACAGCCCTGGATGGAGCACACAGTCAGAATTTGGTGGAGCTTCCACATGGTCTGGGAGTGTTGTTGTGTGAGAATGGACAACAACATGTGCCTAAAACATGAGCATACACACAGATGCTCCTTTGAACAAGGGGCCCAAGAACACATCGAGGCACTTCTGGCCAGGCCTGCACCAGCAGAAGGGGCACGGGGTGGGCAGCAGGTTGGGATCTCCCTACGAGGCATGGGGCTGCTAGCAGAACACAGCGTTCATGAGGGATTGATTGGAAACAAGGCTTGGGATTGAATTATGAGGTAATTATGAACTGTTTTCTTGTGCTACAAGGCTGGGCAGCTTGCCACCGGGCAAAGCCGCTACACATCGAGCAACCGCGGGAGGAGCTGCCAGTGCTGCCAGCCCTCCCCCTTCAGTTAAACCCTCCTGACCGCCCGTTACACAAATTAAACTGTTTTAGCCTCATTTACAATATCAGAAGTGAAGAGCGACAGGCTGAAACCATCAAACACCCTCTGCTTTCAGCAGCCTTACTCCTGCAATGACCATATGCTTGCACACTGTTGTCTTTCTCAGCTGATTTGATACAGAATTAATTGACACTCCAATTTTAGCCTTAACATACCAGCTGTTAGCTGCAAAACAGCAATCAGGGCCACTCCTTAACCACAAACTGTACGGTTCCTTAAGCATCTCCTGTTTTTGACTACTCTGAGCAATGCCTTATGCCTACATCCAGCCATGATTCTAGACAAAGTTAAATACTGCTAAAGGCGCTGCTTGGAAGGCGAATCCCCCCTCCCTTCCCCTTGGATGGATGATGTTTGGCAGTTGGCAGAGAGGCAGAGGTGGAGCCGGAGGATAAAGGCTGAGCCACACGGCAGGGCTGGGCTCTCAGCAGGAAGCCCCGCGCAGCCCTTGCCGGCCCTGGTCCTGCCAACAGGCGCCCGCCAGCCCGGTGTTTCCGTGCACATTTGGGAAACCTCCTTGGACCGATTCTCAGCTGGTATAATTGAGCACGAGTGATTTCCCCCAGCTGGAAGGCTGGGCTCAGATTTGGCAAATGCGTTTAACAAAGAATGACTGCTCTTAAAAAGCAATTGTATCACAGGATAAACTAAGCTGCAAGGGCACAGATTGGATGGGAATATGGAGTTTTGCGCTACTTGGACATCTCACGTGGGCAGCTGATTGCTGAACTTGGGCATCTACATCTCAATATATTTAGAAATATGATATTTCTTGTCTCCTTTCATTTTTGCTTATCTTTCATTCCACTCAGAATTATATCTTTCCTCGAGTTCTAATAAAATGAGTTAAATAATTAATGCTACAATCCAATAACTGATTATAGAATTTTTTTTCAAAATTGCATGTGGTGCTGTTCACATACTAAATCTTTTTGATTAATGATTTTTAAAGAAGGCTTGTTGCATCCATAATGTAAAAAAAGTCTAGAGATGTAAGCTGCTGGAGTAACATTCTGAATTTCTTTCGTGAACAGCAATTAATTTTATAAACTTGATTCTGATGTGTAGATAGGAAATATTACCAAGGAAAAAATATTCTAAAGAAACTGGAAATAGAAGCTCTCTCTTCCTTACCCCCCTGAAATCTAGTTTATGTCCATAGGTGAATTGCTGCTGTGAAGCCACTGCAATTTGACTTTGTACAAAAAGGGTCATTGAACAGAAGGTCAGGCAGCTGGCCATTTCCATTTCAAAGATGCTATCAAAAGGGCAAGAGGCAGTTCATCCAGCAGCCCTTTAGCAAACAAGATTTTCTGCTTTCTCATTTATGATATTTTTTATGCTAAAATAGTTTATAGGCTACCGAGAGAGGATCCTTGATTCATTTTCTTTGGAAGGAAAGTGGGCTAAGAGGAGCTTGGGAAGGACTTTGGTTCAAGAAATCAGAAGATCTTTTGAGTAATGAGGAGCCATTTGGTGTCCACTTATCAAGAGCCTGGCAGTAAGGCAATAAATCATCATGGAGAATCCCGGTTTCAGCTGAAGACAATTGGAAAAGGTAGCTCTTTTATTACAAATTATGGCTTATCGGCTCCTTAATGGCAGGCCTCAGCCTTGTGAATACTTGCTTTTATTAATGAAGATAAACCCAGCAAATTTGGAAAAGTTTGGGGATGCTGCACGCCAGTGTGCAATTGTAGAGGAAATTCCACGGCGAGGTCTGCAGCAGAGCCGCCAGAGGCACCATCCATCCCTGCTGCTGACAGCTGCGATGCCGCTTCTGCTGGGACTGGAGAATTGCCTCTCGCCAAGGAGCTGCTCCCATTCGCCCACTGCAGCAGTTAAAAATAGGCTCTTCATCCCCACATATTTAGTGGGCTTCCATAGCAGCAAACACAGAGCGCGAGGTTCTCAGCAATGCTTCGCCCAGGCTGGAGATTCCCACACAAGTGTCCCAGTTCAGGGAAACTTGGCTGCTGGCTGACAAAAACGCGTGTATTTTGCCCCACGCCCGGCCCCCAGGAGAATTTAAGCTCAAATATTAAAACCTGTGGAAAGAAAATGAAAGAACCTCTCTGTAGAAACTGCAGAGAGAATTTAGTGTTTCGGTGACTCATTGTTTATCAGCGGAATGAAGGATGATGCATAGGGCAAATTTTGAAAGTGGGTCCCCACTGCAAACAGAGTCCTGACCTGTGCTTGGGCTCATACATGCAAAACAACTGATAACAGCCCAAGCTTCAGTGAATCTCTCATCGTCCTCCCAGCCCTTGCCATGTCAGAGATAACCCAGTGAGCTCCCAGCTTCCTCACCAGCGCAAATATTTTCAGAAGCGTGTCAGTGAAAGTCCAAAATATGTCATTGTAAAGTGTTTATAAAACATGGAGCTGAACACCTATCGATGGCTCTGTGCTATACCAATACATTCTGATAATAACAATGCTTCGTCACAGTGGGTCAATATTTATTGGAGTAAATCAACCCCTTGCCAATGTGGAAATTGAGGTTTCCGTTAGTGAAATTGGAAGGGTCATATATTCAGTTATAAAAACTAACAAGCAAAGGCTGTGGCTGCCATGCAATCCCATCACTCCATTGACTTGACAGAGCTTACGGGAGATGAGACTGGTCTTAAAAGCCTTCCCAGAGCATTGGGGAAGGGCGGAGAGGGTCTATGTGCCATGTGATCACAGGAAGCCCAACATGCAACACATGTTGGAGGAGGTGGCACTGCTGCTGTGTGAGCACTGCTCCTGCCTGGCTGCTGGTACAGGGAGCACCCTGTGCTCCTTGGATGCACACCAGAGAGTGGGACTGGGGATACAGAAAGGGAGGGCTGGGAAACACTGCACTAGGAGGAATTGGAATCATCCCTCCATAACTTTCGCCCTGTTAAAAGTATTGAGTGTGGAAAGTGAAGGTGAAATATAGAATTTTAATACAGCTGTTGCAAGTCATGATTCAAATAAGAAAATTTCAAAAGTGTCTTAAGTATGGCAGCAACCATCAGCAGCATGGGGCCACTTGAAAATATGGCTAACAGTCTTCTGAAAATCTTAAGGTAAATTGCCAGCTAAAGAAGAACAGCTGGAGTGCTACAGACTGGCATGCTTCTAAGCAACGAGTGTGATCACAGAGCCATAGAAGTATGGCAAGATGAGGGGAAATGGTTTTAAGTTCAGAGAGGGAAGATTTAGGTTGCATATCAGGGGGAAGTTCTTCACTATGAGAGTGGTGAGGTGCTGGAACAGGCTGCCCAGAGAGGCTGTGGATGCCCCATCCCCGGAGGTGTTCAAGGCTAGGTTGGATGGGGCCCTGAGCAGCCTGATCTAGTATTAGATATGGAAGTTGGTGGCCCTGCGTGTGGGAGGGGGTTTGGAGCTTCATGATCCTTGAGGTCCCTTCCAACACAAGCCATTCTATGATTCCATTATTCAATAGAATGGATTGAATTGGAAGGAATGATTCAAGGCCTTCTATCCCAACTCCTCTGCACTGAACAGGGACACCTACAGATCCATCAGGCACTCAGAGCCCCTCCTGCCTGACCTTGGGTCTCCAGGGACAGGGCACCTACTCCTCTCTGGCAACCTGTGCCAGTGTCCCACTGCCCTTATCCTAAAACCTTTTCCTTATTTGCCATCTAAATCTCCCCTCGTTTAGTTTGAAATCATTTCCCCTTGACCTGTCACAACAGACCCCACTAAAATGTCTGTCCCTTTATCTGTCCCATTTATTGTGGTGCTCTTTGGGGAAGGAGCAGTGCTTCCCACTGCCCAGGTCCTCCCAGACAACTGCTCACAAGCCACTGCCTCCAGGGACACGTGCTTGGCATTTAGGTTATCCCCAGCCCCATCAGATCTGAAGGTGCTGTGAACGTCAAACTGTCACCTTCAATGCTTAATAGCGTCTTCTCCTTAAAGTTCACCTGTGGTTTTTGTACCCATCAAAGTCAAGGTGAGGTCTGTCTGCTGGACCGAGCTTATGTAAAAATACTACTGAAGGGGAGATCATTTTGAGGTTTTGTATTTAAAAGGTGTAAAACAGAAAGACCTTCCTCTCTACAAAGCAGTAACATGTCAGAGAACTGTAGACTTATAACCGAGGATCTATACCAAAACCTGTAAAGGGAAAAGATAACAAGAGGCTGTAAGAAAAGGTCGATGAAGCTGCACAAAAGGGTAAATATTCTGATGGTTTCCCCTCTCAGATGCATTGGTATTAGGTTCAGAAAGAATTCTCCAGATATGTCTGGTGCTCAGTTTTCCAAGTAAATACTGCTTATCTCTGCTTTTAATCCAACGTAACACACTGGCTGAAGGTCTGAGCAGTTTCTTAAATTCCACCTAAAATTTTCAATCTTTTTCAGCGTGAATTCATTCAGCCGCAGAGATGGAACAATTGCTATTTCGTTACATAAAATGAGAACATTAAACTTGACAGCAATTCCAGGGCATACAATTTCATTGGAGCCATGGAAGTGCTGGAGCAGCTATCTTCAACCTTTGGTCCATCATAAATGGGAAAAGAGATGTTTGTCTGAAGGGGAGCAGCAAGCCCCATCACTGTAGGGGAGAGTGGGGGAAGCTGGCTGAAGTGAATTTAGGGTTGGCTTTGCCACCAGACCTACAAAAGGAGGAGTCGTGATCCAGTTCCTCACCTTTGTGCCAGTTGTGTCAACTCTGAAACAGTTGAATTTGGCCCTTCCTGGTAACGCATCACATATTTCATGCAGCTCTAATGACAGATGGAATATCACAGTTAAAATAAATAATTGGCACTTCTAAAAGCACTATGTTATTTCAACCATGTGCTTATGGCTCAGGTACTTCTATGGAATAGCCGTATTTCCTTCTGACACCTTTACAAGTTGGGTTCAAAATGTATCACTACAAAATATGGTCGGATGCATTAAAATTATAATTAAAAAATTGCTTTTCACCCTGACATAAAAAATTTAAAGCTGGTACCAAGGAACAAAGTACTTTAACCTACTAGATAAAAGGAAAGCAATGTTTTATTTTTAAAATGAATTATTTTTCAGGAGTTTATTTTATAATAGTATAACGACATCTGTGGACCCTGAAACAGAAATATTAATCTCAGCAGTTAATTAGCTCTTAGTGGGAGTTTTGCCCACCTACACTGTGAGTTATGGCTCCAGGTTTGCTGTGAGGGCACCAAGAAGAGGGGAGCAGCTCCCAGACCCATCCGGAGCTCCTGTGGGGACACGCCAGGGCAGGGCTGGTTTGAGGCCCTGCCTGCTGTGCTGCAGCCATCCTGCTGCTCTGTGCACACACACCAACAGCCTCGGTTCTACCTCTGGAGAGCCATGGCCGAGGCCACGTAACATGTGCAAAGTCAGGTTTCTTTTTTCCGTGATCACCCACTGAAAAATAAGAAAAGGAATTTTGCTGAAAAAAGGTTGCACATAAAGGTTAATTGTGAAGGGGCTCGGTGTGGGCAGGAGGAATGGCTGGATCCCAAGCACAGCATGAGGCTGCAGACAGAGACAGAGCCACCAAAGCTGGCGGGAGCTGCTCCATGCACCCGCCGTGGTGGGCTCGTGGGAGAGACGGCCGCAGCCAGGGGGAAGCCAGAAGAGGGTGCTCTGGGATCTGACAATGTGGGAACTTATTTTGGTAATTGAATTTTTCCTGGGCAGAGCTGAGGAGCCCTCATCCCCTGTGCACGCAGCCCCACGGCTCCCAGCTGGCTGCTGGGCAGAATTTGGTGCACTGGGATCGGACCCAGTGGGGCAGTGTGTTATGGGCCAATGTGCTTCATGATCCACTTTAACTCATCCAACTTAAAGCCTCACCTGACCACGAATGCCATCAGATGTACCTTAAGAGATGTTGTTCATTGCTTAGAAAATAGTTGATCACAGGAAGGTGGGATGGTCCCCCTCCACAGCTCAGAAACTGTCTGTGCCTGCTGCCTGCTGGGAGGGCACAAGAAAGGACATGGCACAGGTCTGACGTGCTCCTCTGCTCGGACCTGGCATGGGGCTCAGTCGTCTTCCAGAGGAGGAAATCTGTCGTCATTTCGCAGAGATAATTCTGGTGGTGCAGAGGGCCAGCTGAGAACAGTGCACTGCACAGTATTTCTGGACTGATGGTGTATAAGTGGATGATTTGGAGATAAGGTGAGATAAGCTCTTCTTGCAGGACATCATGATGGTAACCCTGTCTGATACAGTTCACCCTCAGATAAATGTGGTCTGATGCATACTACCTTGTGAGGATGGTGTGTTACACCATATGCTCAGACACCTGAGCAGAGGCACTGCAGGCTCTGAGGCACCCAATGTGCTGTGTGTGGAGGTGAGGCAACCTGCAGCCACAGCCCCAGAGCAGCACTTGTTGCTGGCAGATGCAGATGGACAGATATGTAAAGATGATGCATCATGGGCTCCACCGAGGAGCTTCCAGCAGAAGCCTCTGCGTTCACATCAAACTTGTCGGAGGGTGACAGAACCGCATCACACAAACTCTGGCAGTTTAATTTGGTGTCAGCTATTAGTGTTGACTTTCAGCACTGTTGCCGCTCGGTGTTTCTGCCAGCAAGGTGACACAGCCTCGCAGATTGCTAAATTTCTTTGTTGTAAGAAATAGGGTTTGCTCACTGCGCAGCACTCCGCTAATAGAGGGAATGCAGAAGGTCAGAACACTGATTTTCCAGGCTGCAGCACTCCATTCCATGACCCAGGTTTTCATTACATTATTTTTGGTTAAGTATTTGATTGTGTTGCTACAGAGAGAAAATATCTTGTGGGGTTTTTAATTACTCTTCATTGGTTGGAAAGGTCCTGTTGGCATGAGAGGCTCTGCTCAGCCTTAAGGGAATTCACAGCTATATGGTAGGGCTGCAGAAGTGGGGAGGACCCAGGGAATTGTATTTTCCATTCAGAACATTTTCAAGGCAAAGCAGTGTTTGTAATATGTTTTGCTCATCAGTGGGCGCTGCGGACATGGTTTGGGGAATAGGATCCAAGATAGAAACATTGTAGCCCTCCTTTTCCCTATCCCTTATTTGCTTTTGATGAGGCTTGCGAATGGTTGAAAAAAGCAAAGAGCAAAGCAGAGGGAAAGGGGCTGAGATGGGAGTACTGGAGAACAAACTCTCACCAGACATACCTGGAAAATTCATCTGAATCTGATGCTGTTGGGTCTCTTGCTTGTGCTGCGGTTGAAAACTGGGAGAATTCCAAACACCAGTACTGTGACCATCAGTCAGCTGGGCTCCAAGACACTCCTCCACGAGTTATACCTAGAGGCAACTTACTTCCAGCCTAAGGCTTCCCCTCTCAGCACCATCTCTGTGGCAGCACCGTGCCCAGGCCCGGCGGGCTGCAGCAGCCCTGGCACAAGGATTGCTGTTGGGCCACACGGGGCCGCACTGTGCTCCCAGAGCTGGAGGTGAGAAATACAGCTGCAGCCACAATGAGGTTGTTTAATACATACTCTCTATCATTCACCAGTGCAAGTTTAAGCAGCACATAAGCCACTTTGACACAGCAATATATCACTCAAAAACAAAACCTGTGCACTCTGCACCAGGCATGGGCAGATGGATAGCTCATCAGAGGGAGAGAGAGTCTTTCATCAGCTGCCTTTCACCGAGTGATGACAATAATCATTTCAACATAGAGTACACAACCTAGAGTGATGAAGGCAGCAGAACACATCTGGCCTGATCTCTTTAATAGTGAATATTTTAAAAACCTGAGAACATTTGTCGGCACGGTTCAACACAATGCCTAAGCCATAGGAGAAAAGGTTACATTTATTAAAAGAGCCAAGAAAAAAAGAAGACGGACTGCCCACAGCAGGGAAGAGTGGCCCACACTGCTTCCAGCTCAGAGTGTGCCTGTAAGTCCACTCCAGGGGTGCCCAATGGCAAAAAGGATTTCATAGTTGTTAGCATCCGATCCAAAACCGGCTGTAGTCGATTCAGCACTCCCACCCATTTCAACAAGCTTTGGCTCTGCTCACCTTAGCTACAGCAGCCAACTGCTGCTCTGCACAGCAGCGCTCAGCCTCCAGGTATGCTCATCCTCAGGGTGCAGCAAAGTGCTTCACGGAGGCGGTCAGCAGCATGACCACAAGTCACTGAGCGGAGCAGTGAGTGTGCTTGGCCACCAAGGTCACCCAGGACACATTCATGCCTGGAAACAGGAAAGTCGAGCCCCGAGGCAACAGCCAGGTGCCTTTGGGCAGTTTCAGACCACAGGCAGGCGGCCAGGTGCTGTGGGGCTCTGCCAAGCAGTGTTTGATGCCAGCGGCTCCGGGCCCTACAGGTGTGTGATCCCACGCGTCACAGCACAGGGACAGCCCCCAGCCACTGCCGCGATCAGCATTTGGAGGCCCCAAGGCCAGCTCCCTGCCTGTCCCCTGTGTTCAGACCACACACAGGAAAAGTGGGGCAGACACAGTCCTTCTGCACCAGCCTGTGGTGATGGAGCAAACGCTGCCTGGGGGGCACGGCATGAGCTTCCGCTCCCCGGACTGTGTGAGGCAGGAGGGGCAGCCTGCCAGCAGCTGTTCTTGGCCTCCAAAGGGACAGGACAGCTCTCCTGCTTGCAATATTTTAATATTGCCCCAAAGAAGCTCATTTGTGTTGCAATTAAGTGGCAGTGGGCATCAATCAGGGTGCTGAGGGCCTGCTGGCAAGCAGGAGAACCTCAGCAAGTCCAGAGATAAAACACTAAAATAGAGCAAAATGACCTCCTTGAGTTTCTCGACAGAATTCTTTAAAGCATCATCTACAGACCTGCTCTGCCCATTCATTTTCCGTGTTCAATATAAAGCTTTTCCTAAAAATCCTCTGCTAAAAGTCTCCTAAAAGCACAGTTAAAATTGATTAAAAATGACTTAGTGTATTAACATGTTGCTCAGAAAGAGGAAAAAAGGATGGAGAAGGGCACAGTAAACAGGACAATACGAGCAAAGGCAGCTAATTGCCAGCCTGGGAGAGCTGGGCGGCACACTGCTAGTAAGCTGTCTGTCTTAAACCCTCTGGATCAAAAAGTGATTAATCCTACAGACAAATGTAGCCTTGATGGTAGAGATACACCAAATCCCCTACACAGGGTGGTGCAGTGTTCTACTTACTGCTCTGAAGGCCTCAATTAAGGGGGGTTTAGCTCAGCCTTCCTGCTAGGATCCCTGATGCCCCCGGATGGGCACAGCTCCTCACCCATCAGCACACATCCCCCACAGCCCAGCAGTGAGGGGAAGAGCAGTAACATGGGGCTCCAGGCACTGTGTGGGTTTCAGAAAATTAGCTCTTTTCTAGAGAAGAATCCTTCAAACAAAGCATGGCTATTTCCCTCTTTAAAAAATACTGAGTTTATCAATGGACGCTGCTGGGTTTTTACTCAGGGCATCTCCTGTCTAGCTTATTAGCCATTGTGTTAAGTGAATCCTTTTAGACTCATCAGTACATCGCTGGTGCAGTGCACTAAAAGGCTTTGCAAAACGTATTGCACTAAAAATACGGGTGCCAGAAAATGCTCGAGGCACTGTATGGCAAAGCGCAGCCCTGAGAGAAGCCCGAGCAGAAGGAGCCCTGAGTTCAGCTGCTGTTGCTTTGCCTGGCTGCTGCTGCAGGCACAGCACTGATGGAAATCCTGAAGGGAAGATGTAGACTGGGTATAAGGAAGAAGTTTTTACAATAAGGGCAGTGAGGCACTGGCACAGGTTGCTCAGAGAGATGGTGATGCCCCATCCCTGGAGACACCCAGGGTCAGGCTCTAGAGGGACTCTGAGCATCTGATGGAGCTGTAGGGGTCCCTATTCAGTGCAAAGGAGTTGGACTGGATGGCCTTTAAAGGCCCCCTCCAAGTCGAATGAATCTATGATTCTATGTTAAAGCAGTTCACACAGAAGGTATGGGGTCATGCCAGAAATATGGGGCTCTTGTGTCCAAGGAAACAGCCCTAAAATATGGGACAAGTGCATCCCATGTACCCAGTGCCAGGGCTGGGGATGATCAGGGTGAAGTAAGCATATTGTTCCACTCCAAGTGACAACCAAAGCAGGAATTTCCATATGTATAAATAAGGCCCTGGGTTTGCATGAGACCCCAGTCTGTCCCACAGCACTGTGTGGCCACACACCCCAGCCCCACTCAGCTGATGTGACACTGGAAGGCGGCTCCTGGGGGAGGAGGGCAGGCAGGCAGGCAGCCTCCCTGACCCCTGCAGTTGCTCGTTTTATGCCGTGAAACATGAAATTTGATTACTCTTATCATTAGCTTAGCTCACATAGCTACAAATGTTATTAGTAGCCATAAAATTATTGAGGCCCTTTTAAAATCCATTTTTAAAGAGTGTGTGACATGTATTAGCAGATCTGAAATCCTGATTTCAAATACCCTCACTCAGACTTCAGAAACAAAATGTGGAGCTAAGCAACAGCGACAGGGCTGGAGAGCACTAATGAAGAGCAGTGTCATTGCCTAAGAGAAACATTACACATTATTAACACATTAGCCCACTAAGGCACTGTGCCAGCTGTAATAAGCAATGGATTTGGCATGCGAGCATAGATACACAGGGCCATTCAGAAAACCTCCCTCCGTTTTTTCCTCCTTGGTGGACAAACACGCAGTGCAACCCACTCCCTGCTACAGCCAGAGCATCGTCGTGAAACGGGCCTCAATTCTGGGCACGGCACAGCAGCGCGCTCACACCTCCACACCCAGCTGTACGGTGCGAGGCCTGGCCTGCAAATTGGCCACATGCATTACCCCTGCGTGGGAGCGTGGGAGGCATAAATCATATTCATTATTCACATTCATGAAATTCCAAACGCATGGGAAGTACTGATGGCGTCCTTGGGGAACGAGAAACAGCCTGTCAGAGATACCCAAGTAAAAGGGGTGCAAAATCAATTATGAAAGGAGGTGTTTCCTGCTCTAACAAGCTAATTACTGTACATCAAGTCAAAAGGGAAAACTGATGCTCTTTATTTTTTTAATGGAGGCGCTGTCAGATTAAATCAACTCGGCAGGACCACGGGGTTTAATGCATTCCCTCAGCTGATGCTCAGTTTAACACATTTACATATGCAAATGCATTAATATTCTGTCTGAATCCATGAAATAAGGCCGACGGGGCAGAACCTAACAAAATGCTTATATGACCCTGCCCCTGCGGTTTACTTACAGCATTTACATACACGGCAACTGCAGCTGGAGCCTAGTGATTGCCTGGGAGCCACTGCAGTGAGAGCAGGAGCATCTCAACAGGGAATTGACACATCCTTACTGCTGGAAGGATCCATTTTAGGAGGCAAACCAAACGTATAAATTGCTAATGAACTCTCCCTTCCTGTGCATCCCAGGCAGTAGAGCTGCAGATGGCTGATTGCCCCTGGGATGGGAAGCAGGTGAAGCTGGGACTTACTCAATCCTCCCAGCTTGCTGCAGGAGCACAGCGTGCAGCTCGCTGCCTTTGGCCGAGCAGGGCTTTCTCCCTCAGCACACACCCAGCTCAGCTCAGCAGTGCAGCCAGCCAGCTCAGCGTATCAAGGAAAGTACATGTTGTTCTGCGTGCCTGCAGGACAGCCAGCCCTGATCTTGGGTCTCTACTGCTCAGGAAGCAGCTGCAGCGCTTTGCCTGGTCTCCCAAAGCTGGAGGACAAACCCCCATGGACAAAGAACTTGAAAGGGAATGGTGCAGGCAGTGCTGAGCCCAGCACGGCTCTGCCTGGCAGCATGGCAGGCGACGGCGGGATGGCAGCACCCAGCTGTGCCGACCTGCTTCCACCTCCCGTTGCCTGCAGCTGAAAGACAGATGACCTGCTAAGTATTCTCTTACCTTTAACTATTCCCACATGATTGGAGTGTTTCTAGGATATAGATAATAGGTCCAGTCTTGAAGTCTTTATCAGGGCCAGGTTGTCACTGGTCCCTGCAACGCCAGGTGTATGGGGGAAGATTAGAAGGAGCGGTCAGATTTCCCTTACTTCAAAGCAGAGGCAGGAGGAATTTCTATGCTTGGAGAAGGTGGCGAGCTACTTTCTGCAGTACTCACAGGAACTACTTTGCTCCAAAGGAGCTACAGCATCTCCCACCGCCCCTCATCATCCTGCAGGGCAAGGCAGGGGGGAATGTCGCATTTTCCAGGAGGTGTTCCCACTTGGACACACTTCTCACATTGCTCCTTCTGAAGAACACCAAGATCTCTGCTATTCCTTATTCAAGCAAAACTCCCAGCATAGCTCCACCTAATTGCAAAAGTGCTAAAGGTTCAAAACCTGGTCCAAGAGGAGCCAAACATCTGTTTATCTGCCTGTTGCCTTCTCTCCTACTGTGTAAGCATGGGCAGTACTAAGGAAACCATGTCATTCGTAGAGTGATGGCCTTGGAGCTGTTCAGCGTGTTCCTGGGAAACAAACAACCTGTGTCTTACACTCAGATGGATTCACTCACTTGTGGAATTTATCCCTTGATACCGTTGTCTGACACAGGCTTTCCTTCACACACATCTGCAGACAGCAATTTCCTATTACAGATGCTGCCCATCACCTCCATGTTCTTTTCTTCCACTCACAAGGCATTCAGATGTGGGCACTTCAGTGCAAACCAGGGCAGTCAAGGGAACCAGGACAGGGGCCACTGGTGGCTCGGCAGCGAGCAGGGGACATGTCCTGTGGCCTGGGACAACGCACATGGTGCTGTGGAGCCCAGCCCTCAAGGCTCCACTCTGTGGTGCTCCCTGCTGCCCCAGCACAGACCCAAATGAGGAACAGAGATGGTGGTGCTGGGCAGTGCTCACAATGAGGTGGGATGGCTGAGGCCTCCTGAAGCAGCAGCCCTGCACTTGTAGTCAGATGGGAGCCAGTGTTGTCCGGGGAACTGCCCGAGGGCAAGTGGGAGAAGAGAAAATGAAGGACAAGTGGTCTGCAGGGCATTCCAACCCCTGCTGCAGTGGGCAATGCCCACTTGCTCCTCCACAGACACCAGAGATGAGTTTGGCCTCTGGCAGCACTCTGTAGAGCTGTGTTGGCCCCACACACTAAGATGCTCTCCAGTGAAGTCCGACTTCTCAATAAAGGATAAAATGGAGAAAATGGAGACATCTGCTGGGAAGCTGTCAGCTTTATTAGATACATGCGGGCTTGGGGACGGAACAGCAATAGAATCTCAAGGAATCTGAGCTCAAAGAAATAAAGGCAACTTCAAAAGGCACAAGCAGACTAGAAGAATCACTTAACAACAATAATTTTTTGCTGGCAATACAATTGAAAACACCTGAGAATCGAATCAGGATTCGGCTTATCCTCCTCCGTGGAATTGCAGCTGCTATCAATTCTGGGCGCTAGATCTTAAGCAAGCTCCTCTGTAAACTCCTGACACTGATCATTGCAAGCGGTCCCAGATGTGGAAGGATTTATGGGATCCCCACACTTTAAAATATGCACGGATTGGAGACCACATTAATAGTAAAGCTGGAGGGCACCAGCGCCCGGTGCCAGAACTCAGTGTGGGCACTGCAGGGCCACAGCAACTCCTGGGTTGCCTCCAGGCATCCTGGAAGGGGACTGGGACAGATCAGTCTGTAAGTGCTGTACTGCAGTCCACCTGAAATGGCTGCACACCTCCTCCAGGGCAGCTGGAGCCATTCACAGCGCACCTGCAGCCAGTAGGCCCTCCCCTGCGGAGCTCTTCCCAACGGCTCATACCACGTCACCGTGGCACAAGGAGGGCTTCTTCACTGCGCTCTGTGGGCATCACTGCAGTGTCACCACAGTCAGACCAACATTATGTAGTTTCCTCATCATTTGTCTTAAACAAAGCTGCTGTGTTTAAAGCAAAGCAAAGACAAGCTGCCTGCCTGGGAAGCGACGTATGCAACCACTCAGTGAGGCCTGGTTTTGGGCAGTGAGCACAGCCAAGCTTGCTTGTGCTCACAAACATCTCTGAATTGTCTGTGAGGCCTCAAAACTGAGGATCAATACGTTGTCTGTCACAGCAAACAGAATTTTTTTAACAGATTCCTGCTTCATAGTCCACAGAAGTATTTGATTTCCATGCCTATTGAATAATGATAGATTTTATGACAGCAAATGTAAGATCTGTCATGTGACTGAGATTAACTTTTGTTGATAATCCAATATCTGACCCTATAGCAAAGTAACTGCTGCCACACGCCTCCTCTGTAGTACTCAGTCCCTTCTGCTGGCTCCTCCCTTCCCTGCAGCCTCTCCAGCCTGCCTCTTCCCCACTGGGCAAAGGAGGAATGAGCACAGCATGCGCCAGTGCTTCCACATATACGGAATGGCTACAGGAGGGCAGCTGGCCTTCCAGTGGGCAACATCGTCTTGCATCCATGTGTTTTTTGACATAGGGATCAGCATCAAGCTTGTGCTATGCTCAGGTAGTAGGGCTCAAAGTTATTGCCACAGCACACACAGCCACCCAAGCTCCAGGGCCCTTCTCCTCAGGGCAAGGAGAGAAAGACTGCATAGCAGGCACCACAAGCTTCTCATTAGCAAATTACCAGAGCTCATAATAGAAAGGCAGCTTCCCAGTGCCTACTTCCCAACGTGAGTGGCACAGCTGCCATACCAATACTGTAAAACTGCTAGGCTGACTCCTCCTGAACTGGTTGAAACCCAAACGTTACTGCACAATTAACGTTTTATTAGTAATTTAATGATTTTATTATTTTATTTATTATTAACATTTATGCTGCCTTCTAAGTTGAATAGCTTGTAAACCTGTTATGGCCAAAACAATCCGATAGCTGCTCCACAATTGCAAGCAAATACCTGTGGTGTGCTACCACACTGATGGAGAAAACCCCTCCTCTTCAGCAGGGGACAGCAAGGAAACCAAACAATAGGGTGTATCAGGTGCTGCTGAGTGAGAGCTGTGCCATCTGTCCCCAAAACAAAGCTCATGGTGTTCTCTCACTATGTGCAGCCCTGATGCAGTGTCACTCATTGCAGGCTCACTCAGAGTAGAACAGCTGTGGGGTTGGGCTGCTGGCACTGTCACTGGAGCGTGGCACCTCCGGCCAGCTCACAGCTCCCCATAGCTCTGCAGTGTGAAGGAAGGCAAGAGCCAATTCCCCTGGAAAGGAGCAGAATGCTTCTTCCTCCTGGCCTGAACCCCAAGTCAGGAACCTCTCCTTTACCAAACAGAGGTGAGAATTGCCACTGGCAGCCAAGCAGCCTGGAGGCTTGGAGCATAGTGTGTTTGTGTCCTCTGGGATGCACCACATCTCTGCCTCCATTTGGCCTCTCTGCACAGTGAAGGCGAGGAAGCATCAGGGAGGCTCTCAGGAAGTAGTCTGATGCAATGACCCCCCTCTTCTGGACCCCCCGGGGCTCCCCTGGGAGAGGACAAGGCAAAGAAGGGGATGCTAAGATTGCCCCGGCCACTTCTGGGGCAAACATTTACTTTAGATTAAGTGGCACGTAAAGCAGAGAGGAGCCCTCTCTGGCTGGCTGCTAGGGCAGGTAGTTAAATATTTATAGTGTCCAAATTAGCATAGCGAAAGCTCAATTAATCAATTTGCTCTGCTCCAGCAGTGGCAGGGGAGGGTGGTACAGAGCCCCACAGGACCACAGCTGCGAGCGGGCTTGGGCTGGGGCTGGGGCAGGTCTCCCCGGCACTGGGATGTGCCCGCTGCAGCAGGGCTGGGGATGATGTGGGGGTAGAGATATGGAGATGGGCCTCCCCACCCCAGGGGCCACCCCAGGCCCAGGGATACTGCGGGCAGTGGGAGCAACCTGGGGCTGCTCGCCTGGGGGTGCTGTGAGGGTGCGGGCTTCCCAGGAAGGGTTAAGGCTTTTCAGGCCAAAATCCTCCAACAGAAGGCAGGGTCAGCCTCAGAGCTGAAATCTAAGCGCTAATGACTGATGCCCTTCACCCCTCCATCGCCTCCAAAGGCGACTGCCCTGGATGAGCCGGGGCCGGAGAGCGTTTAACATTTGAACTTCTTCACGTCTGCGAGGCAGCAGGCCGTTGTGCACGGGGTCGCTGACCCCCAGCCCCACTCCCCAGCCCCTCAGCTGCCTCCCAGCCCTAATTGAATGACAGATGGTCAGCGGCAGCGAGAGGGCAGGAGCCAGCCCCGCGCCCCCCGCACTGCTGCCCACGCGCCCCCGGGGCCGCCTCGGCCGCCCACTAAGGGACGGGGCCTGGGGCAGCGCAGGCCGAGAGCCCGACGGCCCTGCCCATCTCTGCCATGCAGCAAAACACCACGGAAATCACGGCGCAGGGCTGCCAAAGCGTCCTGTCCGGGCTGGCAGAGCAGGCAGGGGAGGCAAGGAGCTGGCTGGGGCAAGAGGCCTGCTGAGCCTCTAGGCCCCATGTGCCACCTGGGCAGGGGCAGCAGCATCGTGCTCTGCTCCGAAGGAGAATGCGAAGGGAGGGCATTTACGCCCAGGGTTGGGGACATGAGGTGACAGGAGGGCCGTGGTGCAGCCTCAGAGGGGCACCCCATGGTAGGGCAAGGTCCTGCCTCGGCCTCCTGCCCGCTTCCATGAAGACAAAGCCGTGGCCCGTGGTGCCGCTCCACACCCCGCTGCAGCCTGCTGTCCCTTTAACAGCGAGCCGTGATTCCCACAATTACCGGGATTACAAGGAAGGGGTTATCGATTGGCAGCCTGTGCCGTGTGATCAGCACCCACACAACCCCCCCCCCCACAGCCCACCTCTCCTACTGTAAGCACGGAACCATTTATAAATGTTTTATTTCGCTGATCGCCTCACCCTTGCTGCATAATAACAACCCGGCAGCACGGCGATATATCCCTGCGCTCCCCCTTCGCTTCCCAGCCCGCAGCCAGCAAAAGGCACCGACGTGCCGCACAGCAGCCCCTGATTTGTGTGTGTGTGTTAATTACCGCCGCAGAAACCTGTACACAAGCATAAAAAAGGGCGAGGGAAGGGGAGAGCAGGCCCAGCGATGGCAGCCTAATGCGGCGCTGCCTGACAGCGACTTCCGCTCAGGCACCTTCTCCAGATCGAACCCTTCGATTGTAACCGAAACAATTTGCATACTGATTCCTCTGTAGCCTCCCGATCCATAACCAGGCAGCAGCTATTCAAATGCAAGTAGCATCCCTAAATGCAGGGCTACACTGACCAAAATGCGCTGTCCAACGTGCAGAAGGAGAAGAAAAAAGCCCTTGATTATGATTTCTCTTTTTGCTCCTTTTACCCGTTAGGAGATGCAGCTGGAGGCTGTTTGTTTATGGCCGGGGATGGAAGGGAGAGCACTGACCCCGCACTGGACTTAAGGATGGAGCAGAATGGGGCACTGTGGAGATTTTTGGCTGTTTTTTTGGTTTTTTTGTTTTTTTTGATTTTTTTTTTTTTTCCTGTTTTTGCTTTTGCCCAAGCTACAAACTGAGGCTCTTTGGGGGTGAGAGGCTCCGTCCTCCTGCCACCTCCGCCAAAAGCAGCTCCTGCGGAGCCGGGAACACGCAGCCCAAGGCTGATGAGGAACGTGTAATTCTGGCTGTAAATTCTTGCATTAAGTTGGTCCAATAAAAGATGTCTCCTACACCTTGCGAGGGTTCGGTGCTTTATTTTTGAACGGGACTGGCGCGGCAGCCACGGTGCTCGCCTTTTTTTCTTCTTCTTTTTCTTCTTTTCGTTCTCCTTTGCAATTATGCAGATAGAGTTTGATTTTGATTCTCTCCTCCTAGGGGGCCAGGCCAGGAGGCGCCCGCAGCGGATGCCCGTCCCGGCGGCGTGCGGCGGACGCGGGGTAAGCGTGCCCCGGGCCACGGGGCCGGGGCGGGGCGGGGCGGGGCGCGCAGGGGCCGCGGGCGCGCAACGGAGGGCGGAGGGGCGGAGGGGCGGCGGCGGCCCCGTGGGGAGCGGCAATGGAGGGCCCCGTGCGGCACTGCGGCCTCTCCGCGCCCGCGGAGCGAACTGCGTGCCGAGGGGCCCCGCCCGGCGGCTCCGCGCTGCGCGGCCCGGGGGTCCCCGCTGCCGGACCGGCCCTCGGCCCCGCCGCCTCCCGCGGAGCTGCGGCCGCGGAGCGGGGATCCCGCCGACACCCGCAGGTCTGCCCGCGGCCGCGGCTCGGGCCGCTCCTCTCTGAATTCCGTGCGGGTGGCCCCGAAATCGATGCCGACGGTTTTCGTGCAATACGGGCACGCTTTTGTTTTAGGTCGGGCAAACGGCGGTAACGCGCATATCGCGGGTCCCCCCCCGATCGATCGCGGGCGGTTCCTCCGCAGGTCCGCGCGGGGCAACGAGTGGTGGCACCGTTGCGTGAGCTGTGCCCGCAGGGCCGCCGCCCGGGGAACGAACGATGCCGGTCCGCGGAGACCGTATTATTTAGCGGCGGCCGAGAAGAAGCGTTCAGGGCTCTGAGGAGCCGCCTGGCCCTCCGTCTCCCTGAAATTCCCACTTGCCCTGAGCTACGACCCGCGCGGTGACCTCTGGACACCCGAAGGGCAGAGCTCTGCTCTCCGGCACCTACAGCCCCAGCGGTCGGTCGGCTCCGCGCTGCGCGGCCCAGCTCCAACCCAACCCCATCCTTATCCCCAGCTTCATCCCATCCTCATGCCATCCCCACCCACCCTACCCGATCCCAGCCTCCTCTCTCCCTCCCGGCCGCTCTCGGCCCCACGTGTGCGCGGAGCCCCGGGGCAGGGATGGGGCGCGCACGGCGCCGCGCGTTCATTTTGGTTTCATTCGAAGCCGTTCGCTGGTTGTAGATCTTTCTCTGGTTTGTTGCATCACCACAGCTCACCCCTTAAAACAGTAATTCAAGATGTAAGTAAAAGTGTTTTCATTTTTATTGATCCTGCTAACATCTTTCATTACCCAACGTGTAACCACAACAAATGATTGCTCATTTGATACGCACAATTATATCGACGCTCTCCCTCCCGGTCGGGGCGCGGATCCCAAATCCCGGCGGCACGGGGCAGGGCTACGGGGGCAGCTCGTCCAGGGCCGGGGCCGTCCCAACCGACGGGGCCCGACGGGGCGCACACGGGTGCGGGAGCAGAGCCTGTGGGGCCGGGCTGCGGCTGCTGCGTTCGTTCCCTCGCAGCGAAACTCAGAGAGGAGCGGGGACGAAGCCGCCGGCCCGACACCGCTTGGGCCACCGCGAGCCTGGGGCCAGCTGCTTCGAGTGCCTTACAGAGCCGGGCTCCCCTCGCTTCTCTTTCTCTCTTTCAGTTTTCATTTTACTTCGTTTCAGTACGTTAAATTGACCCCGAAATAACAATAATAGGAATAATAATGGTAACAGCTAAAATATTTTATTTAATTAAAGAGAAAAAGAAAAAGAAAAATGAAAGGAAAAAAAAAATAGAGCGAACCAAGTAGCAACAAACGAGCCGTTCGAATTAATGAGGCCGCTGCACAATTCGAGGGTTCCAGGCGATGGGAACCGGCGGGCCCGTTCCGTGTCCGTGTCACCTCCCGGCTGACGGCGGGGTTCCCCTCCGAAGCCCCGCACCTCTCGCTGGGAACCATGCGTCTGCCCTCGCGGAGAGAACGCCGGGAGGGGCGGCCGAGCGGTTAGGTTCGGTGCTGAAGGCCGACGGCGAAATTAAACCGGGCGGATTCTTTATTAAATGATTTTCGTCTTCTGTGTTTTTATGAAAATAAAAGGCAGCACTTTGTCATTTTTAACAATGTAAGGAGCCAATAAATCTAATTTTCACATTGATTTCTGTAGGAATTAAGTGATATCCGCACTATCTGCTGTGAATTGGTTTTGGAAACAAGTGCGACTTTCTCCCGGAGGAAGCTGGTTTTAAATTCGTAATTACAAATATATTTTCAAATTAAGAAAGAA